>NC_091283.1:99660316-100263441 GCF_032444005.1 Ranitomeya imitator | reverse complement strand
TATTGAAGCATGGCAAAAGTACAAAAAAAAAAAGTTAAAAAAAATGTGAAAAAAATTAAAAAAATATAAAAGCTTAAATCACCCCCCTTTCGCCCCAATCAAAATAAATCAATAAAAAAAAAATCAAATCTACACATATTTGGTATCACCGCGCTCAGAATCGCCCGATCTATCAATTAAAAAAAAGCATTAACCTGATCGCTAAACGGCGTAGCGAGTAAAAAATTTGAAACGCCAGAATTACGTTTTTTAGGTCGCCGCGACATTGCATTAAAATGCAATAACGGGCGATCACAAGAACGTATCTGCCCCAAAATGCTATCATTAAAAATGCCAGCTCGGCACGCAAAAAATAAGCCCTCAACCTACCCCAGATCACGAAAAGTGGAGACGCTACGAGTATCGGAAAATGGCGCAATTTTTTTTGTTTTTAGCAAAGTTTGGAATTTTTTTTCACCACTTAGATAAAAAGTAACCTAGTCATGTTAGGTGTCTATGAACTCGTACTGACCTGGAGAATCATAATGGCAGGTCAGTTTTAGCATTTAGTGAACCTAGCAAAAAAGCCAAACAAAAAACACGACATGCTAAAACCAATGATGTCGTTCAAAAGTACAACTCGTCCCGCAAAAAATAAGCCCTCACATGGCCAAATTGACGGAAAAATAAAAAAGTTATGGCTCTGGGAAGGAGGGGAGTGAAAAACGAACACGGAAAAACGAAAAATCCCAAGGTCATGAAGGGGTTAATTACACAAATTAGAGAAGCATCACATGATTTTTCGAACAGTGCCAATACTTTTGTCCACCCCTTTTTATGTTTGGTGTGGAATAATATCTAATTTGGCTTTAGGAAGATTTTTTTGTGTTTTTCATTTAAGACAAATTAAAAGATAACAAAGAATTTGTGTTTCCAATCATTTTCAGGAGTATTGTCTGACAAAATTGCAGGGGTGTTAATACAATACTTTTGGCCGCAACTATATATGTATATATATATATATATATCTCTCACACACACACACTGCTGTGATACCGACATCAGATGTTTCAGTACACATTGTTATACACCATCCAAGGTCTGTAGTCACAGTATATCCTATAGACCCATCAGTGCCTATATACTCCTCAGTGACCATTGTGTATGGACATTGTATGAAACACACAGCCACTCACCTTGGTAACTGTGTGTAACTGGAAGCGACCACTGACTTAGTAGGTGCTAATACTACTGTACACCAGTGTGCATTGGCTCTATAAAAAGCCACTATAGCCCTACACTCCAGGGCCATTATGTGGGTGTATTGACACCAGTGATTAGCGACACTAGTGTTCACTTATAGTTAGGTATGATTATAGCATAACCGCCAACATGAGTGGTTGTGCTCTTACATAGTGCTCACTATTATAGTGGGGTGCCAACAATTTTGTCAGGTCCATTTTGGGGGTTTTGTTCAAATTCTGTCCAATTTGCCTTTTTTCTGTTTTTTTTGTGTTGATCCAATTCACACAAAGAAAATAAACGTGCATAACAAAACGTGTATTTGCAATAATTTTCTGGGAGAAATACTACTTTTTTTTTAACAATTTCAAGGGTGCAAATACTTTGGGACACGATTGTAAGTCTATGGAGTTGCATTTTGACACTGTAATGACCACACGGCCACCTCAACACCATCGGAGCTACTGCAACCCTCGAGCTACTGTCTCCTTCCCCATGATCCTGTAGAATGTAAGCCTGCAAGGGCAGGGTCCTCGCCCCTCTGTACTAGTCTGTCATTGTTAGGTTGCTTACTGTAAGTGATATTTGTATTTTGATGTAACCCCTTCTCATGTACAGCACCTTGGAATTAATGCTATATAAATAACAACAATAATTTACATTGTACGGCCATGTTCACACGTTCTGTATTTTACATCCGGAATTCAGTGCCGCTCCACTCCTCTTCTGAGTTATGTGACAGCAATTCAGACTCTCCAGATCACACTACGCTCTCTGTGAGCTGGAAGTCTTTTAGGACATGTTCAGTATTTGGTCAGTATTTTACAACAGTATTTGTAAGCCAATAAGACACCTATACATTACTAATCCTATAGTAGTGAGTTTAAAAAAAAAAAAGACACAGCCAGAAAAAAGTATTTTAATATTTAATTTCACCATACTTACAACCACGCCCAATTCCCCAAAGCGATCGATCTCCTGCAAAAAAAAATAAACCAACCGTATACTCCGTCTGACGTAGTCCAATTAATAATGAGTGTCCTGCGACAATCTCCCCTATAGAATAGTGACATCAGGTGATGTCACTGCTCTATAGGGCCTCCAGTGACACACTGAGAGGAGACAATGGCTCCTGCAGTGCATCACTGAAGAGGTTACTTGAGTTCATTCTCTTGCTTTACGGCAATGCTGCATGGGAATCTTCTCACACAGTGCTGCCAGTGAGAATGAACTTAAGTGACCTCTCTCCCGGCAATGGCTGAGGGATATACATCACGGAGGATTACCCCCGCTGTCAGTTCATCGAGGGGCCCCTGTAGAGCACAGACATCACCCGATCACACTGTTCTACACGGAAGATCGTCGTGGGACACTCGTTATTAACTGGACTATGGTATAAAGGTAAGTATAGGTTGGTTTATTGTTTTTATTACAGGAGAATCGAGTGCTTCGGGGACTAAGTATTTGGTAAGTATGTAGTCTGTTATGTGTATGTACTGCATGTTATGTTGTATGTTCTGTATGCTTTTTTTTTTTACTACTGAACACAGCCATTGTCTGATGGGACTACTTTCCGATCATCGGGAATGTTGTCACTGTGAGCATTCATTGCCGGATGGGAACAGTTATCCCATCAGACAATGGCTGCTTACAAAGACACACACAGGGACACTGTTGTGAATTCTGCTCTTGGGCTCCCTCCGGTGGTTATGAGTGGTAGTGCTGCGGTAGTTGGATCGCAGCATTTATCAGGTGTATCTATTTTTTGCAATTTGGGCTGGGCTATATAGCCTTGCTTGATCCTTTAGTCAGTGCCAGTTGTCCATTGTTTTTGGAGGATTCACATCCCTTCTGGTCTCTCCTGTTTGCTGTGCTTTTCTTCAAAGATAAGTCCTGGCTTTGATTTTGCTATCCACCTGCTGTGGACCTTATAGTTCTGTGCATTTTCATGTTTTTGTCTTGTCCAGCTTAGTCTGTGAAGGATTTTTTGCAGCCTAGCTATTTCTCTGGAGATGCAGATATACCCTCCATGTCTTTAGTCAGATGTGGTGTTTTGTATTTACTGTGGTGGATATTTTCTAGTGTTTTAATACTGACCGCATAGTACTCTGTTCTATTCTTTCTTTTTAGCTAGTATGGCCTCCTATGCTAAATCCTGATTTTATTTCTGCGTATGTTATTTCCCTCTCCTCTCACAGTCAATATTTGTGGGGGGCTGTCTTTCCTTTGGGGATTTTCTCTGAGGCAAGATAGGTTTCCTGTTTCTGTCTTTAGGGGTAGTTATTTCTTAGGCTGTGTCGAGGGGTCTAGGGAGTGTTAGGAACCCCCCACGGCTACTTCTAGTTGCGCTGTTAAGTTCAGGGTTTGCGGTCAGTACAGGTTCCACCTTTTCCAGAGTATGTCTCATGTTGCTCCAAGGCCACCAGATCATAACAGTACAACTATGAATTAATTGCATCTCAGAAGAAGGGAGGAAAGATTTTGAGCCATTTTTTTTCCTTAGCCTGTTTGGTCTGTTCCTCCCTCTTCATCTCTGGGTGGCTGCGGAACCTAGTAATAACATGAATGTTCAGGAGTTAGCTTCTCGTGTGGATCAGGTTGCTGCTAGGGTACAGGGTATTTCAGATTATATTGTTCAGACTCCTGCCTTGGAACCTAGGATTCCGCTCCTGATTTATTCTTTGGTGACAGATCCAAATTTTTGAGTTTCAAAAATAACTGTAAACTGTTTTTTTGCATTGAGACCCCGGGCTTCTGGTGATCCCATTCAGCAGGTTAGGATCATCATATCCCTGCTGCATGGTGACCCACAGGATTGGGCATTTTCCCTGGAATCTGGCAATCCTGTTTTGCTTAATATTGATTATTTCTTCCAAGCATTGGGGTTACTGTATGATGAGCCTAATTCTGTGGATCAAGCTGAGAAGATCTTGTTGGACCTGTGTCAGGGTCAAGAAGCGGCAGAATCGTATTGCCAGAAATTTAGAAAATGGTCTGTACTGACTAAATGGAATGAGGATGCCTTGGCGGCAATTTTCAGAAAGGGCCTTTCTGAATCCGTTAAAGATGTTATGGTGGGGTTCCCCACGCCTGCTGGTCTGAGTGATTCTATGTCTCTGGCCATTCAGATTGATCGGCGCTTGCACGAGCGCAGAGTTGTGCACACTGTGGCGTTGTCCTCTGAGCGGAGCCCTGAGCCTATGCAGTGTGATAGGATTCTGTCTAAAGCTGAACGTCAAAGATTCAGGCGTCAGAATAGGTTGTGTTTTTACTGCGGCGATTCTGCTCATATTATTTCTGATTGCCCTAAGCGTACAAAGAGAATCGCTAGTTCTGTTACCATCAGTACTGTACAACCTAAATTTCTGTTATCTGTGACCTTGATCTGCTCATTATCATCATTTTCTGTTATGGCATTTGTGGATTCAGGCGCCGCTCTGAACTTAATGGACTTAGAATGTGCCAGACGTTGTGGTTTCCCCATGCAGCCTTTGCAGAACCCTATTCCTTTAAGGGGCATTGATGCTACACCGTTGGCTAAAAATAAACCTCAGTTTTGGACACAGCTGACCATGCGCATGGCGCCAGCCCATCAGGAAGATTGTCGTTTTCTGGTGTTGCATAATTTGCATGATGATATTGTGCTGGGTTTTCCATGGTTACAGCTACATAATCCGGTGTTAGATTGGAAATCTATGTCTGTGACTAGTTGGGGTTGTCAGGGGGTTCATGACGTTCCTTTATGTCAATTTCCTCTTCCCCCTCTTCTGAAATTCCTGAGTTTTTGTCAGATTTCCAGGATGTATTTGATGAGCCCAAATCCAGTTCCCTTCCACCACATAGGGACTGTGATTGTGCTATTGACTTGTTTCCAGGTTGTAAATTCCCTAAGGGCCGACTTTTCAACCTGTCTGTGCCAGAACATGCCGCCATGCGGAGCTATATTAAGAAGTCTTTGGAGAAGGGGCATATTCGGCCATCTTCTTCACCATTGGGAGCAGGGTTTTTTTTTGTTGCCAAGAAGAATGGCTCCTTGAGACTGTATTGATTATCGCCTCTTGAATAAGATCACGGACAAATTTCAATACCCGTTGCCTTTGCTTACTGATTTGTTTGCTAGGATTAAGGGGGCTAGCTGGTTTACTAAGATTGACCTTCGAGGGGCATATAATCTTATTCGTATTAAGCAGGGTGACGAATGGAAAACTGCATTTAATACGCCTGAAGGCCATTTTGAATACCTTGTGATGCCATTCGGACTCTCTAATGCTCCATCTGTGTTCCAATCCTTCATGCATGATATCTTTCGGAGTTATCTTGATAAATTCATGGTTGTATATTTGGATGATATTTTGATTTTTTCCGATGATTGGGAGTCTCATGTGAGATGGTATTTCAGATCCTTCGTAATAATGCTTTATTTGTGAAGGGGTCAAAGTGCCTCTTTGGAGTGCAGAAGGTTTCTTTTTTGGGCTTCATTTTTTCTCCCGCATCTATAGAAATGGATCCGGTTAAGGTTCAGGCCATTCATGATTGGATTCAGCCCACATCTGTGAAGAGCCTTCAGAAATTCTTGGGCATTGACAATTCGGCTAAAGCTCTTCAATCTATTATGTACGCTAGAAGGCGGAATCTGCCGCTTACTCTACTGTCTACCGATGCCGAGAAGGCATTTGATAGGGTGAGCTGGAGATACATGGAGAGGACCCTACATAAGTTTGGCTTCCCCCCTCAGTTTATCACAGCGGTCTTCTCCCTGTACTCCTTTCCCACGGCCAGAGTCCGGGTGAATGGGGTTTTATCTGATGTCTTTAATATTAACAACGGCACCAGGCAGGGATGCCCCCTGTCCCCTTCTCTGTTTGTACTAGTTATCGAAACTCTCATACAGAGAATTAGACAGGAAATTCAGATTCAGGGATTGCGGATAGGTAGACTGGAAATAAAAACATTGGCATTTGCGGATGACCTACTCTTCCTGGTTTCTAATCCTCTCGAAGCATTCCCTATTATACTTAATATACTTAATCACTTCGGCAAACTTTCTAATTTCAAAATTAACAATACCAAATCGGAAGCTCTTAATATCACCCTATCGGCCTCCCAACTTGCCACTCTACGAAAACTAACCCCCTTCTCCTGGTCCACATCCTCTATAAAGTACTTGGGTATCTGGATCACTAGGGACCTTGTGGACTTATTTAGATCTAATTTTTCCCCTCTAATAAAAAAACTAGAAGTACTAATGAAATCATATAATCTTCCCACTTTATCATGGATAGGACGCATCAACGTATTTAAAGCTTACATTATGCCTATCCTATTGTACTCTATGAGTATGGTGCCCATTCATCTTCCCCTTGCATTCTTTAAAAATATAAGGTCCTTAATAATTAAATTTGTATGGAAAAATAAGCCAGCTAGGCTACCCTTTAAATTGTTAACATGTCCCACTTCTTATGGAGGTTTAGGATTACCTGACCCCTATACATATTATAAAGCGATGCATCTAAGTAGATGGCTGAGAATAGTAATTGGTATTGAGAGGGGCATGCTGGATGTGGCTTTGCTGGATAGTGGGGGAATACCATTCTTATGGTCACGCTCGAAACCAACGACTTCATTGGGTTTGGATGACAAAACTCTAGCTACGCTCCATGTTAAGCGGACAGTTTTAAATGATCTTCCACCGGATTCACTCCCATCATCCTTGACCCCTATTGCAGTCATTCCATATCTAGTTGATCCTGATTTCAAAGATTCATATAATTTATGGTCAAGGCTCCCTAGAGATTCCCTCTCTAGCCTCTATGAAGGGAAAATTTTTAAGAACAATATTTGGCCTAGCAACGCCACGAAGTCTCCAAAAAATTTCTTGCAGGAACTTCACACTAAGCGTATTCTTACGGAATTTAGAGCGAGGTTCCCACAGAAGTCAAATTGGTCATGGTTGGACCTTATGCTTAAAACGGGTACAACTAGATATAAAACTATATCTCGTTCATACCACCAACTTGTTACCCCCTCTCAACCCTTTAAACCATCATTTGTTTATTCCTGGGAATCTGAATTTAACTTTAACTTCTCAGATGACCAGATCTCAAAGATGCTGAAGTCTGCCAGGGGATTCTCTCGATGCATCCTGCTGCAGGAAAATGCATATAAAATATTAACCAGATGGCACTTGACACCGGTCAAGCTCCAACATTTAGGCTTGGTGGACTCTGACTTGTGCTGGCGTTGTCGGGTCGCCCAGGGGAACCACGCACACATATTCTGGGAGTGCGGAGGGATCAGGGGTTTCTGGGGGGAGGTAAATTCGACACTTAAAAAGTTAAAATTAATTAAAACTGACCTACTGGCGGTTGAGGCCGTCCTCTCGTGCCCGACAAACTTTAAACCCACTAGGCACGGCCTTCTATCCTTGATGCTCAGTGCCACAAAACACTTAATAACCACTCACTGGAAGAGTGTATCCCCCCAACACTAGGTGAATGGTTCAACAAAATTGACCACATTTATAGAATGGAGGAACTATCGAGCTGGGAGACGCATGCCCATGATCGCTTTGTCCTGAACTGGCTTCCATGGAGAAATTTTCGTTCCCTTGCTTCTTAACATTGCAACTTATGTCTTCTTAATACCGAGAATTCATGCTACCATACTGTTTACTTTTTGAGTGATATAACCATGTGTACTGAAACTGTTATGTTCACTGTTTCCCCTTCCCTTTTTCCTATTTCCCCTCCTCTAACCATTACTCCGCAGGTCATCCCCTTCCCCCCTCCTAACCCCTCCTTCCCTCCCCCTCCCTTTCCCTTCCTTTCCCTCTCCTACCATTTCCCAAAGTTTGTGGTCCGGAGTCGCTTATAGCCATTGATATAGCAGTTACGACTTATTAACTTGTCTTAACATTACTTGCATGTAACGTCTCTGACCTTTATGTTAAATAAAGAATTTACAAAAAAAAAAAAAAAAAAAAAAGAAATTCTTGGGCTTTGCTAATTTTTATCGTCGTTTCATTGCCAACTTCTCCAGTGTGGTTAAACCTCTGACCGATTTGATGAGGAAAGGCGCTGATGTGACGAATTGGTCCTCTGCGGCTGTTTCTGCCTTTCAGGAGCTTAAACGCCGATTTACTTCTGCCCCTGTTGCGTCAGCCGGATGTTTCTCTTCCATTTCAGGTTGAGGTTGACGCGTCTGAGATTGGGGCAGAGGCCGTTTTGTCTCAGAGGAATTCTGATGGTTCCTTGATGAAACCGTGTGCCTTCTTTTCTCGGAAGTTTTCGCCTGCGGAACGCAATTATGATGTCGGCAATCGGGAGTTGTTGGCTATGAAGTGGGCATTTGAGGAGTGGCGACATTGGCTTGAGGGGGCCAAGCACCGTATTGTGGTCCTGACCGATCATAAGAATCTGATTTACCTCGAGTCTGCCAAACGGCTGAATCCTAGACAGGCTCGATGTTCCCTGTTTTTCTCCCGTTTTGATTTTGTGGTCTCGTACATTCCTGGTTCTAAGAATGTTAAGGCGGATGCCCTTTCTAGGAGTTTTTTCCTGATTCCCCTGGGGTTCTTGAGCCGGTCGGCATTCTGAAGGAAGGGGTGATTCTTTCTGCCATCTCCCCTGATTTACGACGGGTTCTTCAGGAGTTTCAGGCTGATAAACCTGACCGCTGTCCAGTGGGGAAACTGTTTGTTCCTGATAGATGGACTAGTAAAGTGATTTCTGAGGTTCATTGTTCTGTGTTGGCTGGCCATCCTGGGATTTTTGGTACCAGGGATTTGGTTGGTAGGTCCTTTTGGTGGCTTTCTTTGTTGCGGGATGTGCGTTTTTTTGTGCAGTCCTGTGGGATTTGTGCACGGGCTAAGCCTTGCTGTTCCCGCGCTAGTGGGTTGCTTTTGCCTTTGCCGGTCCCTGAGAGACCTTGGACGCATAGTTCTATGGATTTTATTTCAGATCTTCCGGTTTCCCAGAGGATGTCGGTTATCTGGGTGGTTTGTGACCGGTTTTCTAAGATGGTTCATTTGGTACCTTTGCCTAAATTGCCTTCCTCTTCTGATTTGGTTCCGTTGTTTTTTCTGCATGTGGTTCGTTTGCATGGCATTCCGGAGAATATTGTGTCCGATAGAGGTTCCCAGTTTGTTTCTAGGTTTTGGCGGGCCTTTTGTGCTAGGCTGGGCATTGATTTGTCTTTTTCTTCCGCATTTCATCCTCAGACAAATGGCCAGACCGAGCGAACTAATCAGACTTTGGAAACTTATTTGAGATGCTTTGTGTCTGCTGATCAGGATGATTGGGTGGCTTTCTTGCCATTGCCGAGTTTGCCCTTAATAATCGGGCTAGTTCTGCTACCTTGGTTTCGCCTTTTTTTTGTAATTTTGGTTTTCATCTTCGTTCTTCTGCAGGGCAGGTTGAGCCTTCTGATTGTCCTGGTGTGGATTCTGTGGTTGACAGGCTGCAGCAGATTTGGGCTCATGTGGTGGACAATTTGGTGTTGTCTCAGGAGGAGGCTCAACGTTTTGCTAACCGTCGTCGGTGTGTTGGTTCCCGGCTTCGGGTTGGGGATTTGGTCTGGCTGTCTTCCCGTCATGTTCCTATGAAGGTTTCTTCCCCTAAGTTCAAGCCTCGGTTTATTGGTCCTTATAGGATTTCTGAGATTATCAATCCAGTGTCTTTTCATTTGGCCCTTCCAGCCTCTTTTTCCATCCATGTGTTCCATAGATCTTTGTTGCGGAAGTATGTAGTGCCCGTTGTTCCCTCTGTTGATCCTCCGGCCCCGGTGTTGATTGATGGGGAGTTGGAGTATGTGGTTGAGAAGATTTTGGATTCTCGTTTTTCGAGGCGGAGGCTTCAGTATCTGGTCAAATGGAAGGGTTATGGCCAGGAGGATAATTCTTGGGTTGTTGCCTCTGATGTTCATGCTGACGATTTGGTTTGTGCCTTTCATTTGGCTCGTCCTGATCGGCCAGGGGGCTCTGGTGAGGGTTCGGTGACCCCTCCTCAAGGGGGGGTACTGTTGTGAATTCTGCTCTTGGGCTCCCTCCGGTGGTTATGAGTGGTAGTGCTGCAGTAGTTGGATCGCAGCATTTATCAGGTGTATCTATTTTTTGCAATTTGGGCTGGGCTATATAGCCTTGCTTGATCCTTTAGTCAGTGCCAGTTGTCCATTGTTTTTGGAGGATTCACATCCCTTCTGGTCTGTCCTGTTTGCTGTGCTTTTCTTCAAAGATAAGTCCTGCCGTTGTTTTTGCTGTCCACCTGCTGTGGACCTTATAGTTCTGTGCATTTTCATGTTTTTGTCTTGTCCAGCTTAGTCTGTGAAGGATTTTTTGCAGCCTAGCTATTTCTCTGGCGATGCAGATATACCCTCCATGTCTTTAGTCAGATGTGGTGTTTTGTATTTTCTGTGGTGGATATTTTCTAGTGTTTTAATACTGACCGCATAGTACTCTGTTCTATTCTTTCTTTTTAGCTAGTATGGCCTCCTATGCTAAATCCTGATTTCATTTCTGCGTATGTTATTTCCCTCTCCTCTCACAGTCAATATTTGTGGGGGGCTGTCTTTCCTTTGGGGGTTTTCTCTGAGGCAAGATAGGTTTCCTGTTTCTGTCTTTAGGGGTAGTTATTTCTTAGGCTGTGTCGAGGGGTCTAGGGAGTGTTAGGTACCCCCCACGGCTACTTCTAGTTGCGCTGTTAAGTTCAGGGTTTGCGGTCAGTACAGGTTCCACCTTCTCCAGTGTACGTCTCATGCTGCTCCAAGGCCACCAGATCATAACAGGACACACACACACACACACAGACTCGCACACACACATACACGCACATAGTCACCTCACCGCCTACATACTCTCTCCTCCTGTTCAGCATTTCATCCGCAGCAAATCCGGAGATCTTTTTATACATCTGCGGTTTTGCTGCAGATGCGCCTGACTCAGTGGAAGTCAATGGGTGCAGAAACACTGCAGATCCGCCAAAAGAATTGTCATGCTGCCGAAAAAAAGCCACAATTCCGCACGTTTTTTTACGCAGCATATGCACAACAAATTTCAATTTCACATTGACTAACATTGGCTGTGCATTACACTGCGGATTTGATGCAATCCCGTGCCCCAAAAAAGCCGCAGAAACACATCAAAATCCGCAACGTGTGCAGATAGCCTTATTCCTTTGTGGTAAGTCAAGGGACATGAGCCATTGTTTCATGTGAAACTGTCCGATGCCCCTTTTTGTATTGCTAATTTGTGGAATGCCTGCTGATTATGGATTGCATTAGCCCTCTGTAGTGTACTTGTCTGCATCATTTGGGAGACAATTTTGCAGTCTAATTGAACTAGTGAACAATAAGGGAACAGCCATGCTTATCTTCCTCCAATCCTGTGGGGCACAATGACCTGTAATGGGAGCTGTGAGATATAAAAGGGGCGTGCTACTGTCACCAGTGTGAGTCTACAGAACTTCAGCCTAGGGACCATGGTTCCAGCTGGTGGAATACAGATCTGCTCGACTGCCCAACACTGAGCCCACAAATTTGTTTTGATAACTCTAGTTGGATCAGGTGCTGGGTCAGCTTCATAAGCATGCCACTTCCTCCTCTCTGTGGGTGCCCACTAAAAGCGGGGTGATGCTGGTTGAGGAAGTTGGCCCTGGATGCCCTGAAGTCACGTAGGGCCCTGAAGTCACGTAGGTTCTAAGCCCCGGCGAGCCAGTGAAAGGATGCTAGGAATGTACTATATGCTGGTGATCCAATAAAGTCTTACCGGAGTGTAGTACCCTCACCCTATGCTGTCTTATTATTCAGCCCACCGGGAAGCAGTATGGTCATTCAGCGGGATAAGTCCAAGCCCCAGTGGCCACTCCTGGAAAGGTTCACCACCAGTCATTGTTCCATGTTTTTGCGATTTGTGGGTAAAGGTCAATGGACCAGACACCCACGCGTATCTCACATCAGGCAAATAAAAAAAAAAATGGCAAAAGAGCACTTGGACATCAGAGAAGTGGTCACCTGTTTCAAAACACTTGTACATCAACCAAAGCAGACAGCTGACTGCAGCTTTCAGTCATTATAGGATTATTTACCTCCCTCTGACCTTCTTAATGTGATTAGCCAAGACGCTCTCTCTACCTAAACGGTCGATTTGCATTTTGGAGCCCATTTCCCCCACTTCTGATTGACAGCACTAGCTCAGCTCATGATTCTGTGAAGCGCTACCTGAACTCTGGCTGCATGTGCACTGACAGCTCCTGATCCTGGCCATGAGCACAAAGTGTCAGTGCCAGCGGGAGCGTTCTCCCCATGGCTTTTGCTAGATACAACAAGAAGTGTAGTGAGCGAGTGTCTTCACAGAGGTGACACTGAGGAGAACGAGCTTGCAGACACTGTGTGCACACATCTGGGCTCATGCACTGTCAGTGCGCATTCACAGACATACAGGCTGAGTTTAAGCAACGCTTTCTCTGGGCGAGTGAGTGCTGTCAATCAGAAGCAAAGGAAGTAGCCAAAATGCAATGTAAGGGGCTATAACAGTGCTCTGAGCCCTTTACCATGCCGAGGGTACACAGAAACCTGTGCATGTGCATTAAAAGCAATGTTCTCATTGTGGAAATAAAATGTACAGTGGAAGTATGATTTTTGATGGGGCTAAGTCCCCTATTGTACTGCTAATGTAATATGAATTTTGGGGGTGACTAAATAAAAAAGCAGCCCCAGAATGGTAACTGACACTCCTAAAGTGCTGGATTTATAGCTCAGCCCCACTGCATAATGCCACCCATGCTGGAGCTGCTGTCAGCAAGAAGGGCAGGACTTCCTCTGTTTTATGTACCGTGTATGGGAGACAACTTAGCAGCTGGTTTCTGCCGACTGTTCTAACAAGTCTTTATCTCACCCGAGAACTGGAGTCTCAGCCCCACTGCCTAATGCCACCCATGCTGGAGCTGCTGTCAGCAAGAAAGGCAGGACTTCCTCTGTTTTATGTACCGTGTATGGGAGACAACTTAGCAGCTGCTTTCTGCCGACTGTTCTAACAAGTCTTTATCTCACCCGAGAACTGGAGTCACAGCCACTCAGCTCAGTACTATATAATTTTCTCCAAGCTGGTGCTGTCTGTGAGGAGCAGGAATCCATCCCTGTCTGTAGTGCTATTCTCCTCCCACCAGCTTAGACAAAAGACAATGCAGTGTTATTCTGCCACCAGCTCAGACAGGAGACATTGCAGTGCTATTCTCCTCCCACCAGCTCAGACAGGAAACATTGCTGTGCTATTCGTCTCTCACCATCTCAGACAGGAGACATTGCAGTGCTATTCTTCTCCCACCAGCTGAGACAGGAGAAATTGCAGTGGTATTCTTCTCCCACCAACTCAGACAGGAGACATTGCAGTGCTATTCTTCTCCCACCAGCTCAGACAGGAGACATTGCAGTGCTATTCTTCTCCCACCAGCTGAGACAGGAGACATTGCAGTGCTATTCTCCTCCCACCAGCTCAGACAGGAGACATTGCAGTGCTATTCTTCTCCCACCAGCTCAGACAGGAGACACTGCAGTGCTATTCGTCTCACCAGCTCAGACAGGAGACATTGCAGTGGTATTCTTCTCCCACCAGCTTAGACAAAAGACATTGCAGTGCTATTCTGCCACCAGCTCAGACAGGAGACATTGCAGTACTATTCTGCCACCAGCTCAGACAGGAGACATTGCAGTGCTATTCTGCCACCAGCTCAGACAGGAGACATTGCAGTGCTATTCTGCCACCAGCTCAGACAGGAGACATTGCAGTACTATTCTTCTCCCACTAGCTCAGAGGGGACACTTCAGTGCTATCCTTCTCCCACTAGCACAGACAGACTTTGCAGTGCTATTCTTCTCCCACCAGCTCACCCAGGAGACATTGCAGTGCTATTCTTCTCCCACCAGCTCAGACAGGACACATTGCAGTGCTATTCTTCTCCCACCAGCTCACCCAGGAGACATTGCAGTGCTATTCTTCTCTCACCAGCTCAGACAGGAGACATTACAGTGCTATTCTTCTCCCACCAGCTGAGACAGGAGAAATTGCAGTGGTATTCTTCTCCCACCAGCTCAGACAGGAAACATTGCTGTGCTATTCGTCTCTCACCATCTCAGACAGGAGACATTGCAGTGCTATTCTTCTCCCACCAACTGAGACAGGAGAAATTGCAGTGGTATTCTTCTCCCACCAACTCAGACAGGAGACATTGCAGTGCTATTCTTCTCCCACCAGCTCAGACAGGAGACATTGCAGTGCTATTCTTCTCCCACCAGCTGAGACAGGAGAAATTGCAGTGGTATTCTTCTCCCACCAACTCAGACAGGAGACATTGCAGTGCTATTCTCCTCCCACCAGCTCAGACAGGAAACATTGCTGTGCTATTCGTCTCTCACCATCTCAGACAGGAGACATTGCAGTGCTATTCTTCTCCCACCAGCTCAAACAGGAGACATTGCAGTGCTATTCTTCTCCCACCAGCTCAGACAGGAGACATTGCAGTGCTATTCTTCTCCCACCAGCTGAGACAGGAGAAATTGCAGTAGTATTCTTCTCCCACCAACTCAGACAGGAGACATTGCAGTGCTATTCTCCTCCCACCAGCTCAGACAGGAAACATTGCTGTGCTATTCGTCTCTCACCATCTCAGACAGGAGACATTGCAGTGCTATTCTTCTCCCACCAGCTCAAACAGGAGACATTGCAGTGCTATTCTTCTCCCACCAGCTCAGACAGGAGACATTGCAGTGCTATTCTTCTCCCACCAGCTGAGACAGGAGAAATTGTAGTGGTATTCTTCTCCCACCAGCTTAGACAGGAGACATTGCAGTGCTATTCTTCTCCCACCAGCTCAGACAGGAGACATTGCAGTGCTATTCTTCTCCCACCAGCTTAGACAGGAGACATTGCAGAGCTATTCTTCTCCACTAGCTCAGACAGGAGACATTGCAGAGCTATTCTTCTCTCACCAGCTCAGACAGGAGACATTGCAGTGCTATTCTTCTCCCACCAGCTCAGACAGGAGACATTGCAGTGCTATTCTTCTCCCACCAGCTCAGACAGGAGACATTGCAGAGCTATTCGTCTCACCAGCTCAGACAGGAGACATTGCAGTGCTATTCTTCTCCCACCAGCTCAGAAAGGAGACACTGCAGTGCTAATCGTCTCACCAGCTCAGACAGGAGACATTGCAGTGGTATTCTTCTCCCACCAGCTTAGACAAAAGACATTGCAGTGCTATTCTGCCACCAGCTCAGACAGGAGACATTGCAGTGCTATTCTTCTCCCACTAGCTCAGAGGGGACGCTTCAGTGCTATCCTTCTCCCACTAGCACAGACAGACTTTGCAGTGCTATTCTTCTTCCACCAGCTCACCCAGGAGACATTGCAGTGCTATTCTTCTCCCACCAGCTCAGACAGGACACATTGCAGTGCTATTCTTCTCCCACCAGCTCACCCAGGAGACATTGCAGTGCTATTCTTCTCTCACCAGCTCAGACAGGAGACATTACAGTGCCATTCTTCTCCCACCAGCTCAGACAGGAGACATTGCAGTGCTATTCTTCTCTCACCAGCTCAGACAGGAGACATTGCAGAGCTATTCTTCTCCCACCAGCTCAGACAGGAGACATTGCAGTGCTAATCTTCTCCCACCAGCTCAGACAGGAGACATTGCAGTGCTATTCTTCTCCCACCAGCTCAGACAGGAGACATTGCAGTGCTATTCTTCTCCCACCAGCTCAGACAGGAGACATTGCAGTGCTATTCTTCTCCCACCAGCTCAGACAGGAGACATTGCAGAGCTATTCGTCTCACCAGCTCAAACAGGAGACATTGCAGTGCTATTCTTCTCTCACCAGCTCCGACAGGATACACTGCAGTGCTATTCTTCTCCCACCAGCTCAGACAGGAGACATTGCAGAGCTATTCTTCTCCACTAGCTCAGACAGGAGACATTGCAGTGCTATTCTTCTCACCAGCTCAGACAGGAGACATTGCAGTGCTATTCTTCTCCACTAGCTCAGACAGGAGACATTGCAGAGCTATTCTTCTCTCACCAGCTCAGACAGGAGACATTGCAGTGCTATTCTTCTCCACTAGCTCAGACAGCAGACATTGCAGAGCTATTCTTCTCCACTAGCTGAGACAGGAGACATTGCAGAGCTATTCTTCTCTCACCAGCTCAGACAGGAGACATTGCAGTGCTATTCTTATCCCACCAGCTCAGACAGGAGACATTGCAGTGCTTTTCTTCTCTCACCAGCTCAGGCAGAAGACATTGCAGTGCTATTCTTCTCCCACCAGCTCAGACAGGAGACATTGCAGTGCTATTCTTCTCCCACCAGCTCAGACAGGAGACATTGCAGTGCTATTCTTCTCCCACCAGCTCAGACAGGAGACATTGCAGTGCTATTCTTCTCCCACCAGCTCAGACAGGAGACATTGCAGAGCTATTCGTCTCACCAGCTCAAACAGGAGACATTGCAGTGCTATTCTTCTCTCACCAGCTCCGACAGGATACACTGCAGGGCTATTCTTCTCCCACCAGCTCAGACAGGAGACATTGCAGAGTTATTCTTCTCCACTAGCTCAGACAGGAGACATTGCAGTGCTATTCTTCTCTCACCAGCTCAGACAGGAGACATTGCAGTGCTATTCTTCTCCACTAGCTCAGACAGGAGACATTGCAGAGCTATTCTTCTCCCACCAGCTCAGACAGGAGACATTGCAGTGCTATTCTTCTCCACTAGCTCAGACAGGAGACATTGCAGAGCTATTCTTCTCCACTAGCTCAGACAGGAGACATTGCAGAGCTATTCTTCTCCCACCAGCTCAGACAGGAGACATTGCAGTGCTATTCTTCTCCACTAGCTCAGACAGGAGACATTGCAGAGCTATTCTTCTCCACTAGCTCAGACAGGAGACATTGCAGAGCTATTCTTCTCCACTAGCTCACACAGGAGACATTGCAGAGCTATTCTTCCTCCACCAGCTCAGACAGGAGACATTGCAGTGCTATTCTTATCCCACCAGCTCAGACAGGAAACATTGCAGTGCTATTCTTCTATCACCAGCTCAGGCAGAAGACATTGCAGTGCTATTCTTCTCCCACCAGCTCAGACAGGAGACATTGCAGAGCTATTCTTCTCCCACCAGCTCAGACAGGAGACATTGCAGAGCTATTCTTCTCCCACCAGCTCAGACAGGAGACATTGCAGAGCTATTCTTCTCCCACCAGCTCAGACAGGAGACATTGCAGTGCTATTCTTATCCCACCAGCTCAGACAGGAGACATTGCAGTGCTATTCTTCTCCACTAGCTCAGACAGGAGACATTGCAGAGCTATTCTTCTCCACTAGCTCAGACAGGAGACATTGCAGAGCTATTCTTCTCCCACCAGCTCAGACAGGAGATATTGCAGAGCTATTTTTCTCCCACCAGCTCAGACAGGAGACATTGCAGTGCTATTCTTCTCCACTAGCTCAGGCAGAAGACATTGCAGTGCTATTCTTCTCCACTAGCTCAGACAAGAGACATTGCAGTGCTATTCTTATCCCACCAGCTCAGATAGGAGACATTGCAGTGCTATTCTTCTCCCACCAGCTCAGACAGGAGACATTGCAGAGCTATTCGTCTCACCAGCTCAAACAGGAGACATTGCAGTGCTATTCTTCTCTCACCAGCTCCGACAGGATACACTGCAGGGCTATTCTTCTCCCACCAGCTCAGACAGGAGACATTGCAGAGTTATTCTTCTCCACTAGCTCAGACAGGAGACATTGCAGTGCTATTCTTCTCTCACCAGCTCAGACAGGAGACATTGCAGTGCTATTCTTCTCCACTAGCTCAGACAGGAGACATTGCAGAGCTATTCTTCTCCCACCAGCTCAGACAGGAGACATTGCAGTGCTATTCTTCTCCACTAGCTCAGACAGGAGACATTGCAGAGCTATTCTTCTCCACTAGCTCAGACAGGAGACATTGCAGAGCTATTCTTCTCCCACCAGCTCAGACAGGAGACATTGCAGTGCTATTCTTCTCCACTAGCTCAGACAGGAGACATTGCAGAGCTATTCTTCTCCACTAGCTCAGACAGGAGACATTGCAGAGCTATTCTTCCTCCACCAGCTCAGACAGGAGACATTGCAGTGCTATTCTTATCCCACCAGCTCAGACAGGAAACATTGCAGTGCTATTCTTCTATCACCAGCTCAGGCAGAAGACATTGCAGTGCTATTCTTCTCCCACCAGCTCAGACAGGAGACATTGCAGAGCTATTCTTCTCCCACCAGCTCAGACAGGAGACATTGCAGAGCTATTCTTCTCCCACCAGCTCAGACAGGAGACATTGCAGAGCTATTCTTCTCGCACCAGCTCAGACAGGAGACATTGCAGTGCTATTCTTATCCCACCAGCTCAGACAGGAGACATTGCAGTGCTATTCTTCTCCACTAGCTCAGACAGGAGACATTGCAGAGCTATTCTTCTCCACTAGCTCAGACAGGAGACATTGCAGAGCTATTCTTCTCCCACCAGCTCAGACAGGAGATATTGCAGAGCTATTTTTCTCCCACCAGCTCAGACAGGAGACATTGCAGTGCTATTCTTCTCCACTAGCTCAGGCAGAAGACATTGCAGTGCTATTCTTCTCCACTAGCTCAGACAGGAGACATTGCAGTGCTATTCTTATCCCACCAGCTCAGATAGGAGACATTGCAGTGCTATTCTTCTCCACTAGCTCAGACAGGAGACATTGCAGAGCTATTCTTCTCCACTAGCTCAGACAGGAGACATTGCAGAGCTATTCTTCTCCCACCAGCTCAGACAGGAGACATTGCAGAGCTATTCTTCTCCCACCAGCTCAGACAGGAGACAGTGCAGAGCTATTTTTCTCCCACCAGCTCAGACAGGAGACATTGCAAAGCTATTCTTCTCCACTAGCTCAGGCAGAAGACATTGCAGTGCTATTCTTCTCCCACCAGCTCAGAGACAGGATACAAGGCATAGAATGGCCAGAAATGTTTTATCCCATGTACTCACATATTGGATCATTCTGAAGTTACCTGAAACAAGTGCCACATATTTGACATCACAACCCTATGGGGCACAATGATGCCCGCTATTGAGAAATACTGGCTTCTCACATGAATGCTGACAGTTTTGATATGAGGCCCTTGTTTGCCCACAGTTGGGTGTGTGGTGCTGGCAATCGGAATTTAATGATGGATAAAAGTTGGATTCCCCCTTTAGTAAGTATGTCGGTCCTGATATTGTCCAATCAGAGCTCAGTTTTCATTTTCTAAACTTTACTGAAAAAAATGAATCCTGGATGCTGATAGGTTGCTATGGGCAACCGTGTCACCTTGCTGAAAGGTGACCTCTGAAAAGAGCAGGGAATGTAAACTGCAGCAAGCCTCCCAGGATCAGTGTCCTGTGCTGCCCAGACAGAGGCGCCCCCGGGAACACCGGACACGGCCACCCTCAGGGCCACACAGTTATGCCCAGTCGTCCCCTCAGCCTCCGGGCAGGCGTGGTGCATTCTGGGACTTGTAGTCTTGGTCACGCCCTGCTTCCGTTCTCCACAACCGCCCTGAGAACTACAACTCCCGTCGCATGCTCGGGGCTCCTGTGTCTTGGCAGGTTCGTTGCTTACGTGTCTGCAATGGGGAGGAAGATGTGACTCCGGTACCGACAAGATGTGGCTGAGACCGGAGGAGGTGCTGCTGAAGAACGCCCTGAAGCTGTGGGTGACGGAGCGCTCCAACCCCTACTTCGTGCTGCAGAGGAGACGGGGCTATGGAGAGGAAGGCGGGGGACTGACAGGTACCTGGCCGGCGGCGGAGGGGCCCCCAAAGAGTGACGCCGGGCTACTGCTGCGGCTCTATACACAGCCTGCACCACTACAACGCCCAGCATGCCAGGACACAGGTTGTCAGCAGCCTGCAGCTATCGGGGCATGCTGGGCGCTGTAGTTTCACAACAGCGCGCAGGGCATGCTGGGTGTTGTAGTTTCACAACAGCGCGCAGGGCATGCTGGGTGTTGTAGTTTCACAAGTGCGCAGGGCATGCTGGGTGTTGTAGTTTCACAAGTGCGCAGGGCATGCTGGGTGTTGTAGTTTCACAACAGTGCGCAGGGCATGCTGGGTGTTGTAGTTTCACAAGTGCGCAGGGCATGCTGGGTGCTGTAGTTTCACAAGTGCGCAGGGCATGCTGGGTGTTGTAGTTTCACAACAGTGCGCAGGGCATGCTGGGTGTTGTAGTTTCACAACAGTGTGCAGGGCATGCTGGGTGCTGTAGTTTCACAAGTGCGCAGGGCATGCTGGGTGTTGTAGTTTCACAAGTGAGCAGGGCATGCTGGGTGCTGTAGTTTCACAACAGTGCGCAGGGCATGCTGGGTGTTGTAGTTTCACAGCAGTGCGCAGGGCATGCTGGGTGTTGTAGTTTCACAACCGTGCGCAGGGCATGCTGGGTGTTGTAGTTTCACAACCGTGCGCAGGGCATGCTGGGTGTTGTAGTTTCCTGCCGTGTGCTGGGCAGCGGCAGGTGCATGACCACCCACACCCATTCCTCCAGTGGGATGACAGCTCTGTGGATGGAGGGTGCAGACCCTACGTGTGACAGGACTGTGCCCCTCTCACAATGTCTCCACAGCCCGCGGCCTCAGACGCCATATACAGAATTATCCCACTAGAAAGCTGCAGTCATGATCTGACCCTGAGCCCCACCCAGAGCTGTATTCACAATGCAGCAGCTTCCTAGGGCCATCTCTGGAGGCATCGTCACCTCTTTATGGGCTGTTGTATGATGAGGTGACGTGTGAGGCGCAGTCCTGGGATTCTGCGTTGTCTCTGCGCTCTGATGTTCTGTAGATCTCCAGTATAACGGGGCGAATCTGCTGCGTGGAATCTGTTAGATTAAGTAGCTTGACATTCTTGTAGGATTTCTCTTCTTGGTGCTTGGCATGGCACTGGGGTTACGGGGGCCGTGCTGGCACTGGGGTTACGGGGGCCGTGCTGGCACTGGGGTTACGGGGGCCGTGCTGGCACTGGGGTTACGGGGGCCGTGCTGGCACTGGGGTTACGGGGGCCGTGCTGGCACTGGGGTTACGGGGGCCGTGCTGGCACTGGGGTTACGGGGGCCGTGCTGGCACTGGGGTTACGGGGGCCGTGCTGGCACTGGGGTTACGGGGGCCGTGCTGGCACTGGGGTTACGGGGGCCGTGCTGGCACTGGGGTTACGGGGGCCGTGCTGGCACTGGGGTTACGGGGGCCGTGCTGGCACTGGGGTTACGGGGGCCGTGCTGGCACTGGGGTTACGGGGGCCGTGGAAGCGCACAAGCGCGAAACGATCGTAGTCCTGCTCTTTCTCCCCGCACCGCTGATCTCTCCCAGGCGCCTCTCCTTACTATGTCCGTTGTTACGTTATGATGAATAAAGGACTTTGATTCGCAATCTACCTGGGTGAGTGCCGCATTTTCCTTTTTCTCTTTGGATATTTGTTCATATATTTCTAGGAGGAATAACAGAAGAACACATTAGAGAGCAAAGAGAAACGATGCTCCATGTTTGTGTTTATGTTTTTTTTTTTTATTGGGTGGGAGGGTGAATCCAAGGATTTACTAACCCTGCCATGGCAGGAGAGGGGACCATTCCTCCCCAATGCTGTCATCAGACCGCTGTGAATCAATGTGTACCTGATCTATAACTGATGGCAGCCGCAGCTGCTTATTAACATCATTCATCTTTTGATTCATATTTGGAACTGAGCTTGATGGCATTAAATGGAGAAGACGAGGGGCACGATGAGTAATGGCTGTTGCTGGAAGGACTTGTAAATAGTTAATGGCCTGCAGCTATTGTCACAGCGACTCCTTACTATGTGTTTGTGTTGTCTATACAGTGGCGGTAACATTTGTATTTATTTTTCTTTTAGTGTAAATATCAGGTCCCCACAACTTCATTATTTGTAGTTATCTCCTTCCCTGACTTCAGTGGTGAAAATGTATTATTGAAAATAGCTTTATTTTTTTTTTTTTTTTAATTGAATATTTTTGGCTGTCCTTATCCTATTAATGACCTTAAATATGCCTTATTGCTGACCTTAGAAATAAGAGACTAGTGTCCCCCAAGGGGTGAGAAAGTGGCGGATGGCGGCTGTACACTATAACACCCTGCTGCTTTGGTCACAATTGATGTTGGCAGCAATCATGGCCTTTTGACACCTTTAAATGTAGCTGTCTATAATAAAAGTGGCATTTAAATGGTTAACAAAGAGGGAGCATCCTCTTTAATTCCACAGGCTCCCAGAGACCGCAATTGTGTGATCCCCATAGTTGCCATGACAATTCAAGGCCACATAATGGCGGTGGTCTGTTTGGATATTTGCAACATTTTAGTGGGAAACATAATTTCTGCAAATCTATGCAGTCTTTTTAATTGCTCTTTAAACAATTTATGCAAAAGCAAAGGGAACCTGTCCTTAGATTCATGCTGCTTGCACCACGCGCAACATGAATCAGGGCCTGGCTGTGCGATTGCGGCCCCTGATGCCTTATACCCCCCTCGATACAATTGATTGACAGGTCTCTCCTTTTGTATACACGTAGGATAGACTTCAAAACCAACATTACCTGGCTGTATTCACACAGTCAAAATTTCTTGCTGCTGGTGAAGTCATCAGGAATCCAATGAGAGTTGAGTGTATCTTCAGTCCGAGTGCGATCTGGCAGATAATCGGATCGCACTCGGACTAATGTTAGTCTATGGGGCTGTGCACATGTCCAATTTTTTCCATGTACAGAGACTGTGCTAGAAAAATATGGCTGTATGCCTGAGTTTTATCCAATATTTGGATCACACTCGGCCATGCAAGTCAATGACTGCATGGAAAACATCAGACTGCACTCGTATGGCATTTGAATGCAGTCCGATTTCCACGGCCTCACAGAGTGAAGAAGATGAAGGCTTTTTTTCTCCATCTTCTGTTCATTCAAGAGACTTGGACCACGGTCAAAGGCCACGAGCATCGGTCACACTCTGATCACGCGCATCGGTCACACTCTGATCACGCGCATCGGTCGCATTCTGATCATGCGCATCGGTCACACTCTGATCACGCGCATCAGTCGCATTCTGATCACGCGCACCGGTCACACTCTGATCACGCGCACCGGTCACACTCTGATCACGCGCACCGGTCACACTCTGATCACGCGCACCGGTCACACTCTGATCACGCGCACCGGTCACACTCTGATCACGCGCACCGGTCACACTCTGATCACGCGCACCGGTCACACTCTGATCACGCGCACCGGTCACACTCTGATCACGCGCACCGGTCACACTCTGATCACGCGCACCGGTCACACTCTGATCACGCGCACCGGTCACACTCTGATCACGCGCACCGGTCGCACTCTGATCACGCGCACCGGTCGCACTCTGATCACGCGCACCGGTCGCACTCTGATCACGCGCACCGGTCGCACTCTGATCACGCGCACCGGTCGCACTCTGATCACGCGCACCGGTCGCACTCTGATCACGCGCACCGGTCGCACTCTGATCACGCGCACCGGTCGCACTCTGATCACGCGCACCGGTCGCACTCTGATCACGCGCACCGGTCGCACTCTGATCACGCGCACCGGTCGCACTCTGATCACGCGCACCGGTCGCACTCTGATCACGCGCACCGGTCGCACTCTGATCACGCGCACCGGTCGCACTCTGATCACGCGCACCGGTCGCATTCTGATCACGCGCACCGGTCACAATCTGATCACGCGCATCGGTCACAATCTGATCACGCGCATCGGTCACACTCTGATCACGCGCACCGATCACACTGATCATTTAGAAAAAAATGACGCCAACATTTGCTTTTATATATTTGCATTAAAATAAATAAATTATACAGTGATTGATGCAGCAGTGAAATAGGCAAATGCAATTCTGGGATGTATTAACAGAAGCATACAGTCTAGATCACACAAAGTAATTATTGCCCTCCACTCCTCTTTGGTCAGACCTCATCTGGAATACTGTGTCTAGTTTTGGGCACCATATTTTAAAAAAGACATCAATAAACTGGAGCAAGTTCAGAGAAGAGCGACTAGAGTGGTGACCGGTCTGCAAACCATGTCCTATGAGGAACGGTTATAGGATTTGGGAATGTTTAGCTTGCATAAAAGAAGACTGAGAGGAGACTTAATAGCTGTCTACAAATATCTCAAGGGCTGTCACATTGTAGAAGGATCATCTTTATTCTCATTTGCACAAGGAAAGACTAGAAGAAATGAAACTGAATGGGAGGAGACACAGATTAGATATTAGAAAAAACTTTTTGACAGGGTGATCAATGAGTGGAACAGGCTGCCACGAGAGGCGGTGAGTTCTCCTTCAATGGAAGTCTTCACACAGAAGCTGGACAGACATCTGTCTGGGATGATTTAGTGAAAACTGCTTTGAGCAGGGGGTTGGACATGATGACCCAGGAGGTCCCCTCCAACTCTACCATTCTATGATTTATAAGTGCATCCAAATGGTGCAAAAAGAAGTATAAAACAAATTATTATACAGCCACATGAGTTTAAAAAGGCAAAAAAAAGCAAAAACTTGGCTGCTGAATTGTGTATAGGCAAAAATGAAAATAATTGGCCAGTCATTATAGGAGTTTTGAAGAAGCCCTGTCCCCATCGCCAGTTTGTTACTGATCTTCACTCACCATCCCCAGGTCCAATGTTAACATCAATAACTGAGCTCATTGGCTCATTCAGACAACTCGGGCAGAGTCGCAGAGCTAAGCTACTGACTCCAATGACATGGGTCGGCGCCGAACCTGGGGAGGGTGTGTAAAGCGCAATTTGTTTTTAAAAAAACCTCCAGGGGAGAGTGGTTTAGTGTATTGGCAAACACCTTTGATGCGTGGTCATTAGCATGTTAAGTACCCCCGCTTTTCTTTTCGCTTTCCCTGCTGCTACCAAATGAGTTAGCACCAATGCCCTCACCCTGTACATAGACAGAGCTTTATGAAGCATTTGTCAGTGTCACCCATATTAAGGATCCGTTAAGGAGGATTTCCATTAGTGGGTGCACATGGAGGAGTCACTTCTCCCACATTCCTGGCCATATTGCTTGCTGTATATGAGTATATATGTAGTCGGCTTGCATCCTGTGGGCTCGTACTTCTGCGGTCACACACGGGCTGGTACAGAGATCCAGGTGCAGCACTTCTCTACGGACCATAATGTCCTGGGCCCTTCTTACTGGACAGGTGCATGTTGGCTGATACTGTGGGGACTCTGGGCTCCCAGCCTTGTTGATGCAGTAACTATAGTCCTCATGCAGTGCAGAAACCACTGGGCTCCGCTCAGCGATCCATATCCGCTGGGATCTTGCAGGGAAGTCCTGGTATTGGTAACGATTTTGCCTTTAAGTGCTCCACAACTGTATTGCTTTCTCACTTGGCAGAGCGGGCGCTTTGTTGTTATTGATGGGTTCTGGGGGTGGCTGATATTGGAGACACAGTCTGACAATGTTGTGTCTGCAAAGCTGCTGAGACAGTAGGGACGTAACGTTCCTTGGCAGACGTGGGCACCAGCTCGCCAGCTTTTCCACTGGCGTTTCTTCATCGCTTCCTACATGAGTCATGTACGGTAAATAACATAGTCTGCTCTGAGCAAATGACAGCAGCGGGAAATCAGCCCTGCTTTATAGGTACTTTAGGGGGCTATTTGTATGTAATGACTGGCATATGCCGCCAGGGAGGGCCACCACTGTGCCCCTACCCATCCTGAGAGTGAAGGGGTGCTCTAGTGTAGTGCCGTGCCCCCTTGTAAATCTCCCTTCACAGAAACCCAGCTGTCCAGGGAACTGCAGCCAACCTCATTCACATACAGGAAAATGAGCTGTTAGGCATAGTGGCTCATAAAATATTAATAGATTTTTCGCTTCTTTTTTTCACCATTTCAAAAATTCAAACACTTAATTCTCAGTAATGGAGGAGCGCACTGGCCCTATAAAGGTATTGCTGGATTTGTCTGAAAAAGAGCTGTATGTGCATATAGTTTATAGGGGTGAAATCCTGCTGCCAGATTCCCGCTAAGCACAGTTGTGGTCCATTGAGATAAATGAGGGTTATCAAAACCTAAAGCCTGAAAATGCTTCCTGCCATAGATCCCGTTCAGTGCAGCAGAAGAGTGCATGTCCTTCCACATCTGCATGTCGTGCCCAGACCCATTGTTTTCTGTGAGTCTGACCCATCTGCAGGGCAGAGAACCGCTGAACATGACTCTATGGATGACTTGCTTTGGGCAGATGTTAGCTAGTCACCCATGCATTAGCATGGGCTTTAATGGGAGAAGAAAGAATCAATGAAATAAGGATGCGCATAGTTAATAAGTATATCATTTCATTGATACAAAAGGGACACACATAAGAGCAATCAAATCACTTAGAAACATGCAACGATACAAAAACCATACCCCTGCCCAAATATTAAGCAACTAGTACAACAAATTGATATAATAATCAAAGGCAACCATGGAAACGAGTTGGAAATAATCAGATTTGGTCTACCCCAAATAACCATGCACTGTAGGAGAGGTGGTATGAATGCAGTGCCCATTGGTGATAAGGTATGAAGAACTGCTATAGGGCAAATACCTAAATAATTAACGATTCATTAAAATGGACGCTCACTGCTTTTACTTTACGTTTGGAAATATATTTGGTTAGTGGACCTTTAAACCACCCCTACTACTGAGAAAAAAAATGCATTATTCTCTATGAAAGAGGTATCATTGGTGAGAACAGTAAGGGGCTTCAGTAGGGGCATAATTACTATATGCTTTTGCCTCTCCCTGTTTATGAAAATTGTGAGAGCTAACCCAGCCTACTCCAACAAGTAATTTTTTTAGGAATGGGGTGGAGGAGCAATTGGGTATTTTGCTATGGAGAAGTGATGAGCGAATGTGCTCAGACAATAGCCGTGAGACCTGCAGCCGTGGGGACTAGAACATATTATTCGAGCACTCTGAAGACTCTCTGTTAGCACCAGAGCATGCTCAGATAACACCTTGTCCCAGCACATTCGCTCCTCACTACTAAGGAGCCCTGTGATTTGTATGTACACCCCTGACTATGACCACTGGTCCGTACAGTTCTAACGTTCTCTTCTGAAACGTTCCATAGTCCTATGTGCGACATCATATCTCTGCCAGTTTAGATTTCCGTTCTCGTTTTTCACCTGTAATGGCCGCAGATATTAGCAGGTGGAGATCTCATTGCTCTGTTACCTGCAGGGAGCAGAAAGACGAGTAGATGGGAATGAATAATGCAGCAGGTTACAGTAACCTGACCTCACTAGCTTCCTTCACCAATGTATGCACTATAGGTTTTAGCTGAAAGGTCAATTTATCATTTTATTTTTTTAAGTTAGAGAGACATGCTGTAATGTAATAGTTAGGCCTGGTGAAATCCCCGCCAAGTGCACGTGCTGTACCCCTTCTGCACCTTTCCCCATTGCTTTCAAATAGGTGTTCAGAAAAGATTTAAAAAAATGCGTAGCTGCAGAAATGTCACTTCTATATAAATCTTCCCAGGAAGGGGGCAGGTTTAGTTTGGTGCCAGAAGAATGAGAGAATGTAATGCCCCTGTTTGCCCTTCGCCCTTCAGGTCTTCTTGTGGGAACTCTTGATGCGGTTTTGGATTCAACTGCTAAGGTGGCGCCATTCCGGATTCTCCACCAAACCCCGGAGTCTCAGGTGTACTGGTCCATCGCTTGTGGTGAGTAATGTTACCTGGCACATGCCATAAATCTAATGCTCAAGTGTTCTTCTCACTTTCTAACCCGCCGTAGAAACATGTCAGCTAATCCGCAGCTTGAGATTAGATGAATCTCCACAGGGAATGTAGGGTAAATCACAGAATCCTGGCATGAAGGATACCCAGCCTGCTCGCTGAGAAGCCGGCGTGGGAAGATGCCGGCACATATTAAAGGCTATGTTCACACATGGCGTTTTAGCAGTGTTTTTTCTTTTTTCTACAGGAAAAAAAATGCAAAAAGATGTGCACTTTTGCCGCTCTTTTTTTTTTGCATTTTTTCTGCGTTTTTAATTTTTCTCCTATTCATTAGAATGTGTGAAAAATGCTGCAAAACACTGAAAGAAATAACACGCTGCAGATAAAAAATAAAAAAACGCAAGGAAAAAAGTGAAACATGTTCATAAGTGTTTTTTAAATCTGTCACTTTGCTGGAACTCTAAAACACTGCAATAAAGGCTTGTGTGAACATAGCCTTAACTGTTGACAACGTGCTCGTTTTGCCAACTGCTTTCTCTCCCATCTGCCCACTAGACCTGAAGCTTATCTTAGCGATCATGTTCTCGCTACAGGGAGCGTGGGGTGAGCCGTTGCTAGACATCTCCTGAGATCGGGCATTTAAATTCAGTACTTGATCCCAGGGTGGATTTGATTTAAATCTAACTGATTTAAATCACGATTTAAATCACGATTTAAATCACTAGTCAGTAAGGCTTGATTTAAATCAGTGATTTAAATCAAAGTTTCTACCTAACTGAATTTGACTCCGCAGAGGTCCCAGCCTCTTCTTCATGGCAAAAATGTTACAACATGAACAGAGTTGAGAAAAAGACCTTAATCCTATTGTTCTACAAACCTATGAATACAGAATCAACCCCTTCAGTGCCAAGTCCAAGAAGTTAGACAGTATGTTTCTGATTGTTTGGAGTGGAATAGATCTGCACAATACAAGAAGAATGTGAATCTAAGTGTGAGGAGGAGGATGACTCGTCTTCATAACCGCACTTCTCATGATGTTGCCTCATTCGCGCCACCAGGCCTTGCATCTCTTTGTTGCATCGTTTGCATTTTGCACGCATGTCTGCCTTACCGATAGGCGAAGGAGCTTCATTAAAATATTCCCAAACTGGGTCTCTTTTACGGCCTGCTGCCATTATAAGGAAAGAATGTAATAAACCTCAGATCGTACACACAAACAGATCCAGACTTGTCTGTCTGTGGCTATGCTGCAGTATTGTGCTCAAAGTTTCACTTTCATTTTCTTGTCTGCTTGCCCTTCCTCCTCCTTAATCCTGGAACAATAGGATTAAGGTCTTTTTCTCAACTCTGTTCATGTTGTAACATTTTTGCCGTGAAGAAGAGGCTGGGACCTCTGCGGAGTCAAATTCAGTTTTGAGAACTGCGTAAGTAAAGCGAGCGTCTGTGATAATATAGGAGAGAAACTGCCCACTAATCCTACAGAAACCTCTGGAAGAGCATGGCATTGTGAATGTTACACATATACAGCCTTTATTCTACTGAGTTAAACAACTCAGCTTTATCTCATGATGGAAGAACCTTTGGATGGTAAAATATTTTCCTCAAAAAGCAGTTTATTGAAAAAAATCCGATTTAAATCAAAAAATTCCGATTTTTTTTTTTTTTTTTTTTTTTTTTTTTTTTTTTTAAACATTGATTTTTATCCACCCTGCTCGATCCTTTTCGTCCCCAATTTCATCTATCGGGGGTCCCCATACATAAAACAGCTGGTCCAGCCAAAACAGTGACATTTTGGCTGCCTGAGAAGTAAAAAGTGTACATGGCGGTGCTGGTAGAGTGTGTCCCCATGTCCTCCGACCACCCACACTATAATGCCGGTCTTCTTTGTGTGTATTGGAGACTTGTCAGCCGCTGTTCCTACGTGTGTGGGTGGGCTCCATTGGGACGGCATGCCGTGTAGCCGCAGGGATGCTGGTGTTAATCTCCTCTGTAATACTTCTCATTATGGCATGCTGTTCTCTCCACTTTCCTTCACAGCGTATCTGTTTACAGCACATAATCTAGGGAGCTTCTTTTGTATCACACAGAGAAGTCTAACACAAAGCATTGCTGCGAACGTGCAAAATCTGCCTGACCGCAGTGATCGTTTCCTCCTTTAGTTACAATAACCGCGTTTGTTTTCTTAGGAGCCAGCAGGGACGAGATATTAAAACACTGGCAATGGCTGGAGAAGAACGTCTTGAAGACGTTGCCTGTATTTGACTCAAGTGATGACATTAACAGCTTTGTTCAAGGCAAAATTAGGGTAGGTCCTTTTTATTTATTGGAGTTGTATTTTCATAAGGAAAAATCCAAAAGGCCTTCAAAGGCTTCCTGCCTGTAAGTGGAGAACAGAATACCGTAGGATTCAGAAGCTGAGTATTAGCAGGGTATCACCTATTCATAGGATGGGGAAGAACTGAGTGATTGCTGGGGGTCCGACCACTGGGAACTCCAGCGATCCTGAGAAAGCCCACTCTGATTGGAGTGGAGGCCAAGTACGACCCTTTCGGGGTGTCCCTTTTCGGGAAAACCTGGCTCACAAGCGCTCTTCTCACTGTCCTCAGGACCACTGTTGAGTTTTCACCGCTGCTCCTGGTGTCTAACATTGGCTTGCAGCGTCAATCTCGACCAGAACAGCAGCCAATCAGAAAGCTCAGGGCCTCCGCCAGAATGTGCCGCTCAGACCTGCTGCGCTCACTGATTGGCTACCGGGATATCGACATGGTGTCAGTGCTGCAGCCGATATCAGACTCCGAGAGCAGCGGTGGACCAGAGGACTGTTTTTTATATAACAAACTGTGCCCTGACACCAGGATTTTTTGAAGGAGGACAACCCCTATAAGGCTACGTTCACATTTGCGTTGTGCGATGTTGCGTCGGAGACGCAACGCACAACGCAAACAAAATGCTCGCTAAAACGCAGCGTTTTGTGACGTATGCGTCCTTTTTTGTCGAATTTTGGACGCAAAAAAAGTGCAACTTGCTGTGTCCTCTGCGCCCTACGCTTGCGGCAAAAAAAACGCATGAGTCGCAAAATGCAGCACAACGCATGCCCATGCGCCCCCCATGTTAAATATAGGGGTGCATGATGCATGCGTCGCCGCGGTTGCGCCCGACGCACCACCGTAAGACGCTAATGTGAACGTAGCCTACCATGGTATTCCAGGACTTGATGACATAGGCTGTCATATTCTGGAGGTTTGGATCCTCACTAGTGACCCTTTACCAGCTGATCCTGAAGGTGACTTTACACATTGGGTGAGTGGTCACTCAGATTGTCGATTTCAGTATAACTAATATATGAAGAACTTGGCACTCACGTATAATGGGAAGTATTCGTTTTAATTGCAATCCATCGCTAAATATGACATTTTGGTCTATTATATACCTTCCTCAGACAAACACATTTCCTACCATTGAGATGCTGCTTGTCCTATGATAAATTGTCTGAGCTCAGCTGATCACTTCTCTTTAAGGGTCTCATTGCTGAAGAAGGGAAATGCTCATTTGTGAAAGAAGAGGATCCTGAAAAGTTTCGTGAAGCTCTCCTGAAGTTTGAGAAATGCTTTGGTCTGCCTGACCAGGAGAAGCTTGTGACCTACTATTCCTGCAGTTACTGGAGGGGCAGAGTTCCTTGCCAGGGTTGGCTATATCTCAGCACCAACTTTTTAAGCTTCTATTCATTTCTTCTGGGCTCAGAATGTAAGTTTCTAAAATCCAAATAGCCGACTGATGTGTTCCTTCAGGAATAAGTGCCGCTGCATCTTGGCAACCTGCATAAATTTGATTAGCTTCTTTACTATTTTATGTATTTTGTGGTGTTCACTATTTTCATCTTGTGTTATATATAGGCCTGCACTTATCCTTCTGCTAGCTTCTTGTCAGTCTTACATGCCCTTATTGTTCCCTGCATCACCTGATTGTTCCGGATATAACTTCTTGTTAGGCTACGTTCACATTGGCGTTCCGCCAATGTGCGTCGCTGTTGCAGCGGCGACGCGCCCCTATGTTTAACATAGGGGACGCGTGCGTTTTTTGGGTGGCGTTTTTTGACACTTGCGTCGTTTACGACGCTAGCGTCGGACGCAAGAAAATGCAACAAGTTGCATTTTCTGTGCGTCCGATTCTCGTCAAAAAACGACGCACGCGTCGCAAAACGCGCGCGTTTTTGCGTGCGTTTGTGCGCGTTTTTTCGTGCGTCGCGCGTTGCGTCGCCGACGCAGGGCGGCGCAACGCTAGTGTGAACGTAGCCTTAGTGCATTATCGGATGCCATCAGATTGTATAGGACAAGGAACTTCTACACAGTTCCTTTATGGAAGACAGATGACGCAGAATGGGGCTCATCTATGGTCACTGGATGCATGCCTGAGCAAGGTAGAATAGGATTCACCTGTAAAAGGAATGTGTCATCAGAAAATGGCCTAAAAGATCCATTTTACACATATTATATTGAAAAAAAAAAATGATTGACCTTTTTTGATGTTAGTATCAAGTTGCGGTTTATGGCAGCTTCCTGACCATAGAGAGGGATTGTTAGTTTGTTGTCATTTGTAATCTTATGTGTGATTGGTTCTTATAAACTATATAACCTTGCTCTTGTTGGTGTGATGCCACCCACAGAAGAAGGCAATCAGCCGAAACGTACGTAGGGGCAGGCATTGGCTCCCACATGTGGTAATCTTTGCACTACTAATTATACACGTTTGCTTTTGATTATTTTACGTCTGTGGATATAATAATCTTGTACCAAGTATCTTGATCTTTTTGCTTGATGTATAGTCATGTGTAGTATATTAGTGTGTTTAGTTTTATGTAGTGCCTCTGTACAATATATGGTGGGTCTCCTTTGCAATTTTTCTGGTTTCCCACTTTTTTTAATGTCTTGCTTGTTCTTTTTTGTTTTTTCTTTTTGTTAATAAAATTTTGTAATTTTTTTTATGATCGGTTCTTGTGTACAATTTTTTCTTATCTGATTACAAATTATGTTGAATTTACTCTTTGATCTCTGTCTGTTTTTTAACTGAAAAGGTTCTTATAGTCGTATTTTTTACACAATAAAAACCTTGAAGTACTATAGGTCTCAAAATTGCTTGTAGTGCTTATAGCAGCAGCGTTTGTGAGTCTCTTTTACATTTTATAGTCGTTTAAGTGTTTTTTTTTTTTTTTTTCAATTTTTCTTTAATAGTTTTTTAGTTTTCATATCACTATCTTTGTTTAAAGGGATTGTCCACTACTCGGATAACCCCTGCTCAATCACTGTTTTCCCGCAGTAAAGTAACACCTGTATTCCCTTTTGATGGCGGCACTGGCTGTCCTGGGGCATCAGTGCTGGCTACACTTTCCCCTCTTTTGGACAAATCGGACATCTGGAGGGAAAGAGAGAGCAGATGCAAATCTGACATCTGCGGGTGTCCGTTATGTCCGAAGGCGAGGAGATTGAAACCAGTGCTTACTGGCTGCAGACCCTGACATAGCCAGCGCCAACACCGCAGAATAGTGTTGGCATCAGAGGTGAGTATTGATGTTATCTTATTGGGGGGAAACTTAGGGATTGAGAAAGGGATGTGTAGTAAACAACCTCTTTAAGAAAAAAAAACCTTGCAATTTTTACACTTGCCATTAGCCTTGACGTTCGCAGCAATGCACTGGACTCATGCCCTACTGAATTGTATTGAAGCATTTTATTAGCATGCTCCTATCAGACCATTATAAAGGGAGAGGGCGCAGGTGAGCTGTGACATCACCTGTTGTGAATGGTGGATTCTGCGTTGCTTACCTTTTTATTGCTTACCTTTTTAGCAATCTCATTATCCTCACTGATGGAGTTAAAATAAAAAGTGTTCTGTACAGAAGAGGTTGTATGGGTCTAGTATTAGGCCTAGTAGCCAGTGTGATAATTGCCTGATTTCAAATGTTTATTATAATATATATATATATATATATATATATATATATATATATATATATATATATATATAATTATAATATATATTTATGATATGGAAAATTGGGGGGGAAAAAACCCATGAAGAACTTTTTACATTTAATGTAAACACAATATTAAACAATTGGTCATTTCCTGATGACACATTGTATTTAAAGCTGAATCCTGATATAGCAGGGCCTTGTTCACACTTACATCAGTGATCACAGCCAATCACTATTCTGTGTGATCTCCTATTATCACTGAGGGATCCTCCAACCATGGTATTGTTCCTCTTTTCCATATAGGAACACTGTCATGTCATATAAGCAATGATGAAATCCACCGCACTCCCTGTGTGGAATATCTTAGAAATTATTATTGATATCAGACCTTACGGTCTGTCTCACCAGCACCCCGATCTAAATTGCGCAGGCCAAATTAGATAGAGATATATATATATATATATATATATATCTCTAAGCAATGATGGACGTGTGGATGGGGAAAGTAGTAACCCCTGTCAATCCGTTAATTGTTGGGTCAGGAGAGGACATGGATTCCCTCTGATCTGATAATAAGGGCTCTCATATTGACAGCATCTGGTCTGTAATCTCCATTATTTTTAGGCTTGTACATAGGTTTTAGAAGTGTAGAAACATTGACTGAACAAAAGCAAGCGCTACAAGCATTTACTATTAAATGAAATGTCAGTGATCCTGATCTGTCCCTGAGACGTGAGGATGATGATCCTGGTAGCGGATAGCCTTAATCCCCATTAGTGACACTACTTGGCGGCAGTGCTTCTGGATATAGAGTAGCACCAGTGGTTGTATGATTGGAGATAATGACGTAAAAGCCCCCCATACACTTTAGATTTTGGCTGAACGATGGTTCAGCTGGTCATTCAGGTGGCAGCCATCTTGCCCGACTCTGCCGAGTGCTCCTGACCTCTCTAGGAGCCGCTATCGGACATCTGTGCGAGCGGCTCATCTATAGAGAACAAAAGGATCGGCTGTTAGACATTGGACATACTGGATCCTTATCTCCCTGTCACCTATCGGCACCCTCATACACTTTACTATCAGCCAAATATCGGTAGGCTCAGCTGGTATTATTGTAATGTGTATGGGGCGTTTAGATAAAGATTTCACTGTATGAATTTACATAATGTAGATGTGTGATGTTACATAATAATGTAGATGTGTGATAGATGATGGTGTACATGTGTGATGGTGTACATGTGTGATGTCAGATGATAATGATGGTGTACATGTGTGATGTCACATAACTGGGTTGATGTATGATGCTGATGTTTTAGTAATCCGAATTTTCCTTTTTTTATGCCAGTTAAACTCATCATCTCGTGGGATGAGATCTCGAGATTGGAGAAGACGTCCACCGTTCTCCTCACAGAGAGCATACATGTCTTCTCTCGAGGGGAAGACCATTACTTCTCAATGCTTTTGCACATTAATGAGACTTTCCTGTTGATGGAGCAGCTCGCAGGATATGCTATTAAGAGACTTTTCGATAAAGAGACCTTTGAAAATGATCCAATATTAAATGATCCTCAGCAAATCACAAAGAGGTAAGCACCCAAAGTTTGTTGTCTGCTCCATCCTTTCCATGCGTCTTCTTCTAATATTTCTTCCACCTTCTGCAGAAGTCTCTTCTTTGGTCTCATACACTGTGGTGGCACGTTGTATCCCTCTTACTACATTCTACTGAATCCTGGTTTTCTTACGTCAATCTAGCAGTAGACTCGGGGATAGTCCTATTTACCCACTTAAAGGGAACCTGTCACCTGTTTTTTAGCTATTAAAGGGACACTGTCACCTGAATTTGGAGGGAACAATCTTCAGCCATAGGGGCGGGGTTTTCGGGTGTTTGATTCACCCTTTCCTTACCCGCTGGCTGCATGTCCTCCATAGTACACGCCTGCGCAAGGCAAGATTGCCTTGTACTATGGAGGACAGAGAATGAACTTCAATCCAATATTGTAGCCTGCATGCAGCCAGCGGGTAAGGATAGGGTGAATCAAACACCCGAAAACCCCGCCCCTATGGCTGAAGATTGTTTCCTCCAAATCCAGGTGACAGTGTCCCTTTAAACTGGTCCCAGTGTGTTGGTATTGATGCAGTGTGCATCAGTAACATGTTTTTGTCAAAGAAAAGCTCCAAGTATTAGGTTTAATAAAAACACTTTATGTCATTAGATAATTCCCCCACATACCTTTCAGTCATAGGGGCGGTGACTTTATCTTCTCAGTCACGGATCAGTCAGTGTACTTTTGAAATTAGGATCGCCGACAGCATTGCATTTGATTGCCGTGACTGGCCCCAAGTCTCGGGAACCACATATCACATCCCGCGTGTGCGCACTGACTCTGGGAGTACAGCCTCAGCTTCATGTCAGATGAGCACATGTGCCGGAGCGCACACAGTAGAGCGCATAGCTCTGATCGGCTCCGGCGCATGCGTCATTTGACGTGAAACTAGGGCTGTACACCCACAGTCAGTGCGCATGCCCGTGACACAGATGGGCACTGCGCATGTGCGGGATTTGATACATGGTTGCTGTGACTTCGGTCCTAATACTTGGAGCTTTTCTTTGACAAAAATATGTCAGCGATGCACACCGCATCACTAAGCACACTGGGGCCAGTTTAATAGCTAAAAACAAGGCGACAGGTTCCTTTTTAAATGCTGCTGTCAATCTCTCTCAAAATAAAGAAACTAAATAACAAGTAGATCACTAGGTCTGTAAAAGTCTGATATTGAAAATTTAATTAAGTCAAAAAATAAAAAAATAGTAACGCCAGAATGACTGCACCAACCCCAAAAAATGCAATACAAGAAAAATTGAAACCTCACATGATACCAAGAAAAACTACAACTTATCAAACAGGAGAAAAAACAAGCTTTCACACCGTTCCATCAGCCGAAAAATAAGTCACGGGTTTTACAAAATGGAAGCACAAATCATTTATTTATTTATTTTTTTATTTTTACAAAGTTCAGTTTGTTTTTCCAAGAAGAGGAATAAATGAAAGCTCAAAAATGAAGGGGTTAATAATCTCCTCCCTGAGGTCAGGAGACGTCTTCAGCATCTTGTTCTGAGTCCTGCGTTCTGTCCCATCGTCTTCACGTCCGGGGCATGTGCGATGAATCTGTGTGTACTTGCACTGACGTCGCCGTTCAGCCAGCAGAAGAATTCATCATTGACCTAATGTAGAAAAGAATAATACATAGAGAACCCTGGTTAGAAGTCCAGTAGACTAGACCGTAGTGTTGAATGTTGATTAAGGGCAGACCAGTTCCTTTTAAATACACGTTTGTGTAGTAGATTTGGAGATTTCAGAAAAATAACTAGGGGTATGTTTCCACGGTCAGGATTGCATCAGGATTTGACGCAGGTAAAATCTGCACCTGAGGTCACTGGCAGGTCACCTGTGATTTGATGCGTTTTTCATGTGTTTTTTTTTTTATGCGGATTTGTGTGTGTTTTTGTAAGCTAAATAAAGATATACAAAAAAAAAGTGTAATTGTCATTTCTTGTCCAACCTTTTCTTTTACATACTCCATTGAAGAATGTTTACACACACAGACAGATAGATGATAGATAGATAATAGATGGATAATAGATAAATAATAGATAGCCAAAAAAAAAGAGAAAAACGCAAATGCACTCACCAAATATGCAGTTTCAAGTGTCCTTTATTGTAACACCAAACGGTACATCTTCATGGCACGGGGGAGTGGAAAGCAACGGGTGGGAGTGCGGCAGACAAGACGACGGCCGTTTCGCGCTACACGAGAGCGCTTCTACGGGTCCATATCCAAAGGGGAAGTGACGCCAGGTTAAGTAGGTGAATGAGCACGAACTCCACCTGCGTCATCATCCCATTGGACAATAGAAAAAGTGCACAGTGTATTAAAAACATTTAAAAACATACGCATATTACTGACATAAAGAAAGCACAAATATATAATAATCCTGCAATCAAGATATAGCATTGACATATAATATTACGAACGAGATATAACTCACAGCTAATGCCTGTAAAGCCCATCTAAAAAACGGGGAGGAATGATAACATCACGAACACTCCTACTGATGTCATATCAAAAAGCGTGGAAAATACGACAAAATAGCAGCACCAAGAAATCTCAACAAAAAACTAAACAATGAAGAAAACGATGCAAAAGACGATAAAAAACAATGAAAAATGAAATGATGGTGCTGCTATTTTGTCGTAGTGTCGGGTATTGAGGTGCAAGACTTGTGTGAGTTTCCTGCAAGTGTGACCCCGGCCTTAAACGCAATATCTGTTTAACTTAAAAAAATAAATAAATAAAATAGCGTGGGCTCCCGTGCAATTTTCTGCGCCAGAAAGGGAAAGCCAGTGACTGGGGGACTGATGTTTGTAGTCTGGGATGGGGTTAATACCCATGAAGCTCCCCAGGCTATGAATATCAGCCCGCAGCTGTATATTTAGCCTTTACTGGCTATTAAAATAGGGGGACTCCAGGCAAAAAATGACGTGGGGTCCCCCTATAATTTATAGCCAGAAAGGCTACACATACAGCTGCGGGCTGATATTCATAGCCTAGAGAGGGGCTATGGATATTGCCCCCCCCCCCGGCTACAAATACCAGCCGTAAGATGCACCAATTCTGGCGTTTAGCCTCTCTCTTCCCACTGCCCTGTAGTGGTGGCATATGGGGTAATAAGTTGTAATGTCACCTTTGTAAGGTGACATTAAGCCGGCTTAGTAATGAAGAGGCGTCAATAAGATAGCTACCATTACTAATCCTACAGTTGGTAAAGGGTTAATAAAACACATATGCAGAATAATGTATTTTAATGAAATAAAACACCACACAGTTTTGACATCTTTATTGTACGCTCATTACTGCGACACCCTGGAAAAAAATAAAAAATAATAAACCAACAGTATACTCCCTGTAAGCGACGTAGTCCATTTAATAACGAGTGTCCCACGACGAGTCCAGCTCTGCTACATCTGGATGCCTGACATCCAGACATAGCAGAGCCTGTAGATGACCACCGGAGATAACTCTCCAGCGATCACCTACACTGCAGCGTTCTCAAAATCAGATGATCAGCTGACCGTGAGAACCAGCCTAGTGACCGGAGATAACCCCCAGTCAGGTGCACGGCAGTTCTCACGGTAAGCTAAGTTATCACGAGAACTTAGCTTACTGTGAGAACTGCATTGGACGTGGGGCTTCCAGCGGTGTGACTGGTAAGACCTTATTTAATTTAGGAGACATGCATAGTAAGCTGCGTTTACGCAGTTACTACGAATGTGACTAATCATTAGATTTGATTTTACCGCATCTAACGATAGTCTATGGTAAATTTACGGTGCGGCAACAGAGCGTCACCGCACTGTAAACAGACCTGCGTTCTGGAATGGCGCGCCGCATGTCTATTTACGCAGGTTTGCATTCTGCGTCTTTTAACGCGTAGTGGAGATGGGATTTCATGCAATCCCCTCTACTATGCTGTAACATCTGGACGCTGCGTGTTTGACACTGTGGCTCTACGCAGCGTCAAACACGCAGCATCTCCTGATCGTGGAAACATACCCTAACAAGTTCTAAATGAATCAGATCCGAAAGATGTGTCCGCCACAGCCAGTAACTGTCTGCCGCTCAGATGTGTGCAGCACTATTCCCCAGCTTATTTCTTATGAACAGCAGGTTTCCTTTCTGTTTTAGCAGCTGGAAGGGATTTGGTTATTTGTTTTTCTTAAGCGCCAGTAATGCGAGGTAGATATTTCCTTATTCTGCAGGATCTGATGACTTCTGCAATGTCTAATAAAACACCTGGTTCACATTGTAAACCTTATTTTCCCAATGATTCTTAAAGGGGTTTTCCAGTTTTCGAAATCCCCTGTCCCCCTCGCCTTCAGTTTGTATTTTAAAAACTTAAACCAAGCTTTACTGCCGCTCCCTTGGTTCACTGTTGAGTCTCCGATACTTCTCCTGGTGTCAGTTATTGTCTGCAGCACCGAAGCTACGTCGGCAGCACTTCAGCCATTAACTGAGCGCATCTCTGCCTGAGTAACTGAGCGCATCTCTGCCTGAGTAACTGAGCGCATCTCTGCCTGAGTAACTGAGCGCATCTCTGCCTGAGTAACTGAGCGCATCTCTGCCTGAGTAACTGAGCGCCTCTCTGCCTGAGTAACTGAGCGCCTCTCTGCCTGAGTAACTGAGCGCCTCTCTGCCTGAGTAACTGAGCGCCTCTCTGCCTGAGTAACTGAGCGCCTCTCTGCCTGAGTAACTGAGCGCCTCTCTGCCTGAGTAACTGAGCGCCGCTCTGCCTGAGTAACTGAGCGCCGCTCTGCCTGAGTAACTGAGCGCCGCTCTGCCTGAGTAACTGAGCGCCGCTCTGCCTGAGTAACTGAGCGCCGCTCTGCCTGAGTAACTGAGCGCCGCTCTGCCTGAGTAACTGAGCGCCGCTCTGCCTGAGTAACTGAGCGCCGCTCTGCCTGAGTAACTGAGCGCCGCTCTGCCTGAGTAACTGAGCGCCGCTCTGCCTGAGTAACTGAGCGCCGCTCTGCCTGAGTAACTGAGCGCCGCTCTGCCTGAGTAACTGAGCGCCGCTCTGCCTGAGTAACTGAGCGCCGCTCTGCCTGAGTAACTGAGCGCCGCTCTGCCTGAGTAACTGAGCGCCGCTCTGCCTGAGTAACTGAGCGCCGCTCTGCCTGAGTAACTGAGCGCCGCTCTGCCTGAGTAACTGAGCGCCGCTCTGCCTGAGTAACTGAGCGCCGCTCTGCCTGAGTAACTGAGCGCCGCTCTGCCTGAGTAACTGAGCGCCGCTCTGCCTGAGTAACTGAGCGCCGCTCTGCCTGAGTAACTGAGCGCCGCTCTGCCTGAGTAACTGAGCGCCGCTCTGCCTGAGTAACTGAGCGCCGCTCTGCCTGAGTAACTGAGCGCCGCTCTGCCTGAGTAACTGAGCGCCGCTCTGCCTGAGTAACTGAGCGCCGCTCTGCCTGAGTAACTGAGCGCCGCTCTGCCTGAGTAACTGAGCGCCGCTCTGCCTGAGTAACTGAGCGCCGCTCTGCCTGAGTAACTGAGCGCCGCTCTGCACAAGCTGCTCTGAGCCCAGTGATTGGCAGCAGTAATGTAAATGTGAAGTACGCGCTATAGATACTACAGGCTGCGGCAGGAACCCTGCTCTGGACCTGGGGATGATGAGTGAAATCAGGTGTATTTTTTTTTTTCTAAACATACTGCAGCTGAGGACAAGGGCTTTCCAAAATTGGGAAACCCTTAAATAATGATCTTGTAGGTCAAATGTCTGTTGCAGTGAAAGAATTTGCGGTTCCTTACAATATTTTAGTTTACCTTCTGTCACGTTTTATTATTTTTATGTTTCATTGTTTTTACACCATTTTTAACCATGAAATGGAACCTCATATGGACGGACTATTCATTGCACTTGGTGCAGATTAAAGCTTCATTTTCAGCAGTTTTGCTGCAGAGCAAAATGAAAACTGGCTGTTCTCTTTTTTTTTTTTTTCCTATGATGACAGCTGGGGGTCTTTGCTGCAGAACCCCCGTGATCAGCACAGTTATTTAGTGCCCAATAGAGCATCAGGAGCAATTGAACATCCCCTGTGGAGAGTATAATGGGAGGCTACTTACCACAAAAGCATTTTCCATCTCTTATGCAAATAGATTAAAGCACCGCTCCAGCTGTTTTTTTAATGTATTGAAGAGCTGGAGTGGTGCTTGTAATTTAAGGTCCATCCCCCCAATCTCATACTTACCCGCCGCAGTCTTCTCCTCTATCACCGCCATTCTGATAAGTCTCCATCAGTTTGTGGCTCCAGTGTTTGCTGGACGAGCCGGAAGTCGCTTTTGCAAGTTTATTAAAGCCTCGTTCCGGCTCTCATAGACTTACATTGAACGCTTGTGAACGTTACCTCTGACCTCCTGTCAGTCAGAGGGTCCAGTCACAAGATGGCGGTGTGCGACCAGAGGGGCGCCGATAAAAGGTGAAGACGCCAGTGGGTAAATATGGACTACAGGAGGCACCACTCTAATACTGAAAAAAAAAACAGCTGGAGTGGTGCTTTAAGTAATAAGTCTTAATGGAAGTGGCCATAATTCACATCACAGTTGTAAGTGAAAGGATTTAAAAAAGGAGCTTTAGCTTTTAAAAAAAATTTTTCATGGTGCGCGAAGTGGACATCATTATACAAAACGGTAAAAGCCTTTGCAGACGATGGAACGATGATGTGTGTGTAACATGCTGGTAGCCCAGTGCTTATAGCCGGGGTCTTGCATTGCTTCCCTGGATGATGGCTGCTTATCCCGGAGCCCCGGCATTACTGTGGGAACTTACAGGCAGAAGGGTATGTGCGCAAGGAGATATTGAAGAGTCTATTTGATATACTATCCAAAAGATGCCTGAAAAACTACTCAAAAGGCCCTTGAAAAACTCTTCCAATTCATTTCATTTTTATTATACAATGACTTTGTTATTCATATATTCAGTTTTTTGAGTGTTTTATTTCTTGACTTAAAAAAAAGTGCCTGGTGACAGAAAAGAAAGTGGATGTTACTTCTTTGATGTAGCATCTGGTGGCAAACCCTCCAAACTAGGCAGTGTCCACTCTGATGGCTGCTTGGGATGGACGTGCCATCAGTGCATATCTGTACATGGCATCAGCTCATCCATTTATGACCACGCTGTGACCTCAGCAACCGATCACAATATAGTTTTAATTTTATAAATTTCTATATAAATAAAAGCTGGGATCTGATTGGTTGCACTATCCAATTGCTGCTGACGTAATCACTTGTGAATCGGTCATCGATTGAATGTATTTTATGTAACAGATCTTTGTTTTTCAGTTTGTAACAAGCGTGCAGATTACTTTCTTATCTTGATCTTTTAGGGGTCTGGAGAGTCGCGCTCACAGTGAAAATTTCACTACATACTTTAGACTGACCAAAGAAGAAATCTTGAAGGAGGTGCATGAGTGTTTCCTGTGGATACCCTTCAGCCATATGAATGCACTGGGCAAGATGTGTGTTTCTGAGAACTACATTTGCTTTGCAAGCCATGATGGCAGTTTGTACAGCACAATCATCCCATTAAGAGAGGTAAACGCTGTTATCCCATTGTGGGACCTCGCTCTATGATGTGCTTATGTGCATCTGAAGGAGAGGTGGTCTTTATGAAAGCAACAGTCAAGTGTCTCATAGACTAAACCAAGGCTTACTAAACTTTTTTTTTTTTTTCTGGGTCCCCACAAATTAGACTAAGATAATGCCCGACCATCAGGCTGACCAAGCTGATGTCTGGGCCTCACCTGTAATGGAAGTGTGTACAAGAAATAATATTCTCCCGCATGTCATCTACAACTAAGGGGCGATGCACTGGTGCCGAGGTCGGGCTCGCAGTCTGAGCATGTAAGCACATGTTCACACTGGCCACTAAACAGACAAGCAATTACCTGCAGTAAATAAATAAAAAAGCAATAGTGCATGAAAATAACATAGGCTACTTAGTTAACATAATTTTGATTTTAAAAACTGTAAAAGCCATCCCACCATGTCACGGTGACCCTATTCGGGACGGTCCTAACCTCTAGTATTAAAGCTTTACCATTTGTCAAGAGACATGCATGTGGATAAGGCTTGAGAAGGACTGAACCCGGCTAGTGGACACCAAGGCATGGGGAACTGGTTGAATGTACAGCTCACAGAAAAGGCAGGCCACTCTTTTATATGCACAGGGTGCAAACAAAGGACCTCCCACCATGTCACGGTGCACTATTGCTGTTTTATTACTGCAGGGTATTTGCTTGTTATGTGTTTATCTCGGGTTTTGTCTGTTTAGTGGCCAGTGTGAACATGTGCTTACATGCTGCATACACACCAACTTATATTCCAGTTCATCTCTTTTTAGTTTTTTTGTTTGCACCCTGTGCAGATAAAGGTGTGGTCTGCCTTTTTTTTTTAGCTGGACATTATTCATGCAGTTCCCCATGGCTGCTTTTCCACTAATTGGCTATCAGTCCTTCTCAGCCCTCTTCCACATGCATGTCACTTGACAAATGGTAAGGTTATGATATTAGAGGTTAGAACCATCCCCAGTAGGGTCACCATGAAGTGGTGGGATGGCTTTTACATTTTTTATTTTTTTTTTAACTAAAATATGTTATTGAAGCACTATGTTATTTTCAGGCACTATTGCTATTTGTTTATTTACTGCAGGGTTTTTCCTTTTTAAGTTTTTATCCTTGGGTTAGTAGTGGCATCAGCAGTGCTATGTATGGCTAAAATCACAATCTCCTATGAACAGTAGCTAAATGCCTCCTTTCACAGGAGGATCATAATGACAGACATGGGAGTCATCAGCAGATCCTCCGGCTGTAATGACAACCCATTGACGCAACTCGATCACATCACAGTCACGTCAATGGGAGTGTTGAATGACGCGCGCTTTTGCCTGTGCCTTTTAAATGCTGCAATCAGAGATTGACAACGGGATTTAACAGTAGAACGGCACGTTTGCTGCTGAAATCGGCCTTCATTTGCCGGGGAAAATGCGAGTTTGGCTGTCTGAGCCCGCATCAAAGGCATATGACATACATGTGTATCATGTGTCAAAATGGGGTTAAAGGGTTCCCCGACCAATTATAAAATTAGCGATGGCTTCCAATGTGGGGAATACTAAGGCCGATTACACACATCTGTAAACGCGGACTGTTGTTACATCGGAAGAGCCAGCTCTACTGCTGCGTATATGCCAATGAAGCAGTTAGTCCCGGTCGGGGGCTCAGCACTCTGGCTCGGTTTTCCGGTGCGAGATTGTGAAACCTGTGTAATAGTGTGTAATGTACGTACTGTTAGGTTTTTGCTTTTTTTGGCAGTTTGTATGCTGATCACGTGGCCGCTCTTAAGCAATGTTCACACTTGCAGTCACGTGCAGACAGCCATCCTTCCTGCTTCTTTCTATAGATCATTGAGAAAGGTAGGAAGAGAAGCTAGTCGGCACGTGACCACAAGTGTGAAATCACATGAGCGGTAATGTGACGACTCATGAACTGGAGAGCGATATCCCCCAGATTAGAATTCTATAACTGATCTGGAGATTTCCTTTTTAAACACAGAAAATTGACAAGACTTCCAAGTGCTTTTAAATAACCCTATATGCCGCTTCATTATAGTACAGAAAACCCATAAACAAATGTAAAAGGATTTGTACAGGATGTTCTATGGCAACTAAATGACACCTTTATCTACTTGTGTTACTATCCAGCATCTGTCACCAATAAATACTTTATAACTTTTATCTGCAGATTGTGGGAGTAGAGAAGTCCGATGCAATCACAAGAGCTGTCACAATCAGTACCAGGGGGAAGAATATTTTCCGTTTCACTGATGTTCGAGACTTTGACTCGTTGGTGGCCAGACTAAAGTCCAAATATGCCGTGACTAGTCCCCAGCATATGGCCTACACTGTGGTGAGTTGTTGTTACTGACTTCTTACAGTAAGAATCCTATAAAACAGTAAGTGGTTGGCTTGGATTCCCTTTTAGTGGCGTTATATGTGTACAAGATATACCGTATAGCATGTATTACATTTCTAAGTACTGAATTTCACATTGCATCATTTTATACTATGTGACAACTGATAAATCACTGATAATTATTTTACCTGTATGACGTCTTCAGTTTTGGATGCAAAGTGTTATTCCTATATTACAGACTGGCTACAATGAAAACGCAGCTGATTTCCAGGACGGACACCCTATGCTGGATTCCAAAGGCCCTAGTAAAACTGTGAGCACAGAGGCACTAATGACTGTCTTCCATCCCCAAGATGCTGAAAATCTTGATCCAGTAATGGTGAGGATGAGGACCACAGACTTGATATAAAGGTGTGGCCCGAAACACAAATTTAATTTTAATCCTATTGGATGTCACTTGCGAGGGCAGTGCTGGTCTGTGCACGCTGGGCATCTTTACAACGTACACTGACAGTGCGCTCTAATGCCAGCTTTTTACTCCTGATTAGAGATGGTGAGAGAGTGCACTGTCACTGTGCATATTGCACAATGACAAGAATTTACTGAGCATCCGTTGGAATTGACAAACCTATTCATGGGTCAGTAGACCAGAGACTAGCCCAGTCCCTGACAGGGAGTCCACTGATGCTTCGTTTTGGGGAGGATGCAGAGGCTGAGGTAGTGACTGCAGCCTCTGCTCCCTGATGATGTTGCATTTGAGTTTCCCAGCACGCACTTGGATTCTCAAATGAAGCATCATCACAAAAGAAGTAGAAAAAAATAAAGCAGATATTGTAGTTAGGGAAGGATGGGGAATTTTTAATTAAATTATATTAGGAAAAAGATTAGATTGTGACATGAAATGGATAAGGATTTAGGATTAAAAATTAATTTTGTGTTTCGGACCACCCAATTAACATCCCCTATATACTGAGTGGCTACACTAGTAAGTGATTGAACATAAACCGACATATTTAAGGCATCAGTTGTTACCCTATATGGGAAGGATGCCAAAATTATCACTGGACTGCAGGACAACTCCCATTATAAATTATACCTATAGAGACCATCGGAGTATAACACCCCAAAAATATATTCCAAAGTACACGTAATAATGAAAAAGTGTGTATAACTTTATTGAACAATACAAAAAACCTAAAATATCAGTAAAAAATGATGGATAGTTGGTGATGACACAGTAAACGGAAACAGCAGTATCATATAATTCAGTATTTGCACTTAATAGCAGAAAGCACTCAATTCATAAAATGTGCAGACACAATATGAAAGCCTGTCTGGCATATCATACAAAAATAGTCCCGCAAAAAATCACAAGACCGTAGAGTTTACCAGGTTAAAAGTGAAATGTCAAATTACCAGGCGAAACAATGTCTAAACGCTGTAATAAAGTGCAGAGTGCTCATAAGGTGCTATGTATAGTGCTTACCCATGTGGGTATGATACCCGCTGAGTCTGTGACCCCGACGCACGTTTTGCAATATCTGCTTCTTCGGGAGGCTTGTGTGGGTTGCTGAGTCAAGAGGGTCTCTTTTATCAGGCTCATACAGCTGACCGTAATCAGCGCCACTCCATGGCGCACATGAGAGGCGGGTCGCAGCAACGTCACGTCCGGCAGTCCCAATGTCTGCGAGGGTCAGGGAGGAAATCTCTCTTATGTTGTCAGTGATCCCCTCCGTACTGATTGGATGCCATGAGGGGCATGTGCGCAGTCTGAATCCACCGCGCATGCTCGCGCTGCGGCCGCCATCTTGCTTACTGGCTGTAAAGTGGACAAATGCGTCGTAGGTATCCAGCCTAGAACCACGGCAGAAACGGTATTAAATCACCCTGAACCGTAATAAACGGAGCGGAATATAATCAAACTAGATGGTAGCCCGATTCTAACGCATCAGGTATTCTAGAATATGTATGTAGTTTATTTATGAAGATTTTAGAATAATACATTGGATACACAGGATTCGGACGGACATCGCCTGTCGCTGATTGTTCGCGGCCGGCCACGTAGTATATAGCACAGCCACGTAGTATATAGCACAGCCACGTAGTATATAGCACAGCCACGTAGTATATAGCACAGCCACGTAGTATATAGCACAACCACGTAGTATATTGCACAGCCCGCGTAGTATATTGCACAGCCCGCGTAGTATATTGCACAGCCCGCGTAGTATATTGCACAGCCCGCGTAGAATATTGCACAGCCTGCGCAGTACCACGCACGCAGTATATAACACAGGCCACGTAGTGTATAACACAGGCCACGTAGTGTATAGCACATCCCATGCAGTATGTTGCACAGCCCGCGTAGTACGTTGCACAGCCCGCGTAGCATGTTGCACAGCCCGCGTAGCACGTTGCACAGCCCGCGTAGCACGTTGCACAGCCCGCGCAGCACGTTGCACAGCCCGCGCAGCACTTTGCACAGCCCGCGCAGCACGTTGCACAGCCCGCGCAGCACGTTGCACAGCCCGCGCAGCACGTTGCACAGCCTGCGCAGCACGTTGCACAGCCCGCGCAGTTTATAGCACAGCCCGCGCAGTATATAGCACAGCCCGCGCAGTATATAGCACAGCCCGCGCAGTATATAGCACAGCCCGCGCAGTATATAGCACAGCCCACGCAGTATATAGCACAGCCCACGCCGTATATTGCCCAGCCCACGCCGTATATTGCCCAGCCCACGCAGTATATAACAAAGCCCACGCAGTATATAGCAATGTGGGCACCATATCCCTGTTAAAAAAAAAAAATAATTAAAATAAAAAATAGTGATATACTCGCCCTCCGTTGGCCCCCGGATTGAAGCGGTTACCGACGCTCCTCGCGCGCTCCGGTCTGAAGAGTGCATTGCGGTCTCGCGAGATGATGACGTAGCGGTCTCGCGAGACCGCTACGTCATCATCTCGCAAGACCGCAATGCATGGAGCGGTCACCGGGGCGTTGCGAGGAGCCGGAAAGGCCGGTGCCTGATCTGGGGGGCCGACGGACGGTGAGTATATAACGATTTTTTTTTATTTATTTTTTTAATTATTTTTAACATTAGATCTTTTTACTATTGACGCTGCATAGCAGCGTTAACCGAGCGCGGTCCATTAGCGCTGCCATTAACCCTGTATGAGCACTGACTGGAGGGGAGTACGGAGCGGGCATTGACTGCGGGGAGGAAGGAGCGACCATGTTGCCGCCGGACTGTGCCCGTCGCTGATTGGTTGCGGCTGTTTTGCCACGACCAATCAGCGACTTGGATTTCCGTGACAGACAGAGGCCGCGACCAATGAATATCCGTGACGGAAAGACGGAAGTGACCCTTAGACCCTTAGACAATTATATAGTAGATAAATATCAGACAAAGTCTATAAAGATGCAATAATAAATTATGGTTAAGAAAAATTGTTCACAATATTTATCCGTAGTTCCACACTCGTCTTAGTAACTGAGGAGATGCCCAGGTACAGTCCTGAATGAATTATATGGAGTAGAGCGGATTGACCAAAAAGTCCCTCCAAACAAGAATACACCAGCAAAGGTCCAATACATGTATACTGAAGATAAAAAATGAGTAAAATAAATAAACAGCAACCAATTAAAAACAAAAGAGACAAAAAAGAAAAACAACACTCTATATTTACAAAGAATGAAGGAACCAAAGAAAGGCAAGTTCTTCAGAGAGGGTGCCTAGCAGCTATCATAGAAAAGGGTACAAAAGAAAGCTTCTCATTTAGCCCATGAGGCGACATGGTTCCAGGGAGACTATCCAGCGACATTCCATCTGAGCCAATGCTTTCTTAAGATCACCGCCCCTGATGCCCTAGTGTATCCTATCAATACCACGGACACTGAGCGCCAGTGGATCACAATTGTGGCACAGTCTTTAAGTCCGAAATATCAGTAACATCCCTAGCTGCCCTAATGTCCCTGACATGTTCCCTAACTCTGATACGGAGCTCCCGGGAAGAGAAACCAACGTAAAATAAGTTACATGTACATACAGCATAATAGATCACGTAACTAGTGCTACACGATATGTAACATGTGATCCAGTAGTCCCTACCTCCTTCTGCCGATGTAAATCTTGTTGCTCGCACGATGTTTTTGCATGCTAAACAAGACCCACAAGGGTAACACCCCCATCTCTGAGGACCTGCCCCAAAAGGATTTGGTGGTCTCGCAACATAATGGCTCCTGACAAGTTGGTCTGTAAGATTACGGCCCCTCCTTGCGGTCAGGAGTGGTCGGTCAGGCAAAATCTGTTTGAGGGCTCTATCAGTTTGCAATACAGACCAATGCTTATCCATCATTTGCCCTATCCCATTGGTTATTATATGTTAAGATACACCTAAGTGGTGGGTCTCTACGATCAATTGGATGGGTTTTGGTAAGGAGCTGGTAGCGAGGGCTTCCCCTGGCCCGAGAGTAACCTTTTCTAATAGTCCTCATGCTGTAACCTCGATCCTGGAGCCGTTGTTTGAGGTCTCGGGCCTTGTTCTCAAAGACAACATCCGTGGAACAAATCCGTTTCATTCTCAGAAATTGACCAGTAGGTACAGCACGGATGGTTGATAAAGTATGTGCGGATGTAGCATGAAGTAATGAATTAACTGATGTTTTCTTCGGAAAACATCAGTAGGGATGGTACCATCCGCACATGACATGATCTTTATATCTAAAAAATCAATTTCACTTGCAGCCATTTTATATGTCAGTTTGATGTTCCGATCATTCTGATTCAGTCCACGGATGAAGTCAAGAAAACCAGGCTCGGGACCGTGCCAGATAATGAATACATCGTCCATGTATCTGTACCAGCACTGCGCCTGGGAAGCGGCGCCCGCCCCATCCCCGAAAATCTCCCATTCCCAGTACCCAAGGAAGAGGTTAGCATAGGATGGCGCACATGCCGCACCCATCACAGTGCCACGACACTGTAAATGTAAATAAAGCCTGTCTTTAAAGGTAAAGTAGTAAAGAGTCAAAATGAACTCTAAAAGTTCCTGGATCAAGGAACGTAATGCGGGATCTATATTACTCATGCCCAGGAAGAATCCCACTTAGACTAGTAAGTGGCAGATGTGACAATGAGGGATTAGCAGGACGCATAGTGTATAAGTGTGTGTAATAAAAAATGTGTTCTATGTCGTCACAGCTGTGGGTGGCTTTCCTCACAGCCGATATTAATTTTATTTTTTACTATGCCAATGATTTTGTTGGAAGAAGAAACTGCCAGGTATACAAGTTGCCTGTAGTGGGCGCTGTAGGGCGTATGTAGTATTACATGAACTACCATTGAATAGAATGTCAGTCTGTGTAATATATAAAGGCCTGAGTCCACCACAGTAGGATTCGATGCTTGCTAGCAGATCACCATTCTGGATTATAGAAGGGTGGCTCATAAGGATCACATCCCTAGTAGCGAGTATAGAGAAGGATCTTTCTGATTAAGACAATCAATTTAATGCTAAACATAGATGAGGTTTATTTATTGTGCATGGGCATATGAAGTATATTAAGATGAACGATAGATCTCATTTTTTGCAGTTAAAAGAAAAAATGAAGGAGCAGTACTGGAATATCCTGTTCTCCGAATGTGGCCGTGGAGTTAGTATGTTTCGTACAAGAAGAACCCGGAATTTAGTAGTCAAAGGCATCCCCGAAACTCTGCGGGGAGAACTCTGGCTCCTCTTCTCAGGTAACGCATACCCATCGAGCGTTCGTATCTACACGTCTCTAGGTGAGGAACCACAGGGATGTAATCGGGAATAATATGGCAGTAGTGATGAGTGAGTTTACTTGTTGATCGGGTTGTCTCCAAGTATTTGTGACCGCTCGGAGATTTCGTTTTTGTTGCCTCAGCTGCATGATTTATAGCTGTTAGCCAGGCTAAGTACATGTGGGGGTTGCCTGGTCGCTAGGGAATCCCCACATGTCCTCAGGCTGGCTAACAGCTATAAATTATGCAGCTGAGGCAACCATAACTAAATCTCCGAGCAGTTACAAATACTCGGAGACCACCCGAGTGACGAGTACACTCGCTCCTTACTATATGGCAGCAATACACTATTGCCCCTTACAGCAGAATGCAGGCTGCTATTTTCTGAAAATAACCATATACTGGGGTATAGTTGTATTATGAGAGTCCTCTTTAGCGTTAAACTGCAGAGTTTTTCTTATCTGTAATGAGTGATACAATGACTCCATGTTGTAACAGTAACGACACAGGGCATCCTTCTCATTAATATAGTGTCTCTTATCGGGTGCTAGGTGCTGTTAATGACATGGGTGCTAACCCCGGCTACTACACTGAGATTGTGGAGAAGTCTCTAGGTACGTGCACCTTGGCTACTGATGAGATTGAACGAGACTTGCGCCGGTCGTTGCCGGAGCATCCTGCCTTTCAGAGTGACACCGGCATCTCTGCGTTGAGAAGAGTGTTAACGGCGTATGCTTTCAGGAACCCCAAAATCGGATATTGTCAGGTTAGCCCATTTCTATTACTTTGCTGTAAGTAAACATATGATCTGATAGGGGTAAGCTACGTACAGATAAAAAAAAAAGTGCAATATAGGAAATAGTAAAAAAGTTTTTATTTTATTCAAACAATATGAAACATACATACAAAAACCTTAAAATCAGGTGCCTCGAACCATAGAACACATATCTATAGGGAGATTAAACTGGAGTAGTCTGCGTTCATGCATAGGCGCATATACAAGGATACACCATTATATATTATCTAATAAAGTGTTTTACTTATACCAATCACTTGAAAAGGTGCATTGAAAAGATTTACAGCTGCATTGATATCGCTGATATCATAAAACATACCCTGATACAAAAATGCATTCACAGAAAAGACTAATCCGCAGTCATAAAGTGCACGTGCAGTTATGGGTTCATAATAAAGCCTTATAGTAGTGCTTGCTGCTGAGCCTGGGTACTGAGCTGATTAGGTCAATTTTAGCACTAAAACTGGTGTTCTAACTAGATCCTAGTAACACAATAAAAATGATTCCTATTCTATGACAAATCAAGCTTTGAAGACGTATGCAAATTAGCCTAAAAGTGCATTGGGGGTGTGTCGATACACTTTGAATATATTATTTCCAGGCTAATTTGCGTGTGACCTCAAAGCTTAATTTGTCAACGCTGGCACATTGGATTACCACCGAAAATGTATCATTTGTATTACTAGGACTTATACAGCCATAGCTCATATTTCAGCAGTAAAATCTCCCATGACAGGTTCCCTTTTTGAGGCATCCTGACAGCTGATGCATGCTGCCCAATGATTGCGGTCATATATGTGTTACTCTGAAACGCTGCGGCGTTTCAGAACAATAAGACATACTTTACAGACTGCTAGATGACTGGTCAAAAAGGTGAATCCCTGGCGGCTTCTTCCTGCCCGCTGCCATTAACTGACAGGTTTGTCCCTATACATACATCAAGGACAGACTTGTCACTGATTAAGAGCGGGTAGGAATAAGACACTGGGGACCCACCTGTTGGACTAGTTTCCCTGGGGGCCTATAAAGTGAGTTTTGTTTTTTGTTTTTTCATACACTGCAGCGTTTTAGAGACACATAAATGGCCGAAATTAGACAGGCAGGATCTGAGACATAGTGGCGTTGGATTGGACCGCATGCATCAGCTGTCATCATTTTTGTTACCTGTAGTAATTGCCAACTGGGTGTAACCAGTTGGGGGCGTGTCCCTACATAGTCTGATACCGTCCAATCAGTGCTGACTGTATCCGACTCTGGAGGGACACATCCATTTAAGAAGCGTTCTGGTCGCATGCCGTTGTCAGTTTATTCATATATTTCTTGGAGGAATAGCGGAGGGACAACGCAATACAAGGTTCGAAGGAAAGATGTGCATTATGTCATGGGAAATGCAAGTATTTAATAAATCTGCAATCCGGACAGATCCAATTTACACACATATTTCTTTTTCTGATGACTTGCGAGCTTCCGGGCTCCGAGAAGCGCTCTCTTCCGGCCCCGCACGGGTACACGCCGCACCTGACCATTACAAGAACAACCACGGTAGAGAAGGGCACTGCTAGAAAATATTACTCCTGTCCTTCTTTGTATTTCTGCAGGCAATGAATATCCTTACTTCAGTTCTGCTCCTTTATGCCAAAGAAGAGGAGGCGTTTTGGCTGCTAGTGGCTGTGTGTGAGAGGATGCTGCCAGATTACTTCAACCGGAGAATTATTGGTAAACTGCATGTGATCGTTATTGCCTGACCATACAGTGTGCTGCATGATCTGTATGTGATAGCACGGAGGTTTCACCTTGTATAACCTTACTGTATCCTAGAGGTCTAAATGTGCAAATTGAGGGTTCTTCATCCTCCCTAGGCCAGTGATACTTTGCCACCGATATTTCGGTTTGTTTACAGGCTGCAGAGGTGTTGTCACATTTATAGCTCTCGTAACCACTGCAGCCAATCACTGGGCTTAGCATCTTGTGCCATCTACATCGACAATGCTGCTAAGTTCATATATTGGCTGCAGCGAGTATGAGGCTTCGCTGACCCAGCGAGGATGTGAAACGGCCCCATTTGTTATTTTAGACCTTGGCAACCCTATGGTCTGCTTGTGTGGAGCGTGCTCAGGAGCTGATGTTGGCTGTTATTTACTCGTCATCTGCCTCTAACAGCAGTGCCTTGAGCTAAGCTCCACTCGCTGCCTTTAATCCGTTGCACGCCGCTGTCAATCCCTGACAGTAATGGTACCGTCACATTAAGCAACTTACCAACGAGAACGACAGCGATCCGTGACGTTGCAGCGTCCTGGATAGCGATCTCGTTGTGTTTGACACGCAACACCGATCAGGATACCGCTGTGACATCGCTGGTCGTCGCTGAAAGTCCGGAACTTTATTTGGTCGTCAGGTCGGCGTGATTTGTCCTGTTTGACAGCAAAAGCAACGATGCCTGCAATGGTTTTCCATGGAGCGAACAACCAGCGAGAACGATAAGTACGTCACTGGATCGCTCCTGCATCGTTCTGCTGTTGCCAGTGTTTGACGTCTCCTAGCGACCTAACCAGCGACGCTGCAGCGATCGGCATCGTTGTCTATATCGCTGCAGCGTCGCTTAATGTGACGGTACCTTAACATTTAAATGAATCAGTTACCCATCCGAGACACTGATGACTTACCATGGCAGCTGAGAGTATGACATAAGCGATACAGCAACTAAAAAGTGAAGTTAAAATGTTGTAAATACTTGAATCCCACATTTTCCCAAATTAAAACTAAAGACCTTAAAAAAATCAAAATAAGAATATTTCATATTGCTGTGTTTGTAAAAGAGCAATTTATCAAAATATAAAATTATTTAAACAATGCAATAAAGGCTGAAAAGAGAAAAAAATAAAAATAAAAACTCTAGAATTTAGATTTTACGGTCGCCATGTCTACCTAACAAAAAAAGCGATAACAAGCAATCAAAAATGCCATATGTACCCCACATTAGTATCAATAAAACCATCAGCTAAGGACACAAAGAGCTCTCACACCGCTCCATCAACGTGTTTGAAGTCTGGTATCTACGTAATCGCACTGACCTGCAGAACCATGTTTCCAGGTCCTGTTTATAAACTGTAAAGGCAAAACCCCACCCAAAAATGTCGGAATTGCGTTTTTGTTTTTCATTCTTTCACTCCATTTGGACTTTTTTCTCATTTTGCAGTAAATTATTTGGTCAAATGGATGGTGTCATTCACAGCTACAACTCATCCCGCAAAAAAACAAGCACTCGGAAATGTTGGCGGAAATGTAAAAATATTATGGTTCCCGGAAGAAGGGGAGGAAAAAGTGAAAGCGTAAAAACGAACATTGGTTTTTTTTAGTTGGAGACTATTTGATCTAGTAACAGGTGTCACTTCTGTGTTTCAGGTGCCTTGGTGGATCAGGCGGTATTCGAAGAGCTCATTAAGGAGTATTTGCCACAGTTGACTGACCACATGACAGACATGACGTTTTTCTCCTCGGTGTCCCTGTCCTGGTTCCTCACCCTTTTCATCAGTGTCCTCCCTATTGAAAGTGCCGTCAATGTGGTGGACTGCTTCTTCTATGACGGGATCAAAGCCATCCTCCAGCTGGGACTGACCGTGCTGCAACTTAATATTGATAAGCTACTGGGCTGCAAAGATGATGCTGAAGCCGTGACTATCCTCAATCGGTAAGAGAGCATAGACTACAGGGATCGGCCTCTTTATAATTGCTGAAAATGCATGCACCGTCAATATCAATACTGTGTGTGGTATCTCTCTTAAAGGGATTGACAATTTATAGCTAATGTTAAGAAATGGGAATAAAGGGAACATGTCATCTACAAAAAAAAAAAAAATGGTTTTTACTCGCAGGTATAGTGGTAATCTGCATGTTAATACCATTTAAAGGGAAGCTGTCAGTAGGTTTTTGCTATGTAATCTGAGGACAGCATGAGGTAAGGGTTAAAACACTGTGTCACTTATTAGGCTCTCTGCTCTTAGAGTGAAGGTTTTATCACTAGGACATTATCATTGCCCAGACTAGCTGCATCCTGCCAAGTGGTCTAACTTCGCCCCCTCCTCTGACCGGCAGCTCACGGTCATACACAATGCACATAGAGAGCCTGGTGATGGCGGGGCAGCTTTCTGAGCTCTGGTATTACTACGAACTTTTATTTTTTCATAACTGCTGTACTCAGTAAACTAAGTGACACATCACTGGAATCAGAGTCTCTGCCCCTACATCATGCTATTGTCAGATAAGGTAACAAAAACCTGGTGACAGATTGCCTTCAAATCACGATGATCTGGTTTAGTGGAAGCACAGCTATAGGTAGGAGATTACATTTTATTCTCACTGTACACACGCTGCAGAGCGGGCTATCATTCAAGGTGTAAGGGGAGTGATCACAGCACTCCGCACTCACTGTGTAGTGACAGTGGCTGTAACCTCTCCCAGCACCACCCTGATGACCGGAAGTGGCTGCAGGGAGGATAAAACTTTATTTTCGCCCTGTACCTGCACTTGCAGTAAGCCAGCCAAACATGGTTTAAGCTCTATTAACCTGCAGAGCTCCAAGGATCGATTTACAGATGCAAAAGTTCAACTTGCTAATGTGTCTGGCTTTGAAGCTTAGTGCTAGTCTTTTACCAAAGCCACAAGGTAGGGTTTATCCACATGTAAGCCTATGTTAGAGGTATATGTCGGGAGGGTCTCCCTGCAAATAGCAATAACGGAACTCTACAACATATCCTACTGTATAGACATACAGTGGCATTTTTGGAGATGATTACGGCGGCATTTTGACTGAAAACAACGTGTTAGTGATGCACATTGCATCATGAACCAAACACTGGGCCCAGTGCAGTTGCTAAAAATGACGTGACATATTCCCTTTAAGGGGCAGTAATCTATTTAGGACAGGCTGTCAATCATATTTCACCATTGGAATCAATTTAGGGACCATAGCTATCGGGGATCATCTGCTTCCATGCTGATATATCCCATATATAAATACATATACTTATTTCATTATTGGCTCCTCTGCATGTTGTGGTTCTTACATTGTAAATTGAATGTTAACAATAAGCATATTAGATTACTACACACACTCTTATTAGTGAGCTAACATTACTAATTCTTTGAAGTGCTATACAACTTTTTCAAAGCGGCATTGATGAGACTTGATTAGATACGGACTGTCAGATTTTATGGATTATCAGACAGTAAAGGTACCATTACACTACACCTGGCCGTGATCGTTGGTAAGTCGTTGTGTGGTCGCTGGAGAGCTGTCACACAGACAGCTCTCCAGCGACCAACAATGCCGAAGTCCCCGGGTAACCAGGGTAAACATAGGGTTACTAAGTGCAGGACCGCGCTTAGTAACACGATGTTTACCCTGGTTACCATTGTAAATGTAAAAAAAAAAAAACACTCACATTCCTGTCACGTCCCCCAGCGTCATTTTCCCTGCACTGTGTAAGCGCCGGCAGTAAAGCAGAGCGGTGACGTCACCGCTGTGCTCTGCTTTACGGGCGGCCGGCGCTGACACAGTCGGTGCGGGAAGCTGACGCCGGGGGACAGACACCGGAATGTGAGTATGTAGTGTTTTTTTTTTTTTTTACTTTTACAATGGTAACCAGGGTAAATATTGGGTTACTAAGCGCGGCCCTGCGCTTAGTAACCCGATATTTACCCTGGTTACCAGTGAACACATCGCTGGATCGGCGTCACACACGCCGATTCAGCGATGACAGCGGGTGATCAGCGACAAAAAAAAAGGTCCTGATCATTCCCAGCGACCAACGATCTCCCAGCAGGGGCCTGATCGTTGGTCGCTGTCACACATAACGATTTCATTAACGATATCGTTGCTACGTCACAAAAAGCAACGATGTCGTTAACAAAATCGTTATGTGTGAAGGTACCTTTATAACAAATAACATAAAACTCGTAAGGATAGAAAGCCTTTAAAGGGCTTGCTTCTTTAAAAAATAAAAAAAAAAGTTTCCCTTACATTCGGCTTGATGTATAAGAAAACAAAATGGAGCTCTAATTACCCTCCCTGGTTCCTGTGCTGTTTCTCCATTGTGCCCCAGCTCGGCAGCTCGTGCCATCTACATCTTTAGGGGAATTAACCGCAGCGCTGTTGATGTGACGTTACCGCTGCAGCCAAACAACGGAGACTGATGCAGTGGCAGAGAGACAGCGCTAGACCTGGGGAGGGTAAGTAAAGCCCTGTCTGTTTTTTTACTGGTAGTTGAACTTATACACTAACTTTTTTTAAAAAAGAGACATCTTTTTAAAAGTTTCATGACAAAATCTTAGAATAGAACGTAATCAGACGTTCCGGATTACCCGATGCCAATGGGGAAGGTCAGGAGAGGCTTTGTACTCCACTACTTGGTTTCCTAATGATTTTACAGTAATTAATTCTTTTCAGGTTTTTTGACAATGTTATAAATAAGGACAGCCCGCTCCCCTCATGTGTCCAGCAAGCCTCGGCTGTAGCGGATAGGAAGAGGAACAGCACAAAGGTGGACATCACAGAACTGATCAGGGAGTCAAATGAGGTATGTTATACCTGTGCAGGCCTGTGGCCGCCATGCAGATTTAATACAAGATTTCATCAATATTGGGCACGTCCTTGGATGGATATTCATCTACAGCTGTCGGGTTTTGTGGGTCATGGTTGGAACCTGTCTGATATAGTTGTTGGCAAATGTTTAGACTTGGACTTTGCAAATATTTGAGGGAAATGGTTTTATCCATCGCTGTCTTTCATAGCCGAGACTGGATCTAGAAACGGAGATTAAAAAAAAGCTGAGCCCAGCCGCAGTATAATGTTTGTGTAACTTCCATGGAAATGAATGGGAATCATGGAAACAGTGTAGGAAAGGTACACTGTTGGCATATTATGCTGCGCTCTGTTCATACGTCCCATTAATTTTCATGGGATTTATGCAAGCCGCATAGCGCAGCTGTGCTCGCCTGTTTTTGTAGCCTCTTCTCTGGTGGCCAGAAGCCAGGACCTAGAAGCAGTTGTTCCTGTCTCAGCCATGAAAGGCAGAGATTGGAATAACAGTGCAAGAACGATTTATCCTGACTTGTAAAAACATGGTTTTGGTTTTTTTTTCCAAATGTAAAATCTGCAGAGATATGGGGCCATTCGGTATGAAGATGTGGAAAGCATGCGGACTAGAAACCGCCTGTATGTCATCCAGACTTTAGAAATGACGACCAAGCAAAATGTGGTATGTACTATTTTCTTATTTTATATGACATATGAAATGGAAAGCAAATGTATCTGCTTTCTGGAGACAGAGTACACGCCTGTGTATTCATGTGTTGTATGGCCTGCATATTCACATATCGTACCGCCTGTGTATTCATGTGTTGTATGGCCTGCATATTCACATATCATACCGCCTGTGTATTCATGTGTTGTATGGCCCGCATATTCATATATCGTACCGCCTGTGTATTCATGTGTTGTATGGCCCGCATATTCATATATCGTACCGCCTGTGTATTCATGTGTTGTATGGCCTGCATATTCATATATCGTACCGCCTGTGTATTCATGTGTTGTATGGCCTGCATATTCACATATCGTACCGCCTGTGTATTCATGTGTTGTATGGCCTGCATATTCACATATCATACCGCCTGTGTATTCATGTGTTGTATGGCCCGCATATTCATATATCGTACCGCCTGTGTATTCATGTGTTGTATGGCCTGCATAATCACATATCATACCGCCTGTGTATTCATGTGTTGTATGGCCCGCATATTCACATATCGTACCGCCTGTGTATTCATGTGTTGTATGACCCGCATATTCATATCTCATACCGCTTGTGTATTCATGTGTTGTATGTCCCGCATATTCATGTCATACCGCCTGTGTATTCATGTGTTGTATGTCCCGCATATTCACATATCATACCGCCTGTGTACTCTTGTGTTGTATGGCCTGCATATTCACATATCATACCGCCTGTGTATTCATGTGTTGTATGGCCTGCATATTCACATATCATACCGCCTGTGTATTCATGTGTTGTATGGCCTGCATATTCACGTCATACCGGCTGTGTATTATTATTAATGCATTATGTATTGTGAACAGTTAAGCAAGAATTAGATAAAATAACCTCTAAAAGGCGTAAAGTTAAAGATGACACATTTCCTTTGCATTTTAGGCAAAAAATATCTACATATTGTAATTTTTTTTTATGTCAAAAATTACAAAAAAAGAAAATGGGCCAGTGTAAAATTTTGGGCACCCTTGGAGATTTGTGTCCTCGGATAGCTTTGAACAAGGTTTCTGGCCTTAAAGGGAACCTGTCACCCCCAAAATCGAAGATGAGCTAAGCCCACCAGCATCAGGGGCTTATCTACAGCATTCTGGAATGCTGTAGATAAGCCCCCGATGTATCCTGAAAGATGAGAAAAAGTGGTTAGATTATACTCACCCAGGGGCGGTCCCACTGTGGTCCGATCCGATGGGCGTCGCTGTTCGGTCTGGGGCCTCCCATCTTCACACGATTACGTCCTCTTCTTGTATTCACGCTCCTGCGCAGGCGTACTTTGTCTGCCCTGTTGAGGGCCTCTCTGACCTTTCCTGGCGCCTGTGCACTGCAGTACTTTGCTCTGCCCTTAACAGGACAGACAAAATACGCCTGCGCCAGAGCCGCAGCGTGAATACAAGAAGATGTCATCTTAAGAAGATGGGAGGACCCGAACCCGCGACGCCCATCGGACCAGAACCGGACCGTAGCGGGACCGCCCCTGGGTGAGTAAAATCTAACCTTTTTCTCATCTTTCAGGATACATCGGGGACTTATCTACAGCATTACAGAACGCTTAAATGTAAAAGACCTTCAGAAAGATTTAGCAAACTCTGGAGTTGCTGTACATTGTTCTACTGTTCAGAGACACCTGCTAAATTTTGCCTTCATGGAAGAGTCATCAGAAGAAAACCTCTCCTGCATCCTCATCATAAAATTCAGCATCAGAAGTATGCAAAAGAACATCTAAACAAGCCTGATACACTTTGGAAACAAGTCTTATGGACTGATGAGGTTAAAATAGAAGTCTTTGGCCACAATGATCAAATGTATGTGTTGGGAAAAAATGACCCAGGAATCTCCCAGAACTGGAAGAATTTTCCAATGAAGAATGGATGAAAATCCCTCAAACAAAAATTGAAAGACTCCTCCTGTCTGGAAACAATAAGAGTTTATAAGCTGCGATCCTTGCAAAAGGCGGTGCTACTACCGTAGGCACTAACCATGCAGGGTGCCCAAACTCCAAACTTTTGCATCAGACCAGTTTCCTTTTTGTAATTTATAAAATGTTAAGTAAATATATATATATAAAAAATCTGACCAGCACCTCGTTAGTGTGAACATGTGCAAGCTGCCAGGCTGCATTATATAGAAAAAAGAAAGCACAGCAGCACTACGTATAAGTTTAGGCCATGTGAAAACACAGAAAAACATTAAAAATATATAATCTAGATTTTACTACTCGAAAAAATTTTTTTAAAAACTTTTCTTAAACTTACAGAAATGAATGAAAGTTAATGTTCTTGACGCATAAATTGGCCAATTCATGTATGCCCATCAAGCACGGCAAGGTGACCTCCCTCTGATGGGTCCCTGTTCTACTGTACATGCCTTCTCTTGGACCATCAACCTACAATTTTGGACAATCGTGTCTACTCCTGGGTTTAGCCTACAATTTATGGGCAAGTAGAGCTGATTACGGCCACCTGCAGGTCAATGGGAGGAGTGCATATATATATTTTGCCTAAAATACAAAGGAAATGTGTTTAACTTTAGCTCTTTTAAATATCATTTTATTTTCAACTTGCTTAACTCTTCACAATTACAATTTTGACCAGTGGTGCCCAAACTTTTACATGATACTGTAGTCACATGTTGTATCGCCTATAAATTCATGTGTTTTGTCTCCAGCATATTCACATGTTGTATCTCCAACGTCTTCACGTGTCGCTACTCCGACGTCTCCACGCGTCGCTACTCCGACGTCTCCACGCGTCGCTACTCCGACGTCTCCACGCGTCGCTACTCCAACGTCTCCACGCGTCGCTACTCCGATGTCTCCACGCGTCGCTACTCTGATGTCTCCACGCGTCGCTACTCCGACGTCTCCACGCGTCGCTACTCCGACGTCTCCACGCTCCCTACTCCGACGTCTCCACGCGTCGCTACTCCGACGTCTCCACGCGTCGCTACTCCGACGTCTCTACGCGTCGCTACTCCGACGTCTCCACGCGTCGCTACTCCGACGTCTCTACGCGTCGCTACTCCGACGTCTCTACGCGTCGCTACTCCGACGTCTCCACGCGTCGCTACTCCGACGTCTCCACGCTCGCTACTCCGACGTCTCCATGCGTCGCTACTCCGACGTCTCCAGGCGTCGCTACTCCGACGACTGCACGCGTCGCTACTCCGACGTCTCCACGCGTCGCTACTCCGACGTCTCCACGCTTCGCTTCTCCGACGTCTCCACGCATTGCTACTCCGACGTCTCCACGCTTCGCTTCTCCGACGTCTCCACGCTTCGCTTCTCCGACGTCTCCACGCTTCTCTGACGTCTCCACGCTTCTCTGACGTCTCCACGCTTCTCCGACGTCTCCACGCTTCTCTGACGTCTCCACGCTTCTCCGTCTCCACGCTTCTCCGACGTCTCCACGCTTCGCTTCTCCGACGTCTCCACGCTTCGCTTCTCCGACGTCTCCACGCTTCGCTTCTCTGACGTCTCCACGCTTCTCCGTCTCCACGCTTCTCCGACGTCTCCACGCTTCGCTTCTCCGACATCTGCACGCGTCGCTTCTCCGTCTCAACGCGTCGCTTCTCTGACATCTCCACCCGTCAGATCGCCGATGTCTCCACTTGTCGGGTCGCCTACATTTACCAGCACCTCTTTACATTCTCCCTGCAGGTTCGAGTTGTTTCGCAGGATGTGAAGTTTAGTCCTTCTGATCTAGAGGAATTGTATTGCATATTTAAGGTAATAATTCTTGCTATTCTGTCCTCCTCTGAAGTAGAATACATTTTTAACAGACATCCAATATTTTTAAACATAAGATTAATGAGAAATGAGACTTCTGGATAGAAGTAAATGTATGAGTGCTATTGTGTCAGGTATAATGGCAGCGCAGCTCTGATTCTTGTTATAAATCCCTTCATAAACAGGGAGAACATATTGCTCAGCACTACGTGGTAAATTATCTGGTGATACCAATGACGGCTCTCTAAAGCATTGCCAGACATTTTGGCCTCTTATTGGTCATCTGCTTTTCGATTGAATGACTGTCAGTAATGGCAAGGAGCGGGTAGCGGTATTGTCACACGTGTAACTCTGTCTGACGTATAAATCAAGAGTCATTGAAATATATTGGGATTTGGCAGAATGAAATTGCTTTGATTTTGTTTACATTTTTAATTCTTTGCTCTGATGATTAAATTATTTTTTTCTAAGAGAGAACACTTCTTGTCTTGTTATTGGAGTGTGAATACCGGCGCCATACTAAGTCACCATGACCCGAGCCTGCCGTATCTAGAGCAGTATCACATAGACTGCCAGCAGTTCCGGACTCTGTACCATCTTCTCAGCCCCTGGGCTTACTCTCCGGGAGTGGACTCGCTTGCATTGTGGACCTTCCGTCTATTGGATGAAAATTCAGATGGTCTCATCAATTTTAAAGAATTTGCTTTGGCATTCGGTGAGACCTACATTAATCTAAATAACACAAGTTTGAGGACAAGTAGAAATAGTAATTAATGTACTCCTCTTGTTCTAGATATTATTGTTAATGGCAGCTTTACAGACCGGCTCAAGCTACTCTTCAAAATGCACATACCGCCAGGTCTGTATATCTAGACATTTAGAGACATGCAAATAAAATGCTTCTTAGGTGTATTGTGTCGATGTCTTCAGTGTATTGTATTTATTTGTCAAATTTTAGCTTTTACTGAAGTGGGATCTCTGAGCCCATCGGAGGAAGCCAAACTATCCAAAGAGGATCTGATGCATTTCAGCCAACTTCATGGTACATGAATGATAACTGTGATGTCCTAGAGGGGATCAAGATTTGATGGTCTCGTTCTTGTCTTTCTTACACAGTTATTGCATTGCTTTTGATTTGCTTTTTGTATAACGTCATATGAATACGCGTAATCATTAATAGACCGTTTATGACAATTCAACTAGAGTGTGTCAGCCTTCAACAAATATACATGGATACTGATGATACATCTTTAAAGGGAATCTGTCCGTAAGATCAACACTCATAAGAAGTCTATCTGGGCATGTAGGTTATAGAAAGTGAAATAACGTAACACCTTGATATCTGCAATCCAATATCTTATTCAAGAGAAATCCACGTGATTATTGCTATGTAAATGAGCTGTTAAGATCTATGGGCAGGACATAGATCTTCCTGAGAATCTACCTCCAGAGCTTATATTAAAGGGAACCTGTCACCCCTTGGGGCATTTTTAAGCTATTGATATGGGCATACAGGCGATAGAATTGTTCAAATAGGCCTACCTTTATGCCTGATTGCTGAGGTCTTGTTGTTGAGAAATGGGCTCATGGGATTTCTGTATTTAGACTCTTATGCAAACCTTGTCCTTGCGTTCCTATGCATTCCTATAGACTGTAATGCGTTGTTTTGACGCACTCCTTCCGCAAGCGTCCGCATACGTATGGCGGCGGAAATTTGACGCCTCAAAAATTGCAACATGGTGCGTTAGCTGTGCCCAGCCGCACACAGCGAAGAGACGCATGCGTAAGCAAACACAGGCGAACGCATTCACCTGTGTCTACAATGTTAAAGATATGAAATCAAAACGCATGCGGATGTATGCGTCAGAAACGCTGCGGACGCAACCGCAAATGTGAAACCGGCCTTATTCTGTTCTCAGATGGGGCAGCAATAACGAAATCAGAAACAAACAAGCACATAGACTGCTCTCATTAACTTTAAATAAGTCTTTTTAACCCCTTAATCCCATATGACGTACTATCCCGTCCAGGTGACCTGGGACTTAATTCCCATGGACGGGATAGTACGTCATATGCGATCGGCCGCGCTCACGGGGGGAGCGCGGCCGATCGCGGCCGGGTGTCAGCTGCCTATCGCAGCTGACATCCGGCACTATGTGCCAGGAGCGGTCACGGACCGCTCCCGGCACATTAACCCCCGGCACACCGCGATCAAAGATGATCGCGGTGTGCCGGCGGTGCAGGGAAGCATCGCGCAGGGAGAGGGCTCCCTGCGGGCTTCCCTGAGACGATCGGTACACGGTGATGTGCTCACCGTGTACCGAGCGTCTTCTCCCTGCAGTCCCCGGATCCAAAATGGCCGCCGGGCTGCATCCGGGTCCTGCAGGGAGCACTTCCGGGTCAGGATCAGGCTGCAGCTGCAGCTCTAATCCTGCCCGGCTGTATGTCAGATCACCGATCTAACAGAGTGCTGTGCACACTGTCAGATCGGTGATCTGTGATGTCCCCCCCTGGGACAAAGTGAAAAAGTAAAAAAAAAAATTTCCACACTTGTAAAAAAAAAAAAAAAAAAAAAATTCCTAAATAAAGCAGAAAAAAAAAAATATTATTCCCATAAATACATTTCTTTACATAAAAAAAAAACAAAAAAAACAATAAAAGTACACATATTTAGTATCGCCGCGTCCGTAACGACCCGACCTATAAAACTGGCCCACTAGTTAACCCCTTCAGTGAACACCGTAAGAAAAAAAAAAAAAAAACGAGCCAAAAAACAACGCTTTATTATCATAACGCTGAACAAAAAGTGGAATAACACGCGATCAAAAAGACGGATATAAATAACCATGGTACCTCTGAAAACGTCATCTTGTCCCGCAAAAAACGAGCCGCCATATAGCATCATAACCAAAAAAATAAAAAAGTTATAGTCCTGAGAATAAAGCGATGCCAAAATAATTATTTTTTCTATAAAATAGCTTTTATCGTATAAAAGCGCCAAAACATAAAAAAAATGATATAAATGAGGTATCGCTGTAATCGTACTGACCCGAAGAATAAAACTGCTTCATCAATTTTACCAAACGCGGAACGGTATAAACGCCTCCCCCAAAAGAAATTCATGAATAGCTGGTTTTTGGTCATTCTGCCTCACAAAAAATCGGAATAAAAAGCGATAAAAAAATGTCACATGTCCGAAAATGTAACCGATAAAAACGTCAACTCGTCCCGCAAAAAACAAGACCTCACATGACTCTGTGGACCAAAATATGGAAAAATTATAGGTCTCAAAATGTGGAGACACAAAAACTTTTTTGCTATAAAAAGCGTCTTTTAGTGTGTGACGGCTGCCAATCATAAAAATCCGATATAAAAAACTCGCTATAAAAGTAAATCAAACCCCCCTTCATCACCCCCTTAGTTAGGCTAGGTTCACATTGCGTTAATGGGTTAACGCTAACGGACAGCGTTGCACGGCGAAAATGTCACAATTAACGCCGTGCAACGGGTCCGTTAGCACAACCATTGACAGCAATGTGATTTTCGGGTGTAGCGCATCGCTAGAGCGTGCCATTTTCGGCTCGCGCTAGCAAGGTGCCGTTCTTTTGTGGCGCGCCTCAGACGCTGCTTGCAGCGTCCGCGGCGCGCCCGAGGTCCGATCCCCGATCTTCCAGAGCGGGGACGTTAACGCGACCACTAAACACGACACCTAAAAAGACATTGCGTTAGCGCAATCCGCTAGTGCTAAACGGATTTCCCTAATGCAATGTGAACCTAGCCTTAGGGAAAAATAATAAAATTAAAAAAAATGTATTTATTTCCATTTTCCCATTAGGGTTAGGGTTAGGGCTAGGGTTAGGGCTAGGGTTAGGGTTAGGGTTTGTATTACATTTACGGTTGGGATTAGGGTTGGGATTAGAATTAGGGGTGTGTCAGGGTTAGGTGTGTGGTTAGGGTTACAGTTGGGATTAGGGTTAGGGGTGCGTTTGGATTAGGGTTTCAGTTATAATTGGGGGTTTCCACTGTTTAGACACATCAGGGGCTCTCCAAACGCGACATGGCGTCCGATCTCAATTCCAGCCAATTCTGCATTGAAAAAGTAAAACAGTGCTCCTTCACTTCCGAGCTCTCCCGTGCGCCCAAACAGGGGTTTACCCCAACATATGGGGTATCATCGTACTCGAGACAAATTGGACAACAACTTTTTGGGTCCAAGTTCTCTTGTTATCCTTGGGAAAATAAAAATTTGGGGGGCTAAAAATCATTTTTGTGGGAAAAAAAAGGATTTTTTATTTTCACGGCTCTGCGTTGTAAACTGTAGTGAAACACTTGGGGGTTCAAAGTTTTCACAACACATCTAGATAAGTTCCATGGGAGGTCTAGTTTCAATATGGGGTCACTTGTGGGTGGTTTCTACTGTTTGGGTACATCAGGGGCTCTGCAAATGCAACGTGACGCCTGCAGACCAATCCATCTAAGTCTGCATTCCAAATGGCGCTCCTTCCCTTCCGAGCTCTGCCATGCGCCCAAACAGTGGTTCCCCCCCACATACGGGGTATCAGCGTACTCAAGACAAATTGAACAACAACTTTTGGGGTCCAATTTATTCTGTTACCCTTGTAAAAATACAAAGCTGGGGGCTAAAAAATCATTTTTGTGAAAAAAAAAAAGAATTTTTATTTTCACGGCTCTGCGTTATAAACTGTAGTGAAACACTTAGGGGTTCAAAGTTCTCACAACACATCTAGATAAGTTCCTTGGGAGGTCTAGTTTCTAATATGGGGTCACTTGTGGGGGGTTTGTACTGTTTGGGTACATCAGGGGCTCTGCAAATGCAACGTGACTCCTGCAGACCAATCCATCTAAGTCTGCATTCCAAATGGCGCTCCTTCCCTTCCGAGCTCTGCCATGCGCCCAAACAGTGGTTCCCCCCCACATATGGGGTATCAGCGTACTCAGGACAAATTGGACAACAACTTTTGGGGTCCAATTTATTATGTTACCCTTGTGAAAATACAAAACTGGGGGCTAAAAAATAATTTTTGCGAAAAAAAAAAAAAAAATTATTTTAACGGCTCTGCGTTATAAACTGTAGTGAAACATTTGGGGGTTCAAAGCTCTCAAAACACATCTAGATAAGTTCCTTATGGGGTCTAGTTTCCAAAATGGTGTCACTTGTGGGGGGTTTTAATGTTTAGGCACATCAGGGGCTCTCCAAACCAACATGGCGTCCTAACTTAATTCCAGTCAATTTTGCATTGAAAAGTCAAATGGCGCTCCTTCCCTTCCGAGCTCTGCTATGCACCCAAAAAGTGGTTTACCCCCACATATGGGGTATCGTCGCACTCAGGACAAATTGCACAACAACTTTTGTGGTCTAATTTCTTCTCTTACCCTTGGGAAAATAAAAAATTGGGGGCGAAAAGATCATTTTTGTGAAAAAATAAGATTTTTTATTTTTACGGCTCTGCATTATAAACTTCTGTGAAGCACTTGTTGGGTCAAAGTGCTCACCACACATCTAGATAAGTTCCTTAAGGGGTCTACTTTTCAAAATGGTGTCACTTGTGAGGGGTTCCAATGTTTAGGCACATCAGGGGCTCTCCAAACGCAACATGGCGTCCCATCTCAATTCCAGTCAATTTTGCATTGAAAAGTCAAATGGCGCTCCTTCCCTTCCGAGCTCTGCCATACGCCCAAACAATGGTTTACACCCATATATGGGGTATCAGCGTACTCAGGACAAATTGGCCAACAATTTTTGAGGTCCAATTTCTTCTCTTACTCTTGGGAAAATAAAAAATTGGGGGCGAAAAGATCATTTTTGTGAAAAAATATGATTTTTTATTTTTACGGCTCTGCATTATAAACTTCTGTGAAGCAATTGGTGGGTCAAAGTGGTCACCACACATCTAGATAAGTTCCTTAGGGTGTCTACTTTCCAAAATGGTGTCACTTGTGGGGGGTTTCAATGTTTAGGCACATCAGTGGCTCTCCAAACGCAACATGGCGTCCCATCTCAATTCCTGTCAATTTTGCATTTAAAAGTCAAATGGCGCTCCTTCCCTTCCGAGCTCTGCCATGCGCCCAAACAGTGGTTTACTCCCACATATGGGCTATCAGCGTACTCAGTACAGATTGTACAACAATGTTTGGCATCCATTTTATCCTGTTACCCTTGGTAAAATAAAACAAATTGGAGCTGAAATAAATTTTGTGTGAAAAAAAGTTAAATATTCATTCTTATTTAAACATTCCAAAAATTCCTGTGAAACCCCTGAAGGGTTAATAAACTTCTTGAATGTGGTTTTGAGCACCTTGAGGGGTGCAGTTTTTAGAATGGTCTCACACTTGGGTATTTTCTATCATATAGACCCCTCAAAATGACATCAAATGAGATGTGGTCCCTAAAAAAAAATGGTGTTGTAAAAATGAGAAATTGCTGGTCAACTTTTAACCCTTATAACTCCCTAACAAAAAAAAATTTTGGTTCCAAAATTGTGCTGATGTAAAGTAGACATGTGGGAAATGTTACTTATTAAGTATTTTGCGTGAGATATCTCTGTGATTTAAGGGCATAAAAATTTAAAGTTGGAAAATTGCGAAACTTTCTAAATTTTCGCCAAATTTCCGTTTTTTTCACAAATAAACGCAAGTTATATCGAATAAATGTTACTACTAAAATGAAGTACAATATGTCACGAGAAAACAATGTCAGAATCGCCAAGATCCGTTGAAGCGTTCCAGAGTTATAACCTCATAAAGGGACAGTGGTCAGAATTGTAAAAATTGGCCCGGTCATTAACGTGCAAACCACCCTCGGGGCTTAAGGGGTTAAAATGTAATTTGTAATGTTCCTGAAGGGTGGGATTTGCAGGTAAAAGTTCTCAGAAAGGGATAACTTCTTCACAATATAGTGGGTTCAGGATCATACCTCGCAGATGCCAGCTATGTTACACAGCTTCTATCTGCCTCTAACAGCAGCGACCAGAGGGAGCATCGATCACTGCTGTTTAACCACTTAAATGCCGCTGTCAATCACTGTGGCATTTAAATGGCTGTGTTGCCAGTGCATGCATACACCAACTCCCATTATCTCCCCTTCCATCGCATGGTGGCAGACTTGGCAGAATGGACATCACGAGTCCTACAGAATGGGACCCTTTCTTTATCATGTCTATATGTCTTTCAGGAACGTTTTTGACAAAGGTTTTATACAATCCGCATCCCCAAGAGTGTACCAAACCGCGCTCCTCTGAAATGTCCGACAGCTGGGTGCCTAGCTTAGTATAAGGCCCCTCCAAATCTGGTTCTGGAAGATCTACAAGCACTTTTGTAATTTCTTGTTAATTTAAATTTGCAGCCATTCTCGAGCTAGTAAAACACTTCTTTTCTTATGTTTACAACTTGTTGCCTAGGAGACCGACCACCGCTGCTGTCTAGCTTGTAAGCGCTGCACTGATGCTGGCCGTGAATAATTGATACCAGTGCCCTCCAGTGTCCCTGGCCAGCTTCAAAGCAAGTTTACAAGCTCAATGGAGAATAGCTCGTAAGCGCTGTTCATGTTCTGCCACCTCTGATAGGCAGCAGTGGTGATCTGTCACTTAGGCAAAGAGCTATATACAAAAGAAAAATCTTAATATTTCAAGAACAGCTAAAAATGTTAATACTGTAATACATTTTGCAAGCATTAGCCAACTCTATGAAGATGGGAATAACCTTTAAAGTGCCTCTAACTTATGCAGCGTATGTTTTTCTTTATCGCCTCTCATTGGGGGACACAGGAACCATGGGTGTATGCTGCTGCCACTAGGAGGCTGACACTATGCAAATAAAAAAATTAGCTCCTCCTCTGCAGTGTACACCCCACCGACTGGCATTAAACTCTTCAGTTTAGCTTAGTGTCAGTAGGAGGTGGACACGGGTCTTTCATTAGACCCTTATCTACCTCAATGTGCGTCGTTTCTTTTCAGGTTTTCTTCCAGAGGGATACAGGGTGAGCAGTCACGCCTGTAGTCCCACAATACGGACTATGAGTACGGCGTGTACTGCCACCCCGTATCCTCATAGATCCCTCTCCAGGACCAAGATCCTAGCACAGAAGCGTGCTCAGAAGTCCGGTCCTGGCTCCGTCCCCCACCCACTCGCCTACCAGAGCCTGTCGGTCGGAGGAGACGAGGACGTCCATCACAGCTCCGTGGACGTCTCATTCCCCTCAGGTTAGTAACGGCGTGGGATGTTTAGGTGAGTATTTCCCCCTGGCGGGCTCTCCATTCCCCCGGGATCTTTTCTCCAGATGTCCCCCGGTCCTCCCTCATGGCGTTTGTTTTGGGGGGATCCCAGGGACAGCCACGGGGGCTGTGGCTCATTTTCCTCCGGGGCTCTCCTTCATTGGCGGCCGCACAGCCACGGTGTCTCCCTTGTGGAGTCTCGGCCTGGCGGGCTGCCGCGCCGCTCCCCCTTGCGGTCTCGCTTCTCGGCGGCCGCGGTGTGTCCTGTGTCTGCACGGCGTCCTTGGCAGGGTGCCGTGCCGCTTGCTTTCTGCGGCGCTCCGACGCCGCCACTCTCCAGCGGCGCTCCGGCGCCGCTATTCTCAGGCGGCGCTCCGGCGCCGCGATCCTCTGGCGACGCTCCGGCGCCGCGATTCTCCGGCGCCGCCGGCCTCTAGTTTGGGTCCCGGCTTCTGCCGGGGCCTGCCTCTGGCGCCGCGGCCCCGCCGGTTCCGTTCGGGCAGCCTTGGCGACTGCCGCTCTTCTCGGACTCTGCGGCGCGCTGCTCCGGCGCCGCGGTTCCCTTCTCCGGCGGCGCCGGTCTCTAATTTAGGTCCCGGCTTACGCCGGGGCCTACTTCCGGTTTCTCGGCTCCTCACTTCCGGTTCTGCGGGCGGGCTTCTTTCCCGCCCGACATACTGCGCCCTGCCCACCGGCGCCTCTGCGTCTGGCTCCACCCCCTTCCTCGTGGGTCCCTCGGCCGGTGTGCACCGCTTCTCACAGCAGCAGCACTCGCATCTTCTGTGGCTCAGCATCGCAGAATCAGCACCTCAGGGAAGTTCTCCGCCGAGGACAAGTGGGACATCTTCCAGGACCGGGTCCGTGAGTAGCTGCACTGCAGACTGACACCCCCCTCTGCCCACTGTCCCCTAACCCACTGGCATCTTCAGGGTCCCTAAAAATGTCTACCTCTAAAGGGGGCCGCTCTCGTCCCCCTACCTCTTCATCTTCTGCCTTAGTCACGTACTTTGCATGTTCGTCCTGTAACAGCAAACTTCCCTCAGGTCAGTCCTCCCCGCTGTGTCAGTCCTGCAGCAACCCGATTGTTCCCACCGCCCAGGATCCCCCGGCTGTTCCGCCCGAGAGTGATCCCCCCATCCCAGGCTGGGCCGCTTCTCTGTCACAATCGGTGGCCGATTTAACACGGGTGTCTCAAACCCTGGTGTCCGCGCTGGATCGGTTACCCCTGCAGACCCCTGCAGTGGCCAGCGGGTCGCAGGAACCGCCGCCCGAGCCCTCCTTGATTAGCCACAAAAGGTCCAGACAGCAACGTCGGTCTGAGTCCTCTTCGCGTTCCATCTCGCCGCACGGCCCTCCCCCGCGGTTGGTGTCGCACCGTTCCTCCTCCCCTGAGTCAGGCGAGGCTTTATCTGATGCGCCCTCAGAGGAGATGTCGGAGTTGGATCCTAGCCAAATCGCCACCATGAGTGAGTCGGTCCAGAACCTCATTCGGGCTATAAACCAAACCTGCGGCATTAAGGATCCCTCTACGGAACCCGCAGATCAGGCGGTTTCGTTTAGACGGGCCAAACCACCTTCAAGATTTTTTGCCCCTCATCCTGAATTCGAGGAAATCCTGACCAGAGAGAGAGAGAATCCGACCAGACGTTTTCAGAGGGGAAAACGCCTGGGGGTGTTATATCCTTTTTCACCAGATCTTACCGCCAATTGGACGGTCTCTCCCTCGGTGGATCCACCTGTGTCCAGGCTGTCCACCAACACGGTGCTCCCACTGTCCGGCGGAGCGTCTCTGAAGGACTCTAACGACAGAGTTATAGAATCCTTCGCAAAATCTGCCTTCGAAGCGGCTTCAGCAGCGCTATGCCCGGCCTTTGCTTCCACTTGGGCCTCAAAATCCATCTCAAAATGGGCCAAGGATCTGCGGCGAGGTATCCTGGACGGGGCTCCTCCCGCGCAATTAGCGGAACTTGCCAACCAGATTTCCCACGCTGGTGAATACCTGGTTTCCGCCTCCCTGGATGTCGCGTCTTGTGCGGCTCAGGCTTCCAGCAATGCCGTTGCCATCCGCCGGACCGTTTGGCTCAAGGCCTGGCAGGCGGACTTGTCCTCCAAAAAGTCCCTCACTAGTCTGCCCTTCCAGGGCTCTCGTCTCTTTGGTTCCCAGCTGGACCAGATCATTAAGGACGCCACTGGGGGCACAAGTTCCCTTCTCCCCCAGGCTAAACCTCGTCGCCCTCCTCCTAGACGGCAGTTTCGCTCGTTCCGGCCTTTTCGTCGCTTCGCTGCGTCAAACTCCTTTTCCCAGCAGCAACAGAGGCCACAGGCACGTCAAGAGAAGAAGGCGGTGTCCTTCAGGCCCACTCCGTCCTGGCGTCCTCGCTATTCCCAGGGTAGATCGTCCAGGCCCAGGACTGGAAGATCCACTTCCGCATGACTCTCGGCAAGACTCCAGCCCAACTCCCAGGTTGGGGGGCCGTCTTCTCCGTTTCAGGGACGTCTGGATTTCCGCAGTAGAGGATGCATGGGTCAGGGAAGTTGTGTCTTCGGGATACAAAATAGAGTTCGCCTCCCGACCCAGAGATCGTTTCTTCCAATCTCGTCCTCCAAAAGATCCCGCTTTGGTTCCGGGCTTCTTCGCAGCCATCGCTTCTCTGCTCAAATCCGGGGTAATCGTTCCCGTCCCAGAAAAGGAACGGTACACGGGTTTCTACTCGAACCTCTTTGTGGTACCGAAAAAAGACGGCAAGGTTCGTCCCATTCTGGACCTCAAATTGTTGAACAGGAGGGTTCGCCTGAGACACTTCAGGATGGAATCCCTTCGTTCAGTAATTGCTTCCATGGAGGCTCAGGAATTTCTATGCTCTATAGATATCCAGGACGCCTACCTACATGTTCCAATATTTCCCGGACATCACCGTTTCCTGCGCTTCGCAGTGCAACAAGATCATTTTCAGTTCGTCGCCCTGCCGTTCGGTCTCGCAACCGCGCCAAGGGTGTTCACGAAAATCATGGCGGCGCTGATGGCCATTTTGAGAGTCAGAGGCTTGGTTCTGTTTCCATACCTCGACGACATCCTCATCAAGGCTCCGTCCTTTGCTCAGGCCCACGAAAGCTTGTCCATTGTTCTCGACACCTTATCCCGTTTCGGATGGCTGGTCAACCGGAAGAAGTCCTGCCTTATTCCTTCTCAGCGCATCATCTTTCTGGGCATGCTCTTCGACACTCGTCAGTCCAGAGTCTTCCTTCCCAAGGACAAGAGATCCACCCTTTGTCGGGACATTCTCTTGCTCCAGGGTCCTCGGCCTCCCTCCCTCCGATCGGCCATGAAGGTTCTGGGGAGGATGGTAGCTACCTTGGAAGCGATTCCCTTCGCCCAATTCCATTCTCGACCCCTTCAGCAAGCCATTCTGTCTCAGTGGGACAGGTCGGTCTTCTCCCTGGATCGGCCGATCAGACTCTCCTTTCGGGTCAAGCGGTCTCTCAACTGGTGGCTGACGTCTCCTCTCATCTCCCAGGGCAGGTCCTTCCTTCCGGTTCACTGGCAGGTGGTGACAACGGATGCCAGCCTGATCGGCTGGGGTGCGGTTTTTCGCCACCTGACGGTTCAGGGCCGTTGGTCGCTACAGGAGTCCGCGCTGCCGATCAACGTCCTCGAAATTCGGGCCATCTTTCTGTCCCTCCGCCATTGGGAAAGGATTCTCAGGGGCCTTCCAGTCCGGATCCAGACGGACAATGCCACGGCTGTGGCATATGTCAACCATCAGGGGGGGACTCGGAGCTCCTTGGCCCTTGCCGAGGTGTCCAAGATCCTCCTTTGGGCAGAGGCAACGGTTCCGGTGATATCCGCGGTGCATATCCCCGGCGTAGAAAACTGGGCCGCCGACTTCCTCAGCCGCGAGGGTCTCGCGGCGGGGGAATGGTCCCTGCATCTGGAGGTCCATCAGATTTGTCTTCGATGGGGAACTCCGGATGTGGATCTCACGGCGTCTCGGATCAACAGGAAGGTTCCACAATTCGTCTCCAGGTCACGCGATCCTCTCGCAGTGGGCGTCGATGCTCTGGCCATTCCTTGGTCACAGTTCGAGATGCCCTATCTGTTCCCACCCCTTCCATTACTTCCCAAACTGTTGAAGAAGATCAAAGCGGAAGGGGTGCCGGTCATCCTGATCGCCCCGGATTGGCCCAGGAGAGCTTGGTTCGCGGAGCTCGTCAACCTTCTCGCGGACGCTCCCTGGCGCCTTCCAGACAGGCCCGATCTGCTGTCCCAGGGTCCTATCTGCCACCCGAATTCTCGGTCGCTCAGTTTAACGGCGTGGCTGTTGAGACCGCGGTTCTAAGAGCGTCCGGCCTTTCGGACCGGGTCATTCACACCATGATTCAGGCTCGGAAGCCTTCGTCTTCCAGGATCTACTACCGCACCTGGAAGGCCTACTTCCGTTGGTGCGAGTCCAACCGCGTGCCGCCTATGGTTTTTTCCCTGCCTTCTCTTTTGGCCTTCCTTCAGGCAGGACTGGATTCGGGCCTGGCTCTTAGTTCCCTGAAGGGTCAGGTCTCTGCGCTTTCCATCCTCTTTCAGAAGACCTTGGCCTCTCGGCCACAGGTTAAGACCTTCTTTCAGGGGGTAGCCCACGCCGTCCCGCCGTACAGGGCCCCTGTGGAGGCATGGGACCTAAACCTGGTACTGGACGTTCTGAAGGTTTCTCCCTTTGAACCTCTTAGGGAGATTCCTCTATCAGTTTTATCTTGGAAGGTGGCCTTTCTTGTGGCCATCACGTCCATTCGCCGCGTTTCCGAGCTGGCGGCACTGTCTTGCCGCCCTCCGTTTTTGGTCATTCACCAGGACAAGGTGGTCTTCCGACCTCCACCTTCTTTTCTTCCTAAGGTGGTTTCCACCTTCCACCTCAACGAGGACATCGTTCTACCTTCCTTTTGTCCAGCTCCGACTCATCCTCTGGAGCGATCGTTGAACAAGCTGGACCTAGTCAGGGCAGTGAGGATTTATCTGGATAGAACATCCTCTTTCCGGAAGACGGATTCATTTTTCGTCATTCCTGATGGCACGCGCAGAGGCCAGCCGGCTTCTAAAGCGACTATTGCTCGCTGGATCAGAACGGCAATTTTGGAGGCTTACCGGGTCAAGAACAGAGTGCCCCCTCCTGGGATTAAGGCTCACTCTACCCGGGCAGTCGGCGCCTCCTGGGCGGTGCACCACAGGGCTTCCGCCCTACAGCTTTGCAAAGCGGCAACTTGGTCTTCCATCCACACGTTCGCCAAATTTTACAAGGTCCATACCTACGCATCGGCGGACGCCAGCCTAGGCAGAAGGATCCTGCAGGCGGCAGTGGTGAGTCCTCTGACCTGATGGAAGTCTGTTTTCCCGCCCTTGGGACTGCTTTGGGACGTCCCATGGTTCCTGTGTCCCCCAATGAGAGGCGATAAAGAAAACAGGATTTTTGGTTGCTTACCGTAAAATCTGTTTCTTGGAGCCTCCATTGGGGGACACAGCACCCTCCCAATGTTTTTGTTATATGTTCTCTGACTGTTCTCACGTTTACAGTTCTCAAGTTTGTGGTTATGGTTTTTCAACCTTGTTCTTTCTCCTACTGCTTTCTCACTAACTGAAGAGTTTAATGCCAGTCGGTGGGGTGTACACTGCAGAGGAGGAGCTAATTTTTTTATTTGCATAGTGTCAGCCTCCTAGTGGCAGCAGCATACACCCATGGTTCCTGTGTCCCCCAATGGAGGCTCCAAGAAACAGATTTTACGGTAAGCAACCAAAAATCCTGTTTTATATACTTATATGTAATACATTCTCCTTCTACAGTGTCATCTCCTGTAGAAATCTCCAGCCCCGAAGACAAAACTAAGAGTCCTGAGAAAGGTATTTTGAAACATTTGGACCCCAGATCACTTAACAGTTTGCACCAGAAAACTGCCGTAAAACTTTTGCAAATGTCAAACATTTTTTAGTACGCGGGGGAGTTATTATACCAGCACCGAATTTTGAAAAATAGGCCGAGCTTAATGTGTGCGTGAGCGAGGCCTAGTGCCGCCTGACAAATTAATTCTAATTTACACATTACTGAGTCTGATGGCCGGCCGCTGAACAATGCACCAAACTGATTAGGAATGGAATTTGGTGCAGTCCAATGGGTATACCCTCGCTACAGTCTTCCTGCCCGCTCAGATAGACGGACAGGCCTCTCCCTACATATACCCCAACTATTATATGATACTATGAGGAGCTATGGGCAGTATCATCATAATAGTTGCAAAAAAAAGGAGCATGGGAAGTACGTTATCTCCCAGTGTGGAGACTTGGATCACTTCTGAATTGTATGACTTTGATTTTAAAGGTAAAGGGAAGATCGATATTCAGGCATATTTGAAACAGTGGCAAGATGAACTGGTGCGTAAGGAGGAAAGTATTAAGGACTTGCCCAGAATGAACCAGGTAATCGTTCACTTTCATTATTTTACAGTAAATACCATTTATTTCCCTCATGTTTTACTGGTCTCCACTTTGCAGAGGGAGGAATATTTATTTTTACAGATGACCCAGTTTATGGTTTATACTATATCTGTGTGCAGATGATGGGGATGATGTGATCGAGCAGTAGCAGGACAGGTGAATATGACTGAGGAATGTCTGTAAGCAACAGAGGTTTTTCTAAATGTTCATGTGCCCCGCATTACATGGTTTATTAGCAGTGATGAGCGAACATGCTGGGATAAGGTGTTATCTGAGCATGCTCGGATGCTAACGGAGTGTCTTTGGCGTGCTTGAAAAATACGTTTGAGTCTCCGCAGCTGATTGACTCATGGCTAAGAAACAGGCAATCCCTGCATGTGATGGTGCTGCCTAACAGCCGCAAAACATGCAGCAGCGGGGACTAGAACATATTTTTCGTGCACGCCAAAGACACTCGGTTAGCACCCGATCATGCTCAGATAACACCTTATCCCAGCACGTTCGCTCATCACTATTAGCTTCATTAACTTACAATCTGCACACTTCTACTTTGCCACATGCTTAAATTGAAGACTAGGAATTACAGTCGTCCTTTACTTCCTCCCGGCTGTTGTGTACGGCAGAAGCAGTTGAAGAGGTAAAATAAGTGAGAGCGCGTGAGATGGAGAAATAGACCTTCAGACTAGGTTTACATACTTGCAGTGCATTTTGCTAGACATATACATCTGACTTGCAAAAACTGTGTTCAGACCTACTCATGGACTGAAATGGGCAAGCCGGAGCAGTTTTTTTTTTCCTTTGATGTATAGAAAATTGCAGTTGATTTCGCTTTTATTTTCCTCACCCCAAAAAGTGTTAAAGGTGTTCAGGTTTTTTTTTTTTTTTTACCATTGTTCTCAATTCGAGACATTGAAAAGTAAAGTAATACATTTCAATATTAGCAAAAGATGTGCGTTCATAATTATGTAGGAAAAAGGTTTACTTCCCTAGAAATACGTTGTGCACTTCCCCACCGAGTTGACAAAGAAATCCGGAGGGGTGGGCATGTCTAAACAAGTGCAAAATGTTTGAAAAAGATGTGTTTTTCTTTTTCGTTTTTGACGTTTCAGATTGTCTGCGGTGTTTCTGCACATAGTATCTAGATTGGGCTACTTGCATTTATGTATTTATTTTTTTAAATATGTTTAGATTGTGCTTTTGTACCTGTCTTTTTTCTTTTTTGCCTCTTTTTGGTACGTCATACTTTTAGATAAAACTGCTTCGTTTTTTAGACTTGTTTGTATCTGCGGGCGGCATGATGCCTCACTGGTTAGCACGAGTACAGTATTGTAATTACGTTATAAATTAGTGTAATATTGTAATTGTTCAACCATCTCTCATCAGACCCAGTTCATCCAGTTTTCAAAAACACTATACAACTTATTTCATGGGGACCCTGATGAAGAATTGTTATACCGTGCCATTGCGGCTGTCACCAGTCTCCTCCTTCGTATGGAAGAGGTGGGAAGGAGGCTGCAGAACTCGGCTTCACCGGCCCGGATTGTCCCAGCGGAGGGAGGGATGAAGCCTACTGACAGCGCGCAGGCGAGCGGCGCTCTACAAGAGGCGGAAAATGCTGATCCCGGCCCTTCCAAAGAAGACACTGAATGGTCTTTTGCATTTGAGCAGATCCTTGCCTCACTACTAAACGAACCTTCGCTTGTCAGGTTTTTTGAAAAACCTACTGATTTCAAAGCCAAGTTAGAAGCCGCTAGGACATCTCAAATGCACGCTAGTAAAAGAGTATGAAGGACATTTCTACACTCCACTTCACACACCACTACATTAAATGACCACCTCACCTTAAAAGATTATTTCTTCTGTTTGTTTTTGATGGGCTACAGTTGACACTTTTATATGTTTTAGGTCTATAATGCAATTTTTTGTTAATAGGGAGAATATCCCGCACTTCAGATGTGTATGCGGAGAGCGCACTACTGCTGTGTTATCACATCTGTATAATATATGGTTGTGGCTCAAGTTATGCCTAAAAAAGTAATATCGTTTTAAATATTATAGATTTACGGCTGGGTCACGTGTACTGTGCACGCACAGTACAATGTCTTTATTCCTTGATAATTGCTGCTGCTTATTCACTTATGCCATTTAAAGGGAATCGGTGACTGATCCAACGGACAGGACCCTGGCAGCTTCTCCACTAAACACCCGGGAAGAGACCGGTCAGTCAGATTGACAGCGAAGAACGTACTCACAGACCAGTATAAAAGGCTACGGAAGTATAGTTCTGGCAACCGTTCAATAGACACAAATCTGCACTGACACCCATAAAACAAATAAGTGTATATTAAAGGGAAAAAAAACATAATAAGGGCAGACCAGAAGGATCTTTTTGTCCTTTTCTGCCATCTGAGTCGTCTGGCCTAGTATTAAATGGTCTATGCCTATCTAAAAATCAAGGATAAAAGAGAGGAGATGTGTCGTCAGCAAGGCTAAAATACATGGACACTCAAAGCTTTCATGTGACACTGGCCTGCATGGCTTTATAATGAGAATATTGTTCTTTAAAGAGCACCTGTCAAACGTGGCCAGTTTGTGCCCTCTTTTATTCCCTGTGCTCACCTGAGTATTCCATTTTGTATTAATTATTTTTATACTCACCAGAGATATGGGCTTTTGCTATTGAGTGCTAATTTTTAGCCTCCCCAGAGAATCCGGTGAGCCCATGCCCCTTGGCTAAAGACCGTAAAAATTAGCATATTGGGTCCAATAAATAAAAAGGCACCTATCTCCCCAACCAAATGGTGGATTTAAAAAAAAAAAAAAAAAACAATGTAGAGCCGCATGGGTAAAATAAAAGCAAAAACTGTTGACTTCTTTTTTTTGTTCTGCTCACAGGTCCTCTGCCAAGAGTTCCCGCAAACTTCGTTTTGGCATATGCAACAGATCTTCCATAAATGACCGAAAGATGCGGATCCCTTCACCTGTCTCTAATGTTAGGGTCTCTACCCTTATCTCATGATTGCTGAGGGTGTAGGTAGAGATGGCTCTCCACATGGCTTTTTCCATTCACGGCTCAGTGAGTCATACTTGGCTGTTTTTGAAGCTCCCATAGATGTGAAGCTGCACCAAGGCTTGGGGGTGCTTTGCCTTACTGATAGATGCAGGTCCAGAAGTGACGGACAATTTGGGCGTATATGGTGGATATGCTAGAATTGTCGAAGATGGGAATAACCAATTATTTGCTGCGTATGAGAGAAGCTTCCATGTTTTCATGTATATTTATCAGTACGTTGCTGTTGTGTTAATTTTCTATGGCAAGAATTTCTGCCTGTATAAAATCCTGGTAATGTATACAGGGTGAAGTATTTTGCATGGTACCATATTTTTTTATCATAGCTTTTTTTGTTGTAAAGCTGCCAAGTTAGTTCAACTTTCCAACCAATATCCAGAAATGTAAGATAATGTAATACAAAAAAGCGTGGGTACTTTCAGAGGAGTCCGACAGTAATTGTTTCATCTCGAACCTGAAGCCTATTAACGTTAGTTATACTTTTAGTGATGCCCTAGGCATTTTGTACCTGGTAGGTATACTAGAGGGGTTCTCTGGTCATATGATGAAGACTCGTCCTTGGGAAAACTGATCAGTGGAGATCTGACAACGAGCTGTCTCCATGGATCAACGCTATTGGATTTTGTACAGAATCAGATCGGTGGGCATCTGACACTGATGTCCTAAGAGACCTCCATTGAGGGTATAATGTTTCCGCTAATGGCCACAATTCCATAATCTCAGGGTGTACACTCTTTCTAGGAAGTAAAGGCTGTATTCTCACTCATTGGACCAATTCTGTGACAACATTTCCATGTAATGCCGTGACAATCTGCATCCCATCCACGGTATTGGATTTCCACAAACCCATTCATGTGCTATGGGGAGTGTTTGGCTCTGCCAGAGAAAAAAGGAAGGCAAAGATAGTTGCATATTTAGCTAATTATTTCCAGCAGAAATAGAGGGTAAGCCACTTTGTATTACCATTGTATGAATGCCCACGTGGATCAGCGGCACACATTGTAACATCTGCAGCAAGCCCATGGTAGAAAGCTGAGGGTCTGCATCCAATTTCTGATGCTTATAGAAATGTTGGATTTTTATCTGATATGAATGTAACCTAAAGGTATTGTAGTCTGCCGTTGAGCAATTCTGGAGCATCCATTCATTGATGATTGCTCAAGGGGACGGGTAACATGTCTGTATGTTTATACATTACCGGGAGGAATGGTAGAGGGAACAGCGCTATGCACAGTGGTAAGAAATGAAGCTCTGAACCCCGAGCATGCTCCATTATTACAAATATATATTGTTCATCGAATGCTTTTGTAGGGACAGTCCTGTCAGTTTTTCTGAGCGGGCAGGAAGAACGTAGCGAGGGCATACTCCTTCGACTTGTCATCTCATCCCCAACCACTGTTGCAAGTATGCTTATCTCTAAAATGCTGCAGTTCTTCATAGTAAAAAAAAAAAAATACATGTTTCAGTCTCTGATTACTGCCCCTGTGATTCTGGCAGCGTGAATCAGCTGGAAGTTTCTCTTTAAAAGGTTTTCCAGTTTTGGAAAACCCATGTTCCCTGGCCAGTTTTTCTTTACTCACCTTCCCCGGGTCCAACACTGAGTGTCCGCCGCTGCTCCCTCTGCCTGGCTTTGTCTGCAATGCTATCGTTGCTGCCAATAACTTGGCTCAGGCGGCTCTGTCTGAGTTGACGGCACAAGCCACTACGCTCAGTTATTGGCTGCAGCGCTGTCAATGCGTTATCAGCACTGCAGACAAGAAATGGACACTGAGAGCAGCGGCAAAGAACAAGCTTTGGACCTGGGGATGGCGAGTACAGAAAAATTGAAAAAATAAATAAGGGAAGTGGTGGCTTTTTGAAACTGCAAACACCCCTTTAGGCTTTTGAAATGTGACCACACAATCATCTTTGTATTGCAAAAGATCCAAAGGCAATTCTAAATACCAAATGTAACACTGCACTGATGAAAATACTCCTATAAGCCTGGCTTCCAATCCTACAATCTGTGAAATGAAGGAAGTGGAGCCAGGGAAATAGAAGAAAGCATTGAGACATTCATGGAAGATTGTATATCCTCTCTGTGCCTGACATTCATCTGGATGGAATTCTATATACATGTCTATTAGTACAGAGCCATATCTATTGTACTATCGCCATACATTACCTGACCGGTGATAACACATAATGTATACAGGGGTCATAGAATAATAAGAGACGTCACCCAGATGTATTTTCCTTCTGTCCTCTACAGAGTCCTGTATATATCATTAGTCAGTGTGTGTAGTCCTCGGCATCAACGCTAATCTTCTAACTTTCTTTAATATAAGTTAATCAGATACAATTTACATGTTTTTAATTGATAACCTGAATGTTTTCGAGTTGCCTCAGCCTCCTGTTGCGCATGGTGCGGACCCTCAGCACTGTACTCTGCGAGGGCTGAATCACTTCACAGATATACAGTAATACAAATGGACTGGACTGGATACAGTGTATATGTGTCTTATTACTGCCCTGACTCTGTTATATAGTAAATGAAGGTTACATTACACAAATACAACCGTTTAAAGGTCTCCATTTATTTCATTCTCCACCTTTCATCCCCATGTTGATTTTGGGTCTAAGAGTGTGCAGATTATTATTTTTTTTAATAGTCTAAAGGGGTTGCCCATGGCAGAGTATAGCTTTTACGCATCATACTGACCTTGCAGTACTCCTCCTCGTACCATATCCTGGTCCCCCGCCGGTCTCTGTGCTTGCTGTTCTGGCTGGACAGTTATCTAAACGCTGCAGCCAAGCACATGTCTGCATAACTACATAACCATAGCAAGATGTCACGGACGTACGTTTGGGACGCAGGCAGCGCTAGTACAGTGGTGGTTTGGTGAGTTTTAGAGACGAAAATTCAATGTGGCCGATGCGTTTTGAATCTGCTGACAAATTATGACTTGGTACAATTACAATTCTTCCAAATTGAAATTGAGGTGAAAAGATGTTTATGTTCTCCCTGGACCGCTGAGCGTAATAAATGAAGGGCTGAGAAGGGGTTAAAAAATAACAAAAGCTTATACTGAACTCGCTTGTCCTAGGCCTACCCCTCATCTGTCCTGCTGCCGCAGCTCTCATCCAGGTGCTCCACTTCCTCCATCCATTTTCTCCTTATATCTCCTGGCATGTCACCTGGCAGGGTTACATAGGGCACAATGCACATTATCGATGTGCCTCACACCCCAAGTGACTATTCAAAGACTAGTGGTTGCAGGGCGGGTGAGTGTAAGCTTTCATTATTCTTTAACCTCTTCCCGGCTCTATAAATAATCCCAAAAGATTGTTGTCCACCCCTAATTTTTTTTTGTTCTACAGCATATTAAAGGTTAAACATATTAAAGGGGTGAACAACTGCTTTAATCTTTATTTTGCTTTTTTTTCTGGTACGGAGCTCCAAAGGTCCAATAAAGGAAGTTTAGGTTAGGTCATTATATCATACATGACCGTTAAATACCTATTTTTGTTTCTCATTTATTTACAGGTGTTAGCCTCTTTTGGACAACCCTTTCTTAAATGCTACAGTGCCCCAAATAAAATGAAATAAAAGTGATGTCGGCACGTTGTCTTCCATGGTTCATGACCGCTGATGGACTACAGCCTTCACATTTCCATCAGATGGAAGGTCCCTGATAGACATAATATCACGTGAGCGCCAGGAGACACCGCACCGACATTACTGGAGCGGTGTCCGTACAGGAGGTAAGTGTGGTGTTTTCATGTGGGTCACTGTAGCATTTAAGGGGTCATCAGTAGGGTACAACCCCTATAAGTGGATACAGATAGCACTGCCTAGCAGAGTCCATGTTTGCAAAATATTGCTGCTCATTCATTCAGGAATAAAGTGTGCTCACAAATTATAAGGTAGAATAGAATATTGCATATTATTCAGGGAGGTCGGAGGATTTCTTTGATAGGACACTCGCCTTGTGTGATAATTCTGTAAATTGTATGGAAGGGACCATCTGAGGCCACACACCAGCATGCTCCTCAGTCACCGCTGCTTTCCTTGGGTTACCATTCTGTGCTTTGTATTTTGTACTTTTGTTTCTGAATTTGCACTTTTTAATTGTTTATAGTTAGATATATTATAGTATCCATGGCAAAACTAATGTAAATGTTACACTTAATAAAAGAATCTTCTCTGGTTTCCGGGTTCTATTTTTGACTTCTTTATTTAATCTTAGGATTTTAGGTGCTAAGCTTAGGAGCCTAGAAAAGATGAAAGCTGATGGCCAAGAAAATGTTGTTTTAATAGAAAAGAGCAAAAACATTTGGCAAATTTAGGCCATTGTAACATTGTTGCCTGACATGCTCTAGCTACACGTTGCCTGGTGTGGCTACACTGAATCTGTTTGCGCTGCTGGTGATGGAGAAGGTGGTGGCGAAGGCGGCATCGCTGGGTGGTTTGGATGGAGTCTTGGTAAATATTGGTAAGTTAACGCTCTTTCTGTGTAGGATGGCGCACTGACCACATAGCTTGGTGTATTGCAGTTCTATCCTGCCAGGTTCTGTGTCTTTATGTTGACCAGCTTATTTGGGTTGATCATCAGTTGTGATTATTTTTTCCTGCTCTGACATTCGGACAACAGCATGCCCTTATTAAAGAGTAGCCTTTGTTTTATTTTATTTTTTCCATCAATAGTACATGTGAAAATAAGACACTTTGTAATATATCATAAGAGAAATCTGCTTCTTTCTCCTGGACAGAGCTTTCATTGTCAAAACTCTCTATTCACCATTAACATCTGACTTCATTGACTACAGACTTTTCCATTACTGAGATAGAAGATAATAATAATAATAATAATAATAATAATTTTATTTATATAGCGCCAACATATTCCGCAGCGCTTTACAAATTATAGAGGGGACTTGTACAGACAATAGACATTACAGCATAACAGAACTACAGTTCAAAACAGATACCAGGAGGAGTGAGGGCCCTGCTCGCAAGCTTACAAACTATGGGGAAAAGGGGAGACACGAGAGGTGGATGGTAACAATTGCTTTAGTTATTCGGACCAGCTATAGTGTAAGGCTCAGGTGTTCATGTATAGCTGCATGAACCAGTTACCTGCCTAAGTATGTAGCAGTACAGACACAGAGGGCTAATACTGCATAAAGTGTATGAGAACATGATGCGAGGAACCTTTTTTTTTTTTTCTTTTTATTATAAATAGGCCACACAGGGATCGTTAGGTTAATGCATTGAGGCGGTAGGCCAGTCTGAACAAATGAGTTTTTAGGGCACGCTTAAAACTGTGGGGATTGGGGATTAATCGTATTAACCTAGGTAGTGCATTCCAAAGAATCGTCGCAGCACGTGTAAAGTCTTGGAGACGGGAGTGGGAGGTTCTGATTATTGAGGATGCTAACCTGAGGTCATTAGCGGAGCGGAGGGCACGGGTAGGGTGGTAGACTGATACCAGGGAGGAGATGTAGGGTGGTGCTGAGCCATGGAGTGCTTTGTGGATGAGGGTAGTAGTTTTGTACTGGATTCTGGAGTGGATGGGTAGCCAGTGTAATGACTGGCACAGGGTAGAGGCATCGGTGTAACGGTTGGTGAGGAATATGATCCTGGCTGCAGCATTCAGGACAGATTGGAGCGGGGAGAGTTTTGCAAGAGGGAGACCGATTAGTAGAGAGTTACAATAGTCCAGACGAGAATGAATAAGTGAAACAGTCAGAGTTTTTGCAGAGTCGAAATTAAGAAAAGGGCGAATTCTAGAAATGTTTTTGAGATGCAGGTAAGAAGAGCGAGCCAGTGATCGGATGTAGGGGGTGAATGAAAGGTCAGAATCAAGGATGACCCCAAGGCAGCGGGCATGTTGCTTTGGAGTAATGGTGGAACCGCACACGGAGATGGCAATGTCAGGCAAAGGTAGGTTAGTAGAGGGAGAGAACACGAGGAGTTCAGTTTTTGACAGGTTTAGTTTCAGATAGAGGGAGGACATGATGTTAGAGACAGCCAGTTGGTGCTCATAAAGTTCTGTGAGATGATGGCCCAAGACCGACTTTCTTCTATAGACATTTCCATCAACACAGTTGAGTCAATTCTGGCTAATTGTAAATCCATACACAGCCAATCATTTATGATGGAAACCACATTATGTATTAAAGGAAGCTGGTGTAATACAGGTGTTGTCAGCATTGTTAGTGATGAGCGAGTATACTCGTTGCTCGGGTGATCTAGTATTTCGGCGTGCTCGGAGATTTAGTTTTCTCCTTGGCCTCATTGGGGGACACAGGACTGTGGGTGTATGCTACTGCCGCCAGGAGGCTGACACTAAGTAAACATAAAGAAAGTTTAGCTCCTCCTCCGCCGTATACACCCTGACATTGGCCGCAGGCAAACCCATTTCATGCTTAGTTTCTGATGGAGACACAGGTCTGGTTCCCAGACCTCCTGTACTTTTTTGCTCTTTATCTTGGAAGCGAGACAGGGGCAACAGACCCTTTTGAAGGGGTCCGATCTCCCCAAACCATCAACGGGCGAGCACGTGTGAGCGTCTCCTCTACGTATCCTCTCCCGCAATGTGGGACTACTTGCCGGACTTAGCCCTGACCACCCTAAGGTAACGGAACCCTAGGCTGTACGGGTGTATACGGATTGTCTGTGTGGCCCCCACTGCATCACCAATGCTCAGACAGTGGTGATAAAGGGGGGGGGCGGACGGTCCCTCTCCTCATCCTAGGAATGGAAGATGGAGTTTGGGTGCCTGCACCGTCCTTTTTACAGCCCCCTCTAACTATAGGGTCCATTGCAGGGCACCATGTTCCTACGAGGGGGCTGGGAGGGCTCCTGAGGCAGCACGCATCATATCTGGGCTCTGGAGGGCAGGACAGCTCTGCGGGCGCCTCGCTTTCTCGGCTGGCGATTCTGCGGTCTTGTGGCTGGTGGCGCTGCAGTTTTTTGGCTGCTGGCGGCGGCGCGGCCTCTATTGCAGGCGGCACCGCCCACACTGCGGACCGGCATCCCGGCGTCACTTCCGGGGCAGTTGATAATTTAGTCCCCGGCTTCTGTCAGGGTAGGCCGCAGGCGGAAGCCCCACCCCTTCAGGCGCCCCGCCCCCTTTTTCCTCGCCGAATGCTGAGAAGGAAAATCTAGGCCCTGGCTTCGGCCTGCTATAGGCTGCAGAAACCGCCATTTCCGGTACCGCCCACTAATGAGGGCGCTATGTTTTAAAAGGCAGCACGGACGCTTCACCCTGGGGCAAGTTCCACAGGATGAACGAGGGCACAGGACTGGGGTAAGTGCTACTCCCGCCAGCCTTACAGCAGTAATGTCTGCATTTCTACTGCCTATCTAGAACCCCTGATTATAGCATTTGCAGGGCACCATGTCTAGAAGAGCCAAATCTCACACGGTGCTATATACCGCATGTGTAGCCTGTCGGTCCGCTTTTCCGCATGCCCAGAGTAATCGGCTCTGTGAGGCCTGTGACCGAACGCGCTCAGGAGCCCTCCCCTGCGACTCAGGCAGAAGCTGTGGTTTCTCCCCCGGAATGGGTCACGTCCTTGTCACAATCTATGGCATCCCTAACTAAGGCAATCGAGTCCCTGCAGAACCCGGCTGGGGCCAGGGACAGCGGTTCACCTACCTTGGAGAGGTCCTCCGACTCTCAGGAGCCTTCGGCCTGCAGGGGCCGTGCTTGCACTAGGCAGACGCGGGGGAAGCAAACCCACACAGCGTCTCCCGGTCCATCAGGTGCATCTGCATCCTGGAGATCTGCCTCTCGCTCACCTTCTCCAGCAGAGAGTGGTGAACTCGGTTTGGATTACGATTCTGAGGGGTCCCTCAATTTTAGAGGTGCCTGATTACCAGGAGTCAGTAGACAGCCTAATTGAGGCCGTCAACCAAACCCTGGGAGTAGAAGACGAATCTGCCTTGACCTCTGGTCATAAGGTATCATTCATGAGGGCCAAGCAGTCTCATAGGGTATTCTCCTCTCACCCTGAGTTCGAGGACGTGGTCCAACGTCACAGGGAGCATCCGGATAGGATCGCTATCTACAGGTGAAAACTATCCTACAGGAAGTCGCTCACAAGGTTCCGCCTTACAAGGCCCCCCTGTATGCTTAATCTAGTATTAAGTGCCTTGCAGGAAGTTCCTTTCGAACCTCTTCAGGACGTCTCTTTAACTTACCTTTCCTGGAAAGTCATAGTCTTGGTGGCCATAACTTCAATTAGATGGGTATCGGAGCTGGCGGCCCTATCCTCCCGGGCTCCTTTTCTACGATTCCATCAAGATAAGGTGGTGCTCAGGCCAGCACCCTCCTTTTTACCAAAGGTGGTTTCCTCGTTCCACATTAACGAGGACTTGCCTTCTTTTTGCCCAGCGCCAAAGCACCGTGTGGTAAAAGCTCTCCATACGTTAGATCTAGTAAGAGCGCTGAGAAGGTACATTTCACGGATAGCACCTTTTCGGCAGACGGATGCACTGTTTGTACTCCCTGAGGGTCGCAGGAAAGGACTCGCTGCCTCGAGATCGACCATGGCCAAGTGGATAAGATCGGCTATTCAAGAGGCCTGCCGAGTCAAGGGCGTTGTCGTTCTGGCCGGAATCAAAGCACATCCCACTCGGGCAGTGGGGGCTTCCTGGGCGCTTTGGCACCAGGCTTCAACAGAACAGGTTTGCAAGGCTGCAACCTGGTCTAGTTTGCATACCTTTTCCAAACATTACAATATCCAACCTCAGACTTCTGCAGATGCAAGTCTGGATAGAAGGATTCTTCAGGCAGCAGTAGCGCACTTATAGCCGGCATATGCCTGGATGCTATACCGGTGAGTTAATTCCCCACCCAGGGACTGCTTTAGGACATCCCACAGTCCTGTGTCCCCCAATGAGGCGAAGAAGAAATAGGGATTTTTGTGTTACTCACCGTAAAATCCTTTTCTCTGAGATGCTCATTGGTGGACACAGCTCCCTCCCTGTAAGCCAGATGGCTCTTTTTTGTTTTTTCCTGACTTTATCAGTCGGTGGGGTTGTTTCTAGAAATGTTTCGGTATTAATGCTGATTTATTTTTTGTTCTAATGCTTTTGCACCAAACTGGATTCGCCTACGGTCAGTGTCAGGGTGTATACGGTGGAGGAGGAGCTAAACTTTTTTTATGTTTACTTGGTGTCAGCCTCCTGGCTGCAGTAGCATACACCCACAGTCCTGTGTCCCCCATTGAGCGTCTCGGAGAAAAGGATTTTACGGTGAGTAATGCAAAAATCCCTATTTTTGTTGACTCCGCTGCATGATTTACAGCTGCTGGACATCCTGAATACATGTGGGAATTCCCTAACAAACGGGCAATCCTCACATGTATACAGCCTATCCAGCAGCCGCAAATCATGCAGCCGAAGTGACGAAAACTAAATCTCCGAGCACTACAAATTACGTGATCACCCGAGCGTGCTCAGGGAGACCCAAGCAGCAATGCTACTTGCCCATCACTAGTCAGCATTATTGGCATCCTTATTTACTTTTTTTTAATAGAATAAATAATAACAGACAATTGTTATTTGTGGCCATTTGTGATCTTCTTGAACTTGCTTGCTGGGATTATTTTCCACTTCATTTATTTCAAGCTCTTGGATGTTTGCTGGGTTCCTTTTTCCAATAGTAGACATCAGCTCTCTCCAAAGATTTTTAATTGGACATGCTGAAACATTTTATTTTAGACGATACTTTACTTAATTAATATTAAAGGGTGCCAATAACATTTACCACAACTGCATGCTCAAAAAAAAAAAAAAGAAAAATTATTGACTATAACGAACCTAAAAATGACAGGTGCTTGAACCTGTTCGAAGAGTTGGTTTATCTGGCTTGGGCCATTCTTTGCTCCTCCTCGATAATTCAACTGTGTTTGATATTACCATGTTGGGCTGAAGGGTCTGACTGTACTGACGAAAGTCCAGAAATATCCCTCATATCTTCAGTTCTGAGAACCTACAGCCACCCCTTGTGCCTTTGTATGTCACTGGATTTGGCCTCATCCATATGTCAGTATTTAATCAGTACTTGTAAGCCAAACCACTAGTGGCTCCAGAATCTTTGAATTTTCCCTACAGATACTGTCTCAAGAATATTGACTTGTCCATCCTTACAAAGGGACCTTTTTTCCCCTCAAATCTATATTGTAAAACATCTCTATAATATGCCACCAGTTTTTGGTGAATTTTGGAGGCACATGGTTCCGGTACATAGTATATGGTAGAGCTCCAGCAGTTCTACTGGAACTATTTCACAGCCTGTCCATTTCATGCTACCTGTGGTTCGACGGCATGAATCTTCCCATTAGAGTGGTTTTTCTGTTACGGAAAACCCCTGTCCCCTTGTTGCAGTTTGTTTAAAAAGCCCCCACTATGCTTTACTCACCCCATTTCTTACAGAGCTGAGTCTCAGCCACTGTTCCAGTGTCTATTATTGTCTGCAGCACTGACATTATGTCAATAACGCTGCAGTCAATCTTTGAGTTCAGTGACTCTTCGTGAACTTGGCAGAGCCACTGAGCTCCTTTGTTGACTGCAGCGCTGTCAACATGACAGTAGTTCTGCAGACACAAATCGGGCACAAAATAAAGCACAGTCTGTTTTTTAAAAGCCAACTACAGAGAGGGACCATTTTTTTCCAAAATCGGGAAAAAACACTTACGTCTAAGTTAAGGGTGGTGATGGATACTTCTGGATATTACAGAATATCCATTCTTACTAAATGATAATTGTCTTCTGCTTTCATAGCATTTGTTAGCTTTCTCTGGAACAATGATTCTGATAAGGTAGAACTAGATGTATGTCGCTACGAGTTTTTCATGAGCATTTTGCTGGATCTTGCACGTCGGCTTTTATTTGACCACAGAAGAGTACAGTTAGGCCAGTCTGTTGCATTTTTGGGCTGGTAACTTTAGAAAATGGCTTACCCTTTTTTACCTTATGCAGGCACAATTGATTATCTCTTCCATTTGTGTTTTACATTGCTGTCAGTGTCTCACACAAGTTCTTCCTGCAAAAGCTTTTTCTTTTTCAATGTTTTTCTCTTCCTTCTTCTATTTATATATGACTGAGACAAACCTTGTCTCGCAGGAGAAATATCTCTCGGTATGAGAATGGCTTTTATCAAGTTTCTGTTGTGCCAAGTGAAAGCTTAACGTGTTTTGTTTTCTGTGAAAGGTTTTGTTATGGACCAGCCATGATCTGTTATTTCTCAAACGTGCTTACATTTTTTTTTCACTTTTTTGTTTCTTAATTGTGATGGAGCATAAGCAATTCACAGGGTAAAGTTGAACTCAACTTTTATCACCATGTTGATGCTCCAGTCCTTTTCTGCACCATGTGATCACAGCTTTTACCTTCACATTTTACCTGTGACTAAAGCAGGAGGTACTTAAAAGAAAAAAAATGTCAGGGGCCTATTTAAGGGGGTTATTCTAAGATATATAAAAAAAAAAGTGGCCCAGAGTAGGGTATGGGTTAAGGGGAAAAAAAAAACAATTTACTTCTTCAATTCAATTCCCCTGTAGCTCCAACTCTACCTCTTCGGTGGACTCCAAGCAGCCAAAAGATTCACCAAATTTATTAAGAAATACTCCTTAATATATTTGACACGTAATACTCCATTAATGTATGAAACTCCAGTTATAGTGTATTAATTTGCGATTAGTCAAGAGAGCAAATCAGAACTGTGGCGTGTTGTGCTGCCGAGACTCTCGGAAGTCTAAAGCTCACAAAAACAACAATTTGAACCCAATTACACTGTGTTTCGCTTCTTGCTTCCTATAAGAATAGTATGAGAAAAATATATGAAAATGCACATACCCTTACAGTGGCACCCCTGGTCAAAATTCCTGTTATTGTGAAACCGTTAATCAAGTTGCACATTAAATAGTCTCTAAAAGTCCTAAAGTTAAAGATGACACATTTACTTTGTAAAATTCCTGGGTTGTCTTGCATGCACCGCTATTTTGAGGTCTATCCAGAGATTTTCAATGATTTTTTCAGATCAGAGGACTGTGAGGGCCATTATAAAACCTTCAGTTTGCACCTTTTGAGGTAGTCTATTGTAGATTTTGATGTGTGTTTAGGATCATTATTCATTAGTAGAAGCCATCCTCTTTTCAACATCAGTTTGTTTTTTTTTACAGATGATGTTATTATTATTATTATTTATTTATATAGCACCATTGATTCCATGGTGCTATACATGAGAAGGGGTTACATTCCAGTTACAGAAATAACTTACAGTAAACAAACAAACAATGACAGACTAATACAGAGGGGCGAGGACCCTGCCCTTGCGGGCTTACATTCTACAGCAGGGGTGTCAAACTGCATTCCTCGAGGGCAGCAAACCATTTGTTTTTTCAAGATTTCCTTAGCATTGCACAAGGTGCTGCAATCATGTGTGTAGGTGATTTAAATTATCACCTGTGCAATACAAGGAAATCCTGAAAACATGACCTGTTTGCAGCCCTCAAGGAATGCAGTTTGACACCCCTGTTCTACAGGATTATGGGGAAGGAGACAGTAGGTTGAGGGATGCAGGAGCTCCGGTTTTGGTGAGGCGGTAGCTTTGGTAGTGATGAGGAGGCAGCGGGGTCAGTGCAGGCTGTAGGCTTTCCTGAAGAGATGGGTTTTCAGGTTCCGTCTGAAGGATCCGAAAGTGGTTGATAGTCGGACGTGTTGGGGCAAAGAATTCCAGAGGATGGGGGATAGTCAGGAGAAGTCTTGGAGGCGATTGAATGAGGAGCGAATAAGTGTGGAGGAGAGAAGGAGGTCTTGGAAGGACCCGAGATCACGTGAGGAAGATATCGGGAGATTAGTTCAGAGATACATGGAGGAGACAGGTTGTGGATGGCTTTGTAGGTCAGTATTAGTAATTTGAACTGGGTACGCTGAGGGAATGGGAGCCAGTGACAAGATTTGCAGAGGGGGGAAGCAGAGAAGTAGCAGGGAGAGAGATGAATTAGTCAGGCAGCAGAGTTAAGGATGGACTGGAGAGGTGCAAGGGTGTTAGCAGGGAGGCCGAAGGAAAGGATATTGCAGTAGTCAACGCGGGAGATGATGAGGGCATGCACAATCATTTTAGTAGATTGACGGTTGAGGAAAGGATGGATTCTGGAGATATTTTTGAGCTGGAGGCGACAGGAGGTGGAAAGAGCTTGGATGTGCGGTTTGAAGGATAGGGCAGAGTCGAAGGTTACTCTGAGGCAGTGGACTTCCGGTACGGGGGAAAGCATGATGTCATTGATTGCGATAGATAGGTCAGGTAAGGAAGATCTATGGGATGGAGGAAAGATGATGAGTTCAGATTTGTCCACATTGAATTTGAGGAAGTGAGAGGAGAAGGAGGATATGGCTGATAGGCACTCTGGGATTCTGGACAGCAGAGGGGTGACGTCTGGGCCAGAGAGGTAGATCTGAGTGTCATCAGCATAGAGGTGTTACTGGAATCCATGGGACTTTGAGTTGTCCCAAGCCAAGTATATAGATTGAGAAGAGTAGGGGGTCCTAGAACAGAGCCTTGGAGGACTCCAACAGAGAGAGAGTGGGATGAGGAGGTAGTGTGGGAGTGGGAGACGCTGAATGTGCAGTTGGAAAGGTACAAGGAGATCCAGGATAGGGCGAGGTCTTTGATGCCAAAGGAGGAGAGGATCTGTAGTAAGGCAGTGGTCAACTGTGTCGAAAGCAGAGGACAGGTCTAGAAGGAGGAGTACAGAGTATTGTCCATTAGCTTTCGCGGTAAGTAGGTCGTTAGTGATTTTGGTCAGGGCTGTCTCAGTTGAGTGATGGGGCGGAAACCAGATTGTAGATTGTCAAAGAGCAAGTTAGATGAGAGGTGGGAGGAAAGTTCAGAGTGGACGTGCTGCTCCAGGAATTTGGAAGCGAATGGGAGCAGTGATATTGGGCGATAGCTGGACATAGCGGTAGGATTGAGGGTTAGCTTTTTAAGGATAGGCGTGATTGTGGCATGTTTGAAAGCAGAAGGGAAGGTGCCAGAAGATAGTGATAGGTTGAATAGGTGGGTTAGTGATGGGATAAGTGTGGTGGTGAGGTTGGGGAGGAGGTGGGATGGGATGGGGTCGAGCGCACAGGTGGTGAGGTGCGATTTGGAGAGGAGATAATTAAGCCCCCCTTCAGTGATGTTGGATAGGGAGGTTATGGGGTTTGGGCATTGGTCTGGTATACAAAGGGGTTGTGGTGGTTGAACAATGAAGACTTGCCTTGTCTGATTGATCTTATTTTTAAAGTGTGTGGCAAAGTCCTCAGCAGAGATGAGGGAGGTTGGAGGGGGCAGTGGGTGGCGGAGGAGGGAGTTAAAGGTTTTGAATAACTATTCTTTGTTATGTTTGCATAAAGAATTATTTAAAAATTCAGTGAAACCATTCTTCCCTCTATCCATGAAATGTTCACCGTGCCATTGGCTGCATCACAACCCCAAAGCATGATTGATCCATCCCCATGCTTCATGGTTGGCGAGATGTTCTTTTCCTGAAATTCTGTGCCATTTTTTCTACACACATACCTTTGATCATTGTGGCCAAAGACTTCTATTTTAACCTCATCGGTCCATAGGACTTGTTTCTAAAGTGCATCAGGCTTGTTTAGATGTTCTTTTGCATACTTTTGAGACTAATTTTTATGGTGAGGACGCAAGAGAGGTTTTCTTCTGATAACTCTTCAATGAAGTGCAAACTTGTGGAGGTGTCTGTAAAACAATGTACCACAACTCCAGAGTCTGCTAAATCTTTCTGAAAGTCTTCTGCAGTCAACAGTGGGTTCAGATTTGCCTCTCTAGCAATTCTATGAACAGCTCTAACTGAAATTTAGCTTGGTGTTCCAGACCTTATCTTGACCTCCACTGTTCCTGTTAACTGCCATTTCTTAAAGGGGTTGCCCGGCAAAACTGATAAGTCTGCAGACTCTGGAACAGAGGGTATGTATGAGTTATACATACCCCCAGCCACTGTCTGGCTGCGTCACTAGACAGGGCATGCCTTCGGCTCTATACAAGTGTATGGAGTGAGGCCACACCATGTCTAACTCATATACACCCTCCAGTTCCGGGTCTGAAACCAGCAAATTCCTGCAGCACATACATGCGCTGGGGGGGATTCATAAGTCTAAGTAGACATGACAGTTTTTATAAAGCTGGGAAATTTGCATCATCGGCCTTTCCTAACTATGACAGTGAACAAGCCATAACCCTGACAGGCCAATTAAAGGGACACTGTCACCTGGATTTGGAGGGAACAATCTTCAGCCATGGAGGCGGGGTTTTTGGGTGTTTGATTCACCCTTTCCTTACCCGCTGGCTGCATGCTGGCTGCAATATTGGATTGAAGTTCATTCTCTGTCCTCCGTAGTACATGCGTGCACAAGGTAATCTTGCCTTGCCCAGGCGTGTACTATGGAGGACAGAGAATGAACTTCAATCCAATATTGCAGCCAGCATGCAGCCAGCGGGTAAGGAAAGGGTGAATCAAAAACCCCAAAACCCCGCCTCCATGGCTGAAGATTGTTCCCTCCAAATCCAGGTGACAGTGTCCCTTTAAGGTCTGAAACCTAAGTCAAAGTTATCTGAGCACACAAACCTCCAAGGGTTCCCAAACTTTTGTATCGACAAATTTTCCTTTTTTGTAACTTTTTTAAAATGAAAATAAAAAATGACTATATATTTTTTTGCGTAAAATACAAAGGGAATGTGTCATCTGTAATTTTAGGATTTTAGAGATCATTTCATCTTCAACTTGCTTAACTGTTCACAATAACAGTAATTTTGACCCGGGGCGCCCAAACTGTTACATGCTACTGTATTTGGGGCTGAAAATCATTTCAGCTATTGCATCTTGTTAGCCTTGACAGCGAATCAGAACTTGAATTGCAAGAAAGTAATCATAAATTATTTTTTCAGTTCAGTGGGCCTGACACTAATTTAACCAGCATTATAGGGAATCTGTCATCTGTTACAGGCTGCTGAAATAATATAGCTCTAGAATGCCATATAAATAAAGGGCAATCCCAAGCCTGATATGTCATCTATTAGGGTTGTTAGCTTGCCTGTAATGACAGCTTTTGATAAAGAGTGCTATCCAAATCTCTGATAACATCCAAGTGTAGTAAGATTTTCACGGAATTTCAACATGGGGAAGGGGGAGAATTTTTTTTTTTTTTTTTAAATCTCCCCACGTACGAGAAAATCAGGTGACACTCGTTCCACACTCTTAGAATAATTGGTCCATTTTTCTCGTACGTGGAGAAATTGGACGTGTGAATGAGTCCTCAGTAGTATTTTCTCTAGTTAAGGCAGATTTGACCCATCTGTGTTTTACGGTTCAAGTACAGACCATGAAGTATGGACTCCCTGCGGGTCTCCTGATCCCAACAGCCAGCCTCCCATGGCTGTTGAGTTTGGGCCAGTCCATACATCGTAGTTAATACACAATCTATAAACACAAATATTATAAAACCCATCTTAGTCAACATACAGTACATAAGTGAAAAACTAGAATTTGCACATTTACCCAATTCACATTGTTTGTACAGTTGTGTTCAGATTAAAAGGTCATAAATCATTTCACTCAGGTTCCACAGGCTTTAAAAGTAGACTTTTATTTTTTTTTATCTTTTTCAAAATATTATATGCAATCTATTAAAGCTTTTTTTTTTTTCCTTTTGTTTCACGTTGCGACAGGCTCAACAAAAAAAGCTTCTCCGAGACCAGAAAATCTACCAGCCTGTCCTTTTTAATAAGACACATTTCATTACAAAATTATATCCATAGGAACATTTATAAACGCCTCTATCTGACATCATATAAAATAAACTAATTTCAATATTTGACTCGAGATTTGTACACGGAACATTTACAATATGTACATTGCAATAATATAATAAGAAAATTAATTTTATTTACAGAAAGTCAAAAGTGCAAGGCTGTGTTAACCCTTTAAGTGCCAGGCCACGTTTAGCCATGTATAAGCAAAAAAAAAAAAAAATGGTAACATTGGCAATGGGGACATAAAACATTAAAATCGGGAGTTGTAAACAAAAAATATATATGGAAGATGAGCATGAGGAATAATTTTGACCATTAATACTTCGATTACATTAATATTTAGCAGTGATATATTGTTAAAAGTTACATTTTGGTTCCAGAATTGACGTCAGTACTTGCAATTAATAAACCCAACAAATAGGGATTTCTGATTCTTCCAACATAACCACTGCAAAATATGACTTTTCTTTTTTATATAGATTATCCATTGTGACAAAATTGGACAATAAATGTAGTAGTTTGCTTTTTGGCAGGTTTACAAAAATCAGGAGGTTTGCGGAGATTTTCTGACAAAATCACCAACTCGTATGGATTTTGGTGCACTTTTATAATGTTTGCTGAAAAAAAGTCAATTTTTCCATGGCATTCCCCTGGTGCTCCATATCCATAATGGTGTGTTGACATGTGACTGTTTCAGCGGTCTGGTACCAAGACAACTTAGACTGATTGGGAAAGAGGCACGTGTCCTCCACCTCTAAGGGATTGGACAATCTGCAGGAACCTCTGAAACACAATGCTTTAATTGTGGATTTCTTATTCCCTGTAAAATTAAGGTTGATTTATACAGCATGTGGATAAGTTTGGTTTGCCTAATTTGAGCCCATTTTATAGGGGTCGTTTATTTGATAAATCTGTTTGGTAATTCTGAACCATTAAAGAGTGGTCCTGTGTTTGGCATTCGCATAGTTTGGGCAAAGTAGAAAGCAGTTAGATAGAGCGTCTCTTAGTCTGGAGGATCAAGTACTGCTTAATTTCCTGTGGTGGTGCTGCAGGAAATTGAACATGAATTAAAGGGGTTGTCTTGTCTAAAATGTAAAGTCTGTAGTCACTCTGTGTGACTGTAGACTTGTTACTCCTCCACGCACATGCGCTGCAAGAATTCGCCGTTGTCTGCCCCCCGAAATGGTGGTCACGTATGCCATATGCATACTCCCAGGTAGGACCCTTCTAGTGGACGTAGCTATCTAGTGGGCGTACTTGTGTAGTAGGCGCGGCCTCTCTCAAAACAAGTATTGGCTGCACCGACCGGAAGGGTTCTGCCCGGGGGTATGCATATGGCATACCTGACCACTTGCAGAGTGACTGCAGACTTGTTATTCTGTATGAGGGGTTGTCCAGTCTAGAATGACAACTGATTTCAGAATGTTGTATAATTTGTGATGATCAGTTTATTGTCAAAGGACCCTCCTAAGAAGTAGGTGCTGTAGAAAGTGAACCCCTTAAATTACTACATTAGGTCGCCACATTTTTGAATTGTGACTGGTAATGCAACTGAGTGCAACTTGTGTCTACAGCAATCTAGAACTTGCCAAGTTGTAAATTGGAATCGGCTATGTTCAGAGGAACATTAGGAATTAATTTTTCTACTCCTTCATAAGAGAAGAAAAATGTAATTCAAAGCTGTGACAGATCTGGCAGATGATTGAAAAAACCCACCCTTGCCGGACATGATGGACTATGACATTGTCCGTCAGGGTTACATCATGTTGCAGCTATGGCTATTTTTTAGCTTCTTTTGTGGAGTCTGTGATGGACGCTCTTAATGGAGCCACTAATTTCTATGTGAACCTAACATTAGTCTTTGCACCTAAAACTATAGGTTCCCCAATACGGATTGGGAGGGGGGAGCATGTGACAATAATCAAAATGTATTTACCATACATGGTAAATGAGATCTGTGGTCTTGTAGAGGAACAGTAACTTTTAGAGAAGACCGCAAATTCTGCTGATATCAGTAGCAGGTGAACATGGCAGAGTGCTCCGGTACTATAAAATACTTCACACTTTTTCCTCGTTTAGGGTAGGTACATTGTTTTCTACGGGAGCTTAAGATTCACAAAAATCAAGGACCATCTGAGACACAGCTTGCGACTTTTGCTAATGGAGGTGGGAATTAAGACTGGTCATATCGCAAGAGGTAATCTACAGCGATCACCCTTCTAAGGCTGTAGTAATAGTTACATACTTATGGCAACACAGTGCCAGGTTATAACCTGTAGTGGACACTGTGAGGACAAATTACAATAAATTGAAACTTATTTTAATTTAAAAATAAATAAATTAAAACTCCGCATCACCGAGCCGACCAGGATCAATAGATTTGTGACTAACAATACCTATCCCCCTCCCTATATAAGACAACAGCTCATAAGGGAAATAAACATTGATTAAATAATTCGTTGATATGTCATGACTCATGAACATTCCTGTACTAATACTGAGGCAGTTTAGTCGATTAACAAGACCAAAATCGACCTCAACTTAATTGTTGATTTTAGACTGTTAGGCCACGTGCACACGTTGAGTATTTGGTGAGGGTTTTTTACCTTTGTATTTTTAGACCAAAATACTGACCAATCACTGATGAATTGTGATGAGCGAGTATACTCATTGCTTGGGTTTTCCCGAGCATGCTCGGGTGATCTCCGAGTATTTGTTAGTGCTCGGAGGTTTAGTTTTCCTCAGCTGCATGATTTACGGCTGCTGGACAGCCTGAATACATGTGGGAATTCCCTAACTAACAGGCATTCCTCACATGTATTCAGCCTGTTTAGCATCCGTAAATCATGCAGCTGCGGCAACAAAAACTAAATCTCTGAGCACTAACAAATACTCTGAAATTACTCGAGCAACTAGTATACTCACTCATCACTACTGATGAACAATGGTCCGTGTTTAAGAAAAGAGAAAAATCATGGACATCTGAATGAGGCCTTAAACTGTTCACATTACCACGCTCACTATCACGTATGACATGAAATAACATATTGCAATAACATTCAAATCAATCTGCTCCATGCTACAAACTTATGTAGTTGGAAAAGCTACTGAAAAACGTAACTTTCTCAAAGTTCGCCACATTTTAATAAATAATAATTCGGTCTACACAATGGCTACCTCCAGTGTAATCCCTCAGTACTCTGTAGTTCACTGCCACATCTCAAATTTGGTCTGCAGCTTCTTATGCGATTGTTCGATTATGTGCTCTAAGTCTACGTTATTTCCCAGATGAATTGGATTGGTGATATTGGTAACCCGCATCCGAATTTCTGTACAGGCCTATATACATATCTACTCGATTGCCCATCGGGGTGCTCGATTCCCCACCCCGCCTGTTTCTAGGCTGTTAGACAACTTATACACTTGCGGGAATTGCCTGGCATACCTGGGAAATCCTGGCATGTTTATTGGCTGTCAAACAGCCACAAAACATATGAGCCAGGAAATCGATAATGGCGCTCGAGTATCCCGAAGCGGGCTCGAGTAGCTCGCTCGCTAGGCTCATCATTAATCTCTATCAAAAGCTTTGTTGGAAGTCAAAACTAGGCATTCAGAGATGCACCATATTTTTTGCAATTTACTAATATTTAATTATGGTCCCCCACTCTTGTCTATCAGCTGTGACTGGTAATGCAACTGAGTGCAACTTGTGTCCACAGACAAGCGTGGCTCTGTTTACTGGCTTGTCCCATTGAACTCACTGGGGAAAACGTACCATTAGACTCAATGCTGAGGGTAGGTGCAGTCTCCATAACTGGAGCATGTAAAGTCTTTTAAAGAGAAAAGAACATATTGAGGCTGATTTATACCAGTGAGTATGAGAAAGAAAAGCAGACCGATTTTCATCTATGTTTGGTCTTGGTGTCCTTTTTCACATCAGTGTGACCTCCGTTTTTCTCATGCAAAAAAAAAAAAAAAGAATCCAAACTTCTACAGATTAAACAAAGAAATGGACGGCATTTGATTGCACTCGACTGCCATCCACGTGTCAATCTGTTTTTTTGTTTGTTTTTTCAGCAGGAATCATTCTCTTGAATGTTCAAGCTTAATCTACAAATTGCTGACTTTTTGTCTTTTTTGCGGACCAAAAAATAAACTGGACATATGAACAGACCCATAGACAATAACCTGATTCATCTAAGAAAAATACTTGGTTGGAATATGTACTTGAAAAGCGAACATCTGAATAACGCCATAATGAATTTGACTATTTCATGGTGGACTTGGCTTTGGCTTTAGATAAATTGGTGCAAATTCATATTCTCTTAAAAAGTAGTCTTGGCCCCAAGAGTATGGCGTTTTGGTCAGACATCCTATACTTTTTTCATACATTTTTTGTAAGTAGTTGAATAATTCTGTCCCATTGTCTAAAATGTCCCCAAATAAACTGCAAAAAAAAACAAACTTGGAATTGACGAATGAACCCTGTGCATCCCACCACTATGCTACAATACTGCACCCAAAAAACTGAAAGCAAAGTGCTGTGTACATGGACGTACAATGCCTTCGAGCTGGAGTTTCACTGTACTTTGATATAGCCCTTGGGTTGTCTATGGCTTGAAGCTTGGAGGGGGTAGGGGGCGGGGGTCTGATTTGCATACACTCATTTGCAGGGTATATAATCCAAAATAAAAGCAGCATTTTGGTTTTCCTATATTTCATCTTATACATTCCAATAGAATAAATATCTGGGCATTTACTTAATATAAAAGTCTCATAAATAACAGATGTACAAAGGATCACATGTAATACAATACAACGTCAAGGTGAATTTACAATCTGCCCAGGTTAGGTGATCATTAGTTCGGCCATCCTCGCTGGACGTAACCATAAAAGTCGCTCAGTTGGACAATTTGTATCCTGTGCCCAGATGTGCATCGGTGTCTATTACCAGGCGGCTTTTTATAACTCGTCCCGAGCTGCCCACTCTCCGATCCGTGCTCGCTTCAGTAGTCATATACGTAGAGGACAGGCCGGAACACGTGAGCGATGGCTCAGTAGTAGAAACAATGAGGCAGAATGAGCAGCTGGATAGGTCGTTCTTTTGTACAGGAGGCACTATTGAATATTGCGGAATAGTTGGACTCGGAGACAATGACAAACAGATTTCAGAACACATCCCAATGCAATAAATATATTAATATAATAGAATCCATAAACCTGGACATTCTAATATGACTGTCTAGTCTAAAAACTGCACACGTGTGAAATAAATGCTGCTTATTAACCATAGCAAGCATGCAGCATTAATCCAAATGACAGTGCAAGTAATTCCAAAGCCACACGGCACCATGGAGAGTGTCCATGTGCCCATCTTCAAAGGACGAACCAGCCGTTCCATCAGTATACAGACATGGCAGGACTGATGTTCATTTTTTTTATTTTTTTGTGTGCACCGTGCTAACAACATAGCCCTATAGTTTTACCTACAACCCCATGAAAACCCCTCCGGGCACATTTGCTATTTTTGCTCTGTTTTATCTGCAAATGAACGTTTCAGCCAACCAGCACCAGGCTGGAGCGTTATGACCAGTTTGGTAATATTAAGGACTTTTCTAGGTACTCTTCTGATATATAGTTCTCTATATATATATATTCAATACTTTGGCATTAAACTCCTGATTGCTAAAAGGGCATATAGATCATCACTCTATTAGGATAAATCTCGGAAATTCTTCATAAAGTAGATGTACAAAAACGCAGAATTAACTTCTAAAGTACGTAAAATGGGTGCCTGAGGTTATCTGACCTATCCGTTGACCATTGCCAGACACAGACAGAAGAGGACCCTGTGCAGGAACATTATATGGACTCTTTGAAGTCCAATAGCTCATCATAATGCACAATTCCACCTGTTTTGGATTTGGAAATGAGCCCCCTTATTATTGGTGCAGCCACACAAGGGCCCAAAAGGTATGTCCGCCCCTGCCGTAGACTGCCGGCCGCACCCTCCAAGCACTTCTCTATAGTTTGCTGGGTATAGGTAGTCATAATATAGTCACTTATTGGGTAGTCACTTTGGCAAACCAAAAAAAATAGAGCCCCTAACATACACTTTGGTGCACAGGTAACATCAGAACTCAGAATTACTCTTGGTTCTTCTTGAAGGCAGCTGGGAATCTATAATAAAATATAATATATGGGTTTCCTCTTGGATTGGTTTATCAGCTGTCTTCAGTGAAAACGTCTCCTTCCTCAGCACAATCTTCAGTGAACGGGATAATTAGAGAGGGCTTCCGGGCCCGGTAATGTCCTCTATGACTGTTGCACATGGTGCACAAGTATAATGCCTGAGATATTATTCTCTTTTCCTCTAGTGTCACGGGAGTTACATGTCCGGTAAGTCGGATATATTACCCGATTGATTTTGTTGTTGAGGATGCAGAAAATAGCCCATTGTATTCTGTTGAGGGATGTGAGACTGCTGAAACATACGCTGAGACTGGCCCGACTGCAAAGATTCTAGATTTTGCATCTGAAACACAATGGAAATAGTGAAAAATCATACCAACATTGTAAACCTTCAATGGAATGTATCGTCCGATAACAAACAATTGAGTGAATCAAGTTTTTAAGTTCAATTTATTTTTTAATCTTTGATAATTTGTCTGTCTATAAAAAAACAGAAATTTTATAATATGGATGGATACTAGGGGTAATACTAGAATCACACTGCTTGTTCTGCATATATGACTTTTCGGCAGTCTCATTATCATCACAGACAGGATTATAATGAAAGATAACACCTCTAAACAGCTGATAACACAAGATCCACCTTTAACAGTAGATGATGGTCACAGCTCACCTTCTCCCTTCACAATGATCAGAGCATGCCTAGAAACCTGCACTGTGTTAACTCATGAAGACATAGTTAGTCTATTGTACTCTTTAGCCAATGCAGCTGCTGAAAAGGACTGGAAGTTTTAGTCACGTGTGTGAAAATTGCAAGATCTTGGATTTTTTTTTTTAAAGCACCACTCGAGCGTTTTTTGTCTATTTCAGCACTGGAGTGGAGCCACTAATATAAAAGTTCCTTGCCCCTAGTCTTATACTTACCAGTCGCTGCTCCATCTTGTGACCGTGACTTCTGTCTGACCGGAGGGAACGGTGACAAGCTCTCAGTGTAAGTCTATGAGAACCATGCTGTGCCTCTCATAGACTTACATTGAGTAGTAACTTATGGATCGCGCATCAAACACCTCAGCGATCCGCCAGGTCACAACTTGCAGGAGATGACCAAAGTGGCGCCAATTACATGGGAAGATGATGGCTGGTAAGTATAAGATCGGGGACAGGGAACTTGGATTAGTGGCACCACTACAGCGGTAAAACAAAATTTTAAAAAATGCTGGCGTGGTGCTTTAATAGAGATAGTGACATAGAAAATAATGGAAAAAAAAACATCAAAATTATTTAAAAATACATTTTACATAAAACCATGTATTAAACAATAGGTCAATTCTTGCAAATTCATCCCCTTTTCAGTCCCAAAAGTCAAACGGTATATTTGATGTTTACAGTTTTCTACCATTTACGTTACCTGAAGGTAGAGATGCTGCGGTTGGACTTGCTGTTGCTGACGATGGTGGAGGTGAACTGCAGCATGGGTCTGTTGGGGGGTAAAGCTGGCTGCAGGGATCATTACGGAGGGGGTGTACGCTGGAGCGGGAGACGCTGCAATCACTGCGCTACATGTGATTGGTTGCATTTGTATCGAGGGCGGCCGCATTTGTTGGTCCTGGACAAACCTGTCATAGAGAAAAACATGTAACACAGACATAACATTAAGGGGTATTCTCAAGTTTGGAAGTTATCCCTATCCATGGGGTTTAGAATTAGATTTTATGCTCCATATTTATCACAGTAGCTCAAGCCGGAGGATGCATTTCTTTGTTTTGTCTAACATTATATCACCTCTTGGTTAACTTCTTTTACACCATTATTTTACGCTCAAATTTTGGAGCATTCTGGGACATCTTAAAAACAACACAACTTTTTTGCTACAACACTCCCCCTTGCCATATGAGTCCAGTCGGCGGTCCTGTTTAGTATTAGTGTTTCTAGTATGTAGAGCCTGTGACAGGTTCCCATGAAAAGATGCACAACTTTGAGGGTATTTTTTTTTAACTTAAATAAGTGTACTTCTACTGCCTGTGGCATATCTATGGTCAAATGGGCCCCGGTGGAAGAGTTTTGGTAAACCTCCAGTGAGCTAGGGGCTTCCCGGTAGGGATGGGGATCCCAGGAAAGTCAAGATAGGGGATGGGAAATAAAAGTGGCACAAATACACAGCTGTTCGTGACTAGACTAAAGAGAAATGTAAAAAGTCAAACGGTTCCAAAAGAACCAGATTTTTATGAGGTGTTTGCTAGAGCTGAGAGACATTTTTGTTTGGAGGACCCTGGTCCAGATCCTTGTGAACCTTCACCAGCCCCAACGCCTCTTCTAATTAGTAGGCAGGGTGCAACGTAATGCATAATTATATCATCTTTGGCCTGCTAATCAGAAGAGATGGCGGGAATGCTGACCGGTAGGAGGAGGTTCACAGGACTCTGGGCCGTTGGCCACATATTGTTGACCAGGGTCCTTGATCAGAATCTTTTGCTCAACTCTGGACATAAATGATAGCTGACTCCGTATAATACTAGCATCCTCAAGCTCAAATATGAACTTGCTTCCAGTATCTCTTGTTGGTAATAGATCACTTTTGGTGAGTAAAAAAAAAGATCCCAGACATGTTGGGAAGCTGCTTAACTCCTTCAGCCACAAGCTTGTTTTCACCTTCCTGACCAAGCCAAATTGAACACTTCTGACCAGTGTCTTTTTTTGTGGTAATAACTCTGGAACGCTTCAACATGTTCCAGTGATTCTGAGGTTGTTTTTTTGTGACACATTGTGCTGCATGATAGTGGTTAATTTTGGTCGATATGATTTGCGTTTATTTATGAAAATATCAAAAATTTGAAAATTTTGCAATTTTCAAACTTTTAATTTTTATGCCCTTAAACGAAATAGATATACCGCACAAAATAGATTATAAATAACATGTACCACATGTCTACTTCACATCAACATAATTTTTTAAACAGAATTTTTTTAGGAAGTTAGAAGGGTTAAAATGTAATAAGAATTTTTTTTTTTATTTTTACAGAAAAATTTACAACACTAATTGTTTTAGGGACCACATCACATTTCAAGGGACTTTCAGGGGCCTATGTGACAGAAAGTAACCAAAAGTCACATCTTTTTAAAAACTGCACCCATCAAAGTGCTCAAAACCACATTCAAGAAATGTATTAACCCTTAAGGAGAGTCCCAGAATCTTAAGCAATGTGAAAGGAAAAAATTAAAATTTTACTTTTTCCCTCAAAATTTTATTTTTCATGAGGGTAACAGGAGAAAATGGACCCCAAAATTTGCGGTGCAATTTCTCCTGAGTAGAGCAATACCCAATATGTGTGCTCGGAAGGGAAGGAGCACCATTTGACTTTTGGAGCGCAAAATACAGTGGAATAGATATCGGACGCCATGTCGCGTTTGTAGAACCCCTGATGTGCCTAAACAGTGGAAAAAACCACAAGTGACCCCATTTTGGTAAACTCCTTGAACCCACAGGTGCTTCATGGAATTTTATAACATTGACTCGTGAAAATGGAAAAATACATAAATCTTGCTTTATCCTCATATTTTTCATTTTTACAAAGGTAAAAGGATAAAATCGACCATACAATTTGTTGTGCAATTTCTCCTGAGTATGCTGATACCTCATATGTGGTGGAAAACTACTGAGAACACACGGCAGGGCCCAAAATGGAAGGACCCCAATAGAATTCTCAAGCGCAATTTTGGCTGAAATAGATTGCGGATGTCATGTCGTGTTTGAAGAGCCTCTGACATGCCAAAACAGCAGAAACCCCCACACATGATGCCATTTTGTCAACTATACCTCTCGAGGAATTTATCTAGTGGTGTAATGAGCATTTTTAACTCTTAAGCTGTCTGCCCACATTGCGTTTTTTTAAGCGTTTTAGCTGCGTTAAAATCTGCAAGCGTTTTCCTTGGCGAGGGAGTGTGGATTTGAAACAGAAAAATCTGCTTCTATTCTGCAACATGGGCACATAGCCTTAAAGGGAACGTCACTCCCCTGGTGTTTTTAACTAAAAGAGCCATCTTGTGCAGCACTAATGCTGCATTCTGTCAAGGTGGCTATTTTATTTGGGGTCCCTTCCAATGCTGCAATATTCTTTTTTTTAATTTGCCCGCCATACCTGTAGTCTGTCCAGGGGGCGTGTCTTTTCCCCCCGGACAAACGCCTCCCAGCCATCACTCGGCCCCTCCGTGTGCCGGGCGCCGCCTCCTGTGCCTTCATTAACGTCCCCAGTGCCTGTGCTGTAAGTTCCTTTTTTGGGCATGCGCAGTTTGCGCTGCCCTTCGACTCACATCACATGATAGGAACTTACAGCGCAGGTGCCGGGGACATTAATGAAGGCAGAGGAGGCAGCTCCCGATGCACGGAGGGGCCGAGTGATGGCTGGGAGGCGTTTGTGCCGGGACCAGCTCACTGTCTTGTGTCTCCACACAGCCTCAGCTCCTCACGGTCCGCCTCCAACAACCGGTAGCCGCCCTCACATGTGCAACTACTTCCGGCCGGGCCCAGCATACACTGCTCTCTCTAGCTGAAAAGCTACGTCAACCAGGAGGCGTGGGGTCCTTATGCAAGTCCAGCCAGAGAGTTCAACCGGGAGCAGTGCAGGACTAGAAAGGAGGAGTTAGGACAGGCCAGGTACAGAGTGATGGCGGCGCACACATTTAATTAAAGGCACATGGCACAGCACAGCTGTTGCGGTCTGACTCTGGTGGGCCCCCTCACCCCTCAGGGCCCCATAGCAGTCGCATGGCCTGCCACCATTGGCGGTATGCCACAGCCCCTAAGTGCCAGAAGAGTATAATCCCCCCTCAGGTTGACCCCATTTTGTAAATTACGCCCCTCTGGGAATTTATTTACAGGTGCAGTGATGATTTTGACTCCACGGGTGGTTTCAATAAACAAGCAGCAGTGGATCTTGCCGAGTGAAAATTGCAAATCTGCCATTATAGTTCCCAATATGTAGTGCTTCGGGCATGGTCTAAGCAGACCTCCTTTGGTGGCAGACCAGGAGGTCGACATATGACCTCCTGCTGCTATGGCAACCACGGGCCCCCACGATGACTTCACAGGGGCGCCGTTCGGACGGGAGTGAAAGCTCACTCCCTTTCACTGCCTCCTAAATGATGTTATCGCTATTGATCGCAGCAATTAGAAGGTTAAACAGCCAACAGCCAGGGGTGGTGTGGTCACTACTCCTGGCAGTGATGGCTGGGTTTCGGCCATCACTTAAACCAAGCTCCTGGCGATAATCGTGTGGGCACACCAGTACAACTGCCAGGACATACCAGTACGTGTATTTGCGGGAACACACTGCGGAGTAGGATGTACCGGTACGTCCAATGTGTTGAAGGGATTAAAATAAGTGGCTTGTACTGATGAGAAAACCATGGATGAACATATGCAAACATAGGATGTGATACTTATTGCCACTGTTTTGAATTGAAACATATGGACATCTTCTGGGTATATTGTATTTTACCTTTCTTAAAGGGAATCTGTGAGTAGGATCATCACTGATTTACATCTGTTAGCCAGCTTGATTACATGTGGGGATTCCCTAGCAACCAGGCAACCCCCACATGTACTTATGCTGGCTAACAGATGTAAATCATTCAGCTGCAGCGAAGAAAACTGAATCTCCGAGCACTAAAAAATACTCGGAGGACACCCGAGCGTGCTTGGGAAATCTCGAGTAACGAGTATATTTGCTCATCACTACTCCTAAATCATCTACAGTATATGGCCATGTAGGTCATATGAAGCTGAATAAAATGAAAAGTTGATATCTGTGTCCCGATGTTCCAGGCTATGGGCTGGACATAGATCTCCCTGAGAATCTGCTTCCAGAGATTATTTAATTGATAGGGGGAGTTACCAGTGTGAGACATGTAATACCTGGACCCGCTGATGCCTAGTGTGTACCCGAAAATGACTGTAGTCTGCACAGTCACCAGCGCTCCCCTGCCTCCATGTCTTTTTTTATGCAACTAATAAAAAAGTTTTTTCACCGATCAGTGTCCATGGAGTGCCACCCTTCATTTCTATCCTGCATATCTGAATAAGCTCATCTGCTGGGATGTTCACATACACCTGTGAGTCTTCGGTGCAAGAAGAAATGTGTCCGCAAGCTGAATCCTATGTGTGGAGGTATGTGAGTTTGTTTAGTGACGGTTTTTCTTCTCATTTCACAGCTTGTAATGACTGACAGTTTGGTCTCATGATGACGCACAGCTCTGCAGTGACATCAGAACTAACAGTACAGCAGAGCTAACAATAACGAGACAAAGTTCTCTTCTGTCAAACTACCATATTTGCACATTTGTTCTCTCAGTGCTTCAGCTTCCATGTCACAGGCAGCATGTCATTGTCTTTGCAATGAGACAAGGTTCAACTCTGCAGTACTGTGTTGGTTATAATCACACACAGCTCTGCAGTGAAATCAGAACAAACACAGTACAGCAGAAGTGAACTTTGTCTCATTACAAAAATGTTTGCAGCTGCAGATGTTATCTTACGGAGGGACAATATAGCAGAGCTGACAGCAATGTGAGAAGACAACTGCAAACATGCTTGTGCTTGTAATGAGACAAGGTATAACACTGCTGTACTATGTTGGTTATAACCAGTCACAGATCTTCAGCAGAACTGCCAGCACTATGACAGGACACGTGCTGCTGCAAATGTTTGTAATGAGACAAAGTTCACTTCTGCTGTACTGCGTTAGCTCTCATCTCACTGCATAGTGTGTGTGATTATAAGACCTGACATGTATCACACTGGTAACTACTCCTTTTACTTAAAATAAGCTCTGTAAGCGAATTATCAGGGAAATCTATATCTGGCCCATAGTCTGGAACAGCTCATTTGCATATAAGAAAAATGTAGATTTCTATGGTCCTACATGCCCATATGGCCTAGGAGGTGTGATCCTACTGACAGATTCACTTTAAATGCATGTATTTTGTACGGAAAATATTTTTTTATTGAATTTCATTAAACAAAAAGTACACAATTTGCCTTTGATAGCCACTACCTATTGCTGGCTGAAGATTGCATTAACTAAATGTCCATATACGCTGCATGATTAGGAGTACGATAATAATCTGATGATCACACAAAGACCGAGTCCCCACATATACCGTATTTTTCGGACCATAAGATCTTAATCTGAGCATTCACTGTCCCGGCGTCCATTTTACCAGAGGCCACTGCATCGCTGCAACGGAGCTGCGGGGGCCTCCAGGCTTTGATGAAATGTCGGCGGAGTCCCCCATGCAGCACAGAGCCCCGCTGCCACCCCAGCACAGAGGCTCGCTACCACCCCAGTACAGAGCTCCGCTGCTGCCGCAGCACAGACCGCTGCCGCCCGACAGAGCACAGCCACCCTACAGAGCACAGCCACCCCACAGATCACCGCCACAACACAGAGCACCGCCATCGCACCAGCCTGGGATGGGATTTCCCAGAGGCCATCGCACCAGCCTGGACCACTGAATGACCCCTGTGACCACTCCTCCACCTGTGCCGATCCTTTCCCTGGTAAGCTGAATTCTAAATCTTAGACGGACCCTCATTTGACACATTATTTTTTTCCCTATTTTCCGTCTGAAAATTTGAGGTGCGTCTTATGGTCCGGTTCGTCTTATAGTCCGAAAAATAGGGTACTGCAGGCCAAGTGGACAGACGCAGTGTGAGCTCCTCTCAGCTAATTTATGAAGACATGAAAGTTCAGTTTGTGGTCATAAATCAAATGAGAGCAGATAAGTAACAGATAAAAGAGTTATAAACTCCCCGTGAACTCACTGACTGTTTCAGAGTTAATCCCATTCTACACTCAGCAATGAGCATGGAAACAACAAGGCTTAAAAGCCAAGCGGTGCAACATGTCTAATGAAACCTAATTGCAAAATTATTTTTTTGCCAAAATAAATGCATGCAAGTAAAACATAATAAAATGTGCCCAAAGGTGTAAATAGCTTGTAAACTTTGCAGGACACATACATACTTATATCTGTAGTTATAGGATAGAAAATCACACTGTGTACCTCAAATGCCTGTCTTGAGTGAAATCAGATGATTGGGATCTGTCCACATTATCTGAGGAAATTCGTGAAGAAGAAGCAGAAGAAGGGTTGTGAGTCTGTGAGAACATCATAGTATTATTATATAGAGGCATCACAATGTTGCCATGAGTCTGTAACACAGCTGCTTGCTGTGTCTGATTTGTTCTCATCATCCGCTGTTGTCTTTGTAACTGTTGCTGCTGTTGCTGATGTTTCTGCAGCTGCTGTTGCTTCTGTAGTTGCTGCTGCTGCTGTTGCTGCTGCAGCTGGTGCTGTAGTTGCTGGTGCTGTAGTTGCTGTTGTGCTTGCTGGACTTGCTGATGCTGGTGTTGCGGTGCTTGCTGTTGTATTTGCTGATGCTGGTGCTGTGGCACTTGCTGTTGTATTTGTTGATGCTGGTGCTGCCCCGTTGTTTGCTGTATTTGTTGAGGCTGATGTTGCGATGCCTGCTGTTGTATTTGCTGAGTGTGCTGGTGCTGCTGACTTTGGGGGTGCTGCTGGTGAGTTGTGTTCTTTTTTACATGTAAAATAGAAATGAGCAGCTGTTAATTGATGAAAAAAGCAATATATATAGTAATAGATTATTTAATCTCAATTTTAACTATATAACTGGAAACAGTTGCACACATGTATGTATTAAACACCTAGAATACACTGTTAATTCACAGGTTAACTTAGGTGCTGTCATTGGATACTGTAAGATCTTATTTAAAGGGAAAGTCACCCCAGGAAATGACCTATTGTTTAAATCACATTTTTGTGTCAGAAGTACTTTTTTTACAAGTGAATGTTTTTCGTTCTATAACCAAGTCTGTATTAAAATTAAAAAAATATAGAAATCTCGCAATTCTCACAATAAACACTGACTATTTTAGACTCCTACTTCCTTTTATTCCAAGAATTGCACATGTACATTTGCAGCAGTAGACAGATGATGCAGACTCTACCCACTGTATTGAAGCATCTAATGAGCGTGTGCAAAGTCATTGGGAAGGGAGAGCTGTTAGAATTGATGTCACCTTGGATCCTGTGTTATTAGCTGGTTATAAAAGTGTTACCTGCCATTGTAATTCTGCCTCTGACGATGAGCATTTTAGATGATCATTTTGAGTCCAACTATAGAGTTAGAGCTTATGAGTCCAAGTGTATTCAGTCTCTCCCAACCTACTCTGTCAATCACATTAAGTGGGTGGAGATTGAGTTTTAAACTTTCAAAAAGTCCATAGTGTGACAAGAAGTAAGTACCCCAGCCTCAACAGATCTAAGATAGCTGTTTAATAATGTAAGCAGTCTGTATTGTGACAAATTATGGTTTAACAATAGGTTTAAATAATAATTACAAATGGAATCTATTTATTTTAAATGGGATCTATTTCTTTTATTGCATCTCTACATCCACCCACAGATTTCTGAATCAAACACTTTTTATCATAGTTGATTTGCTTAACATAAGACTGCACCCAAATAACAACACCGAAAAAAGTTTTTATGGATCAAAAAATTAATAAAAAATGAATAAAGAATGCATCTAGAAAATATGTGTATGAATATAATAAATTAAACTAAGATCCAATAGAGCAAGGGGATAAATGCAAATCAAAAACAAATTTTATTATAGAATAACATCAAAAAAGCCCAAAAGGCCAAAAATAGATGAGGTAGGATACAAATAAGCAGCTAAAAAGAACCGGTGCTAACAAATATATTATTTTTATGTTATTCTATAATAAATTTATTTTTGATTTGCATTTATCCCCTTGCTCTATTGGATCTTAGTTTGAATTATTATATTGATACACATTTTCTAGAAGCATTCTTTATTCATTTTTTATTATTTTTTTTGATCCATAAAAACTTTTTTGGGTGGTGTTGTTGTTCAGGCTCAGGGGGGTGTCCCAATTGGCCATGTGGTCATTTTTGTAGGTTTCATGCACCCAAATAACCTTTGCCTTACAACAACTTACAGGTAGGGAACCCACAAATATCCTATCACATCATGTGGACATCCCGAGGCAAGACCCCCTTTATGACCAAAGTGGATAGACGTCAAACATTAGGAGCTTCAATGTAATTAGTTGACAACGTGATGGATGCACAAGGCTTAGTTACCTGATTTGGTGTCCCATACTGTTGAGCGGAGGTTATCTGAGACCCACAAAAGCGTTTGGAGCTCATCATGGACTGAGATTTCTTTCCCATTTCCAGACCTTGCCTGGCTGCTGCCCCAGACTGGCGCGAGACCCTTCTTGAATCAGACTGCTGTACATTATTGAACCCCATTGATATTGGTTGCTGCATAAACATCTTCACAAAAAAAGAAGAGGGAGGAAAATATTTAAATATTTTGTTTTCATAGATTACATTACTATTTAAATGAAATATATTAAACCAATAAACAGTATATATTATTGTTAGATGGTCAGAGTCACCACTAAAATGGCGCGAGAAGGGTGGCTCATCAGCTGCTAAGAAATGTATAAATGAGACATCAAGCTAAAGAGAAGTAACTGAAGAAGCTCACACACGATCGCCAAACCAGCTGATCAGTGGAGGTCCCAATAGTGTGACCCTTCCTTTTTCAGGATTCCACTGCTCCTGTACTCTCCTAGTGATTGACAACCTGGACCACCATCATGGCTATGGCATTGGTCAGAGCTGTGCGCTCTCCGATCCTGCAAGCAGAGGACTGAAAGAGTGCAGGGACATTGAGGTTGGCCAGGTCTAATGATCCACAAAGTTTCAGAGGAGCGCTTCCAAGCTCTACAGCACAGAACTTACAAGTCCTACGCTCCTCGCTAAGAAAGCTGAACACAGCTGATAGACTGCAGATGTGAGCGGAACCTGAGACAACATTCAGTAAACTACAGAATTAAAAATCTATCCATTCTTTAGAAAAGAGAAGGTTTTTTATTGAAAGCCCGCTATTTAGCACAAGCATGCAGAACAGGCTGTGAAGCCGTGTCGGGGACTAATTACAGCACACCAGTATAGTGAGCGGTGACTGGAAGCAAGCGGGTAAAGGGAAAATATAACTTAATTTTCTCCCTGTTGCTGCTTTTCCAGTAAGTCACCCATACAGCGTTTGCATGCTATTTATCTGTATATCAACCCTATATCTGGAGGTAAATAGCATTTTATTACGGTGACCTGTGCACTTTACATTTCACACAGTCATTTACATGCTAAATAGACCTTATGCTTGATACCTGCAAATTGGAGTCCTGCACCAGCTGCAGCTGTTCCTTTAAGACATCTAGTTCTTGCTGCTGTGTTTTGATGTCGGCCTGTAATATCCGCGTCCTCTCTTCCAGCTGCTCCTTCAGTTGAGTCACCATGCCGAGGTGACTGGGGTAATGACAAGCCGGCTACAGAACAGAAGAAAAGCTGTTGTTGAGTTGAGAGTAAGAGCTAAGTTTGTTGGTTTTAATATTTAATTAATATGGGACAAGACAATCAAGGAAAAAGGACATTCTAAAATGTTTTCCCCAGACATTTCCAGACAGATAAAACCAGATGCCTGGTGAAACAAAGTACAAATAACACGTAGATTTATGAGGCACAAGAGTATTTGATAGACAAAGAACAGTTGTGAAGAGACGAAGCGTGAAGATGACAAGAAAATATGGGTGTTCGTAGATACAACAGAAGAAATCATGGAGGCTGAGCAGAATGGTTGTATATATATATATATATACACAAGGTGGGCCTTTTATATGGATACAGCTAAATAAAATGGGAATGGTTGGAGCTATCAACTTCCTGTTTGTGGCACATTAGTATATGGAAGAGGAGAAACTTTTCCAGATTGGTGGTGACCATGGCGGCCATTTTGAAGTCAGCCATTTTGGATCCAACTTTATTTTTTCCAATGGGAAGAGGGTCATGTGACACATCAGACGTATTGAGGATTTCACATGAAAAACAATGGTGCATTTGGTTTTACCTTAACTTAATTCATTCATGAGTTATTTACAAGTTTATGACCACTTATAAAAAGTGCTGCCCATTGTCAATGCAACCCTCTTCTCCCACTCTTGGCACACTGATCGCAACGCCGCAGAAGAAATGCTAGCACAGGCTTCCAGTGTCCGTTGTTTCAGATGCCGCACATATCCATATAAATGGCCCACCCCGTATATACCATGTGTATATAATGGGGTGTATATACGTTTGTGTTAGACAAAGAACAGCAGAGACTAGTGATGAGCGCCACGTGCTCGTTACTGGAGTTTGCCTAGGGTGCTCGGGTATGAACAGAGTATCGCGGGTGCCTGAGTGACATGTTTGAGTCCCCGCGCCGGCAAGTTTCATCGCTGTTGCCCGTGTATGTCAGGCAATCCTCGCACATTTTGTGGCTGTCTAACATGCGAGTGCGGGGACTCAAACATGTCACTCGAGCACCACGATACTCGGGGCATACCCAGGCACCCTAGGCAAACTCCAGTAATGAGCACTTGCAGAAATCTGCTGATGCATCCAGTGCAGAGGGGAAAACTGCTAAATGTGCAGAATAAAAGTCATATACAGTAATTGCCATAAATAGTGTTACATTCCTCACGTGCATGCATTTATTCTGAAAAGATACCAAAAAGTGCAGATACACTTTTAGTCTAATTAATAAAATGATTGTAATTCTCCATTTTCATACAAGAAGTATGTTATATTTTTTAATTATTTATCCAAATTCTTGAACAATTACTATTTCTATGAATAGTTTAAGAGTGCTGTAAGCAATGCAATAATAGCAGTAATGCAGAGTGCCTATGGGTCACAGTATAAATAATATTGCATTGAAGAAGCACTCCTATCAAAATTTTTCTCCTCTTAACATATTGCAATCATATTATATAGCGCTGTGTACTTACAATTGCTCATTTTGCCTTTCTACCAAATAATTCTTCTCTTTTCTCTGATGTATGTAGAAACAGGAAGCCTTTTGTCCCTGCATTTATCATTTCCTCTCCAACTCCTGACCCAGCTCCTCTTCCCCCCGCCATTGACTTTTGCAGTGACTTATGACTCGTGCAGGGAAAATTGACCTCCTGTTTCTACATAGAGCTTAGAAGGATTCAGCTAGTCACTTTTTAATCATGCGATGTCATAGACCTGATAGAAAATAGAAGAAATAACTGGGTAGAAAGGCAAAATGACACTGTGTTATATAATAATGTGACAGCGGCAGAATATTAAGAAGATAACATTTTGATGGGAGGAGGAGTGCTTCTTTAAGGGTTGTTCCTTCAAGCAGTTTGCTGTAGATTGAAGATCTGCACATTTTATGAAATATCTCATTGCGAAATGTGGAATGATCCCAGTCTTCTGGCTACATTATATCTTCATATTTACCATGATGGCTTGCTGTGGTGAAATAGTCGGCTGTGGAGCATGATGTTGGGATATATGTTCAGTGGAAGGTTGGGAAGTTACCACCGGCTACAGAAAGACAAAGATGGTTTGGAAGATGTTTTGCCCATGTAATAAGTGCCTGGCATTGTTATGGTCACACGTATGTATATACCTGGTTTGCATTGGGGGCCATTCTTATTTGGGGCATTTCTTGCTGGTTCAGGGTCATGGAGTGTCTAGAAGGAGTACTGGCTTCTGTATGTCGCATGGAAGATGTGGCTAAAACATAGCAGAAAGTCGCATTAGGAGCAATATAGGAATATCATAAAGAGATATATTCTGCTGTATATAGAACATAAGATATCCATCTGGCACGATAAGGAACAAGAAGTGTTTGATGCAGTGCAGGAGTGTACATACAGGCGGAGTCTGAAAGGGCGGTGTGGGACGATCGGCGGGAACTGTGCGACGACACAGACACTCCCTCCCGGCTCGGCTCCTGGTTATTGGTGCATTGCCTAATATCGAGATAGGTGCTTTGGATCTGATTCTAGAAGAGAAGGCAATAAAGATATTAATTCATTGCAGATGCGTAGTAAAATACAAGAATATTTGTTCTATAATTCACTCCATCCTATGTAACAGTGAGTGAGAAGCAGCAGAGGCGTATAGTGATTTTGGAGGACGTGACCTGTGTTGCGGCCAAAGTGACAGTGTAGCCCCCGCCTAAAAGAATTCTGTATAGAAGTAGTTGGAGCATTAGAGTAAAATATTTCTTCAAATATAAATGGACAAAAAATGTACTACCATGTTTTTAAAGGGAATCGGTCAGCAGATTTTTGCTGAGTAATCACCATGATGATGTAGGGAGAGAGACCCCTATACCAGCAATGTATCACTTACTAGGCTGTGTGTTTTTTAAATAAATTAAATCAGTGTTTTATCATCAGGAGATTATCACTACAGAACTAGGTGTCTCGTGCTTCCCAGTCTAACCACACTCCCCACCAGTGATTAACAGTTTTCTGTCAATATATAATGTGCACAGAAAGCTGCCAATCAGTGGTATGTGCGGGGTTATACACAGCTCAGCCAATCAGTGGTGTGGGCGGGGTTATACACAGCTCAGGATTCTAAGCACTGCTAAACCGCTGCAGAGAAAACTATCACATTTATCACATTTGCTGCACTTAGTAAAGTAAGTGATACATTGCTGGAATCAGGGTCTCTGTCCCCTAAGGTTACATAGAAGGAACCTGCTGACAGATTCCCTAGAATCTATCACTATGATCTCACACCCCAAACTATTTATATGCGCATGTAGCTCTTTGAAAGATAAGTCCAGCAATACCTTTACATGGCCAGTCCGTTCCTCTTTTACTGAGAATTCACCATTTAAATTAATATGTAACTGAGGCTGAAGGACTACGGTAGATCTGATGCCTCTGTCACTCCAGCTCTATTCTCTGCCCAGCGCCGCCTCCTAATGCTTGACTGACAGCCTCTATGCTGTGTGACTTCAGGCAAAGGAGCGGATGATCAAACAGGACGAGGCAGCTGTGGGGAGGAAATAGAGCTGGTGTGACAGAGGCTTCAGATCTACTATAGCCGTTTAGCATTATTTGCTTATCAATACAAATACTGATTTCTGGAGGAACGGACTGGCCATGTAAAGGTATTGCTGGACTTGTCTTTGAAAGAACTACATGTGCATAAATAGCTTGTAGTGTGAAATGCTGCTGACAGGTTCCCTTTATGATAGCTGAATTAAAACTATTTTCCGCACATTGACTTGTTTCATACACGCCTAAAAAAGTTCCTATTTTGCGACTCTATTATATCCAGGATTCACAGTGGTTTTACTGATGGAAACTTACAGTAGATCACGATAAAGTCCTAAAACTTGATATGTAGCTAAATGTTATGAGGTTGGTGTGACTGATACACTAACGATGCGTCTGCAGATTGCACCTAGAAGGATCATTAGTTCCCGGGACATAGCTCAGGGGTGTCCAATTATGTAGTAGGCACAGCTACCGGAGCACTGTTATCATTCCCTAACAGAAATCTAACTGACATAACCAGCACTCTCGCGGCCAATCATAAGGCTATGTGCACACGTTGAGGATTTTGCTGCGGTTTTGAGGCTGCTGATTCGCAGCAGTTTTCCATGCGTTGTACAGTACCATGTAAACCTATGGAAAACAAAATCCGCAGTGCACATGCTGCGGAAAAAAAACGTGCGGAAACGCTGCGTTTATTCCGCAGCATGTTCATTCTTTGTGCGGATTCCGCAGCGGTTTACACCTGCTCCATAATAGGAATCTGCAGAGGTAAAACCGCAGGTGGAACCGCACAAAAACCGCAGGAAATCCGTGGAAAATCCGCAGTGCACATGCTGCGGAAAAAAAACGTGCGGAAACGCTGCATTTATTCCGCAGCATGTTCATTCTTTGTGCGGATTCCGCAGCGGTTTACACCTGCTCCATAATAGGAATCTGCAGAGGTAAAACCGCAGGTGGAACCGCACAAAAACCGCAGGAAATCCGTGAAAAATCCGCAGTGCACATGCTGCGGGAAAAAAACGTGCGGAAACGCTGCATTTATTCCGCAGCATGTTCATTCTTTGAACGGATTCCGCAGCGGTTTACACCTGCTCCATAATAGGAATCTGCAGGGGTAAAACCGCAGGTGGAACCGCACAAAAACCGCAGGAAATCCGTGGAAAATCCACAGTGCACATGCTGCGGGAAAAAAACGTGCGGAAACGCTGCATTTATTCCGCAGCATGTTCATTCTTTGAACGGATTCCGCAGCGGTTTACACCTGCTCCATAATAGGAATCTGCAGGGGTAAAACCGCAGGTGGAACCGCACAAAAACCGCAGGAAATCCGTGGAAAATCCGCAGTGCACATGCTGCGGGAAAAAAACGTGCGGAAACGCTGCATTTATTCCGCAGCATGTTCATTCTTTGTGCGGATTCCGCAGCGGTTTACACCTGCTCCATAATAGGAATCTGCAGAGGTAAAACCGCAGGTGGAACCGCACAAAAACCGCAGGAAATCCGTGGAAAATCCGCAGTGCACATGCTGCGGGAAAAAAACGTGCGGAAACGCTGCATTTATTCCGCAGCATGTTCATTCTTTGAACGGATTCCGCAGCGGTTTACACCTGCTCCATAATAGGAATCTGCAGGGGTAAAACCGCAGGTGGAACCGCACAAAAACCGCAGGAAATCCGTGGAAAATCCGCAGTGCACATGCTGCGGGAAAAAAACGTGCGGAAACGCTGCATTTATTCCGCAGCATGTTCATTCTTTGTGCGGATTCCGCAGCGGTTTACACCTGCTCCATAATAGGAATCTGCAGAGGTAAAACCGCAGGTGGAACCGCACAAAAACCGCAGGAAATCCGTGGAAAATCCGCAGTGCACATGCTGCGGGAAAAAAACGTGCGGAAACGCTGCATTTATTCCGCAGCATGTTCATTCTTTGTGCGGATTCCGCAGCGGTTTACACCTGCTCCATAATAGGAATCTGCAGGGGTAAAACCGCAGGTGGAGCCGCACAAAAACCGCAGGAAATCCGTGGAAAATCCGCAGTGCACATGCTGCGGGAAAAAAACGTGCGGAAACGCTGCATTTATTCCGCAGCATGTTCATTCTTTGAACGGATTCCGCAGCGGTTTACACCTGCTCCATAATAGGAATCTGCAGGGGTAAAACCGCAGGTGGAACCGCACAAAAACCGCAGGAAATCCGTGGAAAATCCGCAGTGCACATGCTGCGGGAAAAAAACGTGCGGAAACGCTGCATTTATTCCGCAGCATGTTCATTCTTTGTGCGGATTCCGCAGCGGTTTACACCTGCTCCATAATAGGAATCTGCAGGGGTAAAACCGCAGGTGGAACCCACACAAAAACCGCAGGTAAAACGCAGTGCTTTTTACTTGTAGATTTCTCAAAACAGGTGCGGAAAAATCTGCAGAGGTTCCATCTATGTGTGCACATAGCCGAAGTGTCAGTCACCGTCACGCTGATGGTTGCACAATACCTTCAATGAGGAGTCTGCAGCTTCCAGGGCGGACTCCTCCAGACCCATGTCTCGCCTCCTCTCCGCTCGGACTTCAGCATAACTGTAGAACGGTATGAGATGTTATAAGGAGCGAGGAACATGTCTTCCCTACAAGCATGAATGTGACATTGACATATATGATCACCTACTGTACATCCGTGAGTGGCCTGATACACTGGTGATACATTAGGAAACGCTCCCCGCATTCATGACATTTTATAACTTACATGTGAATCTTTTTTCTGCCATCGGTACGCTATCACACCATTGAAAAGTCTATGGGCTTTCTATAATGCTATAGTCAGTAGAGGGCACTATATACCAGAAGTAACACTGGCTGATTATTTGCACAGGTTCAAGGATCTACATGCAGCAAATGTAGAGGGCGAATCTCTGACTCCGCTAGCAAAACCAAATTTCTGTCTATGAGACTACTGGAAAGAGCCAAGAACTCATAAATCACATTACATTACAAGCTGACTCAATACTCCAATGGTAAAATCAGTACTGGACATTTTATAGACTTCTATGGGACTTGTAGTGGGAGTGGACCTGGCACTAAACTTGTTCTTTCAGAAGCACCGTCACAGCATTTCCCTGCTGCTGCCACTAGGTGGAGCTCGGTGCATAGCAATCTGCTTGAGTTCTAGCAGTTCTGTATTAAACTAATTGCACTGGGCTCCCCCTAGTGGTGACTGGGCTCCAGAAGAAGAGAAGTAAATGGATTTTGGGCCCAATTCATCATTGCATTTCTACCAGTCTTATGGCATGAAACCTCTCAGTTTGTGACTTGTTCATTTGTACGAAATGTATCCAAAGATTTTTGCATTTGTTTAAGTTGTCGTTTGTGGTTTAGTTAGTGTTCTGGTTTTTACATCAATGTGGCTTTTCCAGATGTTTTAGATTGGTTCATCAAACATAACCTTTAAAAATAAAAAAAAACTTGCAAAATTTGGTGCAACTCCAAGCCTCTCGAGTAGTTATTCTATGTAGGTCAATTATTTTGCTAAAATGACTTTTCCTGCTAAAAAGTGGCAAAAATAAAGTCAAAGAGGGGAAAAAAAGACAATTTTTGTCTTTGCGCAAAAATCACGAATCGCCACTTTGATGAATTTGGTGCAAACAAATAAACAAAAAGAACAAGTCAAAAAAGACCTTGGTGTTCTGAGTGACAACCAAAGATCCAATTAGGTTGGACATTAAAGGAGTTTTCCAGGACTTTGATAGTGACGTTATATCCTTAAAGGGAATCTGTCACCAGGTATTTGCTGAGAGCAGCATAATGTAGAGAAAGACACACTGATTCCAACAATGTATCACTTACTAGGCTTCTTGCTGTCATTTTGCTAAAATCCCTGTTTTATCTACTGCAGATCTAGCAGTCCTCTGAATGCTGAGCTCTGTATAACCCCGCCCACACCACTGATTGGCAGCTTTTTGCACATGTGCAGTCTACACAGAAAACAGCCAAGCAGTGGAAGGGGCGAGGTTATACATACCCCATGAATATTTCGGACTACAAGGCAGCAGGGTTACTAGTCTGTTAGTGATAGTCTCCCGCTGATAAAACACTGACTTTATCAAAACTGCACCAAGCAGACCAGTACGTGATACATCACTGGAATCAGGGTCTCTGCCCCTACATTATGCTGCTCTTGGATTAGGTTGCAAAAACCTGGTGACAGATTCCCTTTAACATAGAAATATCAATATAACATTTCCAGAATACGCCTTTAACGTTAATAACAAGTACTGTCAGTGTGCACGGGCGCCTACTCTAGGTTTTGCAAAGTGACCGTCAGACTTTTGTCTGTAACAGAGTTTTTTGCTTGAATTTCTCTTCAGGACTGAATAATAGGAAAAGCACCAGGCCAAACAGCTGCGAGGATTTGGCACCGGATCGGGGTCTGCGTCGCTATTCTGTTCGCAAACTTCACCACAAGATGAGGAGTTCTTACCTAACGACAGTGTGTGTACAGACAATAAACTCCGGCTTGGAATTCCACTGATGATAGGTGATGTAGTAGTGCGTCTGCAGCCAGATCCACTGTTGGCCTTTGGTTAGAAACCTGTAGTAACAGGACTTTCCCTTCCCATATTGCATCACTAACAGGCAATGAAGGAAAAACAAAATAATCAGCGACAGACATAGAAGGGCCACTAGAGCCAAGAATCTGCGGAGAAGCCAAGGAAAGCATGAAGCGGACCAGGGTCAGTGGGAAAGCACACGGTACGTTATCAAGAAGCTTTACCAAATGCTTACAAGCTCTGCAAGCCATTTATTACAGATGTAGCACAGTGTGAATGACTATTCAGCACCTTAGGGCTGGATTATTTACTGTGGGAATACATAGAAGGGATTACTGTATGCCCAGATAGAGCAGACAAAGTGGTATGACTACATGACAAAGCTATCCCTGACATATCTGGCAAACACAGCTCTGCAACATCTTACTTATTATTTAAGGGATGGTCCAAAACTAACATTGATATAATCTTAAATGTCTATTTGATGTAATCCTCTAATTGCTTTTCTAGTATACTCTATCGTTCCCTCTCTACACTATAATTGCTTTATTTTATGCTTTTACCAATTTCCTCTTTGATGACGTTTTGTTTCAGAACTCCCACTGCATGCTGGGATACTCAAAGGTGATGTCATCAGGGGCAGAGGCTGGGATCACGGCTGCAGCCTCTGTCCCCACCCTCAAACAAACTGTCCCCACCATGAAATGAGGCATCATCAGTAACATCCGTTTCAGGAGCTGGGCTACTAAGAATGAGCAGGTTGTCAATGCCGAGTAGGATCTTGTCACTGTGCAATATTATTTTTTAATGCACAGTGACAGTGCACTCCCTCACCAGGTCCAGTGAGAAGTGTCAAGTTGGCCAAGAGAGTGCACTGTCAGTGCGCATCGTATGTAGAGAACTTGGAGAGTAGAAGAAATAGAGACCAGCCCCACCCTTGAAAGTGATGTCTTTTTGGGGGTAGGGCTGGTCTATGTTCTCGCTGATCACTGGGTTCTCTCCTTACAATACTCACTGACACTGTGCTCTCTTGCCAGTCTGTCACTTCTCATCAGAGCCAGCGAGGGAGCGCATTGTCACTGTGCATTCCGCACAGTTACAAAATCCTGCTGGAATTGACAACCGACAGATACTCATACTCATAGCCGAGCATCTGAAATGGATGTCACTGATGGCGCTTCTTTTCAAGGTAGGGAATTTTAAAGTTTATTTGAAAAGCAAATTTACATTAAAGAAGCACTCAACATCAAAGTTGTTATCCTCCTAATATACTGCAATCATCATATTAAATAGCACTGTGTAGTTACAATTGCTCATTTTGCCTTTCTACCCAGTTAATTCTTCTGTTGTCTCTGCTCTATATTGAAACAGGAAGTCTCTTCTCCCTGTATTTATCATTTCCTTCTTCAAGTCCTGACTTAGCTGTTCCTCTCCCCGCCAGGGACTTTTGCAGTGACTCATGACTCATACAGGGAAAATTGACCTCCTGTTTCTACATTAAGCCTAGAAGGATTCAGCTACTAAGTTTTTAATCATGTGATGTCATAGACCTGAAAGAGAAGAATTATCTGGGTAGAAAGGCAAAATGAGCAATTTGTAAGTACACAGTGCTGTATAATATGATTGCAATATATTAATAGCATAACAATTTTGATGGGAGGAGGAGTTTTTTTTTAAATAAATACATAGTTAGGATTAAATCAGTGTTCGTTTCAGACCACCCCTTTAAGTTGCAAGTTGAGTTGGATAACAGAATTGTAAATGCTCATAAACTGTTTCCTCTTTTATTTTCCAATTTGTTATTGAGCCAGGCTTCAATCTTTGAGGAGAGTCTCTCCATCTGAGCGATCGGTGAGGGTCTCAGCACCCAGAGCCCCCCCTGAACAAGGCTGCTACATGACATGTCAAAAGTTTTCTTAATGTGGATCCTTTTTAAAGGTTTTAAAGACATATTTATTTATTTTAAAAACAGTGCCACTCTTAGTCACAGGTTGTAGCTGGCATTGCAGCTCAGCTCCAGTACAAGGCATAGGGTGGAGCTGCAGTACCAAACTCAACCTGTGAGCAAGTGAGGTGCCATTTATAAATGAAAGCAGCCATGCAAGTCACTGAGATGTTCCCAAGTATCACGCAGTCGAGAGTCTGGAGGACATCAATACTACAGCTATTGGAACTGGGGACAAGTGCCGTGGAGGCCATCCGTACTGCGCCCCCCCTTGACTAAAGACCATTATAGGTGACAAATGGCAGAAATGATTATTCTTTCTGTTAGACTATTTATTGCGCTGCCACGGCTCATCTTCCCCGAGCACGCAGTCAATCATTCATCACTAATAGGAATATATCACATTATACAAATATGTCTGACTCCTGACCGATGTCAGCGATCCCATGGCTACAGCTCAGTCTCCATGTCCTTTCCTATAGATTTTACACAAGGGCTTCATTTCTATTGATTTTCCCGGAATCGTCTCCTCTTGTCAGGATTCACGCTGAATTAATGGGACTTTGGTCGGGCAGATCTGGCCGGCGCCTGCAGAGCTTGTGTAAGATTTATCGGAAAGTCATTGAAACGTTATCGTTCTTAGACAGAGATTCACTGTCAGAAGACATGGAACAGAAGCCGATGAGTGGCTGCAGCGCTGTTCTTCTTGGTTCTTCACTGGCACGGATACCAGTCTGCTAGGTAGCAGGATAGGGCTATGTTCACATCACGTGGGGAAAGATTTGATGCACTGTCAGTTTTGTGTTGGCGCCCACCAAAAACCGTGCACAGGGCTGTAAGGAGATTAAAGGCTCCTGTATAACCTTGTGCATTAAGTGTCTATGTCAGCGCACGGATGCTGTCTGTAGAGTGGTATGGCCTCCACGCACTGCCGCGCAGTCTCGCTATGTACAGAGGTATTCTTCCAATAGTTGGGTGACATCAGCCACGCCATCACTATGTCTCTATGTGCTGAGCTGTAATATGACCATGTGCGACGGCCCTAATGCTCCAATCACATCGCAGGTTTGGGTGCAACAAAATGTGTTTCTTGCACAAACTTATATTTAAATGCAACCAAAAATTGTTTGGTTGTTTAATGAAAATCTGCCGTTTTTCTAACTACATTTTGACCATATAGTTACAGTGAATCTGTCAGCCAGTTTTTGCTATGTAATTTGAGGTCAACAAGAGGTAAGGGCTGAGATACTGATTTCAGGGATGTGTCACTTAGTAGGCTGTGTGCTGTTGTTTCAATACAATGAAGGTTTTCTCACCAAGAGATAATCACTGCCAGACTACAGCTCATGTGAGCCCTAGTCTGACCACCCTCCCTACTGTGATAAGAAGCTCACTGTCAATAGACAATGTATATGCAGAGCCTGGTGTGGGCAGTGTTAGCGTTCAGAGCTCTGCTCCATGCTACATCTAAAAACTCTGTGTCACAATTGATGCACCCAGTAATCTAAGTGACACATCATTGGAATCAGAAACATATAAAGTAGAATAAAGAGGTCTCAGGTTGCTAAATGGATACTATTTGTAACTTACCTTTCCGATCTCAGGAATGGATGGATTTTTAATTCTATAGGTTATAGCTTATTAATTAGGTTACTGGCCACCCATCACTGTAGTCTAGAGGTGGCCAATTTCTTAGGCAAGGAGCATGCGCTTCCAAATTGTTGCAAGCACTGCTCTGAAGCTGGCCATATCACCGCGCCACTGCACTCATCTGAGGCTACAAAGGAGATTGTGTCTTATATTGTAGCATCAGATAACAGGAAGTTCGAGCTAGTGGCTCAGCTGTACCCCCAGGCCGAACTGTCAATGATCAGGAGCACACCGCTCTCCCAGCAAGCAGGAAGCTTATAGGCAAGGGAGCAGTGCGCTCCTGATCAGAGGATCCAGAGACAACCTCTTTAAAGGGAATGTGTCACCAGTTTTTTGGGCTACCAGGTAAAAATACCATTCAATTCAGTGCCCCCTATGCATTGCACAAGTACTTCTGATACCCCCTGACTCCCCACGTATGATCCATAAAAACCTTTATTATTCCTCCCGGGCTGTATGCTAATATGGCTGGTCCGGTCCGATGGGCAGGGCTTAGTATCCGTCTCTCCCCCCTCCTCGCTTGCTTCTACGCATTTCTTGTGGTGAATTTCGGCGATTGCGTAGTTTTTGCACATGCGCATTCCAAAGGCATCTCGCGCCTGCGGAGTATGCTTTGCCCAACAGTGTGCAAAGCAGAAAGGCTGTATTGAGCATGTCCGGTATTTGTGATTTCTTTCTAGGGCCCGGAACACAGAAATGGCAGCGAAATACTTCCGGTACATAGGAAGCAATCGCCTATGCCGGCGCATGCGCAATACAGCACGCGCGAGATGCCTTTGGAATGCGCACGCAATGCGCCGAAATTCACCGCAAGAAATGCATAGATGTAAGGGAGGAGGGGGGAGAGATGGACACTATGCCCCACCCATCAGACTGGACCGGCCATATTAACACAGCGCAGGAGGAATAATAAAGATTTTTATGGATCATACGTGGGGAGTCAGAAGTACTTGTGTAATCATAGGGGGCACTGAATTGAATGGTATTTTTACCTGGTAGCCCAAAAAAGTGGTGTCAGATTCCCTTTAAGTTTCTTGGTGTATTGAATAATGTACATGTAGCCATATGTGTTATCATACAGCACAAAAGGTATCCAGATGTTTCTCTGTCACACACATGCCCAATCTATATTCCTCTCCTATACATTTGGCCAATTAAAAGTTGATTTGTAAGGCACCATTTATGAGGACTACATGTCTTCATGACAGAGGACTGGATTTCCCTTAAAAAGACAGAGACACAATTCAGTGTGACGATAACTTAAGTCACAGTACGTGCTGTGATTCTTTTATTTTTCCTATCCATCTTATCCATCTGAGCCCATAACAAGTTTGGTGGGAAATGGGCTGTAGAAATGCTGACTTTGTATTTTAATAATGGTTAAAAAGACATTTTGTGGCGGTGAGCTTTAACATCTGCAAGCAATAATTTCGCAGCCATACCCAACATGATACTTTGAGGAGAGGACATGAATAAATATCACCCAGGTTTTTTTTTTGTAAATGAAATATTAGAATTGTAACAAACAAAGTAATGAAGGTATAACTCACAATGAACATGGCACCTTGCTAGGAGTTCTAGGTCATCTGCATGGTAGTAATCGTACCCTGACGTCCCCAGCACTTCAAAGGGTAAATAGCCAATTATCGGTGGGGCCCTGGAATAATAAGAGTGATGTTAATGGAGACAGAAGTGGTTGCTAGACAAGTATAGAATACAAAGTGGAACCTAAAAGCGGCCATCACTGCAGCACCCAGAATAGCAGGACACATTACTGGACGCAATTCACCGGCTTTTAGTTGTTAGCTCAGTGCTGTCCATGCTCCTGTAATAAGCATCATTCAAGATGTGTATAGTGCTGCATTTATTAAAGTGTCAAGAAAGAACAGAAGAATGAAATAAATACATTATTTATACTCTAAACCAAATGCCTACTGTATGTCATACTATAGAACTACAGTATATATACATGGGCAGCACGGTGGCTCAGTGGTTTGCACTGTATGGTGGCTCAGTGGTTAGCACTGTATGGTGGCTAAGTGGTTAGCACTGTATGGTGGCTAAGTGGTTAGCACTGTATGGTGGCTAAGTGGTTAGCACTGTACGGTGGCTCAGTGGTTAGCACTGTACGGTGGCTCAGTGGTCAGCACTGTACGGTGGCTCAGTGGTTAGCACTGTACGGTGGCTCAGTGGTTAGCACTGTACGGTGGCTCAGTGGTTAGCACTGTATGGTGGCTCAGTGGTTAGCACTGTACGGTGGCTCAGTGGTTAGCACTGTATGGTGGCTCAGTGGTTCGCACTGTACGGTGGCTCAGTGGTTAGCACTGTACGGTGGCTCAGTGGTTAGCACTGTACGGTGGCTCAGTGGTTAGTACTGTACGGTGGCTCAGTGGTTAGCACTGTACGGTGGCTCAGTGGTTAGCACTGTACGGTGGCTCAGTGGTTAGCACTGTACGGTGGCTCAGTGGTTAGCACTGTACGGTGGCTCAGTGGTTAGCACTGTATGGTGGCTCAGTGGTTAGCACTGTATGGTGTCTCAGTGGTTAGCACTGTACGGTGGCTCAGTGGTTAGCACTGTACAGTGGCTCAGTGGTTAGTACTGTACGGTGGCTCAGTGGTTAGCACTGTACGGTGGCTAAGTGGTTAGCACTGTACGGTGGCTCAGTGGTTAGCACTGTATGGTGGCTCAGTGGTTAGCACTGTATGGTGGCTCAGTGGTTAGCACTGTATGGTGGCTCAGTGGTTAGCACTGTATGGTGGCTCAGTGGTTAGCACTGTACGGTGGCTCAGTGGTTAGCACTGCAGCCTTGCAGCTCTAGGGTCCTGGGTTCAAATCCCATGAAGGACAACATCTGCAAGGAGTTTGTATGTTCTCCCTGTGTTTGCGTGGGTTTCCTCCGGGTTCTCTGGTTTCCTCCCACATTCCAAAGACATACTGATAGGGAATTTAGATTGTGAGCCCCATTGGGGACAGCGATGATAATGTCTGTAAAGCGCTGTGGAATATGATAGTGCTATATAACATAGTAACATAGTAACATAGTTAGTAAGCAAAACATAATAAATAAATACACATTCTTTCAGAGAAAACAATGATGGCGGCAAGATTGACTGCTAGCAAGGCAGACATGGCTACAATTCACAGAGCTGATCGGATACTAGGTTATAGTATCAGTTATTCTAGCATCGCCCCATGGATGAGCACAGCGCTATAGATAGGTTTGCTTTCACTCCACTGAGACACCTGGGCACAAGTCTTACTCCAGCTGCGCCTCATGAATCATTAAAGAGTTTTTCTCAACATCATTCTTCAGGAGCGCACTGCTCCCCAGCCTCCTAACTTCCTGCATGCCGGGGAGCAGTGCATTCCTGATTGATTGATTGTACACACCAGTAGAATGGTTACGCAGGTGGGAAAAACTGCAAGTAGAGGTATAATTTCATCTGTAGCAAGAGGCACTGAAGCAGGCCGGATCCAGCAATCTGCACAGCTTTAGAGCAGTGTTTGCAAGCTCTACAGCAAAGGGCTTGTAAGCGCTGAATAAAAGGTTCTTGAGAATGGAAAGGATTTTTAATAACAAGAAAATTGCAAAGTTGTTTGTATTTACAATTTGAACCATTTGTTATGATGAGAATAACCCTTCAAATCCACCATGCATATTTCAAATATCACCCTGAATGCATGCTGAAATGTGGGTAACTGAAATTCACGAATTCCGGGAACTGTATTCTTTACACCAGTCATTACACAGTTATCTACACGGATGATTTAGCGAATCCTGCATTGAGCAGGGGGTTGGACACGATTCCAACTCTAACTTACGATCTAATTCTATGATCTGTTCTAGAAGGAACTCACCTTCTCGCTGCATTGTGGGGCCTCAGCTAAACTACAAACTCACTAAATTTTGCAGACTTCAGCCCAGCCACAAACACCTTACACAAAATATACAGTATTTCATGAAGAAGAACCACAGCTGTATATGTGGTTTATACAGGCAAATCACACAGGACTTAATCTCCTTTCTAATCCCAAACCAAAGGCTAAGCCCTGTGGCTAGTCAGTAATTCAATCTACAGCCGGATTATTTCTTTCACACACTTCCAAGTTACTGTGAGAAGGGATGTGAAAGTGGACAGTATGCTATCTACAGGTACTTAAGTTGCGTTTTATGAAGAATCCAGAAATTTAGGACAAGCTCTAAATTTCTCAGAGTATTTTCCAAAATGAAGAGAAATACGGTACATATTAAACCTGAGGTTGCTGTGCACCATAGAGGAGCCTCCAAAGTCATCACATGTCTTCAATAGTCTTAGGAAGCTAGAGACAGCTGAAGCACTGCAGAATTAAGTTACTTTGGGAATTAGGGAACAAGACATTACGCTACCACATTTAGTTTAGTTTGTGCTTATTCCTGTCACTTAATTTGGTGGGACAATATCTCAAGATTAAGAAAATGACACGTCTCCTGTGATGACTATACCCCAGCCCCATGTCTCCTGTGATGACTATACTCCAGCCCCATGTCTCCTGTGATGACTATACCCCAGCCCCATGTCTCCTGTGATGTCTATACCCCAGCCCCATGTCTCCTGTGATGACTATACCCCAGCCCCATGTCTCCTGTGATGACTATACCCCAGCCCCATGTCTCCTGTGATGACTATACCCCAGCCCCATGTCTCCTGTGATGTCTATATCCCAGCCCCATGTCTCCTGTGATGTCTATACCCCAGCCCCATGTCTCCTGTGATGTCTGTACCCCAGCCCCATGTCTCCTGTGATGTCTATACCCCAGCCCCATGTCTCCTGTGATGACTACACCCCAGCCCCATGTCTCCTGTGATGTCTATATCCCAGCCCCATGTCTCCTGTGATGTCTATATCCCAGCCACATCTCTCATGTAATGTCTATACCGCAGCCCCATGTCTCCTGTGATGACTACACCCCAGCCCCATGTCTCCTGTGATGTCTATACCTCAGCCCCATGTCTCCTGTGATGTATATGCCTCAGCCCCAGTGTCTCTATGTGATGTATACACAGGAGTCTCAGTGTCTCCTCTGTGATGTTTATACAGCAGCCTTGGTGTCTCCTGTGTTATGTATACAGCAGATCTCCCACTGCTTGAGTTATAAATGTAACGTGAACAGTGATGGATTTCCCATGTGAGGAGACCTGCAGTGTAAAATATATATGTTCAGTACAACTTATTGCTGTGATTCTTTACAAAACTTATTGCAAAGATTTGAATGTGCTCCAGACCAACACAAATCTAGAAAAGCAGTTACGAGTAGCAACATCATCCATACAACCTAACATCACAGCTACACCAAAGAGTTCTTCAGTTCTTCAATACAAAATGTGAAACTCATAAAGAGTTATTAAAAACAGAGTGATCTATTTCAAGTGTTTATTTCTGTAAATGTTGATGATTATGGCTTACAGCCAATTAAAACCCAAAAGTTATTATCTCAGTAGAATAAAATAATTAACAAAAAACATGTGCAAGGCTTCCTTAGCGTTTACAAAGGTCCCTTAGTTTGTTTCAGTAGGCTCCACAATCATGGGGAAGACTGCTGACTTGACAGATGACCAGAAGGCAGTCAATGACACTCCACAAGGAGGGTACGCCACAAAGGGTCATTGCTAAAGTAGCTGGCTGTTCACAGAGTGCTGTATCCAAGCATATTAATGTACAGTTAAGTGGAAGGAAAAAGTGTGGTAGAAAAAGGTGCACAAGTAACCGGGAAAACTGCAGCCTTGAAAGGATTGTTAAGAAAAAGCCATTCAAAAATTTGGGGGAGATTCACAAGGAGTGGACTGCTGCTGGAGTCATTGCTTCAAGAGCCACCACACACAGACGTATCCAGGACATGGGCTACAAGTGTCGCATTCCTTGTGTCAAGCCACTCATGACCAATAGACAACGTCTATTTTCAAAGTGCTACCTATTAGATGGTAGGAGCAAAAGCTACATTGCCCGCATTTGAAGTTACCCTTCGGGATGCTTCTATCCAACCAATTTGTGTGATCACCCTGAACTCGATTGCGGACTGACCTCACGGATATGGTAGAAAAGGGTCCATTATTTGCTAGTCGGCGGGGAAAAAACATCAAATATTTGTTAGTCCGCAATCGAGTTCAGGGTGATCACACAAATTGGTTGGATAGAAGCATCCCGAAGGGTAACTTCAAATACGGGCAATGTAGCTTTTGCTCCTACCATCTAATAGGTAGCACTTTGAAAATCGGGCCTATTAGTCACACAGTTCGGGTATTTATTTCTTGTAAGTCAGCATACGTAGTATATGTAATATTTTGCCCTTGTGGCTTTTATTATATAGGTAAAACTATTCGACCCCTCTTCGTGCGAATCAGAGAACATTTCAGTTCCGTACGCACAGGGAAGGGGGTCCCGCGTTTAGTGAACCATGTAATACACTGTCATGCAGGTAATGTTCACACACTCCGTTTTGCAGGCATTGAAAGGGTGAGTCCACCGCAGCAAGGAGGCAATCTATATCAGCTACTTCTGAGGCGAGAAGCAAGGTGGATAATGCGCACATGCGCAACAGGGCCAATTGGCCTGAATGAAAGAATAGACATGTCGGTCTTTCTATATAAGATTTCCACCTAATGATGTTCTCGGAATTTTTTTGAAATTTTTTTTTTCAAGTTTGTTCTTGTTCTTTTTGTGTGTTTTTTTTCTGTTATGATGTTTTTCTCAGTATCACACGATTTTAAATGTATATATATATATATATATTTTTTGTAGTAGTCTATGTTATTCACATTTTGAAACCAGGTGCTCATTAGCACCGATGACGTAGGTAAGGGGGAGTGCGCAGTTTTTTGGGTTAATTATAAATCCAACCTCCCTGTTTCCTTTAGTCATTGGGACCTGTAGAAGCACATACGTGCGAAACAGCTGTCATCCTTTTATCTGCACGTTTTTCTTCGTCTGTAACCGCCTTATGTCCAAAGAAACTGATTTATGGGACCGGTGAGTGCACATCATCATTTTTTTCTTTTTTACCTTGGACTAGTGTGAAGTTTCCACAATCAGTGATGGTTTGGGGAGCCGTGTCATCTGCTGGTGTAGGTCCACTGTGTTTTATCAAGACCAAAGTCAGCTCAGCCGTCCACCAGGAAATTTTATAGCACTTCATGCTTCCCTCTGCCGACAAGCTTTTTGGAGATGGAAATTTCATTCTCAAGCAGGACTTGGCACCTGTCCACACTGCCAAAAGTACCAATACTTGGTTTAAGAACAACAGTATCACTGTGCTTGATTGGCCAACTGACTCGTCTGACCTTATCTCCATAGAAAATCTATGGGGTATTGTCAAAAGGAATCTTTTCTCTCTCTTTTTATTTTTTTTAATATAGCGCTAACATATTACGCAGCGCTTTACAATTTGCACACATCATCATTGCTGTCCCCAATGGGGCTCACAATCTAAATTCCCTATCAGTATGTCTTTGGAATGTGGGAGGAAACCGGAGAACATGCAAACTCTTTGCAGATGTTGTCCAGGGTGGGGCTTGAACCCAGGACTCCAGAGCTGCAAGGCTGCAGTGCTATCCACTGATAGATGAGAGACACCAGACCCAACAATGCAGACGAGCTGAAGGCTGCTATGAAAGCAACCTGGGCTTCCATAACACCTCAGCAGTGCCACAGGCTGATCGCCTCCATGGACGCTGCATTGATGCAGTAATTGATGCAAAAGGAGCCAAGTATTGAGTGCATTTACTGAACATACATATCAGTAGACCAACATTTCAGATTTTAAAATCATTTCTCAAGCTGATATTATAAAGTATTCTAATTTACTGAGATAATAACTTTTGGGTTTTCATTGGCTGTAAGCCATAATCATCATCATTAACAGAAATAAACACTTGAAATAGATCACTCTGTAATGACCCTATATAATATGAGTTTCACTTTTTGTATTAAAGAATTGAAATAAATTAACTTTTTGATGATATTCTAATTTTGAGAGAAGCACCTGTATGAACATTGTTTCAGGCTTCTGCTATATTCCCTCACTATAGTTATAGGTTTTTCTATATCCTGTAATGTAGACAGAAATGTACAGTGGGGCAAAAAAGTATTTAGTCAGTCAGCAATAGTGCAAGTTCCACTACTTAAAAAGATGAGAGGCGTCTGTAATTTACATCATAGGTAGACCTCAACTATGGGAGACAAACTGAGAAAAAAAAATCCAGAAAATCACATTGTCTGTTTTTTTAACATTTTATTTGCATATTATGGTGGAAAATAAGTATTTGGTCAGAGACAAAATTTCATCTCAATACTTTGTAATATATCCTTTGTTGGCAATGACAAAGGTCAAAGGTTTTCTGTAAGTCTTCACAAGGTTACCACACACTGTTGTTGGTATGTTGGCCCTTCCTCCATGCAGATCTCCTCTAGAGCAGTGATGTTTTTGGCTTTTCGCTTGACAACACGGACTTTCAACTCCCTCCAAAGGTTTTCTATAGGGTTGAGATCTGGAGACTGGCTAGGCCACTCCAGGACCTTGAAATGCTTCTTACGAAGCCACTCCTTCGTTGCCCTGGCGGTGTGCTTTGGATCATTGTCATGTTGAAAGACCCAGCCACGTTTCATCTTCAATGCCCTTGCTGATGGAAGGAGGTTTGCACTCAAAATCTCACGATACATGGCCCCATTCATTCTTTCATGTACCCGGATCAGTCGTCCTGGCCTCTTTGCAGAGAAACAGCCCCAAAGCATGATGTTTCCACCACCATGCTTTACAGTAGGTATGGTGTTTGATGGATGCAACTCAGTATTCTTTTTCCTCCAAACACGACAAGTTGTGTTTCTACCAAACAGTTCCAGTTTGGTTTCATCAGACCATAGGACATTCTCCCAAAACTCCTCTGGATCATCCAAATGCTCTCTAGCAAACTTCAGACGGGCCAGGACATGTACTGGCTTAAGCAGTGGGACACGTCTGGCACTGCAGGATCTGAGTCCATGGTGGCGTAGTGTGTTACTTATGGTAGGCCTTGTTACATTCGTCCCAGCTCTCTGCAGTTCATTCACTAGGTCCCCCCGCGTGGTTCTGGGATTTTTGCTCACCGTTCTTGTGATCATTCTGACCCCACGGGGTGGGATTTTGCGTGGAGCCCCAGATCGAGGGAGATTATCAGTGGTCTTGTATGTCTTCCATTTTCTAATTATTGCTCACACTGTTGATTTCTTCACTCCAAGCTGGTTGGCTATTGCAGATTCAGTCTTCCCAGCCTGGTGCAGGGATACAATTTTGTTTCTGGTGTCCTTTGACAGCTCTTTGGTCTTCACCATAGTGGAGTTTGGAGTCAGACTGTTTGAGGGTGTGCACAGGTGTCTTTTTATACTGATAACAAGATTAAACAGGTGCCATTACTACAGGTAATGAGTGGAGGAAAGAGGAGACTCTTAGGCTACGTTCACATTAGCGTCGCGTCGCTGTTGCGTCGGCGACGCAGCGGCGACGCAGCGGCGACGCGCCCCTATGTTTAACATAGGGGACGCGTGCGTCTTTTTGCACGCGTTTTCCGACACGTGCGTCATTTTAGACGCTAGCGTCGGACGCAAGAAAACGCTACAAGTTGCATTTTTCTTGCGTCCAATTTCGTCAAAAAACGACGCACGCGTCGCAAAACGCGTTTGCGCGCGTTTTTCCGTGCGTCGCGCGTTGTGTCGCCGACGCAGGGCGGCGCAACGCTAGTGTGAACGTAGCCTTAAAGAAGAAGTTACAGGTCTGTGAGAGCCAGAAATCTTGATTGTTTGTTTCTGAACAAATACTTATTTTCCACCATAATATGCAAATAAAATGTTAAAAAAACAGACAATGTGATTTTCTGGATTTTTTTTTCTCAGTTTGTCTCCCATAGTTGAGGTCTACCTATGATGTAAATTACAGACGCCTCTCATCTTTTTAAGTGGTGGAACTGGCACTATTGCTGACTGACTAAATACTTTTTTGCCCCACTGTAAGTTACTACAGAAAGCTCACTGACTTAGGTGTGGATTGGTCAGACTTGAAGATTTGTAGGAGGAACCGTAGGGTGGAAACACTGGAAACAACATCTGCCCCACACTTCCTCCCTACTGGATGCTGAGCGAAAAGGTAAACCATGACAAATTTACCTGTGGTCTAAAAAGAGGAATTTCCACTCTAAGCTGTGCCTTGATGTAAATTCTTCACAAGGCTCTTCTACATTGCACAACTCCTGGAACATAGAAGACACAGACAACATAAAATGGATATCGTTTGTCGCAACACAGATATTTGTTAGAACAGTAAATCCTAAAGTTGTATAAAAGCACAACGAGAATATTACAATCTAAGAGGTATAAAATGTGGAAGGGCATTGTGTCTTATCAATACTATTACATGTTGTGCACTTCTGTTTACTGTCAGTGTGGGTTTACTCCACAAAATGTGGCATGTTTGCAGTTTCATTAATATTGAGTGAGAACAGGGGCGTAAGGACAGTGGGATGTGGGGCTGCAGCCACATCAGAGTCCACAAGCTGTGTGTGTGAGTAAGAAGCAATCTGTGGGTTTAACATGTAATGTGTGTGTAACATGCAGTATATGTGTGTGTAACAGGCAATGTGTGTAACAGGCAATGTGTGTAACAGGCAATGTGTGTAACAGGCAATGTGTGTAACAGGCAATGTGTGTGTAACAGGCAATGTGTGTAAGAGGCAATGTGTGTAACAGGCAATGTGTGTGTAACAGGCAATGTGTGTAAGAGGCAATGTGTGTGTAACAGGCAATGTGTGTAAGAGGCAATGTGTGTAACAGGCAATGTGTGTAACAGGCAATGTGTGTGTAACAGGCAATGTGTGTAACAGGCAATGTGTGTGTAACAGGCAATGTGTGTGTAACAGGCAATGTGTGTAAGAGGCAATGTGTGTAACAGGCAATGTGTGTAACAGGCAATGTGTGTGTAACAGGCAATGTGTGTAAGAGGCAATGTGTGTGTAACCGGCAATGTGTGTAAGAGGCAATGTGTGTAAGAGGCAATGTGTGTAACAGGCAATGTGTGTAAGAAGCAATGTGTGTAAGAGGCAATGTGTGTGTAACAGGCAATGTGTGTGTAACAGGCAATGTGTGTGTAACAGGCAATGTGTGTAAGAGGCAATGTGTGTAACAGGCAATGTGTGTAACAGGCAATGTGTGTGTAACAGGCAATGTGTGTAAGAGGCAATGTGTGTGTAACCGGCAATGTGTGTAAGAGGCAATGTGTGTAAGAGGCAATGTGTGTAACAGGCAATGTGTGTAAGAAGCAATGTGTGTAAGAGGCAATGTGTGTGTAACAGGCAATGTGTGTGTAACAGGCAATATGTGTAAGAGGCAATGTGTGTGTAAGAGGCAATGTGTGTAACAGGCAATGTGTGTGTAACAGGCAATGTGTGTAACAGGCAATGTGTGTAAGAGGCACTGTGTGTGTAACCGGCAATGTGTGTAAGAGGCAATGTGTGTGTAACAGGCAATGTGTGTAAGAGGCAATGTGTGTGTAACAGGCAATGTGTGTGTAACAGGCAATGTGTGTGTAACAGGCAATGTGTGTAAGAGGCAATGTGTGTAAGAGGCAATGTGTGTAACAGGCAATGTGTGTAACAGGCAATGTGTGTGTAACAGGCAATGTGTGTAACAGGCAATGTGTGTAAGAGGCAATGTGTGTAACAGGCAATGTGTGTGTAACAGGCAATATGTGTGTAACAGGCAATGTGTGTAAGAGGCAATGTGTGTAACAGGCAATGTGTGTGTAACAGGCAATGTGTGTAACAGGCAATGTGTGTAAGAGGCAATGTGTGTAACAGGCAATGTGTGTGTAACAGGCAATGTGTGTAAGAGGCAATGTGTGTAACAGGCAATGTGTGTAAGAGGCAATGTGTGTGTAACCGGCAATGTGTGTAAGAGGCAATGTGTGTGTAACAGGCAATGTGTGTAAGAGGCAATGTGTGTGTAACAGGCAATGTGTGTAACAGGCAATGTGTGTAAGAGGCAATGTGTGTAACAGGCAATGTGTGTAAGAGGCAATGTGTGTGTAACAGGCAATGTGTGTAAGAGGCAATGTGTGTGTAACAGGCAATGTGTGTAACAGGCAATGTGTGTAACAGGCAATGTGTGTGTAACAGGCAATGTGTGTAACAGGCAATGTGTGTAAGAGGCAATGTGTGTAACAGGCAATGTGTGTGTAACAGGCAATGTGTGTGTAACAGGCAATGTGTGTGTAAGAGGCAATGTGTGTAACAGGCAATGTGTGTAAGAGGCAATGTGTGTAAGAGGCAATGTGTGTAAGAGGCAATGTGTGTAACAGGCAATGTGTGTGTAACAGGCAATGTGTGTAAGAGGCAATGTGTGTAACAAGCAATGTGTGTAAGAGGCAATGTGTGTGTAACACGCAATGTGTGTAACAGGCAATGTGTGTAACAGGCAATGTGTGTAAGAGGCAATGTGTGTGTAACAAGCAACGTGGGTTTCTAACATACAGTGTGTGTGTACCATGGAGTGTCTATATTTGTAACATACTTTATCTGTGTGGCTAGCACGGAGTGTGTTTTCTAACATACAATGTGTGTGTACTTTTGAGTGTGTGTGACATGGACAGTGTGTGTGTATCATCCACATTTAAAAATGCTGTCAAAGAAGATGAGCGTCCATAGGGGTAAACATGGCGGACAAATTTGGGTGACTGCATCGTTTATGTCAGAGTGAAGATCAGCGTTCTCAGCAGCACGTCGTACGGTGTAAACAGGACATGAGCCGCCAATGACAGGAAACGGAATCACGACAGACTAATCATATTAGTGATCGTTCTACCCCTATCATTCTTTGCCTGTGTAAATAGGCCGAGAAGCAAAAGCCAAATGGCTTGAATATAGTCAGTCGGCGCTCGTCTAATGGTCTGAAACAGTCTCCTGTAAATGCACCATAAATGTTTCTGTACATTGGAGCAATATGTTATCATTTGGGGTCCTACCTTTAATTTTGCTCAGGGGTCCACTTTTTGTAAGATTGTCCCTGGTCAGACCTGAATATTTCAGTAAGTGAGAGCAGAGCTGCAGTCACCTCTGTACACCTGCCGTACCTACATGTCTATTCCCCACGTATTGTATTTGGGTCCATGGGATGTTCATGGGCCTTTTTCTGGCTAAAGTACTGTGTATGGGAATCCTTTCTGACGGGCACTGTAAACCCTCTGTAGCAGTCACTGTATATGTGTACACCCTCCGGCAAGCTGTACATGAAGGTAATGACAGCCACGAATATGTCATATGGAGATGCGGACAATATGGAGGACAATGTCCTAAACTGAGCCGACGGTAAGAAGCTGGCAAAGCTCCTCGTCTCACCCCTGTACATACATGTAATAAAACCGTTATTGTACTCACCTTCAGAAACTGTGGAGTGACAAGACGCACTGTAGCTACAAGACATATCTGCTCTTCCGTGGATGACCGGAACGCCCTTGCAACAGCTGACTCAAAGCCATTATATGACGACGTAGGCACTGTAACATAAGCAGACGGCGGCCACATCAGCACATTTTATGATTTAGATTTTTTTTTTGACTGATCAGATCACAAATATCCTCCTGTCAGCAGTTCAGGTGCACACATAACATGACGTGGTCTCATCATAGTGGCATCGATGCTGCACTTAAAACATTCAACAAAGAAACTGATCACTGAAAGCTGTAACTCTGGGGACCAATATGACCCTCATAAACCGTGTATTGGGATTATTGCCTCCTGCACTGCACAATGGAGGCATGCAGTGAGTAAAACATTTATGTCAGCACATCTTACCTGGCAATGTCAACCCCAGTTTTTTACATCCACAGCTAGAAGACTAATTAGAAGCCCCCATCTCCTGTTACTCACCCAAATGAAAATAGTGACCTGTGTCAATGAAAGTGTCAGTGTGTCTGAATAATCCAAGTACATTTGTACATAAAAACTTTTGCTTTAATCAATAGGAGCGACATAATATCTTTATGTGAATCTGTCATCTAATTCTTGATTTTGGGAACATGAATTGACCTTACCGCATTATTACAGCCCTGTATGTTTTACTATGAAATGCTGCAGTTTCAGAGAAAACACTGTGAAAAGCCGGCTGGTGGCTATCCTACTCGGTCCCCAGCGACTTCTCCTTGCCTGGTCCTCTAAACCAACAGGTCTCTTCCTATGTATATATAGGGAGCAACCTGTCAGTCAAAGGTGTCAGGGCGTGGGAAAGCTGCAGAGGCCCGGCTTCAAACTAGTCAAGGAAGACACTTAGTCCCCAGCTTTTCAAAGTATATTTCCTCTGAAATGCTGCAGAGTTTTAAAGTAAAATTTACACGGCTGCAATAACTGAGCCAGCTGGACTGACGCTGCTTGTGGTTCACAAATATCAGGTTCTCTTTAAAGCCATTATTTCTATAGTGACTGGGTGGGGGGTATTCCATGGTACACACACCCCAACGTGCACACACAAACAGACACACACTCACTCCATGGTATATATACATGCACACATACCCTCACTCCATGGTATACACACACACCATGGTATATACACAGACTTTCACTCCATGGTACATACACACTCCATGATATACATGCCCACACATAAAAACATGCGGCATACACAAATACACACATACACACTCTCCATGGTACACACACACACTCACTATAAGGTACATATACACACACTTCATGGTACACACACACACACACATATACTCACTCTATGGTATACACACACTCCATGGTATACACACACACACACACACACATTCACACTCCATGGTATACACACACATATACTTGATTGTATACTCACACATATCTACTCCATGGTATATATACACACACTCCATGATGAATACACTCCCTGGTACACACATTCTCCATTTGGTGTACACACGCTTTCTATATAATTGTAACATAGTAACATAGTAACATAGTTAGTAAGGCCGAAAAAAGACATTTGTCCATCCAGTTCAGCCTATATTCCATCATAATAAATACCCAGATCTACGTCCTTCTACAGAACCTAATAATTGTATGATACAATATTGTTCTGCTCCAGGAAGACATCCAGGCCTCTCTTGAACCCCTCGACTGAGTTCGCCATCACCACCTCCTCAGGCAAGCAATTCCAGATTCTCACTGCCCTAACAGTAAAGAATCCTCTTCTATGTTGGTGGAAAAACCTTCTCTCCTCCAGACGCAAAGAATGCCCCCTTGTGCCCGTCACCTTCCTTGGTATAAACAGATCCTCAGCGAGATATTTGTATTGTCCCCTTATATACTTATACATGGTTATTAGATCGCCCCTCAGTCGTCTTTTATCTAGACTAAATAATCCTAATTTCGCTAATCTATCTGGGTATTGTAGTTCTATACACATTCTAATAATATATGTATCTAGACACAGACACCCATAGGCACACTTCATGATACACACACTATGCTAGAAACACTCTGCATGTTATACACGCACACACACAATCTCATCCCAAAAGGCTTCAATTCATATTACAACTGCATACAGACTCTTAGAGCATATAAATCTCCCTATCCCCCCCCAAAAAAATTGAGGAAATCATGCTGTTTTTCAAAGCTGTTGGCCATCTTACACCACTCATCTCATGATATCTCAAGAGTAAAGGTAGGAGAGGACGGAGGACATTCTGTACGTGCATATGTGCATTTGATATTGTAACACAAAATAATGATTTGATGCAAAAAAATTGTCAAATATATTTGACATTTCTATCCCAAGAACTGATGAGAGAAACCTCCCCCCGTGTCAGCAGTGAGCATAAAACATCTGAAAGGCAAATAAGGGGTCTTATAACGAGATGTTTTCCACTGATGTTGCATTAGTACAATAGCAGATTACTGACGTTGGCACACGACACATTGACATATTAGTCACCGGCCGCTATAACGTGCAGCAGCTAATTAACACATTGAATATGTATAGATGGTATAAGAGCTCTGGCGTAAGGTTAATTGGAAGACACTTGTACTTTATTATATTGCAAAAGGTTACAGGGATGCCGTTATCCGTGCTGCTTATTGCAATGATGTGCTCATGTAGTCGGATTTAACAGGCTGTTCACTGACGCCAACAAAAGACGCACTTCTACATATAAGGTAAGAGGATTGCTAGCATATTGATCCAGAATGTCAAAAAGGAGAATTATCCCGTCGCCACAAAAATATGAAGGAAGAGTAACTACTATATGCTCTAAGGAGTCATGCTGGGGAAGGAATATGCTGCAATGTCAGCCTCTAGGTGGCGCTGTGTACAGGACTATTGCTATATAAATGAGCGTCCTGCTTCTGATTAAAATATTACTCACCAATAACATAAAATGTAGGCATTAGCTAGCAAGATGGTGATACCGGTGCAAATATACTGATATTTACCACCACAGACCTATCAATACTCAACATCCAAAGACTGCAAGTACAATATGCAAAAAAGACTTCTGATGTGACCAACAAAATAAAGTCAACGAGAAATAATAACACGATAGTGAGTCACTAAATGCAAAACAGCCACAACATTACAAAATGATCAAGATAATAAGACTTGATAACATTTTACGCTTTCTAGGTGTCAAAAACGTTTATCATCCCTAAACCGTTAATATGGGTGTTTAGCCCTTTAAAAATCAGCCAATCAATGCCCTTATAATCTCAAACTACTGCTCCAGCAGCGAGAGATCGAGCTTTGACGCTTAGTCTGGAAGTGCGTTGGGGAGTGACAACAACGCACTTACACCTTCTCAGTCTCTGCTGTATTCCTGACCTGGACGCACCCTCCGCAGGCTGATTGACGGGTCATTGTGCATGTACCAGAGCAAATGAACTGCCAACCAGCCAGGGGAGGGTGCTGATAATTCAGGGAAGAGGCCGAGGAGCTGTAAGTGCCTCGTTACTCCACAACGCGCTTCCAGACACAACTTCAAATCATGATTTCTCAGCACTTTAAGGTCATAAAAGGACCAACTGGCTTATTTAATAGACTACTTTGCCATATTAATGGTTTGGTGGAGTCAAATTTTCTGTCAGGTTGCCTTTAACTTTTTAGACATATATAGTTGTCAACTCTACCAGATCTTCTGAGTCTCCTGGGCTGTAAGGAAACAGGATTTATGTAAACCCTACCCAAACATGAGCCTTCCAGGGCCGAACTGGAGCAATACTGGGAGAGGTGATGGATAGTGATGAGCGAATATACTCGTTACTTGAGATTTCCCGAGCACGCTCTGGTGTCCTCCGAGTATTTTTTAGTGCTCGGAGATTTAGTTTTCCTCACCTCAGCTGAATGATTTACATCTGTTAGACAGCTTGATTACATGTGGGGATTCCCTAGCAACCAGGCAACCCCCACATGTACTTATACTGGCTAACAGATGTAAATCATTCAGCTGCGGCGATGAAAACTAAATCTCCGAGCACTCGGAGGACACCCGAGCGTGCTCGGGAAATCTCGAGTAACGACTATATTCGCTCATCACTAGTGATGGTGGTACCTATGCTGAAAAATGAACATGCCGATAAAGTAGGAGCAAGTTTGCCACAACTGTTTCTAATGACCAGCTGCATGGAAAAATCAAAAGAGGTAAATCACTCCTCGTCTGCTGCATCTCTACAACAAAGACTTGTCTGTTGGTGTCGCACAATAGTAACCCCTCGGGAGTAGAGTCGTTAATGGCAATACCCCATATTTATCAAATACTAGAAATGCACGCTGTTTGTGTTCATTTAATGCACAAATCAATACTTTACATAGATGACCTCAAATATAAATTTTACATACTCACCATGGGTAAAAAACTTAAAATCTACAACAAATTTTACATATTCATAAGTTGGAGGCTCGTTTGGGTCCAGACTTCCTCTTGCTAAATGACAACAAAACTCCACTTGTTTATCATCTGAAAATGGAAATGGAACAGGAGAGAATGAGAATAAATCTTCATTTGTGAAACAATGTAATATCTGTTCATTGTTTTGTGCTGCTAATTACATTTAAGCCAATTTCCCACTTCATAAAACAGTGAAATAATACATTGTTCTTACAAATATGCAGTTTGGTGCCACACTGAGATTTTACTGGGAAGAAAATGTAATGAACCAAAGGGTTTGTATGTTTTAATATGGTGTAAGTTTACAGCCTCATAAAGACGTGCTCCAGAAATGTTCCCATCACTGTCTCTCACCCGCAACGGATTGGATAAAACATCATAAATTCTTATTAAGCTTCAGACTCAATGGTTTGTTTCTAGATTTTATTACACTGTTGTTGTTTTTTTTTACAATGTAACATATGGATAAAAAATATGTATATATGAGTTAAAAGTAGGGGTTAAGAAGACGGCCATCATTGCTGATTTACAAATGTGTTTGACATTGAGGGTATTGGATTGGCAATTACTGCATACTGTCAGTACATATACTGTATGTCATAGAGGAAAATGAAAATTCATAAGACATCTCCAAGGAGGGGACATGTCCCCCTCGCATTAAACATATGGGAAAGAGAGAAGACTAATTATAGCTAGAGAGAGCAAACACTTCATCTCCTTTTTGAAGCAGAGACTTCCTGCCGTGGACAGGTGATTAAAACATATGCAGGGGCTGACTTTGTTGCAAGGAAGAAGCATCCTGGGTTCAAAGGATTTTTCTGAAAGTGTTCCAGACTTTGTGTCTCCATTGTCCAGATATGAATATTAAGTTTTGTATTGATCCGATATTTATGGTATATTAACTTTCGTTGTCGTAATGAAAGGGCTGATGTGATGCATTCACTCACATAGCCGTGGGGCCACTAGAAGTTCTGAAGGGTCAGGCATACCCTACAAACAGCCCCGACATAAGCTCATCAGGGGAGTTATGTGGGCGTAAGCCTGAGCTAATAAAAAGCAGTATTTGAGTCTGGGTCATTTGTCGGTCCTTGGAAGACATAGTTCGCTGTAGGTTCTTTCCATTTTCCCAATCGGCTAAGCTCTGGTCACGCGACCGCGACGTCATCGCAGGTCCTACGCTCAATGCATTCTTAGGAACAGAGGCTGCCGCTTGCAACGCTGAGAGCCAGGGGCCATCGGAGGGTGAGTATATCCATATTTTGTATTTTTATTCTTTATTTTTTACATGAATATGGATCCCAGGGCCTGAAGGAGAGTCTCTTCTCCTCCAGACCCTGGGAATCATACGCACCGCACACGCCGTATAAGATGACTGGGCGTATAAGATGACCCCCGTCTTATACGGCGGGTATATCCCAAATTCCATATTTTATATGGAAAAGTTGGGGGTCATCTTATACGCCCAGTTGTCTTATACAGCAGAAAATACGGGTATATACAATTTAGCTCAGTTCCTCTTGCTCTGTAAACCGTACCCCTGAAGCCACATGCTATCTGTAACGGGTGTCCAGTCATCCTGTATAAATGATTGGTGGTGGCAGCTAGTAGGTCTTTTGTTATTGTAGAGCTAGCAGTGACCGTAAGAGTGGTATATATATATATACGTATATTCCATCCGTTGGGAGTCGGAGGTGTAGATATCATACGCTTACTGTTAATTCCCCAATAGTCAGCCTAGTAGTGGAAGAAGCCGCAGTCTCATCCATCATCTCGTCAGCTATTCGTGAAATTGTCCTGCCAATTGGAAGCAGTGGAGTTGCATTCCTTTAACAACGGGTGGCACCATTGAGACCTGTGTGTTTTCTCCAGTGTCATCTGTGACAAAGTGGTAACAGTGGTGGGTTCTGCGTGACCCTCTCGGCTGTGAATCCCTGACAATATAACAGCTTTTGTTACATGTACCACTGATATGAGCCTTGCAGGATGCCCACACTAGCCCGAGCAACATGCGGCATTGCATTATTGGGTTGAAAACCAACTCCTGGGACACTTTCTAGAATTGGCCGTACCACTGGTCCAAGGCCAAATCAAGGTAATACCAATCTGTTATTGTATCTGGAATGAAGACTACAGGAGTGTGGCTAAAAGTACAAAGTAGTAAAGTACATTGTCACCTCACACCATCATCCCAGGAGTAGGACCAGTGTGAGGTTCCCTCGTGAAGACCTATTCATTGACCTAAAGCCACTGCTCTCAAAGGATATCATGGTGCAGACCACAACAACAAAGGAATCTGGAATGAGGGTCTATCTTCTTCAGTGATGAGTTTCGCTTTTGTCTTAGACACTCTGACAGCCAAAATTGGCCAGGAGACCATATGGGCAACTCTGTGAAGATCCCTTAACAAGGGGGCGTGACAACTGTCCTACTCCCTGGACTATGGTGTGGAGGTGGTATAAAGCACAGTGCCTGGACCTCTCTAGTCTTCATCCGAGGTAAACAGCTTGGTATTACATTAATTTGGTTGTGGAACCAGTGGAAAGATGTTTACTCCAAAGTATCCAAGGAACCATTTTCAACACAACAATGCCAGGCTGGACGTTTCTTGTGTTACTGTGATTAGACTGCATGTCTGAAATGTGCTACAACGGCTTGCAGCGTCTTCTGAGATGTCTCTCATCGAGCACATCTGGAGCATCATTGTTTGATAAATGCAACAGAAGCTGCCAGCAGTGGATCTAGATAATTTCTGTGCCAAGTGCCAAAGTGTTTAAGTGTGTGTAGTTCTTTGAATGGCGCTCACACTCGATACTGGATAATTTGAGATGCTTCCACTTTTTCACCAGTTGTACATCATTAACCTGTCATATGATCTGGTGACTTCATAGATCCATGACCTTTCCCTTCTGGTATTACAATTCCAATGTAATATAAGTGCAAATATATATATGCAGTTTTGCTGGAGTGGAGAGAAAAGAGATGACTTCATGACTTCAGTGCTGGGTGCTGGTAGCTATGACTATGGCTAAATTCCATTTCCAAGTATAGATGTCTCAAGCCTGTCAATCTAAGGATGTTTACTGTCTCTTAAGGACTTATGAATAAATTAGGGCTCCTTCTTATCTCCTCCACCCCGCTCTCATTCCACATGCTGGTACATCAGACATGTTGTTGTGGAAATGATCCCATAGTTCTGTGGGAAGAATCTTGGTGGTGTGTGAACATGTTCCTACAGACTTGTTCACTGTGCAAGTAGCCCATGTGTTCCTGTTTCCAAATTGTTCTCTTGTGTCTACAAGACTAGGGAGTTACCCACCACTCCTCTTGGGCTATCTGCACAAAGGCTGTTCGACTCTGCGTGTCCACATGGACATTTCCTCTCTGAACCCTGTTCACACAGGTAATATACAGATGATCAGGTTTTTAAATACATCAGATAGGGATTGCATACATTAGTTAGGACTGCTCTGATAAGGGTATACCTTGACGTTTGGTGGAGCAGCTTAGTATACATTTTTTGCAAAAAACGTATAAACCAAATACCCTGTTTTTTACATCTTTTTACTAGCACTTGCGGATTACTGTGATTTTTTTAAACTGAGTATTTTTGGTTTTACTATGCTCTTTTCTGTCTTCAAGATTCTTGGTGGTGTGTGAACATGTTCCTACAGACTTGTTCACTGTGCAAGTAGCCCATGTGTTCCTGTTTCCAAATGTGTAGTGTTCAGGTAGAACACAGGGACCATTTATATCGGTATTCAGCGCCCTATAAGCGCTCCCGATACCTCCTAGGGGTAAATTTTCCTTCTAAAGGAGAACTGTCACTAGGTCAAAAAAGTGTTATCTATTATTTTATTCTCTCTGCTCTCTTGGCTATTCCATTTTATTTCTCTGTTACATTTACAATACAGTTCCAGGGATATGGGCTTTTTAATTAGTGTGCACAATATGCTAATGTGAAAGTTCTTTACCAAGGGGGCAGTTCTCAGTGTAATTATGCAGAGCAGCCTAAAGACACGCCCCTGAGAATCCTATGAGGGATGTCTTCATGGTAATTACTATGACAATTAGCATATTGGGTGTACAAAATAAAAGGCCCACATCTCCTTATGGCAGAATGAAAAAAAAAAAAAAAACAGAATACTCAGGGGAGCAGTGGGAATAAAATAAGTGTAAGTTCTGCCGACTTTTGAACTGGTGACATGTCCTCTTTAAGAATACAATTTATGATATATAAAAGTAGACGCTCATCACAGCTTATATCATATCATCATCTAGTTGGAGATTTACTTACTGTTAAAAAATTCTGGAGTGACCGGTTCCGTCATAAGTATATGTGGCGCCAGCATCTTATACACTTCACCATGTTCACGTTCCGGCAGAAAGTTCAATATATTTTGGTCCACCAAATCTGACTGGTACAAAAAGATGCTTTGTCATGTTCAGTAAAGTGAAGATCTGTCACTATGGACTTACAGGTAAGGCTACATACAACGTAGGGAAAGTGTCCTCAGCATTGGTCATACATAAAGGTGCACTAAATTACATGATCCAAACCCAATGGCAAAGACCAATCCTGGCTCTGGAGGATCCGGAGCAACCATGTAGCCCATACTTGTGGGGTACCTCCAACCTCCCAAGTGGTAATAATTAACAACCGTGGAGTTTTAGCTGATTGCTAGTGGCTCCTCATATAGACAATGGACTGTCCACACGTGGCATCTCCTTTAATACAGTTTACCTGTTTTAACTATCTACAGGTCATGGGCTCAGTATTGTATTAATGAACAAAACTAAGTTTGACTCACCCTCCCCAGGTCCAGTGCTGCACGTGGTGAAATCATGTCTACAATCACTGAGTTCAGAGGCTCTGGCCGTCTAAATTAGCAGAGCTGATGAGCTCAGTGATTGGCTGCAGCAGTGTAGACCCGACGTCACGTGATGGAAGCTGATCAACAAAGACCGGAGCAGCAGCAGAGAGGCAGCACTGGACCTGGGGAGGGGAAGTTAGGCTTAGATTGTTGTTTTATACATCACCTTCCCTATGGGCTAAGGTTAGTTGAAATGGGATATGAAATGAGAATTTCTCGTAATGTAACTGCAATGATCTATTAGTTGAACGGGTTGTCCGACAGCTTAATGCTTTTTTGTCTAGGAATGGATGGTTATAAAATCATAAACAGAGACATACTTACACTCCAGCACCCCCGAGGATTCAGCACAGGCGACTCTGGGGGTCTACGCTAGTCTCAGAAGACATGTCTGTTTTATTCAGAAGTTATCAGCACCACTGCAGCCTGTGATTGGCTGCAGCAGTCAAGTGACTAAAGGATGCTTTTCTAGTGATGCTCTATTAGTCACGTGACTGCTGCAGCCCATCACAGCCTGCAGCGGTCTTGGAAACTTGCGAACTGAACAGAACTTGGGTCTAGAGCGTGGACAGACCTCCATTGCAGCCTGTGTCTGTTCTGCGGATGTGCAGAATGATGACTTTACCTCTATTTATTATTTTGAAACCATTCATGCGTAGAAAAAAAAATATTCAAATGAGGACGACTCCTTTAAACAGTCCATAAAATGAGTATCTTCAATGAAAATCGGCAAATGATCTATTTATGTACCTATCGATCTCTGTATTTATAACATATCTACTATAGGACTATATTCTACACATATGACTTGATTAAAGACATAACTTACCGGTAAATGACCCAGAAGAGACGAAACACTGTCAGAGACATATATTATCATGCCGTCTGTGGTCAGCGCAATTAGAAACCCATCCAGGGCCTGACAAGCAGAAACACAAATTCAATTTACTCTTTACATGTTAAATCAAACTGTACATTGATTTTTAGAAAGTGCCAAGAGTAACTATATATAGACCATAAAGGCGGAAATTCAATTTATTTTGATCTAAGGTTATTTTTAGAGAAGGCTAAAATCGGCCCGGAGCGGTCACTCAATCCCCCGATGTGACACGTATGCTGTATGTTAGGCTACTTTCACACTAGCGTTTTCTGCAATCCGTCACAATGCGTCGTTTTGCAGAAAAAACGCATCCTGCAAAAGTGCTTGCAGGATGCGTTTTTTCCCCATAGACTTGTATTGACGACGCATTTGCGACCGATTGCCACACGTCGCATCCGTCAAGCGACGGATGCGTCGTGCTTTTGCGGACCGTCGGGAGCAAAAAACGCTACATGTAACGTTTTTTGCTCCCGACGGACCGCTTTTTCCGACCGCGCATGCGCGGCCGGAACTCCGCCCCCACCTCCCCGCGCCTTACAATGGGGCAGCGGATGCGCCGGAGAAATGCATCCGCTGCCTCCATTGTGCAGTACGTTAAACGCTAGCGTCGGAATCTCTCCCCGACGCATTGAGACGGGGAGATTCCGACGCTAGTGTGAAAGTAGCCTTAGCGAGGAGGAAGCCGTCATCACTGGTGCGCTGTCTTCTATAGTATAATGTAGGATGAGCAGCGGAATGTCAATATTGACGGATTCGGAACATTCTAATTGTCAGCTCCGTATCAGAGTCTACATATACAAAAAGCAGTCACATCATCCGAATTGTCAGATCTGTTCCACTACATCATTTTATCATCACTTTCTCCTCTCTATTGTCAGACACTTATCAGCTAGTAAGAAAGCTGTCAGGAGACATGAGAAAACGTCTGTGTTCTAAAACCGCTACTATCTCCTATGCAAAGGCGTCCCTATAATTAACACACATCTTCAGAGCTTTCAAACATGGACGCCTTTATATTTCTCCTTTTATATATTCTCTTTTCACAGAGAGAAAAACAGTAAGACAAGATGTAAAGTTAAAGTATGAGCAAGGTCCTATTTGATGACTTTGCATACCCATGCAGGAAACTGAAAGATGATTAAAGGGAATGCATAACCTATATTACAGTGATTTTGGCAAATTAACAAAAACAGTTGCAAAAAAACAACTTTTAACTATGAAAAATTGATTTTATTTTCAGATGACGCATTCCCTTTAAATAACTTTGCATTGATCATAGTGTAAAATCGAAAATGTATTCATTTCTTATTTTGCTAAATTGGTGGAGTTCAGTTGTCACCTTATTGTACAGAGGTAATTAAAGTAGTTTTCCACTCATCATTCCCATAGCACACACATATGCCATCCCATTTAGATCTGAAGGGGACTGAACCGTGAAGGAACTTAAAGGGGTATTCCCAATTCCAACATCCTATCCAAATATGAAGTAGGTGTAATAATAATAATAATAAAAGTACCTCCATTTAGAAAGATAGTATAGTTCTTCTGATTGGCTATGTCGCTTACCTCATGTGCAGGGCATTGCAGTAGCTTAGGTATCCATGGTTATGACCATTAACACTATATGAGAGGTCATTACCATGGATACTTAAGCTACTGTAATGCCCTGTACATGTGGTAAGTGACATAGTGAATCAGAAGAACTATACTACATTTCTAACTGGAGATATTTGATAATATTAATATTATTACACCTACTACATAATTTTCTTTTTAATTTGTACTGTTTGGAAAACACATAACTGACATATTTTCTAATTTGAGTCACAAGCTGGTGAAATGTTCAGTGTGGAATCCATGATGTAAGGGTTGAATAACACATAGTTATTTCTATATATATATATATATATATATATATATATATATATATATATATATATATATATATATTTTTTTTTTTTTTTTTTACAGGAAAAGTGCAGGCTATGACTAGAAAACAGTACCAAACATTTTGCATGTTTTTTCTGCAATTTTTGGTCTTTTGGACTCAATTCGGAGAAACTGCAGTAAAAGCACTGGAAGAATTGACACTGTGTTTTAAAACAAAAAAAACAAAAAACCGCATTACAAGTAAAATATGTCAAATTGAGATTAAAATTCACATGTATAATTCTTTAGGTGGCTATAAGTAGATAAGAGAAAAATGTATAAATAGAAGTGCAAGTGCATAGTTATTCCACAATTTTTATACTGAATAACATACACAAAATTGGTTTAAAGGGAACCTGTCACCCCGAAAATCGCGGGTGAGGTAATCCCACCGGCATCAGGGGCTTATCTGCAGCATTCTATAATGCTGTAGATAAGCCCCCGATGTTACCTGAAAAAGGAGAAAAAGACGTTATGTTATACTCACCCAGGGGCGGTCCCGCTGCTGGTCTGGTCAGATGGGCGTCTCTGGTCCGCTGCGGCGCCTCCTATCTTCTTTCCATGACGTCCTCTTCTGATCTTCGGCCACGGCTCCGGCGCAGGCGTACTTTGCTCTGCCCTGTTGAGGGCAGACAAAGTACTGCAGTGCGCAGGCGCCGAGCCTCTGACCTTTCCGGCGCCTGCGCACTGCTGTACTATCCTCTGCCCTCAACAGGGCAGAGCAAAGTACGCCTGCGCCGGAGCCGTGGCTGAAGATCAGAAGAGGACGTCATGGAAAGAAGATGGGAGGCGACGCAGCGGACCGGAGACGCCCATCTGACCAGACCAGCAGCGGGACCGCCCCTGGGTGAGTATAATCTAACGTCTTTTTCTCCTTTTTCAGGTAACATCGGGGGCTTATCTACAGCATTATAGAATGCTGCAGATAAGCCCCTGATGCCGGTGGGATTACCTCACCCCCGATTTTCGGGGTGACAGGTTCCCTTTAAAAATAAGTCTGCACACATAAGTTAGCACACACTTATTTTTTAGTTGTTGTAATTTAGTTCTCATTTAAAGAAAGAAATCCTGATTCTTTTTTGATGGATGATTCATTTTTGGATCCAAATCCTTTTTTCTTTCTGAACTCCAAATGTCTTTTTATTGCTTCCATATAAATAAAGGACTTTTCTCCGTTGTCTCTGAAAAGCGCCATTTTGGCTATCACAGGTATAATAGAATTCACGTTAGAGAAGTAATGTTTTATTGATTTATCGGGCTCTACGACTTCTTCTATTTTTGAGCTTACATGTGAAAGCTAAGTGTACGTACACTGCCAATGTATTGTGGCCACTTTTTACAACAAATCCTTTCCTGGCAACTCTTACTATATGGGTGGTACGCCCTGCTTTGCCCTACAATGTAACATGTGGCCACTGAAAGACTCACGCACAATAGGATATTACCAGTGTAATGGAAAATGAGGGCTTTTCAGTACATAAAAATATAAAAATAGCACATTAAACATAAGCACTCCCCCGTGGAGCCCCTTGTGTAGATATTTGTGTCTCTCCGTTGTTGCAGTACATGAACTCTGAGACATCTGGAGTTGGGTAGACACATTGTTCTGTGATATTCTCACTTTTATATGAGCAAATCTCCAAAAACAATAAAACAATATGAGCAAAAGTTTAATTGCAATGTGAATTTATGAGCATATACTACGCCCTTACTAAAAAAAGAAAGAAACAGCTCCTCCCTCTCTGCATCATATATGATGGCATGCAAGGGAAGGGTACATTTTGGCCAACTTTTGCCCCAAATCCTGCACTTGCTAACCCTTTAATGAAGCAGCAGACTTCCCCGATGATGCCAGAGTCCTCTTTGCTCGCCGAGTAGTGATACTAGTTATTACAACTTATGATGTAGACAGTTCAAGGTGAATGTAAGAGCTGTTAGCTAAGGGCGTGTGTATTATAGGGGCAGAGCATGCTGGAGGGAGGTAACACAACCAGCACCCGTTATGGAGCGGTGACAAACATGACAATTGCCATAGATCCTAATTTTAAATGGTAATCACGCAAAACTGAGCAAAATAAAATGACAAATGTATATTAATCTCTGGTTTTCCATCTGGAGGAGAATATGGGGAAGTGAAGGGAGGAAGGAGGAGAAGGAGGCATTGAAGGAGGCAGGGAGGGATGGGAGGAAGGTTGGGAGGGTTTGAATGGTGGTGGGAATGAGGGCAACAGGGCAAGAGGGAGGAAGCAAGACTATCAGCGTTTTTCATGCTGATCTTGATTAGGGGGCATGCTGGAGTCAGATGCCTCGTCATGAATCAGGCGCGTCAGACGAGTAGCGTGCACCTCCATGTGCGCCCCACCACAAATTCTTCTACAGCCCTTGTCGGGAATTTGATGAATGGCGGTCACCACACCCTTTCCCTCCCTAGCTCTGCCCATTTCAGCAGAGCTGAGAAAAACTGGTGTGAAGACACCAGAAGTCACAAAATTTAGGTGCAGCTCTAAGTTGCTCCTAAATTTTGCAGCTTTTCAAAGCTTTTATGCCAGAATTCTGTTGTGAAAGCATTGATGCATTGGGACTGTGAGGCAGTAACTCATGTCACAGGTAGGGGTCGCTGTGTGTTCTCCCCAGGTTGTGCATGGAGATGGATGAAGTCCATAGGTGTGCATGGCAGTCACGGATTTCCGGTCTGGGTTTTCCATGTGACTGAAAGCCACAGGTTTGTTTGTTAAAAACCCTGCAGAAAGGGGTATGGGTGTGTCATGTGCACTGTCAGTATCAGTGTGGTGTGTGCTGTTGTGCAAGGCATACCCCATAGCGTGCTGCATAGCGTTGTGCAAATCTGCTGGAAAAATGTTTTCAAGGCAGCTTGCTGTGGCTTGGCGGGGCCACGAAGATTGATGGCTTCTAGCAGTTACTGAGTGGGGTTACGAAGATTTACTGTGGATCGGCGGGTCCATGAAGTCTGCGTTGTGGAGGAGCTGTAGTTGCAGCAAGAGGTTCTGCAACAGCAGGAGCTGTAGTGGAAGCAGCAGAGAATGTGCTTGTGTGCTGTGTCGGGCGTAAAACCCAAAAATGTTGAGATACCTGCCATAGGGGTCACCAAATTAGTGTCAGAATGTAATCCCTATAGGCTTCCCCTAGAGCTATTGGAAGGAGAGACTGAAAATGTTGTTTTGGGAGGGGATGTCACAGGGTCAAACGGATGCTCTGTCTCGCACCCATAAGGGGTAACAAGTGTTCAACCCCACAGGTATGAACAGGGGGAGGATATGTGAGGCAGTGACTCGTATCACAGGTAGGGGTCGCTATATGTTCTCCCCAGGTTGTGCAGGTCCAGGTTTTCCATGTGGCTGGAAGTCACAGGTTTGTTTGTTAAAAGCCCTGCAGTAAGGGGTATGGGTGTGTCAGGTGAAAAGTCAGTGTTAGTCTGGTGTGTGCTGTTGTGCAGAGCAGAGGCCTGCAGAGAGCTGGCTGTGTGTGTGAATCAGCACAGGTCAGCAGAGCCAGCAGCTATGGTGGCAAGTCGTCCATGGTAACTGGTCTCAGATGTGAACAGTCCTGTGCCCGGAAGTGAACCGGAGGTGGATGTCCTGTGCCCAAAAGAGGACTGGCATGTGTAACGATTGGAAACAGGTGGATATGGTGCCCGGCTGCTATCCGGAGGATATCCTGGGCTGTGTGAGTAAAGAGTCTGTGATACAGGGGTGCAGGACACCAACGGGAACTAGTCAGAGGAGGACTGGCGTGTGTAGTGTCTGCAACATGTGAAGCTTTGTTTGGAGACTAGTATGGCATGCGGTTGCCCCATGGATATTGGGCAAGGAGAGGTCTGGCGTGTTTAGGGACTGCAATCTAAAGCTGTATGATGTGTAGTGCTATGAAAAAGGCACTGAGACAAGATGCAACTGTGTGTATTGAACTTTGATGACGTGTACTATAAAATGCTATGTGTTGGAACTTTGTGGGTCACTGCCTCTTCACTGTGTACGGGTGCTACCGCAGCATTACAGGCCTTATATGTGAGCATAATATGGTATAGTGACCTATGACGCTATTAAATATATATAAATAAATAAAAGCACATGAATGAGAAAAAGAGACTGCAAAACCACCGGGGATCGACCTGTCTGACTACTCTCTAGTGTAACTCTGTCCCCAGCAGTATTTCAAGTATGTTTTTCTCTGAAAAGTCACAGCTTTTCAAAGTCAAACATACATGGCTAAAATCATACAGCCAGTAGCCTAATACATGGAGAGTATTAAAATAAAAACCTTTATTTGTAGCTGCCCCTATGTGATTATCCAAACTTTACACCTGGGTGGAGCGTATTGCACTATCACAGTGGCATTATAAGGGCAGCATACATTAGTGTTATCTTTACACTATATGTTGGTATTATTTAGAATGATTTTATTTAAATTGATGATTGTCACTAAGAAACAACTTTCTAATAAGATGAATAAGCTACATATTTTTGAGAATTACCTGTATTTTAAGGGCCACATTTGATATCATAACAGGACGTTGCTACTTGTGTGGCTCCCAGGTTCTTTCTAATGGTATGCATTGTAAAGTGACTGGCACGTATCAGATATTGGTGCTTCTGCAATGGCTGATCACCTACTCAGAAGCGGTACACCTTCCCGCAGCAACCGGGCCTCTTTTAATTTGTTAAGTTGCTTATTGTTTGCTGTTTTGAGATGAAGTTAAAAAATGCAAGATATTTTAGATTTTGTTTCCCTAGGCCAAATTTAATGGTGACAAAGTGCGTCCACGTGCCTGTCCAGAGGCCTACCATGACAAGTATGACATGATACGCTAAAACACGCATGTCCCATTAATATATTACACCTTCTATGTTTAGTCTTTCCCATGGTTGTTATCTGGAGGTTGGCCATATAGCAAGAAAATATGTCACTGATTTGCTGTATTTTTGTGTTATCATTCTACCTTGTTATTAGAAGAATTGAATATCTGACAGCGGAATGAAATATGCCATCAAGCACAACAATGGTATTGTCAGGTTGGATAAAGGCGGTGACAGACAAGGTACTGTTAGTTAACCCATTTTTGTTTTTTGCCAGGAACTAATCTACATATAATTGAGTATTGTTAGCAGCTTATGAAGCAGCCATAAAGGTGACATAAAGCCGGCGGTCTGACCTGCTAGTCCTCATCACTTTCCAAGAGACACAGGGCTGACTAGGTCATGCTGTGTTCTCCTCCTCAGCCGCGCTTATTACCATTCCCTCCATTTCCTTCCGCCTTCCCAGAGTGGTGCCAAGCCTGTATTACCCTTCAGGCAAGCAGCGCCTGTGGAACAGCTTCTTCAAATGCTCACACTATTACCATGATAATTGCAGAATTACTGATGCCAGCTCTACCCACTCCCTTCTTCACAGAGAAAACAAGCGTTTTACTCTTGACATACTGTGCCTCCACTTGCCCAAGTGGAAAAACTGAAAAAAGGGACGGATTATGTGCTGACTGCTGAGCAAGATTCATTGTTTTACAGAATAAATTAGTCCGATGACTAAAAAGGAGCTGGCATTGATTTCTAATGCATGCAAATTGGTAACACAGGCGGAGGATCCAGCAGGAGGACGCTATCAACCTGTGTATCTCGGGCTTACGTACTCAGTTTCATTTTGTGACGAACATGGCTTGTGATGGTGTTACTACGGGCCAAGAACAATTGGCATACATACGGTTATGAACAGTCGATCTGCCCTATATGTTGCGTCGTCCAATATCGACAGGTTCAACCGACAGTCTAATGTGTATGGGAGCGCGGATAATTTATTGTCGGGAGACATATCGATCCGGCATGTCTGATTTTGGACTGACAATCGTCTTGATAAATCGTCATCTGACATGTCTAGTGTTGGCTTTCTCATGCCGAATACAGGAGCGCTTGGCCTAACGAGTCATCCTGTGTATGGGAGAGCTAGCCGAGGCAGACGATCGGCTGAATCACTGTGTGACTGACAGCCAGCTAATGTGTATGGCCGGCTTTACCTGTAGAATCTAGAGCTGGTTTATGGATGAATACATTAAAAATATGGTGCTCCACTGTAGCCAAAATCAGTAGTTGGGACTGTATTAACTTTTTCTATTTATCACTAATCGTAAAAACAACAGTGTTTGAATCCCATGTTGGACATGGCAAATAGGGTGAAAGAAGCATCTACATGAAAGGTGTAGCCCATCTATGGGGGATCATTTTTTTTTCCTTAAATGCATGCATTTGGAGCTAAAAATCAGTTTTGCAATTGCAGTCCATTAAACATTTTCCACCATTTGCTTTCTACAGCCTCTGTGTTCCACTATCTATTGCTGGCTGCAGAAAAAGTTAACTTAGAATCCATCAGTCAGCCCCCTATGACAATCCAAAACTCTTGTATCTGTCATTTTCTGAGCTCCTCTCAGCCGATTTATGACCACATCGAAGTTGAGTATGCAGGGAAACAAAGGGTTGGTATAAGACAAATAGTGAAACATTTTCAATAAAACAGAGTTTTAGTCACTAAATGCATTCAATTAAGCAAAATAAAAATGTCTCCAAAGATTTACAAACCCTTTTAATACACTTTGCTCTATAACTATGACATTTGTTGTGGCGCTGTAACACCAGGAAAAGTTCCAAAAAGACAGAAAAATGTTAAGGAAGACTGATCATTTACTTGGCTTCAACAACTTCACAAAAATTGCATTTGTCAGTTTAATCCTATACAGTCATAACATTTTTCTATTATCTTGTATTTCCATCAAATAATATCTCTGGCAAATTAAGAACTGCTAAAGCTGCAATAAACCTAAAGAAACTTTGGGGTTATACCATGCGTTTCCCACAATCCATATCCAGGTTCTGTAGTTATGTTACTTAAAACTTCATACAAATCAGTTATTTCTATGGGACTTTTAAAAAAAATACATTTTACTAATTTTTATTAAACTGAATTAAAAAATCTTAGTACCCCCAGGACAAGAAAGCGACATCATCCTACCAAATAGATTCATTCAAAAAAAGTGACGTCAATGGAGATTAGAGGTTAACTAAATTTAGGCTTGGTGCCCAAGCATCATAGTGGGATAGTCGTAGGATGTCGCTGTACCGCGTATCTAATAAATCACTTAATAAGGAGGCGTCAGCTCTCATGAGGAGATTCTTTTAGTAAATATTTCTCCAAAAAATAAAAATGCTGGAGTGACTTTTCAGAGAACACTATGTTCTACTGTTCCTCTGTTGTTCCTCTTGGAATTGTGTGAATGAGAATCCCATTCTTATTAATCAGGTGTGATGCAGATCGGGCAGCATCGGAGCGTACAGGAATATGTGCCATTGACAAGGAAAGTGGTAAAACCACTATTTAATAATTTCCCAAAAAATAGCAGAACAGCACAATGCTGAGTTTGATAAAATAAGATGCTGTAGCATTGTTATTTTATGGTGAAGACAAGTGGGCTCTAAAATAGCAATGCTTGGGGGACTGACAAGTGCTTTCTTTTTTTTTTTTTGGTAAGACCAGATTCTATAACCCATCTTGAAATAAACAATTTGCAATAGAGATGTGTCCATCCTTATCAATCCATGAATTTCATTAAGGGACTCCAACTTCTCCTGGCACAATCTATAACATCACCGGAGATGTGTTCTTCTGTCTGAAGGCTCCAGCGCATGTCAGGAGTCACCGCATGACAGGAGTCAGCGCATGCCAGAAGTCAGGCCATGTCAGGAGTCACTGCATGACAGGAGTCAGCGCATGCCAGAGGTCAGCACATGTCAGGACATCAGCGCATGCCAGGACACCAGTGCATGTCAGGACATCAGCGCATGTCAGGAGTCGGCGCATGTCAGACGTCAGCGCATGTCAGGATGCCAGCGCATGTCAGGACGTCAGCACATGTCAGGAGTCAGCGCATGTCAGGAGTCAGCGCATGTCAGGAAGTCAGCGCATGTCAGGAGTCAGCGCATGTCAGGAGTCAGCGCATGTCAGGAGTCAGAGCATGTCAGGAAGTCAGCACATGTCAGGAGTCAGCGCATGTCAGGAGTCAGCGAATGTCAGGACGTCAGCACATGTCAGGACGTCAGCGCATGCCAGGATACCAGTGCATGTCAGGACATCAGCGCGTGTCAGGAGTCAGCGCATGTCAGACGTCAGCACATGTCAGGATGCCAGCACATGTCAGGACGTCAGCACATGTCAGGAATCAGCACATGTCAGACGTCAGCTAATGTCAGGACGCCAGCGCATGTCAGGAGTCAGCGAATGTCAGGACGTCAGCGCATGTCAGGAAGTCAGCGCATGTCAGGAGTCAGTGCATGTCAGGACGTCAGCACATGTCAGGAGTCAGCGCATGTCAGGAGTCAGCGAATGTCAGGAGTCAGCGCATGTCAGGAGTCAGTGAATGTCAGGACATCAGCACATGTCAGGAGTCAGCGCATGTCAGGAGTCAGCGCATGTCAGGAGTCAGCGCATGTCAGGAGTCAGTGCATGTCAGGAGTCAGCGAATGTCAGGACGTCAGCATATGTCAGGATGTCAGCGAATGTCAGGACGTCAGCACATGTCAGAAGTCAGCGCATGTCAGGAGTCAGTGCATGTCAGGAGTCAGCGCATGTCAGGAGTCAGCGCATGTCAGGAGTCAGCGCATGTCAGGAGTCAGCGCATGTCAGGAGTCAGCGAATGTCAGGAGTCAGCGCATGTCAGGAAGTCAGCACATGTCAGGAGTCAGCGCATGTCAGGAGTCAGCGAATGTCAGGACGTCAGCACATGTCAGGACGTCAGCGCATGCCAGGACACCAGTGCATGTCAGGACATCAGCGCGTGTCAGGAGTCAGCGCATGTCAGACGTCAGCACATGTCAGGATGCCAGCACATGTCAGGACGTCAGCACATGTCAGGAATCAGCACATGTCAGACGTCAGCGCATGTCAGGACGCCAGCGCATGTCAGGAGTCAGCGAATGTCAGGACATCAGCGCATGTCAGGAAGTCAGAGCATGTCAGGAGTCAGTGCATGTCAGGACGTCAGCACATGTCAGGAGTCAGCGCATGTCAGGAGTCAGCGAATGTCAGGAGTCAGCGCATGTCAGGAGTCAGCGAATGTCAGGACATCAGCACATGTCAGGAGTCAGCGCATGTCAGGAGTCAGCGCATGTCAGGAAGTCAGTGCATGTCAGGAGTCAGCGCATGTCAGGAGTCAGCGCATGTCAGGAGTCAGCGCATGTCAGGAGTCAGCGCATGTCAGGAGTCAGCGAATGTCAGGACGTCAGCATATGTCAGGATGTCAGCGAATGTCAGGACGTCAGCACATGTCAGAAGTCAGCGCATGTCAGGAGTCAGTGCATGTCAGGAGTCAGCGCATGTCAGGAGTCAGCGCATGTCAGGAGTCAGCGCATGTCAGGAGTCAGCGCATGTCAGGAGTCAGCGCATGTCAGGAGTCAGCGCATGTCAGGAGTCAGCGAATGTCAGGACGTCAGCACATGTCAGGAGTCAGCGAATGTCAGGACGTCAGCGAATGTCAGGACATGTCAGGAGTCAGTGCATGCCAGGACATCAGCGTATGCCAGGAAGTTGGTTAGAGCAGCAGCAGCTTCACTGGCAGAGAGAGAGAAACAGAGCGAATGGCTAGTTCAATATATTACAAGTCACATCACAGCCACTGGGTGGTCACACATAGCATAAACATCTCCTGACAGAGTGCTGCAAAAGCATGCTTTTTTATGGCCATCCTGCCCTACTCATTTCAGGATATTTCAAGCCCAGTGGAAACATAGGGAAGGATGCAGAATGATATAACAAGCTTTACCTCTAACATCAACTGGGTAAACTCTTCATTACTAAGAAAAGATGGCTTCCAGTCCTGCCTGATCTCACAAGCTTCTGTCTGTGCTGTGATTTCTAGGAAAGAGACAACACATTGTACATGAATACACATGACATATGACTAGCTGCACACCACTATGCCCCGCACACCTGTACAGCATACCTTTCTGTTTCTGCAAGAAATCAATAGTTCTTTGGAGAATGGTGGACTTGTCCATCTTGAGGGGGTGTCCATGGCCGTGCAGCATTGTACACAGCTCCTTAATGAGGACATTAAATTGGTCTCTTCTCTTCTTCTCAGATTTATTCCGTGAAGCCCTGAATACAATGAAAAGTATTATTATAAAGCTACACTATGTGGTTTGTATAAGGCTATGCTTAAATCTCCCAAGATTTAGATTGAGGGAAACTTCAAACTCTGCCGCTACTCCAGGAAAGCCCGTAAGGAAGTGCAATAATGCAGCTCTTGTATGTATATGATCATAGGTCCTATCCCTCAGTGCAGCACTGGCTTATTTTAATCCTCATCTACTCAGTTAACGGAAACCGTGAGAAATCGGTGTAAGCCTATGTGCACACTGAGTTTTTCAATGCATTTTTGGAGCAAAAACTGAGCAGACACCAAATGAAAACTCTCCAAATCTCAAAACTCAGCAAAAACATTGAGTTTCTGCTCAGTTTCTGCTAAAAACCTCATCAAAACGACTGTGTGAACGGAGCCCAAGCATTTGTGCAAACGGAGTATTTTTGCAGACATTTTGAATCAGAAATTGAGCAGAATCGCCAAGTTTTTGAGGTTTATGATTTTTGATGTGGATTTAGAGAGTTTTGTTCACTTTCTCCTCCAAAACCTTCTAAAAAAACTCTGCGTGCACAAACCCTAAGAAACCAGGCAGCCTCAAAAAATGGAGTCTTATAAAAGTATTGTCTGCAAAAACAGGGACAAGGTTTGTTCTGTCAATGTATTGCCTGTAGATGAAGTGATCCTATCACATCACAAATATTGAAATTTAAAATACATAATTAATCTCGTATATTAGTATTAAATTAGAAACGCCGAGCTGTTAGTGTGAGCCATGGACCGGATTCTCAATTAATTTTGGAAGCAATATAACAAGATACTTTGTGTAGATCTCCTCTAATTCGGGACTCATATCACACAAAAAATGGATCTGGAAGTCGAGATTTCAATCTGAGTCATGTGGATTTCAGTAAGTGCCTATGATTGCACCCAGCGGGTTGGCTTTGTGGGAGCGGCAGTAATGACTTTGTAATGGCCTCCACAGCTCCAGTATTAGTCATCAGTATTTTAACAATTCAATTTTAGTCAAAATCATAATGAAGCACAAAAACAGCCAAAGGACAGAACCACCGGCTGACATACATAGTCCCTGACCAAAGGTAGGATGCCGCAATATTCTCAAATGTCAGGCTACTGGCCTAACGCACAGACATGATGGGAGGAAGATCCAAGGTAAAGACACAGCCAGCTCAGCACTGAAGTCCAATATCGTCCAAGTGCACAGAACTACATCTTGAACGATGTAACGAGTCAAGAAAAAGCAAAGAGGGTTTAGTTCTAGCTCCTCAGATAACATCGTTTCATTTAGACAAATGTCAAAAATTCCATGGCACTCAAGAGCAAAAAATAAGCAAAGAGGAGACAGAAGCGACACGTTTTGAACATAGACTGAGATCTTAATTAGAACTCTGATTAAGGGCACGGTCTGCGATCGAAATGCGTCACTTTTCTCTCCTCTTTATTTTTGCTTTTGAGTGCCACGGAATTTTTACAATTGTCCAAAAAAATTGGAATTTTAACTAAGAAGCTGGGACTTAAACCCTCTTTGTTTTTTTCTTGAGGAAGGTCCAAAGCATTGGAATATAATAATGAAGGAATATAAAGACAAAGAGTTTGATTTGACATTTGTGTGTTTTTTGTTTTAAAGTCACCTGTTTTGTCTTGTGGAATTTGTTGCCCGTTTTGCACCAAATTCTTTAAAACGAGATTCATGAATTTTGCATGAAGTCAATTGTTCTTTTTTTTTGCTTTCAAACTTTTATGTGACTTTTCAGTCCAAACAGTCACACATTTTGCACAATGTGAAAAGGCTACAAATGTGCAATCAGACAAAAAAAAACCCTAAACTCTGCCTTCATTGTAAATTAAAAAAGAAAGGGTTACAATAGACTAGACTTAAAAAAAAAACAAGCAAATGGAAGAGTGCAAAACCTAAAAAAGGACTAAAACAGGCGCGAATGCAATTATGAAATAGGCTCAAAGATCCTACTGTTACATCGCTAAAAACTATACTGCCATATGTAGTTAGTGCATACTCCTTCTGTATCGTAAATCAAAATCATTTCGTCACTTGGGGGGAAACAAAACTGAGCTCTGTCTCAACCAGTCATCAGGTTATACGCTGCATTATGACAGTCTGTAGCATGACCAATATAGGAATATTGCAGACTGACGTAAGTTTCTGTGAACTATGGTCACTCTAAGGAATCTATTTTCTCTTCGGCTGGTCTACTCTCTGTTCAGATCTGATGTAATTCTGCTAGAGAAGTGATTTGAAGTGTAACTAAACTTTTAATTAAGGTTTCATATATTGTAGCCTGTGTTCAGTATTGTTGATCGTGAAGAGGCCAAGATACTAAGACCCTTGTCAGTAGATCTATGGGCCTTTAGACCACAATGCCTGCTCTTCAGCAAAAGCTGTGCTTGTCTGCCCCATCGGTATGGGTGATCAGAGCCCCTTGTCAGGTACAGTTAATCTGTGGGGGATCAGATATTGAGTGATAGGTAATGGACTTAAAGAAGTTGTCAACTACTTGGACAACTCCTTGTCATACCCCACGCTCTGAACCCAAAAACATAGAAAAGCTTATACTCACCTCCTGTGCCAGTGCCATTCTCGCTCTCCCCAGGGCTCCAGTGCAGTTGTTGTGACACGTGACTCTGGTGCCCAATCAGGACTGGCGTCACTGTCCCCGCCTTCTGTCGAATTAAACATGAAGAGGAAATCAGATATCAGCTGCAGCCAGACTTCCTCTTCATGTTCAATTCATACGAAGGTGAGGACAGTAATGCCAGCGCTGATTGGGCGCCGGGTTCACATGTCACAAAACGGCATGAGAGCCCCGGGACCCTGAAAGGCATGAGAGCCCCGGGACCCCGAGTGCCGACACCGCTGGAATGGCATCAGCACGGGAGGTAAGTATAAGCTTTTCTATTTTATCGGGCCAAGCATTTAGATCAAGAAGGGGTTGTCCTAGTAGTGGACAGCTGCTTTAAGGACGACCTGTCACCAAGGTCAAACGTGGCCAGTTTTTGCTCTTATTTTATTCCTACTGCTCTCCTAAATATCCAAATATTTAAATCATACTGTTCCTGTGATTTGGATCTGCTTATTTATTGCTAATTTTTATGATGTTTACAAGGGGGCGTGGCCTACAAGATAACAATGCAAAGCAGTCAAAAGGCACACCCCTGAGGAAACAAGTGAGCAAGACCATAAAAGACGCTAAATAAAAAGACCCATATCTCTGGAACAAAATGACGGGTTTAAATTACAAAAAAAAATGGAATACTCTGGAGTAGTGGGAATAACAATAGGAGAAAAAATTGTCCATGTTTGTCAACCACCCACTGATCAGCTGAACATAACGAGGGATACATCGACAACAAATAAATTAGTAAGTAATTTAAAGGGGTCGGACACTTTATCTTTATTTTTACATACATGTTAGGATACCGTCACACAGTGGCATTTTGATCGCTACGACGGCACGATCCGTGACGCTCCAGCATCGTAACAATATCGCTCCAGCGTCGTAGACTGCTGTCACACTTTGCAATGTACGACGCTGGAGCGATAATTTCATGACGTATGTGCGATGTAGAAGCCGTTGGTTACTATGCGCACATCGTATACGATATATGTTACACCATGCGATCATGCCACCACAGCGGGACACTAGACGACGAAAGAAAGTTTCAAACGATCTGCTACGACGTACGATTCTCAGCGGGGTCCCTCATCGCAGGAGCGTGTCAGACACTGCGAGATCGTAACTATATCGCTGGAACGTCACGCATCGTGCCGTCATAGCGATCAAAATGCCACTGTGTGACGGTACCCTTAGAGATATGATTTTACAACACTTCATATATCTAATTAATCTAGGTTATCGTCCTGTACCTCTTAATACATCTTTCCTCACAGATGGCACAGCACTCCTGTTCATACAATGGCTGCTGATGGAGGAGCATGTGACCAGACCTGCCCATCAGCCTCCTCCAATAGAAAATCAGCTTTCCCAAGTGAGCCATTTTTTAATTGGAGGAGGCTGATGGACTGGTCTGGTCACATACTCCTCCACCAGTAGCCATTTTATGGACCGGAGAGCTGTGCAGTCTGTGAGGAAAGTAAAAAGAGCAGGAGGACACCATGTCATACATACTGTATATATTTGTCTGCAGTGTAAAATCATGTTTTGAACACATGTTAAAATACATATAAAGTAGACAACCCCTTTAAGGAAAGTGCAACTTAACAGACCTTCATACTTTAAGTGTGTAATTTGATTTGGTGAACCAACCACATGATTCTTGGCTCTCTGCACGTCTGTGCGATATAAAGACGGTACAATTTATTTTTATTAAAGGATGATATCATTAGGTAATAATGTAAGTTTATGAGAGACAGAAGCCCTGATGACTAAATAATGATAGTGTGTTCACCACTTTGGTATTTTAAATGATTATTTCAAAATGTCCTCATATCTCGTGATGAAAATGTCAGGACTTGTTCAGAAAAGTATTACAAAAAAAAAATACAATAAAATTCAGTGTAGCAGCGATCACTTATTCTACGTATTACGATTTTTCCTTTTTGCGCTTTTGTTTTCTCCTTCCCCTTTATCTAAGCCACAACTTTATTTTATGCTTTTCTTTTTAAAATGATAATTTGGTTGAAATTGCTATTTGAGCTCTTGATTTTTGAGGGACGGGTTGTAGTTTTGAATGAGATCATTTATATTACCATATAATGTACTGAACAATGGAGGGGACAATGTGGTGTGTGAATGGGAGAAAAAAATTCTGTCATTGTTTTTGGATTTTGTTTTCACAGCACTCGTTGTGCAGGAAAAATCACCTGGCAATGCGATGCCTCGGGTCAGCACAATTACAGTGATACCAAACATCCTTTGGGTTTGTGTTGACATTTTATGAGATCTGTAACTTTTTTAGTTTTCCATTGATGGAACTGTATGAGTTTTGTGTTTTGTGTGGTGATCTGATATCTTTACTGATATCATTTGGAGGTGCACACAGTATTTTTATTGCTTCTTATTGTATTTTTGTGGGAAAAGGTGACTGAATAATGGAAAAACTTGAGTTGAAATTTTCAAAGTTTAAACAAGAAAAAGGGCTGAGACTCAAATCTATCTATCTATCTATCTATCTATCTATCTATCTATCTATCTATCTATCTATCTATAAATCACTATGTTTTAGTCCACATAGAAGACTTAAACCTATGATTGTTAATTACTTGCTCTATATTCTGGACAACTGTAGTTTTACAACATATAGAACAATTGACTGCCTCCTATAAAACTGTGCTTTGTTGGAGGCAAAAATGACGGTGATGGGGGCATTAAGAAGGCCCATGGCTGCCATTACAACCTATTAGTACCCTGTGATCACCAGAATCGAACCACTTATATGACACCAAGATTGACAGCGGCATTTAAAGAGGTTTTCCACTACTAATTTAACCCCTTTTCAATCATATATCCCAACTCTTACTATCAGTTTTCAAATATATTCCTATTACATGCACTACGTCTGTAAGCTCATCGCTATGAGGGTCATTTAGTCTTCTGATGTGATTCTGGCTCTGCTACTTACGATCTGCAAACTGGACTCGGATGAACTGAGTAGTGCACATCATTGGTGGGGGCGGGCTACCTCTATGATTGACAGCAGTCTGATTATGCATGATCAGATCAGAATACACCTTCCTCTTCTGCCTGGATCCTGCTGATGCATTGGAGTGCCAAGCCTTCAGCTGACAAGCGCTACAATGTGCTGTTGATCATTAGAAAGCATAATACAGAGCTTATCAGTTGAATGAACAGCACTTCAAAGCTTCGGCAGGATCCAAGCAGAGAGGAGAGTGACGCCTGATGTGAGCTTGGTAATGGAGACTGACTCTGCCGTTACTTTGAAGTGCTGTGCCTTCAGTTGACAAGCCCTGTGATATACTTTTTAATAACAAGCAGCACATCGCAGGGCTTGTCAGCTGAAGGGACAACACTCCAAAGCATCAGCAGGATCCATCCAGGCAATGATGGAGAAGAGTGAAGCCTTATCTGAGCATGTGTGCTCAGACTGCTGAGAGTGAAGCCTTATCTGGGCATGTGTGTTCAGACTGCTGAGAGTGAAGCCTGATCTGAGCATGTGTGCTCAGAATGCTGAGAGTGAAGCCTTATCTGAGCATGTGTGCTCAGACTGCTGACAGTGAAGCCTGATCTGAGCATGTGTGCTCAGACTGCTGAGAGTGAAGCCTGATCTGAGCATGTGTGCTCAGACTGCTGACAGTGAAGCCTTATCTGAGCATGTGTGCTCAGACTGCTGACAGTGAAGCCTTATCTGAGCATGTGTGCTCAGACTGCTGAGAGTGAAGCTTTATCTGAGCATGTGTGCTCAGACTGCTGAGAGTGAAGCCTGATCTGAACATGTGTGCTCAGAATGCTGAGAGTGAAGCCTGATCTGAGCATGTGTGCTCAGACTGCTGAGAGTGAAGCCTTATTTGAGCATGTGTGTTCAGACTGCTGAGAGTGAAGCCTGATCTGAGCATTTGTGCTCAGAATGCTGAGAGTGAAGCCTTATCTGGGCATGTGTGTTCAGACTGCTGAGAGTGAAGCCTGATCTGAGCATGTGTGCTCAGACTGCTGAGAGTGAAGCCTTATTTGAGCATGTGTGTTCAGACTGCTGAGAGTGAAGCCTGATCTGAGCATGTGTGCTCAGAATGCTGAGAGTGAAGCCTTATCTGGGCATGTGTGTTCAGACTGCTGAGAGTGAAGCTTTATCTGAGCATGTGTGCTCAGACTGCTGAGAGTGAAGCTTTATCTGAGCATGTGTGCTCAGACTGCTGAGAGTGAAGCCTGATCTGAACATGTGTGCTCAGAATGCTGAGAGTGAAGCCTGATCTGAGCATGTGTGCTCAGACTGCTGAGAGTGAAGCCTTATCTGAGCATGTGTGCTCAGACTGCTGAGAGTGAAGCCTTATTTGAGCATGTGTGTTCAGACTGCTGAGAGTGAAGCCTGATCTGAACATGTGTGCTCAGAATGCTGAGAGTGAAGCCTGATCTGAGCATGTGTGCTCAGACTGCTGAGAGTGAAGCCTTATCTGAGCATGTGTGCTCAGACTGCTGAGAGTGAAGCCTGATCTGAGCATGTGTGCTCAGATGGCTGTCACTCACAGAGATGTTGCCCCTCCCCCACCAGTGATGTGCGTTGCTCAGTTCGTCCGATTTCGGTTTCCAGACCGGAAGCAGTAGAGCCAGAATCACAACAGATGGCTTGATTACCCACATAGCGTTGAGCTTTCCTTGAGAAGAGCAGATAATAGAAGTATATTAGGAAACTGGTAGTTAGGAAGTGCTAAGACATATGAAAGAGGTGAAATTAGTAGAGGAAACCCTCTTTAAGATGTTATAGCAGTGATCAGAGCCAGCTTGAAAAGAGGCCTTTGCTGGCTACATACCATCTCCCACCCACCATGCATGGAGTGGGCTCAGCCACTGAGCCCACTCCAGATATCGGACATACCAGTATATCCTATGTTGGAGAGAGTTTAAAGTGATCATCCACTACTTTTATATATGCTTCAGATATGTTATCAATATCAGTAGTAGTTCTGCACCCAGCAACCCCACTGATCAGCCCTCATCACCCCAAGCAGCAGCTCTGCACAATGTTTAGGGGCCGCTGTTGTGTATTGCAGATCATATTCTCCACAATAACAGCTGATCAGCAGTACCTGGCAGCGGCCATGACACTATGGTGTCCCGCACTGTAGACCGTTGACAGCCGCCTACCATCGGAGCTGATAAAAGGTCATAAGTGGGAGCATTTATCTAATTAAGCTGCCCTTTTATCTGTAGTGCCACAAAATGGGAAATGAGGCATGTACTTGGAATCAGTTGGCTGTCTGATTGGGGTCATCAGAAGAAAAAGACCCTAAGGCCCCAATTCATTAAGATGCTGTTTTGTGCACATAATACGTGTGGGACCCAGTCTTTGGGGACATATTTTTCCAGCTTTGCTGTTGACCATATTGTATTTTTTTTATCTCACCACATCTACCTGAAAACATTAGGGGCACACTATATGATCGGCAGAACCTTGAAACGACCTAGCAAAAATAACGTCTCTGTGCCGTGTCCATCTAGCCGTCTGTTATACCCGATTTATAAAATGACTACCCTTTTTAGAATATATGTAAATGTTTCTTCGTTTGCATACTATTTTGCCTTACTGCACAGATTGTTTTATTGTACGAGCATAATATAAATAAAAGCTTCCTATTGGCTCGCAAACCTCTTCGCTCTGTCTTTCTCATCTTCATCCATCAGCTCGTTTAGACAACACAGGATTCTGAAGAAGAAAATAAGACACCGGTAAATGCGATTATTGAAAATTCAGTTTAAGACTTTAAGCAAAAATCTATATAAATTTGCAGCTAATGTGTAAATAAACATTGACGTTACTAACGCAGCTGTGTCTATTCCCTGCGGACAGACTCTGGGAAATCGCTGCTGAGTAATCGGGTATCATCAAAACATCTGCTCCTGCAGAACAGTCATATTACACGGCCCACGAGCTCTACTAGAGTGTTCAGAGACAGGACCACTTGGGACTCTCAGTCATTTTACTAGAGGAGTCCTGCTCTGGATTTGTGCTGACATTCTATGTCATTGATGGGTGACGAACAGGAGAATGTAAACATTCTAAACGTATTTTTTCTTTTACTGCAAATCTTTGAATGGACGGGAATCAGCAATAAGCAGATAGATCAATAACAGCTTGGTTCCACTTTTCGACTTTTCACAGATCGCAGGGGTCCTTTGCTTAAAGGGGCTGTCACATCTATTTTCAGGAGTGCATTGTTCCTCTGCCTTCCTACTTGCTAGGGGGTGGTGTATTCCTGATGATTGACAGTCTGATCCAGCGGCATGGCTGTGCCTCTCTGCAGCATCGGAGGAGCACAGTGGTGGCCAGATGAAGGAAACTGGCTGGCTTTAGAGCAGCGCTTGCAAAAAGCATAGCAAAGAGCTTGCAAGCACACTCTCCTTACCTAGGAGACCGACCACTGCTGATACACTGCAGAGGTGGCCGGTCACCTAGCCAATGATCAGTATTAGAAATCTCTCTAAAAACGAAGATGATTTTGAATAAAACCTAAAATGCAAAGTTGCTTATTTTTACTAGCAATTTGCAGTTTTACCCATTTCAGAAACAACCCGTTTAAGAACAGCATTTGGGCTCCTTGCCTCTAATAACTCACTACATAGAACTCCTTCTTATACCTGTCACATTCCACCAGTAAATGTGATCCATTAATCAAGCCAAGCTGGGAGAAGAGAAGCTAAAGGAAGGGAACATATCGTAGTTTGTCTAATTTTTCTCTGAAAAAGTCTTAACATTTCAGAGTTAAAGGGAAAACGTTAGCATATGTGAGTAGTGATATGGTTGTGTATGGGCATGTCCTCCAATGCACATGATAACTTTTTCTGTACAGATCTGATGTGCTAGTCATGAGAAATCTAGCATAGTAAGCCATATGCAAGCCACAGAATGACAACATGCATGGGCCCTAATCTAGCAGTAAAAGACACACTGGTTTTTAAAGGGAACCTGTCACCAAGTTTTCCCAATACAAAGTACTGCCAGCACCTTTAAGGCCTCTTTTTCAGCATTCTCGTAAGTTGTATGTAAGTCCCCAATCTCCTCTGCATAGTATTAAAGATATTTTTTAATATACCCACAATTTTCCTACGATCTCTTCCTAAAATCTCCGTCCTCCTTCCCTGCTTCATGTGGACGATGCGTCCTATGTCATCCACACAATGTCCTCCAATCGTGCACCTGCGCAAGCGCATTTCTGCCCTGCCCTGCCGAGGGCAGACTGAGGTACTGTAGTGCGGATGCGCCAGAAAAGGCCAAAGAGCGCCGATGACCTGGGAGTAAAGCTGGCGCATGTGCACTATAATGGGGCAGGGCGGAGACAAGTGCGCCTGCGCAGCAGCATGATGGGAGACACCGTGTGGATGATGTAGGATTCGTCATGCTCATGAAGCAGGGAAGGAGTGATTGTGGGAGGGGGCGCTAGATCAAGACCAGTGACGCCGATGGGACCGTACCGCGTGGTCTGTGAGTATAATAAAAGATCTTATTTTTTGCTATGCGGTAGAAATTGGGACATATATACATTTACTAGAATTATGTAAAAGTGGCCTTAAAGTGCTGGCCGGATCTGGTGACTGGTTCCCTTTACCAGACTGTCAGCCATGACTCTTCTGTTTGATGGAGAACCATCATTCTATAACATAAGTGGATAAACTTCATTAAGTGAATCTCCCTGTCGCCCACATCGAGCGCGGTGACTACAGTGTGACAGTAGTCACTGAGGACACATTTAGGACATATAAAACAAGTTACATCCTGAGCCAAGATGTTTTGTTTTCTCCAAATACGCCATGTCTGTGCGCAAATGATCTTTGAGAGTCTTTTAATTGACATGTGGCTTCTTAAAAGCATTAAAGCAGGTTCACGCTGTGCTACTTACACATCAGTGTTCTTTGTGAGACTGGACGCAACGTATTCTGCTTCTTCTTGTAAACTGGAGAAAATGAGATTAATATTAATCAATTACATTCTTTTATATTATTGCACGTTGTGTAATAAACCTGATATGTGAAGATTGTACAACACAATGACATTATATACTGGAAACACAGTACTCAAGATATACAGTTATATGAAAAAGTTTGGGCACCCCTATTAATCTTAAGCTTAATTCAAATTTTGTTTGAATGCAGATTGCACATTTTCTGTTAGTACAATAAACCTCATTTCAAGGCAGAAACATTACTCTGTCCAACAGTTATTAGATATATGAAACTGAAATAGCTGTTGCAAAAAAAAAACAATTTTTATAAAACATTAAGCTTAAGATTAATAGGGGTGCCCAAACTTTTTCATATAACTGTATGTATGTGATTCCCCCACATTTTGCATGCACTTTTGCTGCCATTTATTAATTTAAACTCATTTAAATCAATACAACTTACATTGATATTAAATTATACACAACATCATCAAATTACATTCTGGAAGATTACAAATGAACAGCCCTGATTTAGTTATCACCTTGGTAAGGGTCTCTTGAAGTCAAAAACACTTGTATCATCCATTGTATTAAAAGGAATCTGTCACCAGGGTTTTGTCATCCAATCTAAGACCAGAATGATGTGGGAACAGAGATACTGGTCTCAGTCTTGTGTCCCTTACTGGGCTGCTGGCTGTAGGTTTGGTAAAATCAGAGTTTTATCAACAGGAGATTATCACTAGAAGACTAGTAAACCTGCTGCCACGTAGTTCTCCATATTCATGATCTCTGAATACCCACATTCCCACAAGTGATTGGCAGCTTACTGCCCATGCACAGTGTACACAGAAAGCTGCTAATCAGTAGTGTGAGTGTGTGTAGGGGTTGGGGGGTATACAGAGATTAATATTCAGATAACTGATATTTCGGCAGCAGATATGAGTGATATTATCAAAACTCCAGCAAGCACTCCAATTATTGACAAATCACTAGGAGCATTGTCCTGATCCAAGGACACCAAAAATCTTCTAAACCTAATAATCCTTCCATGGCACCCGCTCATCAGCAGAGTACAAATCAAATCGAGTACCCAACTGCATCCAAAAAATTACCACCAACACCAAGGGGCATAGAGAGACCCAAATTCTTATTTACATTTACCTTACCTTTTCTCATATGAAGAACCACTGAACACATCAAGTTATTGATCATCAATTATTTAAGTTATTTGTTTTTTTTGTGTGCCAAAGTGTTAGAGAACTATGACATATCTACATTATTTTATCCTAACAGAACCCATCGCCTTATAATATGCCCATCAGGTTTCTGTAAAGGTTACGGTACGTTTGACGGCAGAGATCAGGTACAGACTGGGGCTGAAATTCAGCCCTGGCATTTGAAATCACACAGGCCCATGGTGTCCCCGTCCCCAAGAACCAGATGGGATATATTACTAATATTACCCTGGATGGAGGAAAGGAAGATTTACCAATACTTCTAATGATACCCGTGGCCTGCTGGGGTAAGTGACGGAGAACTTTGTGCTCCGTCACAACTCTTAACAGTATGGGTATCTTGAGATCACTGATTCTGTTAGCAACATAGCAGACAAGGCAGCCTATGACCAGACAGGCCCTTCTGGTATTTGCCAGAATTGCCAGATGGTCAGTCCAGCCCTGGTAGAGATTATTATTATAATGCTGCTTTCCTTACATAGCGCCATTCCTTACAGACATCATCATCACTGTCCCCATTGGGGCTCACAATCTACACAATCTACATTCCCTATCAGTATGTCTCTGTAGTGTGGGAGGAAACATTAGAACCCGGAGGAAACCCACGCAAACACGGGGAGAACATACAAACTCCTTGGAGATGTTGTCCTTGGTAGGATTTCAATCCCGGACCCTAACGCTGTAAATCAGCACTTACCACCCAGCCAACATGCTGCCCCCAGAGACGACTCTGTTGTTCAAAAAGCGACAGAATGTAAGAACATCAGTGTAAACAGAACCATAGGAAAGAACAATAATGCTTTTACATATTTGACTTTTTTTGTCAAAATAATTGGAGTATTTGTATTGTTTTACCATTGATGACATCTTGTGAACATTTGACTACACCGGTTGAAGATTCTCTGGAAATTGTCCAACCTTGACCAATTCTAATTGAGAGACTCTCAGCAACAAAATATTCAAAGCCTTTCTCAATTGTGATCTATTAAATCTGTGCATTTGCCAAGTAAAATACCCTTCATCTTCCAGTCCTCATCCTTTTTACCATCTAGAGGTAGTCTACTCCATCAGAATAATCTAAGACTAAAGCAAGCCTGTAGTCAGACTGTCTCTGTCTCTGGACTGTCTCTGATTTACGAAGCTTACGAAGCTGCAGTTGTGACATTACTGACATGTTGCTGTGGCCCCAAAGTGTAGAAGCCTACTTGCAAGTGCCGTGACCTACAAATATGAATATATGTGTACAGTTATGCATTATATAGAGTGATGTAAGTGTTATTTAACTGAAAACTTCTTAGCATAAGAAGTAAAATCAGAAACTCAGATGTGTTTCAGGGTATGTCAAGGTCCTTTAGAGAGCCTATTTAGAGAGGCAATTTATATACTTAAATTCCCAGAGAATCATTGCCCGGCCTATAAGTTTACTTAATCCAACTTGTTGCTCTCCACAAGAATCATTAACTCTATGATCCCCTATCAGCGGCCTCTCACCCAGTCAAATCGGTTCCCACACTCCATAACAACTGTCGGCAAATAAAATCCTTTTAAGGATCAATATTGACTTTTAGGATTGCCACTTCTAATAGGTGGCACTAGAATTCTAGTCCTCTTCTTCTCTGAAAAGACTATTTGCATTCTTATATTGTCAGAGGAACATTGCGTGACCTAGAAGTCTCCTTATGCTGACTTGGGATTCTCTACAAGGAGAAATTTTACCCTTTAGACTCTCTGTCTAGAAGACATTTCCAGAAGACATCCCAGCAGCTCAGAGACAACTAAAATTGGAGATCGTTACTGCAGAGGGGGAAAAGTGGTGACAATATTGCTGGCTACGAGGTTGAGATTGTTGAGAGCTACAAATATTTGGGGGTTCACCTTGACAGTAAACTCGATTGGAGGTGTCATACAGAAAAGGTTTACAAGAAGGGAATGAGCAGACTCTACTTTCTACGGAAGCTCAGGTCGTTCAATGTGTGCAGTAAAATGCTGGAAATGTTCTACCAGTCCGTTGTGGCAAGCGCCATCTATTTTGCTATCATATGCTGGGGCAGTAGTGTGCAAGTAGCTGACGCTAAAAAGCTCAACAAACTTATCAAGAAGGCAAGCGCGACTGTTGGCCTCCATCTGGACTCTTTTGAGGAGGTATTGGAGAAAAGGATTCAGAAGAAGTGTAGGGCTATAATGATCAATATTACACACCACTATAAGAGCTGTTCTTGAAGCAGAAGAGCACATTCAGCAGCCGTCTAATCCTACTAAGGTGCAAGAAGGAGAAATTCAGGAAATCGTTTGTACCTACCGCTATGAGGATGTATAATAATTTCCTAAGGGTGGTAGACAACAATGACTGGTGTCAATTAACAGTGATTTATATACCTGAACCACCCACATTTATTTGTTATGTAATGTTGTTATACTTGTGCAAGAGTTGTGTCCAAATATTTTATGTACTGGTGTTTGTATTGCTGCTGTAATACCGTAATTTCCCCCCAGGATCAATATAGTGTATCATATCGTAAAGGCAGTATACAAGTCAAAAAAGGCCAAAATAGTTTTATTTCTCATGTACACACACATTGTAACATATTCTGAAAAGTTTTCTATTTAGACTCTGTCTAGAAGACATCTTAATGGCTAGTGTCCTCCCAGCTGCTCAGAGACAACTAAAATTAGAGATTGTTACTGCAGAGGGGGGAAAGTGGTGACAAAGGCAGTATACAAGTCAAAATGGCAAAAATAGTTTTATTTCTCATGCACACACACATTGCAACATATTCTGAAAAGTTTTCTGTAATGAATCATATGCATTAAACCATGTCAGGTCTACTCGTTTGTACTCAAAAAATTTGGATTAGTATTTCCAATACTGCATTCTCCAAAAGGTTTACTTAATAGCCCAATTTGATCTTTCATTTGTATCAGTAAACGTCATAAAAAACCCTGTTCTCATTAGCGCCTATTGAAATAGCTGTAATAAAGTCAGTTTATAATGTACTGACCGGTCAGAGTACAATAGTGGCTGCCGTGGATGACAAGACCGTTTTAATTTCTGCTTTTTCATCTTATGCATAAATGCGTTGTAGGAAGTGAAAAAAACATATTTGATTTACCAGTTAGATCCTAAAAATACCCCAAGGACTGTCTCTCTGCTGCAAGTCTTAATTATCATTTAAATTAAGATCATTCACATAAAAGTCTCATTAGCGACATCCAATTGATATATGATCTCGATGGATCTATTTATAGGCAGCTCACAGGTACCTATAGTAAGAAAGAACTGAAGAGAGCCCTTCTCAACTGAAAGGCGCCACTCCTGTAGTCTAATTAATGACTGTTCGTATAATTTACAGGCTTTCATTAATTATCCACTTTCAAATTTTTTTTTAAATCCCTTTATTCAATCTTTTAATTATGTTTTGAGTGATACCTGCTGTTCCCTGGTGGCCGTTTTTCTTATATGACATTGTATTTCTGTACTAAGTTCGTTTTCGAGCAAAATCAAGTTATAAAACAGAGATTATAAATGCTTTCCAGAGTCTTAATCATCCTGATATGGAAACAAAACCTACACAGCTTGTCAGGGATAATTATAAATATTTCACAAAAATGCCTAGCGTACACCCAACTATAATGACACCCTAAGGAAAACAGCATACATAATCTGTAAGTGAATAAATAATTACTATCTCATTAAATCATGTGAAGTTTGTATATATGAATATGTATATATATGAATATAGACATTACACGTTGAAATTTTGGACACACCTATACCTGCAATGGTTTTCCTTGTTCTTAACATTGTAGATTCAAACTGAAGACAGGAAAACCATGAAAGGACATTCATGGAAGCAAGTTCAAAAACAACTATGAACCAAACCAGAATATGTTGTAAACCTTAGATTCTTCAAACTTCCCCCCTTATACTTTATACACGCTTGACATTCTCAAAAACAGCTTCCTCAGGTAGTCACCAGGAATGGCTCCAATGAACAGGGGTATATTGTCAAGAGTTCATTTGTGGAATAAGAAAGTGTTTGCTACACTTGATCTTAGCTAAAATGCCGAGAAGCGATCATCATGCGTTTTCCAGGAACAGGGTTGGCACACATTCCCATTCAGTTCTGTGCCCTATTACACTACTATTCAGAGCCAGAATATGGCAAAAAAAACTCAACTATGTAATGAAAAAGTCAGTCCAATGTTACTTTAAGACATTAAGGTCAGGCAATACTTGTTAGAACCTTGAAGGTATTCTTAAACTGGCTCTCAGGAATCAATCATCTCTGCTGCAGAAGATAGGTTCATCAGGGTTACCTGCCTTAGAAACTGTAAATCAACAGCACCTCCAATAACAGCACACATAAATGATGCACAGACCTCAAGTAGCAAACACAGCTCCACATAAATTGTTCAGCGGAGACCATAAGAAGCCGACCTTTATGGTTGAATTGCTGAGGAATGCAAACAAGAAGAAGACAATCATTTGTTTGGGCAAAGCAATATGAGGAATGGATAATAGATCTGTGGAAATCTGTACTGTGGTCTGGTGAGTCAAAATTTGAGAATTTTGATACCAAGCGATGTGTCTTTGTGAAATGTAGAAAAGGTTGGCAGATGTTTTCTACATGCATGGTGCCCACCAGGAAGCATGGTGTGTAAGGTGTTTTGGGGGGTGCTTTACTGGTGACACAGTTGGTGATTTATGCAAAATTCAAGGCACCATCATTTAATTACCCACCATGACTACCATCACATTCTACAACAACGTACTAATACATTAAGTTTGCACTTAGTGGGATCATCAGTTGTGATGCAACAGGACAATGATGCAAAACACAACTCCAGGCCGTATAAGGGCTATTTAACCAAGATGGTGAGGGATGGAGTGCTGCATCAGATCACATGGCCCACACACCCGACGGTAACCCAATTGGGGTTGTTTGGGATAAGTTGGACCAAAGAATGAAGGCAAAGTAGCCTACAAGTGCTCAGCACCTCTGTAAACTCCCTCACGGCTGGTGGTAAGCCCTTTGAGGTGACTATGTGATGGAGATTCTTGAGAGAATACCAAGGGAATCTAAGGTATAACACATATTCTGTTTCATTTCTTTACTCCTCTTGTTTCCATGTGCTCCTTTGTGGATTAGCGACCTTCTGTCTAAATATACAATGTGCACAATCCAATAAGAACAATCCAATATATATATATATATATATATATATATACTGCTCAAAAAAATAAAGGGAACACTTAAACAACAGAATATAACTCCAAGTAAATCAAACTTCTGTGAAATCAAACTGTCCACTTAGGAATCAACACTGTTTGACAATCAATTTCACATGCTGTTGTGCAAATGGAATAGGCAACAGATGGAAATTATTGGCAATTATCAAGACACCCTCAATAAAGGAGTGGTTCTGCAGGTGGGGACCACAGACCACATCTCAGTATCAATGCTTTCTGTCTGATGTTTTGGTCACTTTTCAATGTTGGTTGTGCTTTCACACTCGTGGTAGCATGAGATGGACTCTACATACCACACAAGTGGCTCAGATAGTGCAGCTTATCCAGGATGGCACATCAATGCGAGGTGTGGCAAGAAGGTTTGCTGTCTGTCAACATAGTGTCCAGAGGCTGCAGGCGCTACCAGGAGACAGGCCAGTACACCAGGAGATGTGGAGCGGGCTGTAGGAGGGCAACAACCCAGCAGCAGGACCGCTACCTCCACCTTTGGGCAAGGAGGAACAGGAGGAGCACTATCAGAGCCCTGCAAAATGACCTCCAGCAGGCCACAAATGTGCATGTGTCTGCACAAACGGTTAGAAACCGACTCCATGAGGATGGTCTGAGTGCTCAACGTTCACAGATGGGGGTTGTGCTCACAGCCCAACACCATGCAGGACGCATGGCATTTGCCACAGAACACCAGGATTGGCAAATTCACCACTGGCGCCCTGTGCTCTTCAAAGATGAAAACAGGTTCACACTGAGCACATGTGACAGAGTCTGGAGATGCCGTGGAGAGCGATCTGCTGCCTGCAACATCCTTCAGCATGAACATTTTGGCAGTGGGTCAGTAATGGTGTGGGGTGGTATTTCTTTGGAGGGCCGCAGAGCCCTCCATGTGCTCGCCAGAGGTAGCCTGACTGCCATTAGGTACTGAGATGAGATCCTCAGACCCATTGTGAGACCATATGCTGGTGCGGTTGGCCCTGAGTTCCTCCTAATGCAGGCCAATGCCAGACCTCATGTGGCTGGAGTGTGTCAGCAGTTCCTGCAAGATGAAGGCATTGAAGCTATGGACTGGTCCACCCATTCACCAGATCTGAATCCAAATGAGCACATCTGGGACATCATGTCTTGCTCCATCCACCAACGTCACGTTGCACCACAGACTGTCCAGGAGTTGGCAGATGCTTTTGTCCAGGTCTGGGAGGAGATCCCTTAGGAGACCATCTGCTGCCTCATCAGGAGCATGCCCAGGCGTTGTACAGTAATGAGGTCACACAGGCACGTATAGGCCACACACAATACTGAGCATCTTTTGTCATTAGGCATTTCCACTGAAGTTGGATCAGCCTGTAATTTGATTTTCTACTTTGATTTTGAGTATCATTCCAAATCCAGATCTCCATGGGATATTCATTTTGATTTACATTGATAATTGTTATGTTTTATTGTTCTGAACACATTTCACTATGCAATGAATACAAATTTGCAACTGGAATATTTCATTCAGAGATATCTAGGAAGTGGTATTTTAGTGTTCCCTTTATTTTTTTGAGCAGTATATATATATATATATATATATATATATATATATATTTATATATATATATATATATATATTTATATATATATATATAATTATGAACAATAAAGAGAAAATATGCGGCACTCACCCCAATGTAGCAGTGGAAACGTGAGCTTTAATGGAGAAAATGAGTAAATACATCCATCCATCAGGACATCAGGTAAGCAGGAGGGTGCGGTGTTAGAGCTTGGACAAGAACTTGTCCAAGCTCCAACACCGCACCCTCCTGCTTACCTGATGTCCTGATGGATGGATGTATTTACTCATTTTCTCCATTAAAGCTCACGTTTCCACTGCTATATTGGGGTGAGTGCCGCATATTTTCTCTTTATTGTTCATATGGACTCTTAGTTCATACTTTGTATGCAGAGCACCGCAACCCCCAGCATTCGTGACGCCTGACAGTTGGGATTCCGTTACCAGTCCTGATCATTGGATATTGTATCGCTCTAGTGCCATCCTTTTCCATATATTTTTACGGCTCAATATATATAATTATTACTCTTATTTTTAGGGTGCTCCCTGCCACTAGCGCTATGGCTTTTGGTCCTCCCAGGGTCATGATGGATTTGTGTTAAATCAAATCCAAACAGATCTTAATTCCATATACCTATGAGATGTTCAAGATTTCCAATATTTTTTTCCAAAACAACTATTCTAAATAATGTTATGTTACCATTCTATAATGCCAAAACTTCAAACAAACAATTTAGCTTTCTGGCAAAATGACACAGCTGGAAATCCAAAGAGAAAAACTGTTGTGTCCATACATCTGATCTAGCCTTCAGTCAAATAACTCCTGCAGGAATATAGAACAAATAATATGACAGATCCCATTCATTCATTGACATCTATCAGGCTTGGGTAAGTTTTATCTAATGTGTATAGCTAGGGAAATGTTAGTTCTCTGAGATTTCCCTTTCAGGAGAATGCTACAGATTGTTACATCATAGTCAACGGTCTGGCCAAGTTAATATTACTTTAACTGTATATCTTGAAGTCAAGAATTGAAACCAGGGTGATGTGGGGCCATTATACAGGATGGAGGGCTCTGAGGAAATCAAAGTTGAGGCATCATATTGTATTGGGGTCTCCATATTTTGCCAGGGAAATGGGGGGTACAAATGGGCCATTATACCATGCATGTGATGTAATACACTATGGGGGTATCTTATCTTTCCATATAGTATAATGGGCCTTGCATTGCCTTCCATACAGCATAATAGCCTCACATAGTCCTCTATACAGTATAATGGGCCCCACATTACCCTCTATACAGTATAATGGGCCTCACATAGTCCTCCATATAGTATAATACACTCCCCATAGTCATTATACTAGTATAGTATATATAATAAATATTATATAATATATATTATATAATATTTCTATATATATAACATAAATATAGTATAATATATAATATATATAGTATAGTATAATAGTCATTAGACTATATGGAGATGTAGTATAATGGGCCCTGTATTACATACCATACAGTATAATGAGCCCCAAAAGAATGTCTTGTGTTAGTTTTTGGTGCAATCTGTTATGATATAATTGTGTTTATTATCAATAATTACACCCAATTTGTAAAATTATGTTCAAAAGTGGATGCACATTTAAAAAAAAATCTTAACAGAAGACCTTTTATATTGTTACACATTTTATTTTTACCAAATTCAATACACTTTCATAAATGTACTGGACATCCCATCCTGACTCTGCATTTCTACATATTTTTTTGCTTGAGAGCCACCTTGGTGTAGCTGGAGAAGACTTTGGCCTGGATATAACATAATTGCCCAGAAAATGCTCTTAAAATGCATATTTTTCATTAAAAGGGAGACTCTACGCATAAAAGAATACTTTGTGGACAAAACATGTTTTTTTCAAAGCTCCATAACTGTGCCTCAAGCACTGCAAGTAGAACGGAAAGTCATAGCGCCTATGTTAGAAAGCACCATGCCATCTACTTTGTTGCCTAAGGTTTCATTGTAAGAAATGCTGAACCCCTTATTCCCTTTAAAGCGGTTGTCCTGACCCAGTATATTGATATTGAATAAGTCATCAATATCAGATCAGCACCCAGCACCCCTACTGATCGATTATTATAAGTGCCAAAAGTAATCACATAGAACGGAGCTGTAATTTTGCAGGTCCATTCAATTGGTAGTGGCCGCTCCTGGGTAATCAAGAAAATAGGAGCTGTTCTGTACTACCCAGTAGTGGTCGCGACTAGCTACTTATTGAGTGAAGCCGCGTATAGCAGCTTTCTTCAATGTGTTTATCACTGGACAGCACCGAAGCTTATAACAGCTGATCGGTGGTGGCACCTCCACTAATCTAATGTCAAAGACCTATCTCATAGGCAGGTCACCAATAACTGGTGACCGAAGAACCAATTTAAAGGGACACTGTCACCTGAATTTGGAGGGAACAATCTTCAGCCATGGAGGCGGGGTTTTTGGGTTTTTGATTCACCCTTTCCTTACCCGCTAGCTGCATGCTGGCTCCAATAATGGATTGAAGTTCATTCTCTGTCCTCCATAGTACACGCCTGCACAAGGTAAGATTGCCTTGCGCAGGCGTGTACTATGGAGGGCAGAGAATGAACTTCAATCCAATATTGCAGCCAGCATGCAGCCAGCGGGTAAGGAAAGGGTGAATCAAAAACCCAAAAACCCCGCCTCCATGGCTGAAGATTGTTCCCTCCAAATTCAGGTGACAGTGTCCCTTTAATGCAATGGTCAGTGCTTTATCACACCATTCTTTTGAACATTTATTATTTGAATAAATACTAAAATATTGATAGTGGATGTAACAGCCGAAACTGATGTCCTTGTGAATAGGGCAAGTATGGCCAGTCTATGAATGAGCATAGGTTACGGAAACCAGAGTGTAAGCACATGGTAGTTTCTGAAAGTGCAGATGGTGGAAAAAAAAGTAGCTCTTCATTCTCAGAGGAGATAAGCCACCGCCAAAGGTGTCTGGCAGCAGCCTATTTCCAATTCCTACTGAGAACACATGAATGCTCAGCTTTGTTGGTGTGCATATGTATGTGGGGGGTAGGAAGGAATAATAGTCACTAGTGGGCTTCAACTCTCTAAATTGTATGGCGTCCTGGACAGTTTTCTATACCCTTTCAGACCGGGATATGAGCGCCAATCTTTCCACAAAAGCAGAACATCTAATTATAAGCATTGCGCGATTGGTGATGTGTCAATATGTACTTTACAACTAAACTAAGGTCAAAGCTTCACAAATGAAAAGAAATCAGAAAATTGCAGTAGGCTTTTGTCCCTTTTCTTTCTTTCTTTGTAAAAGGTGAAAGAATATACCGTAGCTCTTAAGAAAATGACTTTTCCATGGTGACATTTCTATGTGGGGCTAAAAGAGCAGTGTCACCACAGTTATAAACGCACAGACACTGTTTAATAGTAGAGATAATTCTAAAGTCATGTAAGGAGAACAAATGTGACAAAGGTTGGAAATTATAGTTGTGCCAGAATGGTTCACATGAACCCGTTATTCCAACATACAAGTGTCTTGTCATTTCTAGGCCAATAGGGAGAAGAAGCTTTAGTAGCTATGTCTTCCTTTATCAATGCAAAAATTATTACTTTTTTCTAAAAAATTTTCTAAACTTTTAGAATGTCTGATAGATTTGTGTATAACTCCGATATTAAAAAGTAATAGATCAGCTGGCGAGAAGACAAATATCAAATCAATGACAACAGTACAATAGGAAATTTGAAGACCCAGGTGCCCATTTCATTTTGAATAATCTGTTTTGTTTTTGGGGAGTGAAGGAAATATGACTAATAGCTTAATAACTGTGATGTGACCCTTTTGTTTGCCCTAAAGGGGGCTGTCCCAAGAGCAAAGTGAATCTTGATTAACAGATCTTGAAATTTCCAAAATTGCATATGTTAAAAAAATATTCCTGTGCTAAGAAAATCTTATGAATGCTATGTGATCCTGACCTATCCTTGGCAACTAATGGCTGTGACACAATTCACCCTCTCTGCATCCATGAAAAATAAATATAATAAAAAATAAAATACACCTTTCAATACACCAATATTGTTACACCCAGAAAAGCCAAATCTATGAAATAATGTAAATGACTTAACCCAATCGGTAAACACCATAAACAGAAAAATAATAAAAATGCCAAAATTGTGGTTTTTTTCCACAATAGTGATGTAAACAGCAATCAACATATCATATTGATCCCCAATTTATATCAATAAAAACCTGAAAAAATAAGTCCTCACACAGCTCTATGAACCGAAAAAATGAAAATGTTACAGGTCTCAGAAACTGGCGACAGTATCAAAATATGTTTTGCTTTTTACAAATTTCAGATTTTTTTCATCATTAAAATAATAAAAAACTCAGACAAGTTTGGTATCACCGTAATCGCAGAGGAGGAGAATCATATTGCAAGGTCATTTTATACCACACAATGTACTTCTTAAGCTAGGTCCACATTGCGAGAGGGCAGTCCGTTTAACGAATCTGTTAAATGGATGCTCTAAAAATGAGCCCAAAATTGTCTTGTATTTTTGCCATCGCGTTAATGCATGTGGCTGCGTTAGGCAATAAGAGTTCTATGGCAGAACAAACTCTTCCGTTCACTGTGCGTTCGCCGAACTGGACCTGAAAACTTGGTAGTCCACGTTGGAAGGTGCGTCACGAACTAACGGACCATTGCAAATGCATGCCGATTTTGACATGTGTTAGGATCCGTTACACTAATGAAAGTCTATGGGTGCGTTAACATGTCCGTTATATTGCATTTGTGCTGCTTACAAACGGATCCGTTAAATGGATTGCGCTAACGCAATGTGAACCTAGCCTTAAAAACAATGATAAAATACGGCGTCAGCATTTCATTGCACTTGGAATTATTTCCTTATTTTCCAGTACAATATGCGGTTTAATGAGTGGAGTCTTTCAAAAGTAAAATTTATCCCGCAAAAAAACGAGCCCTCGTATATCTATATGGACATGAAGATAAAAGAAATATGGCCCTTGGTAGAAGAGGAGAAGAAAAACAAAATGAAAAACGCAAATTGCTCATGTCAGGAAGAATATGCCCACCTTTCCTACCACTGTGCCTTGATTCAAAATAAACTTGGTCACAGATTAAACAGAATATGTGGCGTCTGATCCTGAAATAATTCTCCATTTTTATCAGTCTATAACAAATATTTGGGTTAATCACTAGTGATGAGCGAATATACTCGTTACTCGCGATTTCCCGAGCACGCTCGGGGGTGGTCCGAGTATTTTTTAGTGCTCGGAAATTTAGTTTTCCTCACCTCAGCTCAATGATTTACATCTGTTAGCCAGTATAAGTACATGTGGGGGTTGCCTGGTTGCTAGGGAATAATCCCCACATGCACTTAGCCTGGCTAACAGATGTAAATCATTCAGCTGAGGTGGGAAAACTACTCGGAGGACACCCGAGCGTGCTCGGGAAATCTCAAATAACGAGTATATTCACTCATCACTATTAATCACCTGTCCAGGCTCAAGTGACGGGTCTTGTTTCCTTACCTTGCGACCACCTCCCTTTGTGCTAATCCATGCTGTATTAATATGCTAACTAAGGGACTTTTAAGTCAGGCTCTGACAGCCATGATAACGTAGGATCCCCCACTCACTATCTATGATGTCACAGCTCCCCTGCTCCCCCTCTCTTCACAATGAAGTTTGCACCTACTCATTAGAGGCTTCAATACAAAAGATAGGGTCATAGTTTATTGCTACATACATGTTTAATTTACATAAAAATTTCCTGAAATAACAGGAAGTGAAAGTCTAAAATAGCCCGAGTAGTCAATGTGAAAATTGCAATATTTCTAATTTTACTTTTCAATACAGAACACATGGAAAAAAATTCCAAAAATGTCTTAATAATACTTTTAACAGAAAAACCCGATTTAAGCAATAGGTTATATTTTCTAATGACACATTACCTTAAACTGATAACAAAATCCTTAAGTTATACTGTTAATGTACGATCAATGGGAGTCCAAAGCTTTAGGACTAATATTAATGATCAAGACTTCATTGTTTATCATGGCACACTGCCATATACACACTTGTGGAGGAGCCTGGTACTGCAGCTCAGGACACCCACGTGAACAAGGATAAGCATCATCCCGGGGATTTTGGGGTCGCACTGTTGACTGACTGTTAGACAGGAATTATATTCCATAAACTGTAAGTCCTGGTCAACCCCTTTGAATAGCTATTTTGTTACACATAATACTAGTGTATTCGATATTACTGCATACCCCTTCAAGAAATACTTTTAAATTCTCCATCAATAGTAATATACTGGAAAATAATCTTAATTCTTTTAGTGAGTTGACCAGTTTGTGTAAATAGGATGTGGCTTCATTTGTTCAGAATTTCCAGTTAAAATGCTGGCGAGTACAGTTTGTCTCAACACAAATGCAGCCTACAAAATCAAAGGAAACTGCAACATCACCAGGACTCCAGCCAAAAACGAAATCTTAGGACGTAAGTTACTAAAGAAATAGACTTTCATTCTTGTGACAAAAGATAGTTTTGACGACAATCTCTCTAGCGGGCACTACCGTCTTCAGAGCTGTCAATAAACACCCACAAAATTACTGTAGTAAAAATACGAGGGTCTTAAAAATAGATGGTGAACAATGTATCCCACCGGAGATACAGAGATGAATGCAAACTATACAAACTGAGCACAGTGCAGAACGTTACGCGTCACACCTTAAGTGGGATCTGTCATCACTCCGATTATTAGGAATCATGTGCACAAGCCCTGAGAGTGTACCAACTGGTGACACCCAGTTGTCAATTTATTCATACATTTTCTATCTGAAAGGAGACATAACAAGTCATTTTTATGGTAGTAAGACCAGATAAATGTTTCATTGCTTACTTAATGTGGCATAGGTTTCATAAATGGCATGGTAGGTGTAGTTATGCTGATCCTACAGATTGATATATTAAACTTTTATTCCCTTTTAGGACTTAAATATGTGATCTGCCAATTTCTTGCTTAAAATACTGACATGCGACTGTAGGGACCTGGTATGTGTACAAACAATGCAGATCAGAGGACAACTGTAAAGCCCCATTTGAAAAGAAACCTATTGGCACCCTGCGATCATGTTGCGGGTAGCCAATGAAGTAACAGAGGGAGCCCACTTCTCTCTGTCTCACAACTTTATCTAATTAGGTAAATGGCTAGGATTGTAACATACAGCCGACATCCGCTAGGCTGCACAAGCTCAGCTCTCGACTCTGCACATAATTACTGCAAATGTCAGGAAGGGGTTACATTTTGGGCTAATTATACCATCACAAACCTCCCATTTATCTGATGTCAGCAATAAAAGCGGAATAACCACAGAAAATGTCCTACAGCTCATATCAAACTGCCCGCAAAATAGTACTTCTAAAACTATAAAAATACATATACACACGGTACAGAATTATATTACAACATTTGGAATGCTAAATATTATTTTAATCTAGAAATTCGATTTTCTACCACTAGTGTAAGAGATATCTAATACCCCAAGCTTTATTTTGCGCCCTGATATAGTTTTGCAGTACATCGATATAAGTGGGCTCCATTGATTCCTGCGACTTTGAGCATTGTAGTCATTTGACCTTGTCTCTTAATGTGATACATATGACTTTAAGAGATTTTCAAAGTAAAAACCACACGTATTTCATTTCTGTACTAATTGATTTAGCAGATGAATCAGCATTTTTGGAAACATAATGGCGTTTATTAATGTCGCATGCAATATGTTGGCGCACATCTATTTTTGGGTATACTGGGAATCATTTGACAATAGCCAATCAATTATACAGTATCCAATGTTTACAGCTAGTAACATAATATATGAGTAATATTTATTTTTGGAGCTAATGGTCACCTAAAGCATTTTTACATTGTGCTTTCCATAAATATATCACAACTGTGAAATGTTGAAAATAACGTTTCTTGCATTTATCTACTTCTTGGTACATGAACAAGACAATTAACAAAACGTGTTTTTGCCACGGGAACCCTGATCAATCAGCTATAATATTCAGGGAAACGTAACCCAAAAGAGACTATACATTAGACAATGTTACACAGTCACCATTGAAGTCAATGGGTTGTCCACACAAAAAAAGGCAGGACATCCCAGGAGAGGAAGACATTGCAGCCATTTTTGGCTCAAGCTAATAATTGACTATGAAGCCATCCTCCATGAAAATGGTGACCAGTTTTGTCACAGGTGAAGCTGACTTTGAAAATATTGAAGCCATTGAAATTAGCAGTTTGATAGTCTCCTTCCTCCATTGCGCTGGTAGAAGAAGAAATATTGTTTGTTGCTGGGGACAAACCTGGAAGAGGACCTGCAGAAAACAGGAACCGAAGCTTATATCTGAAGATTCAGACAAGAGGCACACTGATAAGTTACATAACCTATTCATTCAAGCAATTTTTGACAAAGGACAACCCCTTTCCCCATCATGATATTTGAAAAACAATTTTTTGATCCAGAGAACCTCATTACCTATTGATTTTCCTAAATTTCTAAAGCACTGATCCCTCAAATGCGCTCAGTTTATATATTCAACATGAAATGGTTTGGGTTATTTTAACGTAAAACCACATTCAGCATACAATGTCACAGATTGGCTGAATCCTCTGCAAGTGTGATAATCCGGCAAATCAGCATGGGCATATCACTAGTATCACTAAAGAGCACGAATTGATTGGGTGTCTAGTAGCGCCTCTCTACAGTAAAGTACACCAGCATTAATGGCTCCTTTCGACACTAAATGAGAGCGATGACATTTTACTCTTCTGTACACTGTGTGTACTGGACTAAAAAACTCTAATTCTCTAGATGATTTCCAGCTGTCATCTGTTCGTCCTGGATTGTAATTGTCCGGAGTTATGAACATGGAAGTTTAATCCAAAACGCGTCAGTTGTTTGAGAGTCTGTGTTCAGTGGTTTTAGCACGTATGGAATAAAGGCACCATAAGCAAAGAGTTTCTCAAGAAGGTCGAAGTGCTGGCTTGTCTCTTACTGGATTATATTAACATGCTCTTCTCAAGCTTCCGAGCACCTTGGATGAAGCCACTACAGGTGTGGCTAGCTGTTGGTCTCCTTATGCTGGATTTAATTGTCTTTAACCTTCAGTTTGTACTATTTCGGGTTCACATTTGGAGCCATTTGAACCAATAGTTACAATAGTTTGAATTTACAATGCCCACCCCAGAGTGAATTATTATATTAATTGGAGGGACCACTGTAAACTACATATATAATTCAGTCTTCTCGCAATGCTGTGGTGGAGCAGATTATGGTTACGACAAGTCTCAATTACCTAAGAGCTATTTTTATATTCCGGGAGAACAGATTCAAGCTACAACATAAAACTAAGCCGTCACACCTTCTTAAAATCACACAGATATTAATACGATTAGTTTACCTTTGAGTAGTAAAGTCATCAATTGATAAATATGTATATCCTTGAAATAGTCCGGTCAGTGTTTCTCTCTCTTTTGGATACATATATATTCCCAGATGTGAATATCCAACCTTCACTCCGATATGCCAGCTTACAAATAGAAGAATCATTTTGCTTTGTCATGCCACTTCCATGGGCCAAATAGGAAAGTTATTTTATTGGATAAGGCTCATTTGTGGGAGGAGAAGCCAGAAAATAATGACACGAGGAGTCACCTAATTATCACCAGGGCATGGTTATGTCACCGTCACAAAAGATTCACAGGCTATCCTAAATATGCTAATGGCAAATTCTATGTCAGGGAATAGGTCATGTGAAATAACTTCTAGACAAGATCTTATTAAATATCCTATCAGAATATGTATGATATGATTGAATATAATAAAAAAACAAGCACCAACCAAATCGGGAGTGAAAATTTCATACATAACTGATTTTCTTAAATAGCCCTTCTAAACACCTACAGGGGAAGGAGTGGCACATTTTTTCTCTGTGGATTTTAAGAAGTTAACAATAGATAGAAGTCTAGCCACTTTGTTGTTAAGAAATCTGATTTTTAAATACTCTTTTACAGCATTCAACAATATTCTAGGTGAGAGAATTTTCAGCAAAAAAACATTTAGAGCACCCTAGTCTATCAGTGATGTTGGCAGTCTGCGACTGCCAGTCCAGAGCCCTGCAAACCTCTCTGACTTCATGTCTGGTGTCTATTCTGCTTAGTAGACCTGCCTGACATCATAATTGTGGTGGGAGCAACGCATTAAATTGCACTGGGCTTACTAATAAGAAGAGGTACCGGGGATGCCAGCAAATAGGAGGAGGTCACTGAGTTATTTTGCTCAACACTTACATAGTAATTTGATTGGTGGTCCCAGCAACTTGCCTTGACATGTGTTCAGTCTAATATCATGGGGACAGACTAATAAAAAAGGAATCCCCAAAACCATCAACTTTTGAAAAAAAAATTTGTAAAAAATAAGTATGAAATGTCAATAAAAATGTAGGAAAAAAAGTCTAAATACCTATTTATAAAAGTATATTCCCACTACAATTGACATGACAAATCAGAAAACATTGATTTGTGGGGTCTGTCCACTATCTCTTCTGAAATGGGAACGCAGGATGCACAGATGCGCATTCTGTCCATTAAGATAAGGGGGAATTCCAAAAATGGCAAATTATTTAGAAAAAAAATAAAGATATTCCATTATCAACGTTGTTGAGATTTCCATTTATAATAGAGCCACAGCCTTTCTTTCATTATCTATTCTCCTATACAATGTCTTAATAAAATATAATTTTACGGGAACATATAGGGTGGCAAATTCACTAAGCAGCCACATGGATTTGTATGTATCCTGGTAATAATAATGATGATAAAAAAAACAAGCATTAGAAACATCATACTATCCCTGTAACCAGTGTGGAGAAAAAGGTTGGCCTCTATTGCATCATAAATTTGTTTAGATATATCTAGAATGTTTTAATAATATGTTATTGTTTCCAACTCGTGATTCATTGATACATTATTTAAGCATAACACCAGCCTAATCTAGAATGATAACAATACCAGCCACGATCACACCATACATGAAAAATAAATCAGTCTCAGAAAGATTTTACGAAAAAATTACCAACTTTCACTGTTGTCATATTTACAACATTTTTCTGAAACACCATTTTTTAAACTGAGGATAAAATATTAAAAGGGTATAATGTTATATTTTCTATTCTATTACTTTGTTCTTTCTTTGCAAAGTGTCTCTTCTGCTTTTTTGCTTGTACAAACCGCTGCTGACAAATTGTTGCTATTTCACTCCCTTGAATCTAATTTAAATCTACGAAGCAAAAGTTATCCAAACACTACTGAATTTGTTTTGCCATTTTTTACAGCCGCTAAATTATTAAGTAAAGTTTATCCAATTGCTACCGATTTTGTGGCCATTTTAACAGCAGATGAACTTGTGTATAAATTGTATTTTTCAAGTGAAAGCAAAAGAAAAGAGGTGGACGTCACACAGTGTTAGGCAGAAGGGATGCCTGTTTTAAATACTAGAGCACACAAGCCAATGTCAAACATTTCAGTTTTTCATAAATAAGTTTTAAATTATTTAAGGGTTTATTCTCAAACTCATAATGTAATCTGTGTTCTGTACATACAGAATTAATATAAATACAACCTATTTTTCAATCAACAGCTATCACCCTCCCAAATGATGATCACCCAGGGCTCTTTTTATTCTTCACTACAAGTGGATCCCTCCTCCAGCAGTGCTAATGCTGTTGGGCAAAGCACATGATGACCATATCTAAAAACACATATGACAGCATCTGCGGCACAGCTCAGCTATGTTGTACTGAAGATCCCACTGATACCATCTGCATATGCACCTAATGACCCTGTGTAGTTAATGAACAACAGAGCCCCCATAACCCTGTCTAACATAACATCCCCAAGACATCCTCATTGACTTGGCAGCCATGGTGTAGCACAGCTCATCAAATCTATGCTCAGCTCAGCTCTGCCTGCTGAGAACATGTTCATGGTCTAAAGATCCCCATAAGTGACCAATGAAATGTGGAGTTTGTAAATACTAATGAATATAATAATAAAAATAATAATAATATGGGTGAAATAATGGATCGTTGTCACTACATTCAAAACTATCAATGGTAACGTCATGCATATAAATAAAATTGTCCATGTTGAGCTCTATTAATCTCTATCAGGAAGTACAGAAGAGCAGATAGAGGGGCCTGCAGCACAGAGGAGAAACAGTGTGCTGCTGGGAAATGTAGTTTTAACAGATAAATATAGGATTGTCCATTCAGCTCTCTGAAGCTGCATGCCAAGAGGGGTATAAAGAAATGAAAAAAACCACAAAGGTACAAAAAAATAATTATTATGTTGAGCTTGTATATTAACAATAGTTATACAGATATTGTGCTTTGTAGAATATTTTGCCATTGTGGTAATAACTCTTTAACCCTTTTAGGACCAAGATTTTTTTTCATTTTTGCCCCTTTGTTTTTTTCACACCTTTCTCCCAAGGGTCATAAAATGTTTTAGTATTTTGTCAACATAGTTGTATAATGGTTATTTTTTGTGTGTGTGTGTGTGTGTGACAAGTTATAGTTTGGACACCATTCATTTTACTAAATAAATTACTGAAAAACAGGAAAAATGTCCAAGTCTGGTGAAATATAGGGGGAAAAAACAATTCTGACATTTGTTTTTGAGTTTTGTTTTTATTGTGTTCATTGTGTTATATAAATACCTGGGCATCCATGATTCTTCAGGATTATATCAAACTTGTGTATTTTCTCTGTTTTAGTGGTTAAAAAATTCAGGAGTTGGCAAAAAACAAACAAGATTTATATGCGATTTGTAACTTTTTGAGTTTTTCGTTGATAGAGGTATGTGAGGGATTGTTTTTGAGTATTGAGCTGTAGGTTTTAATGTATCAGTTTTTGGGTTAATACAACATTGTGTTCATTTTTTTCAGTATGTGGTTTACTGTGTGGGTTAATTAGTTTTATGTTTTAAAAGACTGGACTTTTTTGGAGTCAGCAATACCAAAATGTATCCTTGCATTTTATCTATGGGGAGAGTTCAGTTAAATATATATATAGTACATATACTGTATATAAGCCAATTTTTACTTGTTCCTGCAGGAAATTTGAACCTGAGATTGTTTGATTGCTTGTACTTCAGGGGACTAAGATGGCAGCAATGAGGGCCAGCGAGCAGGAATGCCACCCAGAATTCCTCATAATGACATGCAGCTATCATATCACATGGCCTAGTGCAGCCAATAAAGGGGCTTTCACACAAATTATAGGGAATTTATACTTGAGCTCTTTATTTTGGCCTGGTGTGGTGGTGTTTTCTTTAGGTTCTTTTACTTAGTGTACAAACAACGGTCTGGAATATAAAAGATGAGGGTCATCCAATTAACATTATTTTAGGATTTTTGCAGCATAGGGATAGGAGGTCAGAGCAAACCAGCACTCATAGGGACAGAAACAGGTCAGATCTGATTGTGGCATTCTATTGCAGTGCTGAAGCTCATAGAAATTGGAAATGCTAGCCTCAGTCTGTTTATAATAATCCAAAGATTGCAGTGAGAAAGGGAGGTGCTGGACCTGCAAAGTCACTCGGTGTGACTGTAAATTGATTGATCTGAGATATACTGTAGTAATAACACCTTAATAACAGACTTCTTTTATTTTATTCTTTACACACTGCAAACAAGAAGGGTAGTGTAAAGGGAACCTGTTGTTCTATCAGTCCAATATTAGACCTCTATTAGATCTATACAGTGACTTTTGACGGTCTTTGGTTTTGGGATGTAAACCTACCTAGCACCAAGCCTTGTGAAAAAGTTTCTGGTGTTTGCAAGGACACCAACAAGGCAGCCATCTGCCACTCAAAATGGATAATTTTTGGACCTTTTTTTTACAATTTAAGGAGCTTAAAAAGTCTGTACTTCAGTGTGCTGTTACATAAGCTGTTGATTACCACCAGTTATTATACATTTCTCTTTAGCTGATTTCTGCATATTTGCTCATCTTTAGTGCTGTCTCATTTAAAATCATGAAGATATTAATCTAATAATTGGGAAAAAATATCTAAAAAACTTCAAATTCTATTCGAAGGAAAAAAAAACGTGATTACATGGTAAGGCTCAGCAGCTACACTTTATTCTGTCTTCTGTACTTGTTTATGAACATGTAGAATAAGGTTATGTTCACGTGGGCATAATGGTTGCTGTTTTTTTGGCATGAGCCATAAAATATACGATCAATCTATCCTGTAACAGTTTCTAATGAGCCCCGTTTACTTTTAGTGGGAATTATCCTAATATTTCCATACTATTCCACCCGTTTGTTGTAACAAAAACTTGATGTAGTGGAATATAAATGCAGTCAAGGTTTCAGAATCTTTATTTCAGAATAACTGCTTTCAGAACAGAACCCAGTTGTACATTGTTTGCATTTAATAACAGTGGAGTATAAAATAATGGATTTATAAAAGGCAAAATTCTATTTAAATGTAATCAGAATTATCATTGCTATGCAACAGCTCATGTTCCACCCCCACACCATGAATATTCCTATTACGGTAAATTACATTAATCAGATCACTTTTATGTACCGTAGATGCTTGAACAATCTGGTTGAGGAGGGAAGTAAAGCAATTCCGCAGTTTTTAGCCAACAGTAACAATGTTATGCTAGCAAATTGTAAAATTATAGACAGTACCACTGATTTGACGGCAAGTTAAAGAGGTTCTCCGGTGACAACTTGCCTTCGATGGGTGTCCCAGTGCTGGGATCCGCACCGTTCGGCAGGACAGAAATCTCGAGAAGAGAAGATGAGTCGGATCAAGACCAGAGACGTCCACCATAGGGAGTATAATAAAAGGTCTTTATTTTTTGCGTTATGTAGAGTGGATTGTTGACATACTGTATATGCAGCATTCTAGAATGCTGTAACCCAGGGCTTAAGGGCGCTGGCCATACTTTATATGGGGAAAGTATGGTGATCTGTTCTCTTTAATTAGTGCAGTATGACATGTACGCCAGGAACAGAGTAGATAACGGTAGGCTTGTGAATATAACATGCACTTTTCATATTTAACAGATTTCTGAAAATTAGCAAACTTTTACTTGTTACTTTAATATGTGATATTGCATTTTACTATAATGTATCGTCATTCGTCAGCTATAACATCCACAGTAAAAAAAAAAGCCCTTTAAGCCCTTCGTGACCTTGCAATTTTCCATTATTTGGGCTTTCGTTTTTCATCACTTTATGCTAAAACCCATAGCGTTTTTATTTTTTCGTCCCCATAGCAGTATGAGGACTTGTTTTTAGCTTGACGGATTGTACTTTTGAACGACATCATTCATTTTATCATGTAATGCACTGCAAAGTGGGGAAAAAATTCCAAGTACGTTGAAATTGCAGAAAAAAGTGCAATTCCACATTGTTTTTTTTTTAATTTACCATGTTCACTATATGGTAAATCTGACCCAGAGATATGATTTTCCAGATCAATACGAGTACGGAGACGCCAAAATTATTTAAGTGGTAAAAACAAATTAGGAAATTTGTATGAAAATTATTTCTTGCTTTTGTCACCATTTTTCGAGACCCCGTAGCGTTTCCATTTCTCGGGATCTGGGGCTGGGTAAGGGCTTATTTTTTTGTGCCCAAAGCTGACATTTTTATTGATACCATTTTAGGGTAGATTAGATGTTTTGATCGCCTCTTATTTAATTTTATTGCAATTTTGCGGTGGCCACAAAAACGTAATTCTAGAGTTTTCTTGTTACGCTCTTTACCGATCAGATTAATTTATTTCATCTTTTGATCGATTGGACATTTCTGAACCAAACAATACCAAATATATGGTTTTTTTTTATTTTTTTATTATTATTATTATTATTATTATTATTATTATTTCAATGGGGCAAAAGGTGGGTGATTTGAACTTGTGCTTTTTAATTTTTTTTACTTTTTTTTTACTTTTTACTGTATTTGTTAGTTCCCTTAGGACTTGAAGCTGCAATTATCAGATCACCTGTTCTACCCATAGCAGGGCTTCAATATGTATAGCAAAAATCACCATTTCCTATGAACGCCCACCACGGCCAGTATTCACAGAAGGATCATAATGACAGGTATGGTGGTCATCAGCAGTCCCCCGTCTTTCATGTTAACCCATTGGCACCCCGCGATCACGCCATGAGCGCGCTGATGGAAGCATGGAATGACACGCCCCCTGTTGACATGTGTTAAATGCTGCTATCAGATATTGACAGCAGGATTTAACAGGTTAACAGCCAAGGGTGGAAGTAAAACGGATTAAATTAGTCGTCATGTGCAGGAAAAGATGCAGGCTCGGCGTGTGAGCCTGCATTAAAGACAGGGACACAACATATGGCGTAAATATACATCAAATGTCGTGAAGAGGCTAAAGTCTATGCTGGTATTAAATTGTCTATGTTTTTTTGCAGACGGTGTGTGAACAAAAAAATCTCAGAGATATGTCAGCTGAGGATTGGGGTCATGGATCAAAATCACCGAAGTCTAAGGTTCCGTGAAAATCATGGACAGCACAAGGTGCGATCTATGAGCAGTGCATGATTGACATTGCAAAATACAGAAGAAGCTTTGTAATTTATTAAAAACCACTGATGATACACAAACTGACAAATGGATTAAACACTGGTGAAAATGTTCTCCAAAACACTGACGAAACTCAGATAATTTGTTATTGTATTTGTGAAAAATTACAGATGCCTGAACGAGGCCTTAGGCAGAGATACACTATAATGCTTAGTAAGGCAATACAATAAATGAAAGGTCCATTCAGTTCTACAAAAGCATCTAAATATTTCCAACTCACCATACAATACACAGGAGCTTCTGACACAAGTTCATTCATAACTATTGTAAATCATCCTCTTGTTTCTCTCCTGACAACATTCATTTTTCTCCCAGGAGATACCGTAAGTGATAACACAAGGATCCGGGAGAACGAAAGAAAGCCTGGAAAAAGGGCATGGCATGACAGAGATAAAGAGCCAGAATGTGATCTCTATCCAATAAAGTCAGATTGCTTTACCCACAACTGTACAGGTAATTATCATTAATAAGGAGCCATGATTCATATTGGGTTATTATTACTAAACACCATATTGCTCAACAGAAACTCCAACATTTCGCTTTACATCAGGCACGTCTCGATTTTCATGGAGTTTCTCCTATGTGACATCTCTTTAGGGCTGAAGACACATGGGTATAGACATGTCAGAGGACACATTTTTCTGAATTGCGATATCGCCTAGTGAATCTATGTGGAGTCTTTTCGAGCTTATAAATTGGAACCTTCAACTAGGAAGGTTTGCGTTTTTGCATTTCTGATGTTACCTTTTATAGTAACTGAAATATATTTTAGGATATTAAATAATAATATTAAAATATTTCAATATCTGTTCTTCCTGATATTTTTGGCTTCTAGCTGATCCCCTACGAGTCAAAAAAAAAGGAAACTCCTGTATTACTACCTGCACAAAGGTAATTATCCTTCGGAGCCTTACAACAGAAAACTCCCATGGATTTCTACTTGCCGATACAAGAAAAACCTAAAATGTTTTTACCAAAATCATTTTTTTCCAGCAGCCATCTGAATGTATATCCAAATGCTTCCATATTTAGGAGAATGGCTCTTATGCCAAACACCGTACTTAGCAATTTTAACAATGGGTGCGGCCAGATCCAATGGGTGACAGCATCTGCAGAAGAGGGAGCTGCTATCAAACACTGAATATAAAGTAAAATCATATTTTTAAGGGAAGGGGTTAATGTCAAAGCCGGGGATTAGTCATCAGCCGCACTCAAAGTAAGTGAATGATTTAAAAAATTGCTAGTCGTTTTGTCATGTGCATTTTTTCAACCAAAAACTGTCTGCTTCGTGAGACTGTTGACAGGATGCATTTCCCATACTACGCTACACTCCAACATACATTTATATCTTTGCAAGTTTTCCTAGAGAGTTTCTTGTTTAGAAAAGGTGTTCAATTTTAGGACAGATTTAACCCCTTCGGAACTGGACGATTTTTTGTTTTCGCGCTTTACTTTTTGTCCCCCTTTTCCCAAAAGCTATACGTTTTTTATTTTTATGTCAATACGGTTGTAAGCGAGATTGATTTTTGCAGGATGAGTTGTAGTTTCGAAAAACATTATTCATTGTACCTTATAATGTACTGAAAAATGGGGAAAAAAAGTTCCATATGGGGTGAAATTGTGAAAGATGTCTTTTTTCAGTTTTGTTTTTACGATGTTCATTCTGTAGTAAAAATGACTAAACAACATGATTCTCCTTATCAGTACAATTACAGCCATGCCAAACTTCTACAGATATTTTTATATTTTAATAGTGAATAAAGTCGCGAAATTTGTAAAAACAAATTTTTCGTTTCTGTCGCCATATTCTAAGATTCGTAGCTATTTTATTTTTTCATCGCTGGAGATGTATGGGAGCTTGTTTTTTATGTGCTGAGCTCTAGTTTTTATTGATACGATTTTGTGGTACATAAAACATATTGATTACTTTTTGTTGTATTTTTTGGTTGACTGAAAAAATGCAAATCTGGCATTTAGATTTTTTTTGGTGTACAATGTTTTAAGTAATTGTATACTTTCATAGACAAGGCATTTATGGATGCGATGATAACATATATGTTTATTATTATTATTTTATATCCTTATTTTAAAGCTGAGAAAAAAGGGTGTGATTTAAAGTTTAATGTTTTGCTTATTCATTAAATATTTGTAAAAACTTTTAATTTTTTTACTATTTCTTTAGTCCTTCTGGGAACTTTAAGCTACGATCGTTTGCTGATACTAAGTACCGCGATACAACTGTATTACATCATATATTATAAAGCATGGTCTCCCTTGAAGCTCAGCTTATAGCTGTGCTTCAGAGACGCACTAAGATGGATCAATTGCAGTAAAGGGGTCAAATGACATATAGAGGCGTCGCTGAGCATTAAAATAAGTTCTGGATGGAGAGTCCTGGTAAGATTTCTCTCCGGCCCAGAGATCTTAACATCTAATTTACATATTAAGAATAACATGAATTTCTCTGGAATAAGTCAACGGATCACAGATTTCAAGGTATAATTTTACAAACCTTTCTATGACCTACATGCCGATATAGACAGTTTACGAGGGTTGATCCTGCTGACAGATTCCCTTTAATGTCCAAATCTGTTCCGCAAGACAAATGAGACCTGTACATTCATGGACTGGAGACATGAATCCATTTTTATATAATGGATGTGTGTATGGATCAGTGGGTCAATGAAACTCTATGGTCAGATGGCTGTTTGCTTGAAAACGGGCAACACTAGCAAGTGTCACACGGTTGTGTGAATGCAACCTTAGATACACAATAGCATAAATATAGTACGACTTCTTGATTCTCTATTCTGGGCATTAAAGAGGAAAGGAATCCAATGTAGCAGGGTCTAGTTGTTCCTCACACATTATAAAGCCACCCACATAGCTGTTTATGTTTCAGTTAATGACGGTGTGTCACCCTAAATATGAAAATGATGATCATTGTGACCTGTTTGGTGTAATTGATTACTCTAAGGGTGCAGTCAGTGCACGGAGTGGACGGCGGCTCTCCCGACCCAAACATGACAGCTTCATGTATTTCTATGCAGCTCTCACGCTCGGGTCAGAAAAGTGTCGGACAGTCCGTGCACTGCAATCCAATTTCAGTCCGATTTATACGGCCGTCTGACTGCGCCTGTACACTTGACTATAATCCTACAAATCCCTGACTTTGCGCACATGTATCTAGAAGATCTGATGTTGTTTTGAAGGGAAAGGATAGCTTGATTTGATTTAGATTTCTCTTTTTCACTCATTTTTTTTTTAATTAAGAAAAACACCTATTTACCTTTTCTATTTTTAAAAGCCGTGTGTGCATGCGTATGGGGGTCGGTAGGAATAGCTGTCTGCCGAATTATCTAAAGCTTGTGGGGGGTGGAAAGCAGAGAGATTGTATTAAGGTTCGCTCACACCGGTGTATAACATGACTGAGTGCTATCCCATGTTTTATCGGATAGGACTTGGGCATTACCTGATAGCACTTGACCCAATGAAGTGCACATCTGCAATTATTTTCTCATGCCGATTCAGACCATGCTTAGAGTGCCTCCAATAGTTTGCACTCAAGCTGATCTATTATTTTCTCTCATACGAGAGAATCGGGATGATTATGCTAATGACACGAGGATCAAACTTGGTTAGAGTTTTATCAGAGTGTGAAATGAGTGTGATCTGATTTTCTCACATAAGAGAATTGCATCACAGATGCAAAGAAGATGGAGAACTTAATTTTCTCCATCTTCCCCATTTTCTGCGGCAATCGGACTGCACTCGGATGACATCCGACTGCACAAAAAACAAAGTGGCTGGCAGCACTCATTGTGTTGGACGCAGGTCCATGATGAACCCACTTGGTAATGTATGTAGAAAACAAAGAATAAGTTCAGGTAGTGTCCAATCCAGGGTGAAGTTTAAAAAAATGAAGTTTTATTCCGCCATAGAAAATACCTTTTGTCCACCAGTGAGTCTTTTTCAAGTAGTAACACATTCGAGTGTAGTCCGATGTTGCACACACACCCATAGACTTGTATGGGTGCACATGGTCTAAATATTAGAGCCACTTGCAGCATGCTGCGATTATTTTCTCATGTCGAATCGGCATGAGAAAATAATCGCTGATCTGCACTGCCCCATAGTATCTATTTATATAATTGCCTTGTAATATTTTCATTTCCTGTTCTGTCCAGATGTCACCGTATCTCAGAATTCCAAGCGGAGGAAGTTCACCGACCGCCATATTGGGACACCCAAGTGATGGGTGTCTCAATATTGAAACTGCTGCTGGTACCAACCTATTGCGCGGTACCACCAGCGGAACACCGTCGCATCACACACACACTCTGTATGCCGTATGCACTACACACTCTCATACACTCACACACTCACGCAGCCTCTTGCACGGTACCACCAGCGGAATATGGCTGGCGCGAACACGCCGCTGCCGGGATCAGCCGAATGATTCATTGACTGCCGCCATCTTTGTACAGGAGGAGCGCATGCGCTGTTTTAATGTGACCTGATCTGTCTGCACAACGATGGCGGTGGTCTGATTTACTACGCCTGCGTGAATTACGCGCAGGTGCAGTGAATCATTCGGCTGATCCCGGCGGCAGATGCGCGACGTGTCTACAGGCAGAGGAAGCCGGTCACATTTCGTTTTCCCACGAAAGTTTATTTTAAAAATTGACTGTGACCGTGTACGGAGCATACCACATCTCCTGGGCAGGGGAGGAAGCAAAAGACAATACTGACATTGCAGCAGGGGATCACAGTGGATTCATTTTGTGAGGTAAAATATTTCACTGACTGTTTTTAAAAAATATTTTACCTCACAAAATGTATCCTCTGCGATAACCTGCTGTAATGTCAGTATTGTATTTGATGGGAGAACACAGCACATGGGGTAGACAGGTCAAAGAAGAAAGCACGGACGGGAGAAGTCAGCACATGGGGAAAGAGAGAGTGGATAGGTGGGTGAGCACATGGGGGGAGAGATTCTCAACGCTGCAAAGCCTGCCCCCATCGCGACATTACTGCCCTCCCAATGTGATAGCATCCGGCCTCCATCTAGTAACATATAATACATCAGATAGCACTCGGCCATGTTATATGCCAGTGTGAGCGTACCTATATCCTGATCACATGCGCCCATACAAGTCTATGCAAGTAAGTTACACATCGAACTACACTCGGATGTCATCCAAGTGAAGTCCGATACACACTCAGGCCAGTCTCACACGTCCAGATAATTCCGGTACCGGAATTATCCGTGTCCGTGTGCTCACGTGGCACATCAGTGTGGCACACGTGTGGCACCCATGTGCCGCCCGTGTGCCGACTGGGTACCAAGTGCACCGTGCAGGAGACAGCGCTACAGTTAAGCGCTGTCCCCTGCATCTGGTGCTGAAGCCGCCATTCATTTCTTCTCTCCAGCAGCGTTCGCTGGAGAGAAGGAATGAATAATCTTTTTTTTAATTTATTTTTGTTTGTAAAATAAAGTTGCCGGTAATCTGCCCCCTCCCACCCCCTGTGTGCCTGCATCCTCTCAGTGTCGCAGCTCTTCCTGTATGAGCGGGTACGTGGTGCCGCTTATTACAATAATGAATATGCGGCTCCACCCCTATGGGAGGTGGAGCTGCATATTCATCACTGTAATGTGCGGCACCACGTAACCGCTCATACAGGGCAAGCAGCGACGCTGAGAGGATGTAAGCGCCGAGGGAGCTGGGTAAATATTTTAATGCCAGCGGGCGGGCGCACAGGGGTTGGGAGGGGGCAGATTACCGTCAACTTTATTTTACAAACAAAAATAAATAAAAAAAAAAGATTATTAATTTCTTCTTTCCAGCGAACGCTACTGGAGAGAAGAAATGAATGGGGCTTCAGCATCACACGCGGGGGGACAGCGCTTACAGTAGCGCTGTCTCCTGCACGGCAGGGACAACCAGCAGAGGGCGCCTCACTGCGAATGAAGGTAAATATAGGTAATTGACCTACTTTACCTTCATTCCCTGGTGTTTTGCAGCCATGAGCACCGCTACATTAGCAGAGCTCCTGGCTGTAAAATAATTTAACCCCTTCAGATGGATTTACATCGTGGGACGTTACAGATCTTCGAAAGGTATGTATATTGTTGGTTTATTATTTTTTCTTTGTTATAGAGCGAGGGTCTTCAGATGGATTGAGCGTAGAATAAAATATTACAACAACCTTTGTGTTTATTTCATTAAAATACTTTTAAATAATGTGTTTGTGTTTTTTTTTAACCCTTTACTACTATTGGATTAATAATGGATAGGTGTCATAATTGACGCCTCTCCATTATTAATTTGGCTTAATGTCACCTTAAAATAGCAAGGTGGCATTAACCCTTCATTACCCCATATCCCACCGCTACACGGGAATGGGAAGAGAGTGGCCAAGTGCCAGAATAGGCGCATCTTCCAGATGTGCCTTTTCTGGGGTTGCTGGGGGCAGATGTTTTTAGCCAGGGGGGAGCCAATAACCATGGACCCTCTCCAGGCTATTAATATCTGCCCTCAGTCACTGGCTTTACCACTCTGGCGGAGAAAATTACGCGGGAGCCCACGCCAATTTTTTCCGCCATTTAACCCTTTAATTTAATAGCTAGAACGGCCAAATTTTGCATAGACACACTACTAACATTAGTAGTGTGGAATATGCAAAAAAATGGGGATATGAGATGGTTTACTGTATGTAAACCATGTATCATATCATGTCGGGTTTAGGAAGGAGATAGCAAAAGCCGGCAATTGAATTACCGGCTTTTAAGCTATCTAGCGCTGAATGAAATATTAATATATATACATATATGTGTCTCAATGACATATATATACAGTGGGGCATAAAAGTATTTAGTCAGTCAGCAATAGTGCAAATTCCACTACTTAAAAAGATGAGAGGCGTCTGTCATTTACATCATAGGTAGACCTCAACTATGGGAGACAAACTGAGAAAAAAAAATCCAGAAAATCACATTGTCTGTTTTTTTAACATTTTATTTGCATACTATGGTGGAAAATAAGTATTTGGTCAGAAACAAACAATCAAGATTTCTGGCTCTCACAGACCTGTAACTTCTTCTTTAAGAGTCTCCTCTTTCCTCCACTCATTACCTGTAGTAATGGCACCTGTTTAAACTTGTTATCAGTATAAAAAGACACCTGTGCACACCCTCAAACAGTCTGACTCCAAACTCCACTATGGTGAAGACCAAAGAGCTGTCAAAGGACACCAGAAACAAAATTGTAGCCCTGCACCAGGCTGGGAAGACTGAATCTGCAATAGCCAACCAGCTTGGAGTGAAGAAATCAACAGTGGGAGCAATAATTAGAAAATGGAAGACATACAAGACCACTGATAATCTCCCTCGATCTGGGGCTCCACGCAAAATCCCGCCCCGTGGGGTCAGAATGATCACAAGAACGGTGAGCAAAAATCCCAGAACCACGCGGGGGGACCTAGTGAATGAACTGCAGAGAGCTGGGACCAATGTAACAAGGCCTACCATAAGTAACACACTACGCCACCATGGACTCAGATCCTGCAGTGCCAGACGTGTCCCACTGCTTAAGCCAGTACATGTCCGGGCCTGTCTGAAGTTTGCTAGAGAGCATTTGGATGATCCAAAGGAGTTTTGGGAGAATGCCCTATGGTCTGATGAAACCAAACTGGAACTGTTTGGTAGAAACACAACTTGTCGTGTTTGGAGGAAAAAGAATACTGAGTTGCATCCATCAAACACCATACCTACTGTAAAGCATGGTGGTGGAAACATCATGCTTTGGGGCTGTTTCTCTGCAAAGGGGCCAGGACGACTGATCCGGGTACATGAAAGAATGAATGGGGCCATGTATCGTGAGATTTTGAGTGCAAACCTCCTTCCATCAGCAAGGGCATTGAAGATGAAACGTTGCTGGTCTTTCAACATGACAATGATCCAAAGCACACCGCCAGGGCAACGAAGGAGTGGCTTCGTAAGAAGCATTTCAAGGTCCTGGAGTGGCCTAGCCAGTCTCCAGATTTCAACCCTATAGAAAACTTTTGGAGGGAGTTGAAAGTCCGTGTTGCCAAGCGAAAAGCCAAAAACATCACTGCTTTAGAGGAGATCTGCATGGAGGAATGGGCCAACATACCAACAACAGTGTGTGGCAACCTTGTGAAGACTTACAGAAAACGTTTGACCTCTGTCATTGCCAACAAAGGATATATTACAAAGTGTTGAGATGAAATTTTGTTTCTGACCAAATACTTATTTTCCACCATAATATGCAAATAAAATGTTAAAAAACAGACAATGTGATTTTCTGGATTTTTTCTCCTCAGTTTGTCTCCCATAGTTGAGGTCTACCTATGATGTAAATTACAGACGCCTCTCATCTTTTTAAGTGGTGGAACTTGCACTATTGCTGACTGACTAAATACTTTTTTGCCCCACTGTATATATATATATATATATATATATATATATTATATACCTATTCTATGTGTACACATTTATTCTACCTATTCTATTCTAACCTGTCAGTGTGATTTTACTGTACACCGCACTGAATTGCCGGTTTTTCTTTCTAACACCGCTGCGTATTTCTCGCAAGTCACACTGCTGGTCCGTGTGTAATCCGTATTTTTCTGGCTTCCATAGACTTTCATTGGCGACTTTTTTGCGCAATACGGTGACAAACGCAGCATGCTGCGATTTTCTACGGCCGTAGAAAGCCGTATAATACAGATCAGTAAAATACGGCAGATAGGAGCAGGGGCATAGAGAATAATTGGGACGTTTGTTAGGCGTGTTTTACGGACGTATTTTATGCGCTCTTATGTCCGTAAAACCCACTAGTGTGACGCCGGCCTGACAGAGTTTGAGTTGAGTGTCATTAGCATAATCGGCCCGATTCTCTCGCATGAGGGAATCTGTGCTAGTGTGAACAATCCCTTAGAGCAAGACTGGTACAGGAGAGCATATTCTACTACACAGATCCTCCTTACTTAAAAAAAAATTCAAAATGCTTATGAATTATAGATAATGTAATTTTAGCTGTATAAATAACTATGTATCAGGCCTGAATCACACATCTGTGTTCACGTACCATTATAATCTATGATGCTGTTCACATGCCCATGTTTTTTCACGAACCATGTGTTTGTGCCAAACTCATGTCTGTTTTCTCAGATATCGGTAGGTAACATTGCAAAGTATAGGTAAAGCTTTGTCATTTATTTATTTACCCATCAACGAAAAACACTGACTACACACTGATGGTAAAAATCGACACATGAGCCAAACACTGATGACACACTGATGGTAAAAATGCACACACGAGCCAAACACTGATGACACACTGATGGTAAAAATGGACACACGAGACAAACACTGATGACCACACTGATGGTAAAAATGGACACACGAGCCAAATACTGATGACAAACTGATGGTAAAAATGGACACACGAGCCAAATACTGATGACAAACTGATGGTAAAAATGGACACACGAGCCAAACACTGATGACACACTGATGGTAAAAATGGACACACGAGCCAAATACTGATGACACACTGATGGTAAAAATGGACACACGAGCCAAACACTGATGACACACTGATGGTAAAAATGGACACACGAGCCAAACACTGATGACAAACTGATGGTAAAAATGGACACACGAGCCAAATACTGATGACACACTGATGGTAAAAATGGACACACGAGCCAAAGACTGATGACAAACTGATGGTAAAAATGGACACACGAGCCAAACACTGATGACACACTGATGGTAAAAATGGACACACGAGCCAAACACTGATGACACACTGATGGTAAAAATGGACACATGAGCCTAAGTCTGCCGTCACGCTATCAGCATTTGGTCAGTATTTTATATCAGTATTTGTAAGCCAAAACCAGGAGTGGAACAATTAGAGGAAAAGTATAATAGAAACATATGCACCACTTCTGTATTTATCACCCACTCCTGGTTTTGGCTTAGGCTAGGTTCAGATTGCGTTAGTGCAATCCTTTTAGCGCCTTGCGCTAGCGGATTGCGCTAACGCAATCTGTTGTAAAGGGGTCGCTCCCACTCTCGCAGATCTCTGATCTGCGAGAGCGGGGAACGGACCGCGGGCGCGCTTCGGACGCTGCAAGCAGCGTCCGCGACACGCCACAAAACATTGGCACATCACTAGCGCGTGCCGAAAATGGCACACGCTAGTGATGCGCATCCACATTGCTGTTAATGGGCGCGCTAACAGACGCGTTGCACGGCGTTAATTTCGCCGTGCAACGCTGTCCGTTAGCGCGGTCCCATTAACGCAATGGGAACCTAGCCTTACAAATGCTGATGTAAAATACTGACCAAATACTGCTAGTGTGACGGCAGCCTAACACTGATGAGACCGATATCGTTTTTTTTTACTTATGGTTTTAACATGGAAGTGTGAATGAGGCCTAACATGTAAAATAAAAAATTGCCAATTGAGCATATATTCCAGGTGATTTGATAAAGCTACCAAACCTTATCTTTGTTTGTGTTCTCGGCAACCATCTGTTCATGATGAATGCAAGCACCAAGCCGTAATTTCCGGAATAAGATTCATGAACAGGATATTTCCAAATATTGGTATCATAGGAACCACATGTATCATTTTTGATACTTTTCCAGGTTAGGATGCTGTAAATCTTACATCTGGACATGATCCTAATAAAAGATAAGTAGTCTCTTCAGGTGTCACATCATTTCTGTTTTATGATCTTGATATTGAGCTAAATACAGATATTAAGAGATACAAATCAAGCAGTCAGGTCTACAGTATCTATCACAAAAATAAATAGGAACCTCAGAAAGTAATAAACTTTAATATACTTTTTAAAAGGGATTTTCGATTACAGAATTGCTACTAATTGATGGTGGTACTTGTAAAAAAAGATCGAGTAACCAGTGTCTTTCATAAGAAAACCTTTTGAAACTACAGATTTCTGTAAGTAAATCCTTCACATTTCAACAGGATTTCCTAATAATGTGATTTTAAATACAATACAGTTGTGGCCAAAAGTATTAACACCCCTGCAATTCTGTCAGATAATATTCCGTTTCTTCCTGAAAATGATTGCAAACACAAATTCTTTGTTATTATTATCTTCATTTAATTTGTCTTAAATGAAAAACACAAAAAGAATTGTCCTAAAGCCAAATTGGATATAATTCCACACCAAACATAAAAAAGGGGTGGACAAAAGTATTGGCACTGTTCGAAAAATCATGTGATGCTTCTCTAATTTGTATAATTAACAGCACCTGTAACTTACCTGTGGCACCTAGCAAGTGTTGGCAAAAACTAAATCACACTTGCAGCCAGTTGACATGGATTAAAGTTGACTCAACCTCTGTCCTGTGTCCTTGTGTGTACCACATTGAGCATGGAGAAAAGAAAGAAGACCAAAGAACTGTCTGAGGACTTGAGAAACCAAATTGTGAGGAAGCATGAGCAATCTCAAGGCTACAAGTCCATCTTGAAAGACCTGAATGTTCCTATGTCTACCGTGCACAGTGTCATCAAGAAGTTTAAAGCCCATGGCACTGTGGCAAACCTCCCTAGATGTGGACGGAAAAGAAAAATTGACGAGATTTCAACGCAAGATTGTGCGGATGTTGGATGAAGAACCTCGACTAACATCCAAACAAGTTCACGCTGCCTTGCAGTCCGAGGGTACAACAGTGTCAACCCGTACAATCCATTGGCATCTGAATGAAAAGGGACTGTATAGTAGGAGACCCAGGAAGACCCCACTTCTTACCCTGAGACCTAAAAAAGCCAGGCTGGAGTTTGCCAAAACTTACCTGAAAAAGCTTAAAACGTTTTGGAAGAATGTTCTCTGGTCAGATGAGACAAAAGTGGAGCTTTTTGGGCAAAGGCATCAACATAGAGTTTACAGGAGAAATAAAGAGGCATTCAAAGAAAAGAACACGGTCCCTACAGTCAAACATGGTGGAGGTTCCCTGATGTTTTGGGGTTGCTTTCCTGCCTGTGGCACTGGACTGCTTGACCATGTGCATGGCATAATGAAGTCTGAAGACTACCAACAAATTTTGCAGCATATTGTAGAGCCCAGTGTGAGAAAGCTGGGTCTCCCTCAGAGGTCATGGGTCTTCCAGCAGGACAATGACCCAAAACACACTTCAAAAAGCACTAGAAAATGGTTTGAGAGAAAGCACTGGAGACTTCTAAGGTGGCCAGCAATGAGTCCAGACCTCAATCCCATAGAACACCTGTGGAGAGTTCTAAAAATGGCAGTTTGGAGAAGGCACCCTTCAAATATCAGGGACCTGGAGCAGTTTGCCAAAGAAGAATGGTCTAAAATTCCAGCAGAGCATTGTAAGAAACTCATTGATGGTTACCGGAAGTGGTTGGTCACAGTTATTTTGGCTAAAAGTTGTGCAACCAAGTATTAGGCTGAGGGTGCCAATACTTTTGTCTGGCCCAGTTTTGGAGTTTTGTGTGAAATGATCAATGTTTGGCTTTTTGCTTCATTCTCTTTTGTGTTTCTTTCATTTAAGACAAATTAGATGAAGATAATAATACCAAAGAATTTGTGTTTGCAATCATTTTCAGGAAGAAACTGAGTATTATCTAACAGAATTGTAGGGGTGTCAATACTTTTGGCCACAACTGTATAATCTGGTATTCCCCGAGATGTGAGCTGCCATTTATAGATTTCCTGGATGATCCTTGTATCTTGCAGAGATAACTGGCAGAAGTATATCACTTGTGGATGCATAACATTTGGTCAAAGTAAAAATTATGGGGTAGGGCAGGCACACCACGGGCGACCAATGGACACCTGTAGCTTTTAAAGGAAACCAGGCAGTAGATTCATTCATGGGAACCATGAATCAGACACTGGCTGCATTATTGCAGCCAGGTATGTTTTACTCTGTATCGCTGAGGTATTTAAAAGAGAAACCATACTTTGAAAAAGCAGCCAAGGACTATGGCTCAGGTGACTAATCGAAGGTAGGTCAACGGTTGCTCACATCATTCCCGTAGACTATTGGGTTTCTTATTTGTCACCCAAATACCCATAGGCCATCATACATCAAATGGTTTATGCCATAAAAGTGATGTAAAACACTTTGAAAAGTTGCCAAATTTTCACGCAAAACTTGGATGTACAACATTTTTGCAACTTTTGACATTTTTACACCAGTATTAGTCAGTTCTGCCAAAATGGGAAGAGTTGGGGCAGGACGTGCCCTGGCAATGCCCGCTCTTCTAGTTTATGAAGAGATGTGACGTACTTACACCACAAATCTTACTCCAGACAGCACTCCACTTTTGAGACACGCCTGATTCATTATGAAATTCTTAATGAATCAGGCTCCTCTGACTCCACCATGCCTCTCATCACGACAGGCGTGAACAATGCTGGTCCTAATGAATGGGGGCCGTAGGCTCCTTAATCTCTATGTTCTTTGAAACACTGCAGCATTTCAGGGTAAAGCATACATGACAGGCAGCATGAATAGTCAGGTTTCCTTTAAGAGGTGCACACACAGACATTACTGCATAAATTGTTATTACTCTCCTGTTTTCTCCATTAAGACCGGGGTCACACTTGTGAGTGCAATGCAAGAAACTCGAGCATCAATACCCAGCACTGCCACCGTCACTCAGGATCGGAGTGTGCAGCTACATGTATTTTTACGCAGCTGAACGCACCGGTCCCGAGTGCCGATGGCAAGGCCGGGTATTGAAGCGCGAGTTTCTCGCATTGCACTCGCAAGTGTGCCCCACCGGCCTTAATGTAAATAATTTTGTTTCACGCGTAACATCTGGAACGTGCAGCATTTTCTTACTAAATCCAGCATGCCTTATAATCTAAAATCTTGTCTAAAATCGTTGCGGTTTCGGAAACACCCATTTACTAACACCAAACGCCTAGTTTTTCCCCAATTGCGGTAACAATGCCATGTCAGGATCAGGCCTACAGAGTACAGTGCTGAGTGTTATCAAGGATGTCATTCTACTGTGAGGCTCAATAGCTTCTGCTAAAAATATAACATGTTAGCTTTATTTTTTTAAAGTATAGAAAGTGACATGAAAAATACAAAAATAAACCCACTGAAAAATAATGTTAAAGAGGATCTGGCAGCTCTCACAGCTTGTCTGTTCCAATAATTACCGGCACATCCTATCCTGCATCATCTTTTCTCGTTACTCTGCATTGTGCTTCTCCTCTTTTACTAGTAGAAGTTTATGACAACTAGGGCAAAGGGTGTGTCTCTACAAGAATAACACTGTCCGCAGTAATCGGACAGGGCAGACTGTAGGTCCTCGCCCGTAACTGGTGACACCCGGCAATCTACTCATTCATAAATAGGAATGCCAGAAAAAAGGCACAACTCATACAGGCAGATTTATTAATAAAGGCTTACATAGACCTGGAGCAGCATATTAAAGGGAATTTGTCAGTAAGATGAACCCTCCTAAACAACCTATATGGGCATGTAGGCTATAGGAAGATGAATGATACCTTGATATCTGCGATCCGATGTCTTATTCCTGAGAAATCCATATTTTGGTTAATATGCAAATGAGCTGTTAAGATCAATAGGCCGGACATAGATCTCCCCCCGAGAATCTGCCTCCAGAGCTTATATTAACCTCTTAATCCCAGAGGTATTTTCATTTTTGCGCTTTCCTTTTTTGCTCCCCTTCTTCCCTAACTTTTTTATTTTTTGGTCAGTATGGCCATGTGAGGGCTTGTTTTTTGTGGGACTAGTTGTACTTTTGAATGACACCATTGGTTTTAATAAATTGTGTACTGTAAAACGTGAAAAAAATTCCAAGTGTGGTGAAATTGCAAAAAAAGTGCAATCCCACAGTTGTTTTTTGTTTTGTTTTTTTACAATGTTAAAAGTGAAAAAAAAAATTGTGCCATTTTCCGATAACCATAGCGTCTCTATTTTTTGTGATCTCAGGTTGGGTGAGGGTTTATTTTTTGTGCGCCGAGCTGGACGATTTTAGACATACCATTTTGGTGCAGATCTTTTGATCGCCTGTTATTGCATTTTATTGCAATGTTGCAGTGACCATAAAATGTAATTCTGGAGTTTTTACTTTTTTTGTCGTTACACTGTTTAGCGATCAGGTTAGTTTTTTTTTTAGATTAATAGATCATATAAAATATGTATTTTTTATTGTTTTATTTTGAATGGGGAAAAAGGGGGATAATCTGAACTTTAGGCGAGGTCGTAAGTATGGTTTAATTAAGATTTATTAAAGGAGTCTGTCATTCTTTCAATTAAAGGACTTTATTCTGGGTATCTGTGTTTTTATACAATATAACTTCGGGGCTAGTAATGGGGGCGTCTTATTGATGCCTCTCCACTACTAACCACGGGGCTTAATGTCACCTGACAATACAAAGGTGACATCAACCCCCCCCCAACTATCACTCCACTTGCCACTGCTACAGGGAAAGTGGGAAGATTGAGGCTAAGTGCCAGAATTGGCGAATCTTAGAGATGCACCTTTTCTGGGGTGGCTGAGAGCTGATGTTTTTAACCTGGGGGTGGCCAGTATCCATTACCCCATTCCCAGGCTATTAATATCAGCTGGCAGACATCTGCATAGCCTCTGCTGATTATTAATTATAGGGGACCCTACGTCATTTTCTTAGGATCCCCCATTTTAATAGCCAGTAAAGGCTATGTATACAGCTGTGAGCTGATATTAATAGCCTGGGAAGATCTATAGGACATTACTCCCTTTCCAGGCTATAAACATCTGCCCCAGCCATCGGCTTTCCCTCTGTTGTTTAACCCCTTACCGGCATCGGACGTACTATACCGTCCGATGCCGGCTCCCCTGCTTTGATGCAGGGCTCCGCGGTGAGCCCGCATCAAAGCCGGGACATGTCAGCTGTTTTGAACAGCTGACATGTGCCCGTAACAGGCGCGGGCAGAATCGCGATCAGCCCGCACCTATTAACTAGTTAAATGCTGCTGTCAAACGCAGACAGCGGCATTTAACTACCGCTTCCGGCCGGGCGGCCGGAAATGACGTCATCGCCGACCCCCGTCACATGATCGGGGGTCGGCGATGCTTGCATATTGTAACCATAGAGGTCCCAGAGACCTCTATGGTTACTGATCGCCGGTGGCTGTGAGCGCCACCCTGTGGTCGGCGCTTACAGCACACCTCCATTTCTGCTACATAGCAGCGATCAGCAGATCGCTGCTATGTAGCAGAGCCGATCTTGCTGTGCCTGCTTCTAGCCTCCCATGGAGGCTATTGAAGCATGTCAAAAGTTAAAAAAAAAAGTTTAAAAAAATGTGAAAAAAATAAAAAAAACATAAAAGTTTAAATCACCCCCCTTTCGCCCCAATCAAAATAAATCAATTAAAAAAATATCAAATCTACACATATTTGGTATCGCCGCGCTCAGAATCGCCCGATCTATCAATTAAAAAAAAGTATTAACCTGATCGCTAAATAGCGTAGCGGGAAAAAAATTCGAAACGCCAGAATTACGTTTTTTTGGTCGCCGCGACATTGCATTAAAATGCAATAACGGGCGATCAAAAGAACGTATCTGCACCGGAATGCTATCATTAAAAACGTCATCTCGGCACGCAAAAAATAAGCCCTCAACCGACCCCAGATCATGAAAAATGGAGACGCTACGAGTATCGGAAAATGGCGCAATTTTTTTTTTTTTTTTTTTTTTTTTTTAGCAAAGTTTGGAATTTTTTTTCACCACTTAGATAAAAAATAACCTAGTCATGTTAGGTATCTATGAACTCGTACTGACCTGGAGAATCATAATGGCAAGTTAGTTTTAGCATTTAGTGAACCTAGCAAAAAAGCCAAACAAAAAACCAATGTGGGATTGCACTTTTTTTGCAATTTCACCGCACTTGGAATTTTTTTCCCGTTTTCTAGTACACGACATGCTAAAACCAATGATGTCGTTCAAAAGTACAACTCGTCCCGCAAAAAATAAGCCCTCAAATGGCCAAATTGACGGAAAAATAAAAAAGTTATGGCTCTGGGAAGGAGGGGAGCGAAAAACGAACACGGAAAAACGAAAAATCCCCCGGTCATGAAGGGGTTAAGAAAATTGCGCAGGAGCCCACGCCATTTTTTTCATAAAATTAATCTTTTATTAATTAAATACATGTCCAGCAAGCTGCGCACACACCGTACTAATTATATTTGTCACTGACATCTATATATATATATATATATATATATATATATATATATATATATATATATATATTCTATGTGTATTTACTGTATGTAATCCATCTCTTCTATCCTATCAGCTCCTGCAGTGATTTTACAGTACACAGCAGAAAAATTGCCGGCTTTTCTTCCATCTATGTAATATAAATACATATATAAATACATACATATATATGTGTGTGTCACTGACATCTATATATCTATGTGTATATATCCATTCTATATATTCTATACTAACCTATCACTCTGTGATTTTACTGTACTCGGCATATATGTATATATATACATAGGGGAAAAAATGGAACAGCACAATGCTCACCAGTAGTGGGTGCCTAGCCCCCTGGATAAAATGGTCCAAACATTTATCCAACATGTATACCAAATAGCAAAAAGAAGGCAGAACTCCAAAAATTTCAGGTGAAAAAAGGTGAAGTTTTAATCGACCCACATCACTGCGCGACGTTTTGGCTCACTGAGCCTTTTTCAAGCTTGAAAAAGGCTCAGTGAGCCGAAACGTCGCGCAGTGATGTGGGTCGATTAAAACTTCACCTTTTTTCACCTGAAATTTTTGGAGTTCTGCCTTCTTTTTGCTATTTGGTATATATATATATATATATATATATATATATATATATATATATATATAATGTGTGTGTTTTGAAGAATATTTCCTTTGAAAATGATGTGTAAATGACATAGAGAATTGCTCAATATAAAATCTCCTGTTAAAATCGCATTACAGTCAGATAGCAATCACACTGCTTTTGGATGTAAATCAGCTGCTAGGTGTGAAAAATCGAATTGTACTTGCGTGAAAAAAGCATGACACTCATCCGAATCTTCTGTATCAAAACCGGACCGATTTTAAAATCGCTAGTGTGACTCCAGCCTAACGCTGCAAAACAGGATGGTAAGTTGCAGGGGAAGTCATCATAGAGCGCTCACTGTGTAGTGAGCGGTAAGTGTTACAGCTCCTGGCATTGCCCCGATGACTGGAAGCGAGCGGCTGCAGGGAGAATAAAACATAATTTTTGCCCTATAGCCGCTGCTCCAGTAAACCAGCCTAACATGGTTAAAATGCTATTTTCCTGCAGATTACTACTATACCAGCAGATCAATAACATTTAGAGGCGACAGGTTCCCTTTAAACATAGCACATACGCACAGATTCTCTTACTATTCAGATGAGGGAAGAGCCAGCAATATGAAATAAAGTTTCTTAAAATCTTACAAGCCCCTTCAATACAATAGCATAATGAATGAGTGACATACTGTATATTCAGAATATGGATTATTCACTGTGGTGGATGTAATGAGCAGAAATGGAACAAAAATAGACCTTATTTTGCTGGTTTGCAGTTTCCAATCACAATGGTGGTGAAAATTGGTGTCCTGAACAGTGGACTCAGTGAGCATTAGTAATTAACCAGTTACACTAGACAACTAAATACCAGACTGTAGGAAGACAGGAGCCACCGAGTCAAGCCCAGAAATCTCCATTGGACTGGACTGTGCAGCGCCGTCTTTGGGTATAATGAAAGGTCTTTTTTTTTGGCTATGCAGAGGTGATTGGGGACACATCAAAAGGGGCTTCTAGGGACACTGCTGGAAACTGCAGGAAGTAGTGGTGGTGCTTTTGGTGGCGAAAACTTTTAGCAAAATCTCTCCAACTCTAATTGGACACTCTCGGGATTCATCATTTAAGCATGTGACTAAAAACATAGACAGATGCAATCACAGAGGTGCAATGTGTATCACTTTAGAATGACCGTTATTTGCCACAGACATCTTTATATCGATGTAGAGACGTAGTGGACCTTAAAAAGCTACAATCCAAGAATAGGAATTTCCTATATTTAACCTTTTTAATAACATTATACCATCAAAATGCCTTTTCAGCACACAGCCTAAGGCTGTCAGTGCAAGTTCTTGAAAATGAAGAAATTTGTAAAATAACTTCCTTTACTATGGTTCTTTATGAGATGAAGTCTACCACATAAATAACTCCATAATTACCCCACACCACCCACATACCACACAAATCGACAGTACTTGTTTTAGCCATTTGTTTGATTTTTCCTACACCCTATATCATTATTTTTTTTCTCACCCCTACCTTGTTTCCTTATTGCTCAATGATGTATTCCTGTTATGCCAGTCTAGATGCCAGGCAGGTGCAAGCAATAATGCATTTCATGGAATAAAAAATCCAAGAGGTTAGCAAAGAACATTAACAAGAAATCATCGAACATTAACAAGAAATCATAGAACATTAAGTCAGTATTTAGAATTATCCCTTCCTGATTGGATAATTTCACTTTTGTTTTTTCCTCCCTTTTATCCATGAGAGATAACGATCACATTAACTTTACCATAGTTTATCTAATGTAAAATCCATGTCGGGTTAAATCATTTGCTTGTTTATATTGTACAATTACCGTTCTCCTATGAAGCTTAGCCACTGGAGCTCTAAGAAAGACGAGACAGGAGCCTCTAGTAGGACCCCAGCTCTCATGGCAAACCATCAGCTCTCTGCAATCTCTTAGTGGAGTGACCAATGGGCATCAGAATGATAGTTACAGATTGACAGTAGCAGTTGAGTGTTTAAACAGGAGCAATCAGAGCTAGCTCTGGTTGCTGTTTTCAGCAAGTGCTGGCTGTACAACACAGCTGTCACCTTCTGATTATATCCCACTCCATGTACCCACAACTGACATAGGACATACCCGTACATACCGCTATGTTTGGGAAGGAGTTAAAGAAATAGATTTATCGATTTATACACATGGAATAGCTATCAGTCTACCATGCATAATGCTAACAGGTCTCTTTGAAGATTTCCCCATAATCATATTTACTTCAATGAGCAAGAATAAGTTACAGCAAGATATTTCTGATAAAGACATACAGTATCTCCCACAGCAACAAAGGATCAGGCCTATTGAAATCCAACGTGCCTAGGCTCGGACTGGCACAGAGGAGAACTGGAGAATCCTCCGGTGGGCCCCTATGCAACACCTTGCACATCTGCCATTGGGAGGTAGTCAAGAGGCCCATATAAATAATAGATCACGTGAAGATTGCTGGGTTCCGCCGACTTCAGCAAAATTTTAAAGCTGGATCTGTTTTACCACAAAACCCACAATTATGTAATATCTTAAATGGATGTTTTGATCTTTGGACATATTACATATACTGTATATATATATATATATGTATATATATATATCATGGTTATCTTCTTTGAAAATCTGCTACACTAAGATTAATGAGAAATGTCTGAATACAATGACAGAAGACACAAACATAGGAATATATAGTTACAGCAACAAAATATTACATTAAATTGTTTTTTTAGCTAAGTAGCTATTCAATTCCAAAGAACAAATCTTACAGACCAAGGTAAGTAATGTTTGTTCACATGGAAACCATACAGCTAATCTTGAAAACCACAGCTATTTTTGTTAAATAGAATATGGCCGACCATAGATCAGCAGTATTTCTATGAGGTTTCGTATTTCTATGAGGTTTCCCATAGAGACCTGCTTAAAACTGTTAGATTCGCAAATTCTCACTACAAAATTAGTGACTTTTTTCTATTAGAAAATTAATATGAATAGCTCAAAGGACTTTTATTAAAAAAAAAAAGATAAAGTGGAGTCCAAGCGACTACATTTATGTGAAATAACACAATCATATAGTATTCATCGTCCCCTGGTCCGGCACCAGATCTGCACCACTGCTCCTGCCTCTGTGTTCTGGCTGCAGCTGTGACATTACATCAAATGCTCACATCAGCACTGCAGACAATCACTGAACTCTGCACCTCGTCTACATCAGAAAGCTGATGAGCTCAGTGATTGACTGCAAAGGTGATGTGCCCTATCGATATATTATCACCGAGAGGACCACTAGAGGGTGAGTACTATCTGATTTTATTTTCACATGACTTTTTAAAAATGGAGATCCCCTTCGATAAAATTTGTTTTGTAATTTTGGTTTAATGAAGACATACTGTTCAGTGTTCACACACAGGATATTTAATTCACAAATTACCCCTACAGTCTAGATAACATATTCCTGAGGTAAATTTATTGAAATCTAATGATTAGTTAAGAAAAGATATGTCGATATGTGTAGATATGTCGATAGCAAAGTATAATGAGGGGATTAGGAAAAGTTAGACTCTTAGGTGGAAAGTCAGTGCCGTGACACAACGGTAAAAAATGTAAAGATTTTTACAAAGATTTTATCTGTATTTTTATCAGTGGAGGGAAATTATTTTATTGGTTGTTAAAAACAACATTGTTTTGAGTTTGCAGTACAGGTGCATTTTAGAATATGCCTAAATACCAGAGAAATAGAAAAAAGAGAGGGGAGAGGGCCAGAGTGAGGAAAGGCCTAGCATAGGCCTCAGAAAGGTGTGACTGACGATGGGTTTATGGAACTGCAAAATAAGGGATTTCAAAACCACAGGTAAAATATTGTTGTTTAACCCCTTCCCGACCCATGACGCCACGTAGGCGTCATGAAAGTCGGTGCCAATCCGACCCATGACGCCTATGTGGCGTCATGGAAAGATCGCGTCCCTGCAGATCCGGTGAAAGGGTTAACTCCCATTTCACCCAATCTGCAGGGACAGGGGGAGTGGTAGTTTAGCCCAGAGGGGGTGGCTTCACCCCCTCGTGGCTACGATCGCTCTGATTGGCTGTTGAAAGTGAAACTGCCAATCAGAGCGATTTGTAATATTTCACCTATTATAACGGGTGAAATATTACAATCCAGCCATGGCCGATGCTGAAATATCATCGGCCATGGCTGGAAATACTAATGTGCCCCCACCCCACCCCACCGATCGCCCCTCCAGCCCCCCGATCTGGCCGGTACACTGCTCCGGCTCCCCTCCGTCCAGTGCTCCGCTCCCCCCGTGCTCTTGTCCGCTCCCCCCGTGCTCCAATCACCCCCCCTGCACTCCGATCCACCCCCCCGTGCTCCGTTCCACCCCCCCGTGCTCCGTTCCAGCCCCCCCGTGCTCCGTTCCACGCCCCCCGTGCTCCGTTCCACGCCTGCCGTGCTCCGATTCCCCCCCCATGCTCCGTTCCCCCCCCGTGCTCCCCCCCACCCCATCATACTTACCGATCCTGCCGGGGTCCGTCCGTCTTCTCCCTGGGCGCCGCCATCTTCCAAAATGGCGGGCGCATGCGCAGTGCGCCCGCCGAATCTGCCGGCCGGCAGATTCGTTCCAAAATGCATTTTGATCACTGAGATAGATTATATCTCAGTGATCAAAATAAAAAAAATAATAAATGACCCCCCCCCTTTATCACCCCCATAGGTAGGGACAATAAAAAAATAAAGAAATTTTTTTTTTTCCCACTAATGTTAGAATAGGGTTAGGGTTAGGGTTAGGGGTAGGGTTAGGGTTAGGGGTAGGGTTAGGGGTAGGGTTAGGGTTAGGGGAAGGGTTAGGGTTAGGGGTAGGGTTAGGGGTAGGGTTAGGGGTAGGGCTAGGGTTAGGGTTTCGGTATGTGCACACGTATTCTGGTCCTCTGCGGATTTTTCCGCTGCGGATTTGATAAATCCGCAGTGCTAAACCGCTGCGGATTTATGGCGGATTTACCGCGTTTTTTTCTGCGCATTTCACTGCGGTTTTACAATTGCGATTTTCTATTGGAGCAGTTGTAAAACCGCTGCGGAATCCGCACAAAGAAGTGACATGCTGCGGAATGTAAACCGCTGCGTTTCCGTGCAGTTTTTCCGCAGCATGTGTACAGCGATTTTTGTTTCCCGTAGGTTTACATTGAACTGTAAACTCATGGGAAACTGCTGCGTTTTCCGCAGAGTGTGCACATACCTTTAGAATTAGGCTATGTGCACACGGTGCGGATTTGGCTGCGGATTCGCAGCAGTGTTCCATCAGGTTTACAGTACCATGTAAACATATGAAAAACCAAATCCGCTGTGCCCATGGTGCGGAAAATACCGCGCGGAAACGGTGTGTTGTATTTTCCGCAGCATGTCAATTCTTTGTGCGGATTCCGCAGCGTTTTACACCTGTTCCTCAATAGGAATCCGCAGGTGAAATCCGCACAAAAAACACTGGAAATCCGCAGAAAATCCGCAGGTAAAACGCAGTGCCTTTTACCCGCGGATTTTTCAAAAATGATGCTGAAAAATCTCACACGAATCCGCAACGTGGGCACATAGCCTTAGGGTTAGGGTTGGAATTAGGGTTGTGGTTAGGGTTGTGATTAGGGTTATGGCTACAGTTGGGATTAGGGTTAGGGTTGTGTTGGGGTTAGGGTTGTGATTAGGGTTATGGCTACAGTTGGGATTAGGGTTAGGGGTGTGGGGGGGTTAGTGTTGGAGTTAGAATTGAGGGGTTTCCACTGTTTAGGCACATCAGGGGGTCTCCAAACGCAACATGGCGCCACCATTGATTCCAGCCAATCTCATATTCAAAAAGTCAAATGGTGCTCCCTCAATTCCGAGCCCCGACGTGTGCCCAATCAGTGGTTTACCCCCACATATGGGGTACCAGCATACTCAGGATAAACTGCGCAACAATTACTGGGGTCCAGTTTCTCCTGTTACCCTTGTGAAAATAAAGAAATGCTTGCTAAAACATCATTTTTGAGGAAAGAAAAATGATTTTTTATTTTCACGGCTCTGCGTTGTAAACATCTGTGAAGCACTTGGGGGTTCAAAGTGCTCACCACATATCTAGATAAGTTCCTTGGGGGGTCTAGTTTCTAAAATGGGGTCACTTGTGGGGGGTTTCTACTGTTTAGGCACACCAGGGGCTCTGCAAATGCAATGTGAAGCCCGCAAATCATTCCATCAAAGTCTGCATTTCAAAAGTCACTACTTCCCTTCTGAGCCCCGAAGTGTGCCCAAACAGTGGTTTACCCCCACACATGGGGTATCAGCGTACTCAGGAGAAACTGGACAACAACTTTTGGGGTCCAATTTCTCCTGTAACCCTTGGGAAAATATTAAATTCTGGGCTAAATAATTATTTTTGAGGAAAGAAAACGTATTTATTATTTTCACGGCTCTGCATTATAAACTTCTATGAAGCACTTGGGGGTTCAAAGTGCTCACCACACATCTAGATAAGTTCCTTTCGGGGTCTAGTTTCCAAAATGGGGTCACTTGTGGGGGGTTTCTACTGTTAAGCCACATCAGGGGCTCTGCAAACGCAACGTGACGCCCACAGAGCATTCCATCAAAGTCTGCATTTCAAAACGTCACTACTTCACTTCCGAGCCCCGGCATGTGCCCAAACAGTGGTTTACCCCCACATATGGGGTATCAGCGTACTCAGGAGAAACTGGACAACAACTTTTGGGGTCAAATTTCTCCTGTTACCCTTTGGAAAATAAAAAATTGCAGGCTAAAAGATCATTTTTGAGAAAATAATTTTTTTTTTTTTTTTCATGGCTCTGTGTTATAAACTTCTGTGAAGCACTTGGGGGTTCAAAGTCCTCACCACACATCTAGATTAGTTCCTTTGGGGGTCTAGTTTCCAAAATGGGGTCATTTCTGGGGGATCTCCAATGTTTAGGCACACAGGGGCTCTCCAAACGTGACATGGTGTCCGCTAATGATTGGAGCTAATTTTCCATTTAAAAAGCCAAATGGCTTGCCATCCCTTCCGAGCCCTGCCGTGCGCCCAAACAGTGGTTTACCCCCACATATGGGGTATCAGCGTACTCAGGACAAACTGGACAACAATATTTGGGGTCCAATTTCTCCTATTATCCTTGGCAAAATAGGAAATTCCAGGCTAAAAAATAATTTTTGAGGAAAGAAAAATTATTTTTTATTTTCATGGCTCTGCGTTATAAACTTCTGTGAAGCACCTGGGGGTTTAAAGTGCTCAATATGCATCTAGATAAGTTCCTTGGGGGGTCTAGTTTCCAAAATGGGGTCACTTGTGGGGGAGCTCCAATGCATAGGCACACAGGGGCTCTCCAAACGCGACATGGTGTCCACTAACAATTGGAGCTAATTTTCCATTCAAAAAGTCAAATGGCGCGCCTTCCCTTCCGAGCCCTGCCGTGTGCCCAAACAGTGGTTTACCCCCACACATGAGGTATCGGCGTAGTCGGGAGAAATTTCCCAACAAATTGTATGATCCATTTTATCCTACTGCCCATGTGAAAATGAAAAAATTGAGGCGAAAAGAATTTTTTTGTGAAAAAAAAGTACTTTTTCATTTTTACAGATCAATTTGTGAAGCACCTGAGGGTTTAAAGTGCTCACTAGGCATCTAAATAAGTTCCTTGGGGGGTCTAGTTTCCAAAATGGGGTCACTTGTGGGGGAGCGCCAATGTTTAGGCACACGGGGGCACTCCAAACGTGACATGGTGTCCGCTAACGATGGAAATAATTTTTCATTCAAAAAGTCAAATGGCGCTCCTTCCCTTCAGAGCCTTACCATGTGCCCAAACAGTGGTTTACCCCCACATATGAGGTATCGGCGTACTCAGGAGAAATTGCCCAACACATTTTAGGATCCATTTTATCCTGTTGCCCATGTGAAAATGAAAAAATTGAGGCTAAAAGAATTTTTTTGTGAAAAAAAGTACTTTTTCATTTTTATGGATCAATTTGTGAAGCACCTGGGGGTTCAAAGTGCTCACTATGCATCTAGATAAGTTCCTTGGGGCGTCTAGTTTCCAAAATGGGGTCACTTGTGGTGGAGCTCCAATTTTTAGGCACACGGGGGCTCTCCAAACGTGACATGGTGTCCGCTAAAGAGTGGAGCCAATTTTTGATTCAAAAAGTCAAATGGCGCTCCTTCCCTTCCAAGCCCTGCCGTGCGCCCAAACAGTGGTTTACCCCCACATATGAGGTATCAGCGTACTCAGGACAAATTGCACAACAACTTTCGTGGTTCAGTTTCTCCTTTTACCATTGGGAAAATAAAAAAATTGTTGCTAAAATATAATTTTTGTGACTAAAAATTTAAATGTTCATTTTTTCCTTCCATGTTGCTTCTGCTGCTGTGAAGCACCTGAAGGGTTAATAAACTTCTTGAATGTGGTTTTGAGTACCTTGAGGGGTGCAGTTTTTAGAATGGTGTCACTTTTGGGTATTTTCAGCCATATAGACCCCTCAAACTGACTTCAAATGTGAGGTGGTCCCTAAAAAAAATGGTTTTGTAAATTTCGTTGTAAAAATGACAAATCGCTGGTCAAATTTTAACCCTTATAACTTCCTAACAAAAAAAAATTGTGCTGATGTAAAGTAAACATGTGGGAAATGTTATTTATTAACTATTTTGTGTCACATATCTCTCTGGTTTAACAGAATAAAAATTCAAAATGTGAAAATTGCAAAATTTTCAAAATTTTCGCCAAATTTCCGTTTTTATCACAAATAAACGCAGAATTTATTGACCTAAATTTACCACTAACATGAAGCCCAATATGTCACGAAAAAACAATCTCAGAACCGCTAGGATCCGTTGAAGCCTGAGTTATTACCTCATAAAGGGACACTGGTCAGAATTGCAAAAAACGGCAAGGTCTTTAAGGTCAAAATAGGCTGGGTCATGAAGGGGTTAATGAAGTGACTGTCGTAGCCTACTTATTCCATTGTAATGCAGTGAGTGTGTCGTCATTTAAGCTAAAAAAGAGTGGAAGATGGTATGTTTTAGTGTCCTCGCTAATATACAATTCCATAGTCATGAAACCATAATAACCAATCAGGTTAAAGCTCTCATTTTTCAAGGGTCCTTTGTAAAATGAAAGCTGAAACCTGATAGGTTGCTTTGGGCAACTTAATGAATCTCCGCCAATTAATGGCCCTTGCTTTCATGCTCTTAGATTAGAAGATTTTTACCTTTTATTTAAATGTTTGTACTGACAATAAGTTATTCCTTTGTATGTATAAAGAAAGAGTTAGGCTGAGGTAGTATACACTCAATTCTATCATAGTTTCCTGTTCCCCTTTAGGCTATGTGCACACGTTGCAGATTTCCTGCAGAACTGCCACGTTTTTTTCCGCGCAGAAATGCCGCAGATCTGCAAGTTATTTACAGGCAAAAAAATGCCGTGCTAATGGTGTTGAAAAATCTGCATGGAAAACGCAGCAGATTCAAAAACGGACCAGGTCACTTCTTTTGTGCAGCGTTTCTGAACCCATTCCATTATAGAAATCCGAAGGGGTAAAAACGCATGAAAACCACACAAAATCTGCAAGAAAAATGCATCAAATCTGCACCTGCGTTTTCTGCCAAGAGATGCAGAATCTGCGTAGAAAATTCCAGAGGCAAATCTGCAACGTGTGCCCATACCCTTAGATTTTTTTAAAGTCATTGGGAGAAGTTTTTTTTCCATAATTGGATCCAATTCTGCTTTTGGCAAAAACAGAATCACAGGCGTGACTGCGAGCTTAGTGCTTGACAAGTTGTACTCAATTGGATTTTACAGATCATGAGATGATTAAAATTTTTCATCTGAAATTCCCTGCATTTACATGTGTATTACTGTATCACTCAGGTTGCAAAATGGAATAATTTAATTTATTCACAACAAGACATAACACAAAAGGTTTAGATATGCTCACATGTCAAGGAATCCCATGTTGTAGCAGCTTTATTAGAAGCAATCCTGGGTTATGTTGCTTCTTCTTGCTCAGGTTGGACCAGTGAACATCCCGTCTGCTCTTTGCTGTGGCTTGGTGGTTTTGGCAATGACTTCTCTACTGTCACAGCAGATACGCGGTGAGGAGGTCTTCAATAACTTTTACTGAAGGTAGTTGGGGCCCTTTAGAGTTATGAGAACTATCCAGATATAATAGCACAGTTCTTTTAGTTTCCTGTTCCCATTATTTATTTTTTTTTAAAAACACTGAGATAGGAACAACAGGAATGAGAAATATAAGCTTTTCTACATAGTTCTATCCCATGTTGGATCCAATACTCCTTTCATAATTGAAAAATCACACATGTGACTGTGAGCAATTCTTCAATTCTAGGTCTGCAACCAGGTTAGGCGAGGCAGGTTAATAAGCATAAAACAGCCTCTCAACTTAAGTGACGAGGAACACAAGAAGGTCTTCTTAGGATATTTGTCAAGCTGCGTGAGGGAGAAGTAAAGTGCACAACAACAGGGAGAGGAAGGAGGAAGACAAAACACTAGGGAAGGGGGGAGTGGAGACCCCTAGGCAGATCTAACAACACCCCCTGTGCCCTAAACGTCCCTAAATAGGTTCTGCACCTATCGCCAAGCAGGAACCTAATTTCTGCCTGACCCCAGAGACAGGCCCTGGATAGAGGGGGACGGGGTTAGCACTAGTCAACTACAACTAATCGCAAAGACCTTCTACAGCCGGATCCACGATGACTGTCTGTTAAACCTGACACACCTGTGACAATATTGCAGTAGTTACACACTGACATAACTGTGAAATTAAATAATTATGAATAGACAACCATGGTTTCCATATCTTTTACCAATGAAGGCTAATAGGATCATAACTGCTGTATTAAAAATGTAATAAATGTATAACATAAGTATAAAATATATTTTTATTATATAGTTGCACTTTTAGAGGAAAGAAGGTTTCACCATCAACATACAATAGATGGAGATTCTTTACTGTAAGAGCCGTGAGAATATGGAACTCTCTGCCATACGATGATCAAATACCTATCCAGGCTAGGATTTGGTGACTGTGAGGTTTGACTGTATGTTAAAAATATGGCTACATCAAGAGAGTAATAAAAAAATGTAAGAGATTGCTTCCTTGAAAAAAAACAGGAAAAGGATACAAAGAGATAGCTGTTATGAAAGGCAATTCAGTACTACAATGGACCTAGCGGTCAGAGCACATACAGTGATCTGACAATAACCCAAAATCATAGAACGAGCTCTGAGACGTGGGAACTCTGCAGACCGCAATCCCTAATCCTCTCCAAACAACACTAGAGGCAGCCGTGGATTGCGCCTAACTCTGCCTATACAACTCGGCACAGCCTGAGAAACTAACTAGCCTGAAGATAGAAAATAAGCCTACCTTGCCTCAGAGAAATACCCCAAAGGAAAAGGCAGCCCCCCACATATAATGACTGTGAGTTAAGATGAAAAGACAAACGTAGAGATGAAATAGATTCAGCAAAGTGAGGCCCGACTTTCTTAACAGATCGAGGATAGAAAAGGTAACTTTGAGTTCTACACAAAACCCTAAAGAAAACCACGCAAAGGGGGCAAAAAGACCCTCCGTACCGAACTAACGGCACGGAGGTACACCCTTTGCGTCCCAGAGCTTCCAGCAACAAATTAGACAAGCTGGACAGAAAAAATAGCAAACAAATAGCAAAGAAGAACTTAGCTATGCAGAGCAGCAGGCCACAGGAATGATCCAGGGAAAAGCAAGTCCAACACTGGAACATTGACAGGAAGCCAGGATCAAAGCATTAGGTGGAGTTAAGTAGAGAAGCACCTAACGACCTCACCAGATCACCTGAGGGAGGAAACTCAGAAGCCGCAGTACCACTTCCCTCCACCAACAGAAGCTCACAGAGAGAACCAGCCGAAGTACCACTTGTGACCACAGGAGGGAGCTCTGCCACAGAATTCACAACAGATAGCATTGAATGTTAGAAGCATTTTCTGCTAATTCAATGGTAAAGGGATACCGGCTACACTACTTAGATGTAGTAGAAAGAGGAAACCCTTACTGGCTGTCATCAGATAAAACTTTTTGGCATTATTAGTCAACAGAGTATCTGGAGGAGGGATACTGAAGCGTATGCTGAAAAGAACACCCTGCCTACAGTGAAGCACGGCAGTGGCTCTGATGCTTTGCTTCTTCTTGCACTGGAAAACTGCAGAAAGTGGAAGGCAAGAAGGATTCAGTCAAGCATCAGAAAATCTTAGATACTTGCTGTGAGGAAGCTGAAGGCACGATGAATAAATCCTGGAAGGTGGTTGTCACAATCATCCAACTAGAACCTTATAAAAATATATTAAATATATTTGATGGGAGTTAAAAAAAGTCAGTTGCAGCAGGCAATCACAAGAATATACTGTAAGTGAACTAGCACTGCACTAAGATTTCTCAGAAATGCTGCTGGAAGATGATGCCTGGCTATGCACCACACTTGCAACAGGCCGTAACAGCCAAACTTTACTAAGTTCTAAAGATGCTTGTCATGAAAAAAGGTGAATAATTCTGAGACTGCAGTAATCAGTAAAAGTGGCATTTTGTGTCAAATTGGAGAAAACACCTGTTATATTAGTTGAGTTAGTTAAATTGTTCTTGTTTCATTGGTTTATTGCAAATTTGCTAATTCACAATGAGGGTTGAGTACTTTTGATTACAACTGTAGAGACAGTTTAAGAAATAATGAAATGAAGAAAGTGTTAATTTATAATAACAATTGTTACTGTTTAAGCATGTACTAAATGTAAGACGGGAGATGACCATGAGGCATTTCTAATCTGAATAATAAACAATGAACCATCTCAACGCAGACAGTAAGATAAACACAAGATACCGGCAAAATACCTTACATATCTGTTTCATAACTGATCCTTGTAATATTTCCAAAAGTATCCTCTTTACTTTTGTCTTCAACATGGAACAGATCAAAGGACAACAACAGGATTTCATTATCCATTTGGAGGAAAATAAGATGAATATGACATATTGAGCTCTTTTTCTTGGGCTATTTATAATACATATATTGGCAAAGTCTTGAAAGTAAAATCAGAACAACCAACCTACTTACAATAAATTAATGCATCTTTTTTTAGTAAACATTTATTGATTTGCCCAGAGTGATGGTATAGCTTAAAATAGAGTTACTAATTTCCCATATAAAAGAAACGTGAACTTCTCAAAGAAAAACAAGAATAAACTCACTGAATGAATGAAAACCAATACAAACAATCACTTAACTGTCAATTATGTTTTTTACAGCATCACTCTGTAGGAACTAGGTATCTTAAAGTAGATCTGTCACCAGATTTCATAACATAAACTACATACTTTATTAAATAGATCTCTTAGACCTGATGAGGCTGGGGTACTTACATTGATATTCAATAGTAGAATGGCTGTATAGAATCCTGGGAAAGCAATGCACTCCACCCTGACTCACCATCAACACCGGGCAGCATGCCTCCTGTGACAATGCTCAGCTACCGCCGCTGCCCCCCAGTTAAGATACCTTAAATTCGGACTATAAGATTGACCCCTCTTCTTATAAAAAAATATTTTTTTTCCTATTTTCCTCCCCAAAATTTGGAGTGCACCTTATTGCCCGCTGCATCTTATAGTCCGAAAAATACAGTACTTATTATCCCCACTGTATATATTAATATATATACAGTGTAGAGCTAAAGGGTAACAATGTTTTGAACCTTTGACTTTCAGGCTCCATATTGCACCATCCACTACTGATTTGAATGTGAGACTACCTTAATTTTATAGACCATCATCTTGGCTATCTCATATATAAATTTGACTTGTAACTATTTATCAAATGATTAATTATGCAGATTCTTGTCATGTCACTGCATTGTTACTGTATTTCTCCTGGTGGTGGAAAAATATTTTTCTTCCTGAATACTACAAAATACGACCTGTTTTCACCTTTCCTAATAGCTCAGTGTGTTATTAGGTTGATTCTCAAGTGACAGGTCATTGGTTCGAATCAAAGAACAACCATGAAGAAGATCTCCCAAGGAAAGAGAAACAGCATAGTCCATCTCATGAACAGCGTTAGCTTGGACAAGAAAATTGCCAAACTGCATCATGTGAGTGCCATGACAGTTGGAAGAATACAAAATGAGGTCCATCCATCCATTCAGAAACCAAAAGGTGGATATCTGGAAAAAATATCAGTCAACAAGTCGGCTCTTCCCGAGGTTTATCAGTTCTGCTGCGACAAAAACAGCAGTGGAGGTGACTTGTTAGCTTCATAATAGTGAGATCACAGACATCAATGCAAGCACCGTGCGATGCACATTACACAAGTCTGGAATGGTGGCCCAAAAAAAGCTGAAGAAGCCTCAACTTCAATATTGTCATAAGAAGCATCCATTCAAGTTTGCAAAAAAGTACGAAAAATGTACATTTAAAGATTTGAAATGGGTGATTTGGGGAAAATCAATAGACTAGGCTCTGATAGGTGCAAATGGGTCTGAAAGAAACCAGGGAAAAAGGGACAAACAGATTGAGCGATTGAAGGAAATGTCAAGTTCGGTGGATGAAGCCTGATGATATGGGGTGGTTTCACAGTCAAAGGCATTGGATACTTGACCAGGATCGATGGTGGTCTCAATGTTGAGCTATATGTGATTATCCTACAAGACGAGTTACTTCGTACACTCAAGTTCTATGGGTATGAAAAGGTCAACATAGTGTCCCAACAGGACAACAACATGAAGCATGCGTCAAGATTGACAAAGAAATGGTTCAAAGCCAGTGAAGTAGAGGTGCTGGGTTGGCCTCCACACTCTCCAGACCTGAACCCAATCAAACACTTGTGGGTAGAATTCAAGAAAAAACTGTATACATACTCAAGTGAGTCAACCTTTCTGCACCAACTATGAGAACGTGTAGAAGAGACCTGAGATCATATTTCGGTTGACACATATTTGAATCTGATCAACAGCATGCCCAGAAAGATTCAGGCAGTGGTGAAAGCCAAAGGTGGATTTACAAAATGCTAGCAAAATAATAAAAAAATAAAATTTAGATCTTTAGGAGCAAAACAAGTAACAATGCAGTGACATGACATGAATCTGCATAACTAATCATAAGCTAAATAGTTACAAGTCAAATTTAAGTTAGCCAAGATGATTGTCTATAACATGATGGTAGTCGCAAGTTCAAAGCAGTAGTGGATGGTGAGATATGAAGCCTGAAAGTCAGAAGTACAAAACATTGTTACCCATTTGCTCTTCACTGTATATATTTATATATACATACACATATATATTTATACAGAATATATGTATATATTCTAGTCATGGTGTCCTTATTCTGCCATGCCGGCAGAGCTGGAGTGTGATATGTGTAATTCATTCCATATAGGACATGCAGATAATGTTGTCTATGTCATTATCAGGACAGTCAGAGAAGGCAGCAAAACAAACTTGACCTAGTAATTACAAAACAAGAAGTCCCAGCCTCCCTCCTGCAGACTGAAGCTACTTTGTCTACATGCGGCTATATTTGGAATGTGACGGTGATCTTGCAGTTCCGTAATATCCAAGGCACTAAGGATATTAACCCAGTGCTATTTCAGTGCTCAGATTTAATAGTACAGATTGGTTGTGACTTATCCAAGTCACAGACAATGAAAATAAGCAGAACAGAACCTTTTATGCTCATCTCTATAGTGGAAAATAAGGGTCCAAACTTTCGGCACACATTTCACTCATAGAAACCAGTGATAGACTTACAGTAGACTTAAATCTAATATAACTGAACTAGAGAATGGTTCAACTTTCAATCAGCATTAGTTGGTCTATAACGACAGGTACCTTTGCATATACTTTGTTTCATTTATCGCACTAATTCTTATATCGGAACTTTTTAGTTCACGTTCATGGCTGTATTCAAGAGTCCATTGACAGCTAATTAAAGAAAAGACAGTCCAATCTGAAGGCACCATGTTTGAGAGCAAAATAATTTGAATATATTGTTTATGGGAAAAATGTTCAGTAGAATTAGTAATTATTTGTTGAAATCTCTGCTCATTCTGAGGTTAGAAGTCCAGTGGGCGCTTCTATGAGTAGGACAGCCTGCTAGACTTTTCAGCCTAGAATAAGCAAAAGTTTATTAGTAAAAAAAAAAAATTACTGGTTTTACCCCCCACAGATTTATATATGACGTAGCTAGGCTCCTCCTGCTTTATAGAATGCAACCTGTAGATTTTATGAGTTACCATTAAATCATGACGGATTACCTTTAAATCAAACACCAGGCCCCTATTCCTAACAGTTTAGCATGAATGATACAATAGATCACAGCACTCTAATTATTTCCTAATTGTCTGCACAATGCCAGGAGTAAGCTATCCATCTCCCACAATGTACTGTGGCAGAGAAAGCTACCTAAGGACCCTGGAGCAGATTTAGCAATACTGTCTTATTCTTAGACAGTGTAAACTTAAGGTACCTTCACACTCAGCGACGCTGCAGCGATACCGACAACGATGTCGATCGCTGCAGCGTCGCTGTTTGGTCGCTGGAGAGCTGTCACACAGACAGCTCTCCAGCGACCAACGATCCCGAGGTCCCCGGGTAACCAGGGTAAACATCGGGTTACTAAGCGCAGGGCCGCGCTTAGTAACCCGATGTTTACCCTGGTTACCAGCGTAAAAGTAAAAAAAACAAACACTACATACTTACCTACCGCTGTCTGTCCCTGGCGCTCTGCTTCTCTGCACTCCTCCTGCACTGGCTGTGAGCACAGCGGCCGGAAAGCAGAGCGGTGACGTCACCGCTCTGCTTTCCGGCTGACCGACGCTCACAGCCAGAGCAGAGAAGTGCAGAGAAGCAGAGCGCCGGGGACAGACAGCGGTAGGTAAGTATGTAGTGTTTGTTTTTTTTACTTTTACGCTGGTAACCAGGGTAAACATCGGGTTACTAAGCGCGGCCCTGCGCTTAGTAACCCGATGTTTACCCTGGTTACCAGTGAAGACATCGCTGGATCGGTGTCACACACGCCGATCCAGCGATGTCTGCAGGGAGTCCAGCGACGAAATAAAGTTCTGGACTTTCCTCAGCGACCAACGATCTCCCAGCAGGGGCCTGATCGTTGGTCGCTGTCACACAGAACGATTTCCTTAACGATATCATTGCTACGTCACAAAAAGCAACGATATCGTTAACGATATCGTTATGTGTGAAGGTACCTTTAGACGAACATGTTAAATTTATCATAGTGGTTTCTGTTGTATGAAAAATCTGTCTAATTTTAAGACTTTCTAGTCTAAGTTTTCACCACCTATTAGTTAACTTACTCTTTGCCAAAAATGTGTGCCACAATTCTGGTGCATTTTTTATGTGCATTATGTTGCACATTATCAAGAACTGACAATGGAGCCGGCTTCACCTGTATATTAGTGGACAACTAATGAGTTGCACTTTTTTTTTAATTATGTTGCACATTAGGCCATGACCCTTTTCCAATATGTTACACCTCCTTTCTTCAAGGCCATGTCCTCTTGTCAGAGAAGTATTAAAAATTGTCAGAAATATGATGCAGGTCTGAAAATCAAGGTTTTATTTGTGCAAATTATGGCAGAATTGTGGTGCATTTAATCCCTTAGTGACGGAGCCAAATTTTTGAAATCGGACTAGTGTCACTTTATGTGGTAATAACTCTGCAACACTTCAACAAATCCCAGTGATTTTCAGATTGTTTTTTCGTGACACATTATACTTTATGATAATGGTAAATTTAGGTAGATATGTTTTGTGTTTATTTATAAAAAATATCAAAAATTTGAGATAAATTTTGAAAAATTAGCAATTTTCAAAATTTGAATAATTATCCCTTTAATCCAGATAGTCAAACTACAGCAAACCATTAATAAATAACATTTACCACATGTCTGTTTTACATCAGCACCATTTGTAAAATGTTATTTTATTTTGATAGCATTTTAGGAGGTTTAAAAATGTAGCAGCAATTTTTCATTTTTTTCAAGGGAATTTACAAAATTTATTTTTTTAGGGACTTATCCATGTTTGAAGTGACTTTAGGGGTCCCACATATTGGGAAACCCCGAAACGTGATACCATTTTAAAAACAGCACCCCTTGACATACTGAAAAATGCTGTCAGGTACTTTATTAACCCTTCAGGTGCTTTACAGGAATTAATGCAAAGTGGTATGACAAAAATGAAAAAGTGTATTTTTACCACCTAAATGCTTCTAACTTCTGAACAGAATACTACAGCCGATAGACACTAAGGCTGCTTTCACACATCAGGTTTTTTCCTTCAGGCACAATCCAGCAGTTTCAGGCACAATCCGGATCCGTTTTTGTATTATGCCGGATCCGTTTTTTCCCATAGAATTGTATTAGCGCCGGATTGTGCCTGAAGGACATGCGTTTCATCCGTTTTGTGCCAAAAAAAGTCTCCTGCAATGTTTTTTGTGTCCGTCAAAAAAGCCTGAAGGGACGTTTCTGGCAATAAACGCATGGAACGGATGTGTGAATGAACGTTTCCGGCGACCAAATCCGTTTTATACACATTGAGCATGCCTGGAAGCTTTGTTTCGTCTCTCTCTCTCTCTCTCTCTCTCCTTCCACCAGGAAGTCAAAAAACATGCGCAGTACAGAGAGCCAGATCCAGCTAAAAAACGGATCAGGTGCATCAGTTTTTCACAATTTACGCCAGATCCGTTTTTTAGCAAATTTGCCGGATTTAGCCTGAAACCAAAAACCTGATGTGTGAAATCAGCCTAAGGCCACTATTTGGTCGTGAATTGCAATTGCAAACATCAGGGCCACACAATCATGATCTGAGGGCACCAATTTGGATAAAGAAGAAGCCCCCACACTCTGTTATCTATTTATAATGATGTAGTCACTATTGACAGCAGCATCTAAGGGGTTAAACAGATTTGGACGGTGCAAACACTGATCGTGGCTGATACAGCAAGTTGTCAGCTATAGTGTACAGCCGACAGCTGCTGGATTGTCACCTGCATGGGGAGGCTATTCTCTTATATCTCAGGTCAGTTAAAAGACGTATTGGCTGTCACTAAGGGGTTAAATACGCCCTACTGAGATTCACAAAATTATAGAATTGTGACTTATAGCATTCAAGGTTTGCCGTTTTCTCCATACAAAATAAATTTTTGAAATAAATCTACGGCTCTGCTTTTTAAACCAAAACATGTTTTCATTTTTGAAACAGAATCAATCATTTTTATTAGATACTTATTTTCTATTATCAAAGAAAACCCTTATCTAAGTGTTCGGAAATGCCAAAAATCTCCAGGTTTTCAACAAATTGCACAACTCTCCATAAATCTGTTCGGAAAGAGAAAGGGCAGAATTTAAAAATAGAAATTCAGGACAAGTCCAGCTAATCGCTATTTCTCCCTTATAAAGCCAGACAAAGATTATCCTGCAAAAGTCTGGACAGATGGCAGTTATGTTTACGCAGAGATGATTGTGCATCTATTGATAGACAATATTTGATATATCAATATTACAATAGTATTCATATTTTAAGAAGTTAATGCATATTGCTTATGATCATGGGTCTTCCTATCAGAGAAACCTACCATACTCCAGAAAGAAGAGCATGGATGCTATCCACTCATTAAGTATGTGACTGCAACAAAGCTCTAAATGAAGCTACGTTGAAGTTCCCGGCACAACTTCAGGAGCGCCGCAGTGGAGGGCAATACTGTGATATCTTTTAACTAGTACTGAGGTCATTAATTCTGAAAATGAATAAGGACCTCAGCAGTTGGTTTTCCACCAAACCGATGGAAATTATAACATTTTCTAGAGAGTTACCAGCACTTTCTATGGAGCTAAAACTCCTTTAATGTAGATGGCTCAAATACATAATATAATTATTCAGATCAACTGTAAATAGAAATGATAAGGCTTGGAATTCCTGGTACAGTATCCGTGTGCCCTGGACCTACTTCCTGGAGCCTTGGGATAGCAAACATTACATATAAGTAAACACTGTTCCTTATAAGTATGACTCGTCCATTTCCTTTTTATTAAATGCACTCTTATTAAAGAAGACCTGTCAGTTGTTCTAAAATATTGAGTTGAATACCTTGTAAAAATCCCTACGCTCCTCTGACTCTGTCGCACTTTTCCGTTCTATGCTTCATTGCTCCAATGAGAAGATATTTAAATTTGCTTTTTTTCTGGAGCTCACTATGTGAAATCTCTGCTTGCATTCCAACTGGGCATGCCTTCACAACCTTTTCTGGGAGCTTGTGCTTTCATGCCTCCCTTCAAATCACAGCTCTTCAGCTCCTGAAATTGCAAGACTGTAAAGCTGTGATTGGCAGCAGGAGTGGTGAAAACGCATGCCCCCTGAGAAAACGCTGCAGAAAAACTCAGTTGAACAACAGGCAAACATTTCACATAGTGAGCTCCAGAAGAAACAAACGTGAATATCTCTACAGTGGAGTGACGCAACATAAAAGGGAAAGAAAGGCAGGATCAGGGGGCTCAGAATTTTTTTTATAAGTTGTTTAATTCTATTTATTTTGAGTTACGGACCTTCTTTTAGCATTATGTTAAATTTATATTCTGTAATAAGGCATTTCCAGTAACAACAAAAATGAAAAATTACAAAGGGCTATCTAGTCTTTAAAAATTCATGGCTCATCCAAAGGAAAAGCCATAAATATTAGATTGGTTCAGGTCAGACTATTGGCACAATCTTGAATTAGCTGTTTGCAGTGGTGCAACTTGGTTTGTACTTCCCTACACTACATTTTTTCAGTGGCTGTTCGAGATGTAACAGAGTCCAATGAGACAAAATTACAATATTTTAGGAGGCCGAAAAAAAAACGAAAACAGGACTGGCAAGCATGATCCAGCCTGCAGCCACCTCAAATAGGTCATGAAAGGGGGCGCTAACAGTCCATCCCCACTGACTTAACATCACTGTGGCTCACAATCTAAATTCCCCATCACTATGTCTTTGGAGTATGTGTATGGGAAGAAACCAGAGAACTTGAAGGAAACCCACGCAAACATGGGGAGAACATACAAACTCCTTGCAGATCCCAGAACTAACCACTGAGCCACCGTGCTACCCAATAACATAAGACTTGTCATTCTTATCTACTTCGATGGGGGTCCAACTCTTGGCACACTGATGATCATCAGTTTGAAGTAGTTGCAATACTCGAAAGTTGTTCCCCTTGATCTAATATTAAAAAGATATAAACAACTGAACGCAAAATTTGGACTTATCAAGTAATCATTATCAGAGATGGTATCAATAAATGCTGACCTGATCCCAGGCTGTGTGGCTGCTGCAGAGCCATGGGTGATTTCGCCCAAAAAATATAAAAAATGGAAAGTTTGTGGGCTCTTTCCACGCTGCCAGCTGATGAAGAATCGTCAAGTGCCAGAGATAATGTAAAATAACATTTTTTTAAAATTTTTCTATGCGTTTCGAAGTATGGCTTTTGTTTTCGGAAGAAGTGGGATGCACTTTGAAACGGGTAGAAAAATAAAAAAAACAATAATTTTACATTATCTATGGCACTTGACATTTCTTCGTCAGCTGGCAGCGTGGATAGAGATCACGAACTTTCGATTTTTTTATATTGATCTAATACTGACCTCTTTTAAGGATTGGCCATCAATTTTAAAAGCTGAATATGCAAATTGCCTCTTCAGAAAAAAAGAGGACTTGAACTCTACAGCTCCACCTGTTGGAAGTAAAGAACCTCTCTCCCTTTAAAATTGTTTGATGCTGTTGTTAGGGAGGCAGATTAACATCTGATTAGGCTACCATTACAGCTCCTGCAGGGAGGCTTCCCCAAATATCTGTGTTGCCATGTACCCAACAATGCTGCAATATAGAAATGCTGATTTATCATCTAATATGGTGACAAACCCTGAAGCCGCTATGCTAGTTGCCATACGGCTTTCTTGGAAACAGCTTTAACAAACAGAGAAACATTTTTAGGAAAGTTTTACAAAAGCTGTTGATCCTGAAAAATGCAAAATTATAAAATTATGTACTGGTCAATTGCCTTGAATAAGGGAAAATAGACTCAGAACGTATAGATCAACAACTGTTGGAGTTGATAAGCCCAACACTGCAGGTCATTGAGTATATTTTTGGGAAATCAGGACAAACTTTATAAATGATCTTGCAGTAGTTGTTTTTGTTTCCTTAGAACGGATCCAAAAGTAAGAATGCAATGAATTTGAGCATTCTCCAAAAGTGACTGCAGGAAATTATTTTTCCATAAATGAGGTTAAACGATTTTGCATCAATTTTAACTTTTATAAATGGTGTCTTGAAAATTATTTACACAAAAGCAAGAGAACTATAAAAATCCTATATTCTATTCATTTTGGTTTTTATTTGTTAATTTCATTTTTCTGCCTGTTTCTTTATTGTCATCATCGCAAAATGATTTGTTTGAGCAAATGGAACATTGACTACATAAGAAGATTATTTAGTATAAGGAGTTTAATTGTGACGAGCAAAATAATTAAAAATAGGAGCTATTCATACAGCATTCGCAGAGGTATACCTCTACATTGAATTATATAGACTTCAGTGAATCCATGAACAGCAGTGACAACAGAGCCAGACAGACCAAAAGACCACTCTTGATATCCATCAACAACAGAGGGCCAATGGATTTAGCTGCTAAATCGTGGGCACTTTCCAAGCGTATTTGCCAAATATACAGTGCAAATTACAATGAGAATACACATGTGAAGAAATACTTCAATCACAGGATGTTAACGCATATTTCTAGCATTTTCACAGAATAAAATCCCCATACCTTCCTTGAATACTATAAGTTAGATGTGGAGACAATATTAGAGTAAATGAGGCCTCCTAAGATATCAGCTCACCATTCGGTCAGGCTTCTCTAACTCATAGAAATCAGCTGTGCTGCATAATTTTGTAGCTGTCAGCTAATTTCATCACCAGTTGGAATGTAGAATTACATGGCATCCACACATAGCAATGGGTGAACACATAATGCTATACATTGTGAAGTAAATCAGAGCCAGAGGAGCTCTGTGTAGTTGTTCCCTCTCTGGTCCTTGGTAAAGAACGTCACTCTATGTTGTCCAAAAATAAGGCGTCACAATTTTTTTTTTTTTATAGGGACCTCACAACCTAGAAAGGAGATGACTAAACTCTATGCCAAAATTAAAATCCAATCTTAATTAATTTTTCATTACTCTTGCCAGAAAAAAACATTAAAATGAGCACAACAGGAGATTACATTAGAAATGGTTGCTGCCAAAGAAAGACTCGTACAGCAAAAGTTTACATCTATCGAAACAGCCTCCACAGCTGCACAAGAAACCACAAGTAGGGGACCTGCCTAATAGATCCATACTGACAGGAATTGTTCATAAGGTTACCTGCCTTCATTGATCCTTTGAAGAACTATAACATTGGCTTCTGATCTGACCAGGGTCAACTAATCCAAATCGATAGGCTAATTGTCTGATTATGAAATAATCTCATCTGACATAAAGAAATTATAATTTTATCAATTATATGTAAGAAAATGTATAAGTAGAAATGTTTGTTGTTTGAGTTATAATTTAAAGACATTTTCCACTACTTCAGCATTGATGACCTATTCTTAGGATAGATCATCAATGTCCGATCAGTCTGGGTCTGACACTCGGCACCCACGCCGATCAGCTGTTATTGGTGTCCGTGGCGGCCAGAAATACTCACATGCAGAACTTGCCGTCTTCTGACAGTGGCCGAGGCAGGGCAATGCACATCCGACTCCTACTCTGTAAAACTGTAAAGCGCTGCAGAATATGTTAGCGCTATATAAAAATAAAGATTATTATTACTCAAATCAATAGGAGGCAGATGTGCAGTACCCTGTGGTGGCCACTATCAGGAGACGGTCAGTTCTGCAAGTGAGTATTTCTGGCCGCCGCCAACACCGATAACAGTTGATCGATGGAGGTGCCGGGTATCGGACCTCAAGCGATCAGACATTGATGACCTATTCTAAGGATAGGCCATCAATGCTAAAGTAGTGGCAAACCTCTTTAATAAACATGCAATGCTTTATACATTAAGGTTGTGTTTCCAAATTTTGGCATGCTGACTTACAGTGATGGATCTCGCTGTTTGCTGTAGAGCTTGTTAGCAAAGCTCCAAGTGAAGTCTGTTTTGTACTTTGTATACAATTTAAAGAAAAACTCAGTATATATATTCATTGATTTTAATGTATAAATTCTGATAGTTACAAGCACTTACGATGTACAGCGGCAAGTAAAAGTTTGTTTACCACTGGTCAAAATTGTTGTTATTGTGAATACAAGTTGAAGATGAAATGATCTCTAAAAGGCTTAAAGTTAAAGATGACACATTTCTTTTATATTTCAGGTAAAAAATATAAATATTGTAATTTTAGACATTTTAAAAACTATAAAAATGAAAATGGGCCAATGCAAAAGTTTGGGCACCTTTGGAGATTAGTTTGCTCAGATAACTTTGACCAAGGTTTCAGACCTTAATTAGCCTGTTAGCGTTATGGCTTGTTCACTATCATCGTTCAAAAAGGCCAAGTGATGCAAATTTCCCAGCTTTATGAAACCCAGCCTAGCAGTTAGCAGGGACAGTGGAGATCAAGATAAGATGTAGAAGACCAAGCAAAATTTCAGTGAGAGCTTCTTGTAGGATTGCTAGAGAGGCAAAACAGAACCTTCGCTTGATTGCAAAAGGCCTTCAGAAAGATTTAGCAGACTCTGGAGTTGTGGTACATTGTTCTACTGTTCAGAGACACCAGTACAAATATGGTCTTCATGGAAAAGTCGTCAGAAGAAAACCTCTTCTGCATCCTCACCATAAAAAAGTATGCAAAAGAACATCTAAATAAGCCTGATGTATAATGGGAACAAGTCCTGTGGATCGATGAGGTTAAAATAGAACTCACTGGCACAATGATCAAAGGTATGGGATGAGAAAAAAAGGTACAGAATTTCAGGAAAAGACTATCACGCCAACCATTAACCATGAGGTGGATCAATCATGCTTTGAGGATCTGTTGCAGCCAATGGCATGGGGAACATTTCACAGGTAGTGGGAAGAATGGATTTATTCAAATTTGAACAAATTCTTGATGCAAGCATAACACCATCTGTAAAAAAGCTTTTACAAATGGATAATGAACACAGGTCAAAATCCACAACAGACTACCTCATAAGGTGCAAACTGAAGGTTTTACAATGGCCCTCACAGTCCCCAGATCTGAACATCATTGAAAATCTGTGCCTAGACCTAAAAAATATGGGGCATGCAAGACGTCCCAGGAATCTCACAGAACTGGAAGACTTTTACAAGAAGAAGGGATGAAAATCCCTCAAACAATAATTGAAAGACTCTTGGTTGGCTATAAAAAGCGTTTACAAGCTGTGATACTTGCAAGAGGGGGTACTACTAGGCACTAATCATGCAGGGTGCCCAAACTTTTGCTTTGGCACATTTTCCTTCTTATAATTTTTAGAATGTAAAATATATATTTTTTTTGCCTAAAGTACAAAATGTGTCATCTTTATCGTTAATCCTTTTAGAGATCATTTCATTTTCAACTTGCTAACTGTTCACAATAACAGTAATTTTGACCAGGGGTGTCCAAAGTTTTACATTTCACTGTATAGGTAGAAGTTTACACCCCCTCTCCCCCACTCCAGAAGAAGAGAAAAGTATAAAACTATATCCTTCTGGCACAGACACTGCATGTACAATTGTGCAGACTTTTGTACTCATCCTTTCCGACTGCCTACACTATAATGACATTATCCGTTCACAGACTTTGGCATAACATTAGTAACATATTGACAGCACAACATCAAAAGAGACACTTCATGAGCAAAAATTGCCATAAACAAAAGCTGTAGCCCTGATACTTTCTATGTGCAGGGCAATGTCATGGACGCAATATAATACATACAGTTTACAATATCCCCCTCGCAGCTGTGACACTCGATAGACATATTCAATACGGGCAGCACGGTGGCGCAGTGGTTAGCACTGCAGCCTTGCAGCGCTGGGGTCCTGGGTCCTAATCCCACCCAGGACAACATCTGCAAAGAGTTTGTATGTTCTCTCCGTGTTTGTGTGGGTTTCCTCCGGGCACTCCGGTTTCCTCCCACATTCCAAAGACATACTGATATGGATTCTAGATTGTGAGCCCCATCGGGGACAGGGATGATAATGTGTGCAAAACTGTAAAGCGCTGCGGAATATGTTAGCGCTATATAAAAATAAAGATTATTATTATTATTAATACAAATGTATACCAGGAAGGCTGCGTACTGCCACTAAGCACATTATAGATGAAAGTAAGAACAGAAAACAAGATATACCTTTTAACAACTTGCATATGTCCAGAACCAGCAACTCTCTAGAGATCTGCAAAAAGATTCCTAGTTCTAATTAACAGGATTTACAGATATATTTTTAGAGTTTATCCAATTTAGAAACCCAAAATAGCTTCAGAACTAAACGTGGCATGAACCTTTATCTCTAATTCTTCTGCCCGATAAAACATAAATTTTAAACATCTAAAGGATTTAAAAATGATAGGAAATCGCTCAGAGACAAAACTGGGGAGCACAATTTTTGTTGAGTTAGATCTGACATTTGTTTTTGCCTAATTTTTGGCTTCTGAATCCAAAAGCGACCCCATTTTTTTTCTCTCACAACAACTTTATAAGCTACAGGACACCCTCCCTATGTCTCCAAAACATCAGTAACATAGCCTCACATTTCTCTAAAAGTCATTAACGCTTCACCATTTCCTAATTGTCGCTGTGCCTCACCAGCAGGTTCAAGAATCCACTGTTTCAAGATCTTCCAGCTGCACTGTGGACCAACAAGTGCGGTGATCTCTGTCTATGTTCTTCTAACTATAGAAAAGTCAGCAGCCCTAAAGCAATGAACAGAAGGTATGAGCCCCCTGTTCTGATGGATGAGGCTCCAGGCGGGGACACATTTATGGCATATGTAGCCCCAAATACTTAAGATGTGAGTACCCCTTTAACTTTTACCAATATACATCATTATGCTAAGCCGACGGTAATTGAGTCTTTAACATGAAAAGTTTGTTTTTTACAAAACATCCCAACCTAATGGTCTAAAATTGTAACAACACAGGTAAACATTGTGTCCAATGAAGTAAAAAAATATGATCATCAAATGTTTTATTATTTATATTATTTCTTGAAATCAAATTCGTTATGTAGCAAAGAGTTAATCTGAAATGATAAAATAACAAATGAACATGGATCTGGCCACATTAGGTCATACATGCTTCTGTAAGCAGTTGACATAAACCAGGTCAGGGCGTTTTTTTATAGTTTCACCTAATGAATGTAAAAAAAAAAGACAAAGTCTACTTATCCTAAATGTAGTCACGCTAATTCCGTTTCTATGTTTCTAATTATAAATAACAGAAACAGAACCTTTACTAAGTCCATAGTCATAGATATGGATAATTATTTCTCTGGCCAGGTTTACATGTCCAGAAAATCTTTGTCTGACATAAAATATTATATACCATGATATCGGAAAGGTTGACTTGTCACACTTTATACAATTGGCTATAAAGGTGTCGTTACGAAGCCACGACTTCCCATTGTATATTGATGAAAACTTTGCAATCAAGTAGATTAAATGAAGAAAGGAGATTTAGTTATGTAATCCAATGGATCCAAAATAATATTAACGTTTCGGTCATGTGTCTGGACACTCATCAGAATGATGAGGATTGCGTGAGTTGGAATGGACGAAGGATGTTCTCAGTGCTATGGAAAGTGCAATGTATGTCGTTGGCTGTGTGGCGCTGTGAAGCACCTACATCCTTGGTTCATTCCACCCCACACAATCAGCATCGTTCTGATGAAGGTTCAGACATAGGATCTAAACATTAATATTATTTTAGATTGCATGAATATTCTTTCTTCATTTCACCTACCTATGTGCTGAGTTTTCATCTACTTACTGTTATGGATTTGAACCCTTGGGCACCCACTCATTTCTTCGGAGTGCCGCGTACTATCACCTACTACCCACGGTTTACATTTTTTACTCAAATAGGGAGAATCACACTGTAAACTTTCAATGCCCTTCACTTTGTCAACTTGGTAGTTATGCTCAAAGAATGACAACATTACACAATGTGTGTATTACAGAGTAAAGGTAGACAATTTGAGTCAAGTTTTTTTTTAGAAATGGAATCCAGTCTCACTTTACTTGACATGCAAATTGACAAATTAATTTGCCTGGAGCACATTCATTTATCTCCCCTAGTCCACGAAACTGCAGCGTCATTTACACCAAAGAGGATCTGTCATCGTTGCTTCCTTGTAACTTATGTGTGAAAACCCACTCCTGGTTCTTGCCCTGGTCCACAATGTACTAGTGTATGACAGTTTTGTCATGTTTTTTTGGTCCAGGTTGCAGACACCTTTAGCAGAATTGAAAGGAGTCTTTTTGTAGTGGGAACTTGTCTTCTTCCATCATGGGAGAATATTCTACAGCGTAAAGTGAAGTTTGTCTCTTTGACATATTTCTTAAAAAGTTCCCCAAACATGTATCATGGTTTGTATCTTCAAAGCAAGCTAGCTAACATAATACACTGAAGCTTATGGCCAGAGCTAGAAAACTGCATTCAATTATATACTTTAATTGAAGTCTACAGCAGCACAAATTGTTCAAGAAGGTGTTTGCTCTTGTCTCGTGGATAACAAAAAGGGATAATAAAACAAATATTCTACAAAGATTCTGTTGGCATTTTTGTTGTAAAGGGGTTGTCCACTATTTAGCAAACCCCTTCTTAAATGCTGCAGACCCCCAAGTAAAATACAAAGACCTTATACTCACCTCTCGCATCGGTGTCATTCCAGCGACGTCAGCACTGGGCCTCCAGACGTTCTTGTAACAGTTTAACGTTACATTTGTGCTGTAGCCAATGGGCTTCTTCACTCACATTTCCCTTGGACAAAACGTGGACGTCTGGGGAGGTGTTAGCAAGCCTTCTACCTACAGAGAAATGACCAGCGAGTCTTCTACCTATAGAGAATTGATGAGCAAGCCTTCTATCTACAGAGAAATGACCAGCAAGCCTTCTCCTATGACCAACGAGCCTTCTACCTATAGAGAAATGACCAGCGAGCCTTTTACCTACAGAGAACTGACCAGCAAGCCTTTCACCTATAGGGAAATGACCATCAAGCTTTCTACCTATAGAGAAATAACCAGCAAGCCTTTCACCTATAGAGAAATGACCATCGAGCCTTCTACCTATAGAGAAATGACCAGCGATCCTTCTACCTATAGAGGAATGATCGAGCCTTCAACCTATAAAGAAATAGCCAACGAGCCTTCTACCTATAGGGAAATGACCTGCAAGCCTTTCACCTATAGAGAAATGACCATTGAGCCTTCCACCTATAGAGAAATGGCCAGCAAGCTTTTCAACTATAGAGAAATGACCATTGAGCCTTCTACCTATAGAGAAATGATCATTGAGCCTTCAACCTATAAAGAAATGGCCAACAAGCCTTCTGCCTATAAAGAAATGACTAGCGAGCCTTTCATCTATAGAGAAATGACCATCGAGGCTTCCACCTATAGAGGAATGACCATCAAGCCTTCCACCTATAGAGAAATGGCCAGCAAGCTTTTCACCTATAGAGAAATGACCATCGAGCCTTCTACCTATAGAGAAATGATCATCGAACCTTCAACCTGTAAAGAAATGGCCAACGAGCCTTCTACCTATAGAAAAATGACCAGTGAGCCTTTCACCTATAGGCAAATGACTGTCAAGCCTTCCACCTATAGAGAAATGGCCAGTGAGCCTTTCATCTATAGAGTAATGACCAACGAGCCTTCCACCTATAGAGAAATGGCCAGCGAGCGTTTCACCTATAGAGAAATGACCATCGAGCCTTCTATTGATAAATAACCATTGAGCCTTCTACCTATAAAGAAATGGCCAGCGAGCCTTGTACTCATAGAGAAATAACCATCGAGCCTTCCACCTATAAAGAAATGGCCAATAAGCCTTGTGCCTATAGAGAAATGACGAGTGAGCCTTCTACCTATAAATGACCAGCGAGCCTTCCACCTATATAGAAATGGCAAACGAGCCTTGTACCTATAGAGAAATGACCAGCGAGCATTCTACCTATTGAGAAATGACCAGTGTGCCGTCCACCTATAGAGAAATGGCCAGCGAGCCTTTCACCTATAGAGAAATAACCATCGAGCCTTCCACCTATAGAGAAATGATGAGCGAGCCTTCTACCTATATAGAAATGACCAGCGAGCCTTCCACCTATAGAGAAATGACCAGTGAGCCTTCTACCTATTGAGAAATGACCAGCGAGCTTTCTACCTATTGATAAATGACCAGCGAGCTTTCTACCTATAGAGAAATATATTAATAAATATATTATAAGATAATTGTATATCTGTCCCCTAACTATATTGCAAATATTAAAAAGCTGTCTCATTTTGTCTCATTACCGCATCCCATGTCCATATGCCTGATTAGGTTGGAAATTCCTGCAGCTATAATAGGGGATCAATGGGGGGAGGTTTTAAGACCGGCAGACATTTACAGATTGCTCTGTTGCCTTTAATAGAGAAAAAGGTCGTCAGTTGAAACAACTCAACTAATTCCTCTTATATATTATAGGGTCTATTACTGAAACATCATACCAGGTAGAGCAGTTGTCCCCATCCAGTGGCTTGAGACATGTTTGGCTCCCGGTTCTCAGGTATTTAGCACTCTAGTTTTTGGATGTTCCAGATACTATCGGCCACTGGTGGCACCAATGTGGTATAACATCAAAATTACTTGTACCAGAACCATACTTGGCACTACATTCATATCTACTGCCCATGTACACCTCCAAAGCCGTCTAAGTCTCAGACTCCTGTAGTGTTATAATTAATAATAATAGTAATAATAATAGATATGTTTTTCGGTGGTATGACTTTATATAGATATTAATAAATAATATATACTGGCTGATAACTGCCCAGTGTCCTCTCGATGGAGCGTAGCTTTGGAGGACTTTTTCTTTTCAATGCTCAAAGAAGCTCAACCATACCTGTCATATAGGAAAGTGAAAAAAGGCTGGGGATCCTTGCCTTAGGCCTCATTCAGATGTGAATTCTTTTTTTTCATACAAGAAAATAAACAAACCATTTTCCAACCATTTTGTTAAAGTGTGGCATCCTTTTTTTTAACCCCTTAACGACCGTCGATACACCTTTTAATGGCGGCAGTTAAAGGTACTTAAACCACAGCGCCGTTAATTAATGGCACTGTGGAAAAAGTGAATAGCGCCCCCCAGAGTCGGATTTTCTCTGGGGTCTCGGTTGCCGGGGGTAGCCAAGACCCCACCCAGACAACATGAATCGGGTTTTTTTTTACCGACCCCCGGATTGCAATCGCCGGTAATTAACCGTTTACCGGCGGTCGCAAAAAACAAAACAAGACGCGATTTCCGATTTAATTTCTCTGTCCTCCGATGTGATCACTCATCAGAGGACAGAGAAATAGGGTCCCCGAGCGCCCCCCAATACTCACCTGTCTCCCCCAGTGCTCCTCGTGGCTCCCGATGGGCGCCGCCATCTTGTTCCGGCCAAAAAATGGTGGGTGTATGCGCAGTGCACCCGCCGGCTGGCACCCGGAAGATCTTTGGGGTCTCGGCTGCCAGGAGTAGCCGAGACCCCAAAGAACAAGATCGGGGTCGGTTTTTACCGACCCTGTTTTGCAATCGCCGGTAATTAACGGTTTACCGGCGTCCGCAAAAAAAAAAAAGCAATGTGTCATACTCTGTCCTCTGATGTGATCAGAGGACAGTGAAATAGGGGGATTCGGGAACCCTGTTATACTTACCTGTGTCCCTGGGTCCTCCTGCATCCCCTCCTGGCCGCCGGCTTCTTCATCAAGTAAGAAAATGGCGGGCGCATGCACAGTGCGCCTGCTATGATCTGCCGGCCGACAGCTAGAGTAGTTGGGCTAAAGCTAGGGTTAGGGTTGGGGCTAAATTTAGGGCTAGGGTTAGGGCTAGGGTTGGGGCTAAAGTTTGGGCTAGGGTTGGGGCTAAAGTTACGGTTAGAGCTGGGATTAGGGTTAGGGTTTGGATTAGGGTTGGTATTAGGGTTAGGGTTGGCATTAGGGTTACGTTTGGGATTAGGGTTAGGTTTGGGATTAGGGTTAAGGTTAGGGTTGGGAATAGGGTTAGGGGTGTATTGGGATTAGGTTTATGTTTGAGGTTAGGGTTGAGATTAGGATTAGGGGTGTGTTGATTTAGGGTTTTGATTAGGGTTATGTTTAGAGTTGAGATTAGGATTGTTTTGGGGTTAGGGTTGTGATTATCGTTAGGGTTGTGATTAGGATTATGGATCAGGTTGGGATTAGGGTTAGGGGTGTGTTGGGGTTAGGGTTGGAGCTAGAATTGGGGGGTTTCCACTGTTTAGGTACATCAGGGGGGTCTCCAAATGCAACAGCCAATTTTGCGCTCAAAAGTTAAATGGTGCTTCCTCCCTTCTTAGCTCTGCCGTGCGCCCAAACAGTGGTTTACCTCCACATATGGGGCATCAACGTACTCGGGATAAATTGGATAATTTCTGGGGTCCAATTTCTCCTGTTACCCTTGTGAAAATAAAAACTTGGGGGCTAAAAAATCTTTTTTGTGGAAAAAAAATATTTTTTATTTTCACGACTCTGCATTATAAACTTCTGTGAAGCACTTGGGCATTCAAAATTCTCACCACACATCTAGATAAGTTCCTTGGGGGGTCTAGTTTCCAAAATGGGGTCACTTGTGGGGGGTTTCTACTGTTTAGGTACATCAGGGGCTCTGCAAACGCAACATAACGCCCGCAGACCATTCAATCAAAGTCTGCATTCCAAAACAGCGCTCCTTCCCTTCCGAGCTCTGCCATGCGCCCAAACAGTGGTCCCCCCACATATGGGGTATCAGCCTACTCAGCATAAATTGCACAATAAATTTTGGGGTCCAATTTCTCCTGTTACCCTTGTGAAAGTAAAAATTGGAGGGTGAAAAGATCATTTTTGTGGAAAAAATATGATTTTTTTTATTTTCATGGCTCTACATTATAAACTTCTGTGAAACAGTTGGGGGTTCATAGTGCTCACCACTCATCTAGATAAGCTCTTTGGGGGTCTAGCTTCCAAAATGGGGTAACTTGTGGGGGTTTCTACTGTTTAGGTACATCAGGAGCTCTGCAAATGCAACATGACGCCCGCAGACCATTCCATCTAAGTCTGCATTCCAAGCGGCGGTCCTTCCTTTCAGAGCTCAGATGTGTGCCCAAACAGTGCCCCCCCAACATATGGGGTTTCAGCATACTCAGGACAAACTAGTCAACAAATTTTGGGGTCTAATTTCTCCTGTTATCCTTGTGAAAATAAGAATTTGTGGGCGAAAAGATCATTTTTGTGTAAAAAAATGCAATTTTTTATTTTCACGGCTCTACGTTATAAACCTGTGTGAAGCACTTGGGGGTTCAAAGTGCTCACCACACATCTAGATACGTTCGTTAAGGGGAGTTTCCAAAATGGTGTCACTTGTGGGGGGTTTCCACTGTTTAGGCACATCAGGGGCTCTCTAAACGTGACATGGCATCCGATCTCAATTCCAGCCAATTCTGCATTGAAAAAGTCAAACGGCGCTCCTTCTCTTCCAAGCTCTGCAGTGCGCCCAAACAGTGGTTTACCCCCACATATGTGGTATCAGCGTATGCAGGAGAAATTGCACAACAAAATTTATGGTTAAATTTCTGTTTTTACACTTGTAAAAATAAAAAAAATGATTCTGAAGTAAAATGTTTGCAAAAAAAGTTAAATGTGCATTTTTTCCTTCCACATTGTTTCAGTTCCTGTGAAACACGTAAAGGGTTACTAAACTTCTTGAATGTGCTTTTGAGCACCTTGAGGGGTGCAGTTTTTAGAATGGTGTCACACTTGGGTATTTTCTATCATATAGACCCCTCAAAATGACTTCAAATGTGATGTGGTCCCTAAAAAAAAATGGTGTTGCAAAAATGAGAAATTGCTGGTCAACTTTTAACCCTTATAACTCCCTAACAAAAAAAAATGTTGTTTCCAAAATTGTGCTGATGTAAAGTAGACATGTAGGAAATGTTATTTATTAACTATTTTTTGTGACACATCTCTCTAATTTAAGGGCATAAAAATAAAAAGTTTGAAAATTGCAAAATTTTAAAAATTTTCGCCATATTTCCGTTTCTTTCATAAATAATTGCAAGTAATATTGAAGAAATGTTACCACTAACATGAAGTACAATATGTCATGAAAAAACAATCTCTGAATCAGCGGGATCTGTTAAAGCGTTCCAGCGTTCCTCATAAAGTGACAGTTGTCAGAATTGTAAAAATTGGCTCGGTCATTAAGTACCAAATTAGCTCTGTCACTAAGGGGTTAATCTGGCAAAAATTTACAAAATTCCAACCTTCCTATACGTTTCCTGCTAAATGGTAAAAAAACAGCTGATATTGGGATGACATATGGATGACATCCATGTGCCATCCTTTCTTTTCATGGATCCATTCATTTGAATAGGCAATTTTGATCAGCAAATAGTCTGAAAATCGGACATGTCCCTTTTTTTTGCAGAAAATTGGTTGGTAATATCCACTGTATGTCTAAGGTCATAGCAGGGTAGAAATTATCGAACCAGATAAAGCGGCCAGCTGTGGACCCGACTGGGTCCGTGTGCCGCTTTCTATGGAGTTACCTGCTATTTGCATACACTAGAACATGCTGCAATTTTTTCCACACAGTTCTGAAGTCCATGTGAAAAGTAGTCAGTCTGCACTAGTACATAGGCTAATAGTGGACCTTGTGTGTCCGTGTGTGGCCTGAGTTTTACATAGGTAGCACCAAAAATAAGTTTGTGTCAACGCAAAATACGGATGTTTATTAAAAGACTCACAGTCACATGACCGTACTGTCGGTCCGAGTGCTGTCTATTTATAAAATAGACTTGATATGGACTGCACTTGGCCCAGTGTTATTCAATAATGTAGTAGCCTGATTGTGTACAAGAGGAGCTGACCGCTCTGCTGACCACTCTCTTTTAATATATACTTGTAATGCCTACGCATAACAATGTTGGAGCTTCTTTTTCTGGAACTCCGCATTGTGCCATTATTCCTTTTGTACAAATGTGAATAAGTTGACAACTTGGCATTACCATGACTCTTGTTGCATGGATTTGTCCCTGCAAAGTCTAATGTCAGAGGCAATAGGGACATGTCCAAAAATGATGTCACAGTTAATAGGGACATGTCCAAAAACGATGTCAGATTGAATAAGGACATGTCCAAAAACGATATCAGAGTGGTTAGAGACATGTCCAAAAACGATGTCATAGTGAATAGGGACATGTCCAAAAATGATGTCAGAGTGAATAGGGACATGCCCAAAAATGATGTCAGAGTGAATAGGGATATGTCCAAAAATGATGTCAGAGTGAATAGGGACATGTCCAAAAATGATGTCAAAGTGAATAGGGATATGTCCAAAAATGATGTCAGAGTGAATAGGGACATGTCCAAAAATGATGTCAAAGTGAATAGGGACATGTCCAAAAATGATGTCAGAGTGAATAGGGACATGCCCGAAAATGATGTCAGAGTGAATAGGGATATGTCCAAAAACGATGTCACAGTTAATAGGGACATGTCTAAAAATGATGTCAGAGGGAATAGGGACATGTCCAAAAACGATGTCAGATTGAATAAGGACATGTTCAAAAACGATATCAGAGTGGTTAGAGACCTGTCCAAAAACTATGTCACAGTTAATAGCGACATGTCCAAAAACGATGTCAGACTGAATAGGGACATGTCCAAAAACGATGTCAGAGTGAATAGGGATATGTCCAAAAATGATGTCAGAGTGAATAGGGACATGCCCAAAAATGATGTCAGAGTGAATAGAGACATGTCCAAAAATGATGTCAGAGTGAATAGGGACATGCCCGAAAATGATGTCAGAGTGAATAGAGACATGTCCAAAAATGATGTCAGAGTGAATAGGGACATGCACCAAAAATGATGTCAGAGTGAATAGGGACATGTTCAAAATTGATGTCACAATGAATAGGGACAAGTCCAAAAACAATGTCACAGTTAATAGGGACATGTCCAAAAATGATGTCAGAGGGAATACGGACATGTCCAAAAACGATGTCACAGTTAATAGGGACATGTCCAAAAAAAATGTCAGAGTGAATAGAGACATGTCCAAAAATGATGTCAGAGTGTAGGGACATGTTCAAAAACGATGTCACAGTTAATAGGGACATGTCCAAAAATGATGTCAGAGTGAATAGGGACATGTTCAAAAACGATGTCACAATGAATAGGGACAAGTCCAAAAACAATGTCACAGTTAATAGGGATATGTCCAAAAACGATGTCAGATTGAATAAGGACATATCCAAAAACGATATCAGAGTGATTAGAGACATGTCTAAAAACTATGTCACAGTTAATAGCGACATGTCCAAAAACGATGTCAGACTGAATAGGGACATGTCCAAACACGATGTCAGAGTGAATACGGACATGCCCAAAAATGATGTCAGAGTGAATAGGGACATGCCCAAAAATGATGTCAGAGTGTAGGGACATGTTCAAAAACGATGTCAGAGTGAATAGGGACATGCCCAAAAATGATGTCAGAGTGAATAGGGACATGTCCAAAAACAATGTCACAGTTAATAGGGACATGTCCAAAAATGATGTCAGAGTGAATAGGGACATGTCCAAAAATGATGTCACAGTCAATAGGGACATGTCCAAAAACGATGTCAGCGTGAATAGGGACATGTCCAAAAAACTATGTCAGAGTGAATAGGGCTTGTCCAAAAACGATGTCAGAGTGATTAGGGACATGTCCAAAAATGATGTCAGAGGGAATAGGGACATGTTCCAAAGGTGAGGGGGACAGTAACACCCAACAGTCAATTTATACATTCATACATATATACATATATACATATATATTTCCATGAGGAGTAATAGAGGAACCGTGCAATGCATGCATGACAAAAAAGGATGCTTCACAATTTTATGAGGAATAGGAGCATATTTATGAAACCAATATTTATGTTTATGTCATGCGTGTGACAAGTGGCACCTATAATGTTGCATCGTGACTACTAAAGCGGGGATATAGGCAATAACAGGTAGGTTCACAGGGCTGTGGTCTAGGGGCCATGGACTACCAATTTGACTGTTGGACCAGGGTCCTGTGAATCTTTTTGCACAATTCTAATTAGAATATATAGCTGATAATATAAAATATATAGAAAATTGAAAAGAACTGTCAACTACTACTACGCCATCAATATCTACTCGATAGTGATACAACACCCAGCACCCCTGCTGATCAGCTATTACCCGCACCAGCCGTAGGTTCTCGGATGCTGCTGAAACACAGCAGCTTCATCAAAACTACAGTGGCTGTGGCCAGGTGATACAGATCCAATATTGAATTCAAATGAATATAGGGGGTGGATATGCAGCACTAGTCCGTGGCCATTATAGAAATTATTATTATTATTATTACTTATTATTACAGCGCCATGGCGCTTTAAATGTGAGGCGGGGTATACATAATAAAATAGGTACAATAATCTTGAACAATACAAGTCACAACTGGTACAGGAGGAGAGAGGACCCTGCCCGCGAGGGCTCACAATCTACAAGGGATGAGTGGGGATAGAGTAGGTAAGGATAGAGCTGGTCGTGCAGTGGTTTGGTCGATCGGTGGTCACTGCAGGTTGTAGGCTTGTCGGAAGAGGTAGGTCTTCAGGTTCCTTTTGAAGGTTTTGATGGTAGATGAGAGTCTGATATGCTGTGGTAGAGAGTTCCAGAGTAGGGGTGATGCGCAAGAGAAATCTTGTATGCGATTGTGGGAAGAGGAGATAAGAGGGGAGTAGAGAAGGAGATCTTGTGAGATCAGAGGTTGCGTGCAGGAAAGTACCAGGAGACGAGGTCACAGATATATGGAGGAGACAGGTTGTGGATGGCTTTGTATGTCATGGTTAGGCTTTTGTACTGGAGTCTCTGGGCAATGGGGAGCCAGTGAAGGGATTGACAGAGGGGAGAGGCTGGGGAATTGCGGGGGGACAGGTGGATTAGTCGGGCAGCTGAGTTTAGAATAGATTGGAGGGGAGGGGTGCGGGAGTGTTCGAGGGGAGGCCACAGAGCAGGAGGTTACAGTAGTCGAGGCGGGAGATGATGAGGGCATGGACTAGGGTTTTTGCAGATTCTTGGTTTAGGAATGTACGGATCCGTGAAATATTTTTGAGTTGAAGGCGGCAGTAAGTGGAAGGGCTTGGATATGTGGCTTGAAGGAGAGATCAGTGTCAAGGATTACCTTGAGACAGCGAGCTTGTGGGACTGCGGAGAGTGGGCAGCCGTTTACTGTAATGGATAGGTTCGTTGGGGGGGTCGCGTGAGGTGGGGGAAAGACAATGAATTCTGTTTTGTCCATGTTTAGTTTTAGAAATCTAGCGGAGAAGAAGGATGAAATAGCGGATAGACATTGAGGGATTCTGGTTAGTAGGGTGGTGATATCTGGTCCGGAGATGTAGATCTGTGTGTCGTCAGCATAGAAATGATACTGAAAACCGTGAGATTCTATGAGCTGTCCCAGGCCAAAAGTGTAAATGGAGAAGAGCAAGGGCCCTAGGACTGAACCTTGCGGGACTCCGACAGATAGGGGGCGAGGTGAGGAAGTGGTGTGTGAATGGGAGATGCTGAATGTTCGGTCAGTTAGGTTTAATGAGATCCAGGATATGGCCAAGTCTGTGAAGCCAAGGGATGAGAGGGTCTGTAGTAATAGGGAATGGTCCACTGTGTCAAAGGCAGAGGACAGGTCCAGGAGGAGGACAGAGTAGTGTCGCTTGCTCTTGGCGGTTAATAGGTCATTGGTGAGAAATCACAGAACATCTGAGTCCAAGCAGCATTCAAGAACTTCCGGAAGTTGCTGGTGTGGGTAACAGCTGATCGCAGGGGAGCCGGGTGTCACACCCTCACCAATCAGATATAGACCATCAAGAAAAAAGTAGTGGTCAACCCATTTAATTATGGGGGAGCTTTATAGTAAAGTGAACTGCAATGGATTTTTACCTAAGACTAGGGATGAGAGGATCCAAGGAAGTTTGTGTTCATTGGGTTTCACCAAACTTTAGTCCAAAGTTCGGTTCGGGTACCAGAACTCTACCCGATCTTGAACCTGAACCACATAGAAATCAATGTCTGTCCCTCTCTTTCTCTTCCTTGACCTCCTGAACTGTAAAATGGACTTCCAGAAGAAGGCATTGTTCGGGGTACAGCACCGGATACTAGGTGTCCAGTATGAACCCTGATCATTACAGTTTGGGTTCGCTCATCTCTACCCAAGATTTTTAGGTAGAAAAATGATATACTGTAAGTCAGAAAAAATCTCAGATCCTCATTAAATCTTTCCTGGAGGAAAAAACTAAACAAGAGTACTAACCTGTGGCATACAGCACTACCAGCTGAGGGTACCTCATAGACAAAGAAAACTTTGTTTGTTTCTTACATATCATCCAAGTTTCTATCTTATCATTCTCAGTGCGGAAATTATATCACAAAAGTGTGTGGATGTCAGGTATTCTCCACCTGACAAAAGGAATAGGTTATTATTTAGTTTGTTTGTGGTAAGAAGAGCACACCTTAGGAATGGCCTGTTACACCCTGCTGCGTCATGCCAAGCTATGGGCAGAGAGACTGCATACCTAAGAGGCATGCCCATTACTTTCAGACTCCTTTAATGCCACCTCATACCAGGGCCTCACAGTCTGCTGAATACAGACTAAAAAATAAGGTAAAAAAAAATAGAAAAATATCCCTCTATTAAAATATTAGCGCTGTGCCGTTATTGTCTAGTTTACACCTCCACTTCACAGAACTTCTTCGCAGAAGCCCATGTTAATCAGTCCTTGGAAACTTAAAACAAAAATAAATAGAAAGAAATCATTTTACTTTTTTTTAAGGAGGGAGTATTCTTTATACAGGTCTTTATGGATCCACAATATCTGACAGCTTAAGCGATTCAATGAGCAAAGAAAGGAAAGAAACAGCTGAAATTCTAATTTGACACTTTTTCAGACCTTCACAAAGGGGAGAGATAATGGGAACAAAATGCTCTTGAAATTTGAATAAAATCTACATGAAAGTGTTACCTGCTAATTTGTATTTTTTTTGCTCCAAATTATCTTCAATTATTTAATTAGCATAAATAGAAGAATAAGAAATCTCCAGAGAACAATAATTCCTCATGCACAAATGAGAAATAAAAAATACACTAATTCTAAGATAGAAAATTAAAAAAATATTAATTATGTAGTAAATATATGTACAGTATACTTAATATAGATATAAAAATGGGTTATATTTTTGCTGATCTAAAAATTAAAAGGAAGCATTTAAAGCACCACTACTGTGTTTTTATTAATTTCAGAACAGGTGTGGTAATACTAATCCCTGCCCCTAGTCTTAGGGCCCCTTTCCACGTGCGAGGAAAACGGACGAGTGCAATCCGATAAAAAATCGGATTGCACTCGGACCAATGTTATTCAATAAATGACATTCCATTTTCGATTTTTTTCTCAGCTGAAATCGGACTGAGAAAAAAATCGCAGCATGCTGCGATTTGCTGCGGGTCTCGGACGAGACCCGCCGATGCAAGTCAATGGGTGCGAGAAAAAAAATGCATGGAATACGGACCATTCGTATTCCATCTGTTTTTTACGGATACCTTACCATTCTGTGGCATAGAGCACTGTAAAGAGTCCTGTAAATGACTGTATAAAAATAGTTGCAGAGAAAAAAAACGGATTGCATACGGATGTAAAACGGATGGTGCGATTAAAAAATCGCATTGAACTCGCATCACAAACGCATGACAATCGCATACGTTACATCCGTTTTTTCGGTCCAGAATACGGACCGTTTTTTTTTCTCACAAGTGGAAAGGGGCCCTTATACTTACCAGCCACTGTCTTCTGCTCTTCCCGGCGCTGCTCCCATCCCATGCCACCTTCTTGTGACCGCAGGTTCTGACTGACCAGAAGGTAACGGTCAGAAGTTCTCAGTGTAAGGCTGGGATCACACATACGCAAGATACAGCCGAGTCTCGCAGGTAAAAACCCAGCACTCCGGAGCGGAGCGTGCAGCTCCATGTATTGCTGTGCGGCTGCACGCTCCGCTCCGGAGTGCCGGCGCCAGAGCTGGGTTTTCACCTACGAGACTCAGCCGTATCTCACGTATGTGTTATCCCGGCCTAAGTCTATGAGATCCTCGTTCTGGCCTCATCCTGCCTCTCATAGACTTACATTGAGTTGTGACTTTCGGATCACCCAGCAAACACTGGGGCGATCCGGCAGGTCACAAACTGCTGGTGGAGACCAACTGGAGCGGCGCTGATAAAACATGACTATAGAGGCTGATAAGTATGAGGCTAAGGGCAAGGAATTTACATTAGTGACACCACTCCAGCTCCATAATAATAACAAAAAAATCTCTAGAGTGGACTTTAACCCCTTCATGACCCAGCCTATTTTGACCTTAAAGACCTTGCCGTTTTTTGCAATTCTGACCAGTGTCCCTTTATGAGGTAATAACTCAGGAACGCTTCAACGGATCCTAGCGGTTCTGAGACTGTTTTTTCGTGACATGTTGGGCTTCATGTTAGTGGTAAATTTAGGTCAATAAATTCTGCGTTTATTTGTGATAAAAACGGAAATTTGGCGAAAATTTTGAAAATTTTGCAATTTTCACATTTTGAATTTTTATTCTGTTAAACCAGAGAGATATGTGACACAAAATAGTTAATAAATAACATTTCCCACATGCTTACTTTACATCAGCACAATTTTGGAAACAAAATTTTTTTTTGTTAGGAAGTTATAAGGGTTAAAATTTGACCAGCGATTTGTCATTTTTACAACGAAATTTACAAAACCATTTTTTTTAGGGACCACCTCACATTTGAAGTCAGTTTGAGGGGTCTATATGGCTGAAAATACCCAAAAGTGACACCATTCTAAAAACTGCACCCCTCAAGGTACTCAAAACCACATTCAAGAAGTTTATTAACCCTTCAGGTGCTTCACAGCAGCAGAAGCAACATGGAAGGAAAAAATGAACATTTAACTTTTTAGTCACAAAAATTATCTTTTAGCAACAATTTTTTTATTTTCCCAATGGTAAAAAGAGAAACTGAACCACGAAAGTTGTTGTCCAATTTGTCCTGAGTACGCTGATACCTCATATGTGGGGGTAAACCACTGTTTGGGCGCACGGCAGGCTTGGAAGGGAAGGAGCGCCATTTGACTTTTTGAATCAAAAATTGGCTCCACTCTTTAGCGGACACCATGTCACGTTTGGAGAGCCCCCGTGTGCCTAAAAATTGGAGCTCCCCCACAAGTGACCCCATTTTGGAAACTAGACGCCCCAAGGAACTTATCTAGATGCATAGTGAGCACTTTGAACCCCCAGGTGCTTCACAAATTGATCCGTAAAAATGAAAAAGTACTTTTTTTTCACAAAAAAATTTTTTTAGCCTCAATTTTTTCATTTTCACATGGGCAACAGGATAAAATGGATCCTAAAATGTGTTGGGCAATTTCTCCTGAGTACACCAATACCTCACATGTGGGGGTAAACCACTGTTTGGGCACATGGTAAGGCTCGGAAGGGAAGGAGCGCCATTTGACTTTTTGAATGAAAAATTATTTCCATCGTTAGCGGACACCATGTCGCGTTTGGATAGCTCCTGTGTGCCTAAACATTGGCGCTCCCCCACAAGTGACCCCATTTTGGAAACTAGACCCCCCAAGGAACTTATTTAGATGCCTAGTGAGCACTTTAAACCCTCAGGTGCTTCACAAATTGATCTGTAAAAATGAAAAAGTACTTTTTTTTCACACAAAACATCTTTTCGCCTCAATTTTTTAATTTTCACATCGGCAGTAGGATAAAATGGATCATAAAATTTGTTGGGAAATTTCTCCCGAGTACGTCGATACCTCATATGTGGGGGTAAACCACTGTTTGGGCACTCGGCAGGGCTCGGAAGGAAAGGCGCGCCATTTGACTTTTTGAATGGAAAATTAGCTCCAATTGTTAGCGGACACCATGTCGCGTTTGGAGAGCCCCTGTGTGCCTAAACATTGGAGCTCCCCCACAAGTGACCCCATTTTGGAAACTAGACCCCCCAAGGAACTTATCTAGATGCATATTGAGCACTTTAAACCCCCAGGTGCTTCACAGAAGTTTATAACGCAGAGCCATGAAAATAAAAAATAATTTTTCTTTCCTCAAAAATGATTTTTTAGCCTGGAATTTCCTATTTTGCCAAGGATAATAGGAGAAATTGGACCCCAAATATTGTTGTCCAGTTTGTCCTGAGTACGCTGATACCCCATATGTGGGGGTAAACCACTGTTTGGGCGCACGGCAGGGCTCAGAAGGGATGGCACGCCATTTGGCTTTTTAAATGGAAAATTAGCTCCAATCATTAGCGGACACCATGTCACGTTTGGAGAGCCCCTGTGTGCCTAAACATTGGAGATCCCCCAGAAATGACACCATTTTGGAAACTAGACCCCCAAAGGAACTAATCTAGATGTGTGGTGAGGACTTTGAACCCCCAAGTGCTTCACAGAAGTTTATAACGCAGAGCCATGAAAATAAAAAAAAAAAATTATTTTCTCAAAAATGATCTTTTAGCCTGCAATTTTTTATTTTCCCAAGGGTAACAGGAGAAATTTGACCCCAAAATTTGTTGTCCAGTTTCTCCTGAGTACGCTGATACCCCATATGTGGGGGTAAATCACTGTTTGGGCACATGCCGGGGCTCGGAAGTGAAGTAGTGACGTTTTGAAATGCAGACTTTGATGGAATGCTCTGTGGGCGTCACATTGCGTTTGCAGAGCCCCTGATGTGGCTTAACAGTAGAAAACCCCACAAGTGACCCCATTTTGGAAACTAGACCCCCAAAGGAACTTATCTAGATGTGTGGTGAGCACTTTGAACCCCCAAGTGCTTCATAGAAGTTTATAATGCAGAGCCGTGAAAATAATAAATACGTTTTCTTTCCTCAAAAAAAATTATTTAGCCCAGAATTTTTTATTTTCCCAAGGGTTACAGAAGAAATTGGACCCCAAAAGTTGTTGTCCAGTTTCTCCTGAGTACGCTGATACCCCATATGTGGGGGTAAACCACTGTTTGGGCACATGCCGAGGCTCGGAAGTGAAGTAGTGACGTTTTGAAATGCAGACTTTGATGGAATGCTCTGTGGGCGTCACGTTGCATTTGCAGAGCCCCTGATGTGGCTTATCAGTAGAAACCCCCCACAAGTGACCCCATTTTGGAAACTAGACCCCGAAAGGAACTTATCTAGATGTGTGGTGAGCACTTTGAACCCCCAAGCGCTTCATAGAAGTTTATAATGCAGAGCCGTGAAAATAATAAATACGTTTTCTTTCCTCAAAAATAATTATTTAGCCCAGAATTTTTTAATTTTCCCAAGGGTAACAGGAGAAATTTGACCCCAATATTTGTTGTCCAGTTTCTCCTGAGTACGGTGATACCCCATATGTGGGGGTAAACTACTGTTTGGGCACATGCCGGGGCTTGGAATTGAAGTAGTGACGTTTTGAAATGCAGACTTTGATGGAATGCTCTGCGGGCGTCACGTTGCATTTGCAGAGCCCCTGATGTGCCTAAACAGTAGAAACCCCCCACAAGTGACCCCATTTTGGAAACTAGACCCCGAAAGGAACTTATCTAGATGTGTGGTGAGCACTTTGAACCCCCAAGTGCTTCATAGAACTTTATAATGCAGAGCCGTGAAAATAATAAAAACGTTTTCTTTCCTCAAAAATAATTATTTAGCCCAGAATTTTTTATTTTCCCAAGGGTTACAGGAGAAATTGGACCCCAAAAGTTGTTGTCCAGTTTCTCCTGAGTACGCTGATACCCCATGAGTGGGGGTAAACCACTGTTTGGGCACACGTCGGGGCTCAGAAGGGAAGTAGTGACTTTTGAAATGCAGACTTTGATGGAATGGTCTGCGGGTATCACGTTGCGTTTGCAGAGCCCCTGGTGTGCCTAAACAGTAGAAACCCCTACAAGTGACCCCATTTTAGAAACTAGACCCCCCAAGGAACTTATCTAGATATGTGGTGAGCACTTTGAACCCCCAAGTGCTTCACAGACGTTTACAACGCAGAGCCGTGAAAATAAAAAATCATTTTTCTTTCCTCAAAAATTATGTTTTAGCAAGCATTTTTTTAGATTCACAAGGGTAACAGGAGAAATTGGACCCCAGTAATTGTTGCGCAGTTTATCCTGAGTACACTGATACCCCATATGTGGGGGTAAACCACTGTTTGGGCACACGTCGGGGCTCGGAAGTGAGGGAGCACCATTTGACTTTTTGAATACGAGATTGGCTGGAATCAATGGTGGCGCCATGTTGCGTTTGGAGACCCCTGATGTGCCTAAACAGTGGTAACCCCTCAATTCTAACTCCAACACTAACCCCAACACACCCCTAACCCTAATCCCAACTGTAGCCATAACCCTAATCACAACCCTAACCGCAACACACCCCTAACCACAACCCTAATTCCAACCCTAACCCTAAGGCTATGTGCCCATGTTGCGGATTCGTGTGAGATATTTCCGCACCATTTTTGAAAAATCCGCGGGTAAAAGGCACTGCGTTTTACCTGCGGATTTTCCGCGGATTTCCAGTGTTTTTTGTGCGGATTTCACCTGCGGATTCCTATTGAGGAACAGGTGTAAAACGCTGCGGAATCTGCACAAAGAATTGACATGCTGCGGAAAATACAACGCAGCGTTTCCGCACGGTATTTTCCGCACCATGGGCACAGCGGATTTGGTTTTTCATATGTTTACATGGTACTGTAAACCTGATGGAACACTGCTGCGAATCCGCAGCGGTCAATCCGCAGCCAAATCCGCACAGTGTGCACATGGCCTAATTCTAAAGGTATGTGCACACGCTGCGGAAAACGCTGCGGATCCGCAGCAGTTTCCCATGAGTTTACAGTTCAATGTAAACCTACGGGAAACAAAAATCGTTGTACACATGCTGCGGAAAAACTGCACGGAAACGCAGCGGTTTACATTCCGCAGCATGTCACTTCTTTGTGCGGATTCCGCAGTGGTTTTACAACTGCTCCAATAGAAAATCGCAGTTGTAAAACCGCAGTGAAATGCGCAGAAAAAAACGCGGTAAATCCGCCATAAATCCGCAGCGGTTTAGCACTGCGGATTTATCAAATCCGCAGCGGAAAAATCCGCAGAGGACCAGAATACGTGTGCACATACCGAAACCCTAACCCTAACCCTACCCCTAGCCCTAACCCTACCCCTAACCCTACCCCTAACCCTACCCCTACCCCTAACCCTAACCCTACCCCTAACCCTAACCCTACCCCTAACCCTACCCCTAACCCTACCCCTAACCCTAACCCTATTCTAACATTAGTGGAAAAAAAAAATTTCTTTATTTTTTTATTGTCCCTACCTATGGGGGTGACAAAGGGGGGGGTCATTTATTATTTTTTTTATTTTGATCACTGAGATATAATCTATCTCAGTGATCAAAATGCACTTTGGAACGAATCTGCCGGCCGGCAGATTCGGCGGGCGCACTGCGCATGCGCCCGCCATTCTGGAAGATGGCGGCGCCCAGGGAGAAGACGGACGGGACCCCGGCTGGATCGGTAAGTATGATGGGGTGGGGGGGGGGACCACGGGAGGGGGGATCGGAGCACGGGAGGGGAATCGGAGCGCGGGAGGGGTGGAACGGAGCACGGGGGGCGTGGAACGGAGCACGGGGGGGCTGGAATGGAGCACGGGGGGGTGGAACGGAGCACCGGGGGGGTGGATCGGAGTGCAGGGGGGGTGATTGGAGCACGGGGGGGTGATTGGAGCATGGGGGAGCGGACAAGAGCACGGGGGGGAGCGGAGCACTGGATGGAGGGGAGCCGGAGCAGTGTACCGGCCAGATCGGGGGGCTGGGGGTCGATCGGTGGGGTGGGGTGGGGGCACATTAGTATTTCCAGCCATGGCCGATGATATTGCAGCATCGGCCATGGCTGGATTGTAATATTTCACCCGTTATAATAGGTGAAATATTACAAATCGCTCTGATTGGCAGTTTCACTTTCAACAGCCAATCAGAGCGATCGTAGCCACGAGGGGGTGAAGCCACCCCCCCTGGGCTAAACTACCACTCCCCCTGTCCCTGCAGATCGGGTAAAATGGGAGTTAACCCTTTCACCCGATCTGCAGGGACGCGATCTTTCCATGACGCCACATAGGCGTCATGGGTCGGATTGGCACCGACTTTCATGACGCCTACGTGGCGTCATGGGTCGGGAAGGGGTTAAAGGGACACTGTCACCTGAATTTGGAGGGAACAATCTTCAGCCATGGAGGCGGGGTTTTGGGGTTTTTGATACACCCTTTCCTTACCCGCTGGCTGCCTGCTGGCTGCAATATTGGATTGAAGTTCATTCTCTGTCCTCCGTAGTACATGCCTGCACAAGGCAATCTTGCACAGCACAGGTGTGTACTATGGAGGACAGACAATGAACTTCAATCCAATATTGCAGCCAGCATGCAGCCAGCGGGTAAGGAAAGGGTGTATCAAAAACCCCAAAACCCCGCCTCCATGGCTGAAGATTGTTCCCTCCAAATTCAGGTGACAGTGTCCCTTTAAGAATAGAAACACACTAAAGTGCATGCAACAGACCTCATTGTCTAACATAGGGTCCGTTGACTTTCCATTATGATACGTCATAAAAAAAGGCAGCACGCTATGGGTTTTCACTTGTGAAAATGGCGGATTTCGTGATGGGCCTCTTCTCGGAGACTTCAACGAAGAAGTGTACGAAACGTAGGATGTACAGTGTCCTCCAGTTTTTGTGAGACTACCTCCCAGACATGCTGGGAATTGTAGTCTCAGAACAGCTGGAAGGCCACAGGCAGTGAGTGAGAATAAATATAAAAAACGTGGCACATCAGAAAATAACCTTAGTGGGTTTCTTTGAGGGGCTGCCACTAAGTTAAAAAATAGAGTTTAATTAAGGCCATGTTCTCACATAGCGTAAGCGCTGAATTTTTCTGCCACATTTGTTGTGCAGAAAAACGACTGCATTTAAAATAATAAAACAAAGTGGATGTAATTTCATGAAAACTCATCTCCACTGTGTGGTTAAAGATGCTGTGGAACTGTACATTTTTGGTGCATTTTTTACCTATAGGCTTCTATGGGGAGCATGAAAAAATACATAAAAATAAAGGTAAAAAAATATAATTCCATTTTGAAGTACAAAATCTGAGTGCATTGAAAGGGAACTATTTGCCCAATCTAAGGACAGTATGAATAGCACCCTGACTGCATGACTGCAGACAGGTATATTATTTAAAAAAACAAAGTGTGGTGCCGCGTCGGCCCACTCTACTCAGAACCGCTGCAGGTGATTGACAGGTCTCTCTCTTGTGTGCACATAGGGAAAGAGCTGTCAATCACCTAGAACAGCACTGGGAGACGCCGGCCCATGGTGATGCCAGATAAGTCTCATCTCCGGCTATGATCCACCATTTTCAAAGTATATGTTCTCTGAAAAAGCGGAGCAGATCACTGGAGAGATCGTGCAGCCAGGGTGCGATTCATGCTGCCCTTGGTTTGCACAGCATGAATCATCTGATATGTTCCCTTTAAAAAAAATGTGTGAAATCTTACAAACTGTATCAGAACATGGAAAAAATATATTAAAAAACACAATGCAAAATGCAATAATCAGCACAGATTGTCATTGCGTACTTTGGTGCAGATACTTGCAAAGAAAAAAATGCAGCGCTTCCGCATTTTCTCTGCAAAATTACACAAAGCACTAAAACTAATTTGCCAGGTTAGAGATTTGTCATATTCAGGAAAATCAAGAGGTCTGATCAATGCTTATGGGACACACAATATTACTATTATTTATTCCATGGCTCTTGACACAGGAGGAGAGAGGACCCTGCCCGCTAGGGCTCACGGTCTACAAGGGATGGGTGAAGATAGAGTTGGTCGTGCAGCGGTATGGTGCACATTATGGAGCACCATGTCTTGGTGCACCGCGGTTTGGTGGAGGTCACAGAGCCTCATCAATGTTCTCTTCTAACATTTGCAAATATCATGTGTAAGAAAAAGAGAACATTAATCCAATATAAGAAAGAACAAAACCACACGTTAAATGGACACAGTCCATGACAGACCTGGGCTTTCCAGTGTTCCCCAACTTCAGTCCTCAAGAGCCACCAAAAGGTCATGTTTTCTGAATTTCCTTAGTATGGAGATATGGAGATATCACCTTGGAGATAATTACAGTACTTGCACAGGCAATAACTCCATCATCTGGGAAACACTAAGGAAATCCAGATAACATGATCTGTTGTTGGCTCTTGAGGACTGGAGTTGGGGAACACTGATCTAGACCAATCTGATGGGGAACCGATATAATATGATGAATTATCTTGAAATCTGACTTGGATTAGATAAACTTTTTATGTATCCTGTTCATCATGTCCCCCATTGTACAGTATATCGAAGTCACCATATAAACCAAAAAATAGGTTTGTTTCCATATTTCACCCATGAACTATAACTTTCCTTCATCCCGATTCATTCATATCACTGTTATTTATTGGTCTTTAGAAACCAAGTAGAATAAGCACAACATAAAATGTAGAATTTGACTTGATGATCTTGACATCTGTTCATACTTTAATCGTCCTATTCTCGTACTATTAAAAAAAAAACAGAAAGCACTATACTATAATAAAACAGAGTATTTTTTATTCTAGACCTCTACTTGGGGAAAGCTTGTAACAACAACGACAGGGAATGTAATAAATAAAGCATTTGCAATGTGCCCTCTGTACTCTGCTTTCAAGTTATGGGACCTGGCTTGTTGGCACTACAATTAAACGCAGGTACGTTCGCCAAGTAGAACAGAATTATTTCCCAATACCGACCGCGGCTGAAACTAACTCTCCCAGCGTTCTTCTTGTTTTTTTTTTTTTATCCAGCCTGTTTAGTAATAAACTGTAACCAGCTCTACTAATTAAAGCAATCTTTATCTTAATGCCAGGATGCAGGGATGAAGTTCAAGAAGAGGTGTGTTTATCAGGCTAAAAAATAAAATAATAGTAATCATCAAAGACACGTAAAAAGGCAAGTGCTGATGTGTTTAGGAGTGGAAAATTCCCATTAAACGTAGATGTAATAAAGCTTCCTGGTGATATAATGTATGTCAGTAATCCGTCATATATAACCACACACAACAACTAAAAACTGGATTCCATCCCCGTGAAGATATATTCTGCCTTCGAGTAAAATACAAAAAAAAGTGTGAAGTGATGAAATCCACTTACAAATGATCTCTGGAACCTCATTGCTGCCCCCACCGAAGAAGGTCCGGGCTCTGAGACCACAAAGTAGGTTACGCCAATGAACATGCAGCTATGAAGAGTGGGATTTTCCAAGTTATTGGGTCAAGGTGGTTCAAAGACTCAGGACCCACTTAGTTTAGAACAACAATGTTAAGAGCCAGTGGAGGGACCCTCAGCGATAATAACTAGTGACACACCCTTCCAAATATATGGTGTAGTTTGTGGGCATAATAAGCCTGGCAATGCCAATGCAATGGAAAGATCTTATGCATATAAAACAGGAAAAGCAACATTACATGCTAATAAGGCATAGACGACTCCAGTATTGCGCCACTCGGATCCCACAATGCCACTTTTGGTAACTTTCTTTTTAGACTATATGATAATAATGTCCCATTACCACTGTCTCCGTTGACTTGTACAGAGCGGTCCTATTACAGGTCAGGAAAAGTTTTTTAAAAAGTTTCAACTTTTGTGGCAGAAGTGATGGATCCCCACAGCACCAACCACTACATTCCTGTAGGACACAATGGAGCTCAGCAGAACAGCAGAAGTTACTGTCCACCTCTACTATCATTAATGATGCCAGAAGCAGGAGACTCTGGACCCCTCTGGAATAATCTGCTCCTTCATTCCCCAAATACCCATAGGACAGCACAACCCCCAGCACTTACCCTGGATTAATTGGCGGAGTCAGTCAGTGGCACTGCCATGCCAGGACCCTGGGACAATGCTGATCCTGACTCCTTGTAGCAGGACAAGGATTAATTCCAACAGCCAGCAAGCCACAAACCCCAATCTCAACATGGCATCATGATTCAGTGTCCCAAAAAGTATCCAGTAATGAGGAGAAGCCACAGAATAATCCCAGAGCACTGAGGGTGGGAGAGAGGGGGCGCCCAAAAACTGCCCCACTGCTGCTAGTGATCACCTGTGCCAGTGCCAGGACAGGGCAGGGAGGGCACCGAGGGCTGCAGGACAGCGCTGCTTGTGTAACTGGTAGCTGTGCCCAGCCTGCTCCTCCTCCCGGGGAAGAGGGAGTGAATGGAGGAGTGAGAGGCTGGAGCCCAGCACCGAGCAGCGACTACTGCAGAAACTAGGTCACATCATTAGCAACCGGAGAGGGAGAGCTGAGCCGGGCCTGCCGCTGCCACAGAGCTCCTTCCTGCAGCAGCCCCTCACGGCAGCCTGCTGCCCAGCTCTGCCAACCTGTCCTGGCACCAGCGCGACCACCACAGCTGCCCTGGACAGAAACACAGAGATAGATAAGGGATAGATAGAAAATAGAGATTATAGAAAGATAGATATCAATTAATAAGAGATAGATATATAGATAGATAAATATGTGGATGGTGAAAAATGGAACAGCACAATAGAAAAAAATGCAAAAACAAAAAATATCCAGCTTTTGCATAAGTGTATATATATATATATATATATATATATATATATATATATATATATATATTTATATATATATTATGATTTAAAAAGAGAAAACACAGTAGTTTGACAATAAACGGCTTCACCCAACCACTAACCATGAGTGGAGAAAAAGTTTCGGTGTTATCATTCATATTCTCTGAATAAAAGGGCCAAGAAAGCAAACGATTCTGCCGGGGTATGTAAACTTTTGAGCACAATTGTAAGATTATTTTTTGGTTGATATTATATATTTATTATTATATATTTATGTATTTATTAGATTATCTATAAATTATCTTTGTAATGTTTCTTATTTATCCAGCTATTTATTTTTGTTTGTTTTGTTTTAAGCCAGAAATGTCAGTAAATAAAAACAAACCTTCAATCTTCTGACCAATTTTTTTTAAACTTTTTTTTCAGTTTTATCTATTTTTGGAAAAGCTGAGTGTGAAAACATATGACTGCCCTTAGGCTAGGCTCCTACATATAGGCCAAGTTCACACAACTGTATTCTCCATAAAAAAAAAAACTAAAACAAAAACAAAAAACAGCAGACGGCGCTCAGGCCAATGTTATGCAGCGGGACAGTGCAGATGAGAGTTTTTTTATTTTTCACAGGCCAAATCAGCACAGGAAAAAAATGCAGCAAGCACTAGTTTTTTCTGTATGTCAGAGAAGACTCATCCCATTCAAATCTAAGGGCGACTTTAAATAAAATTGTATGGCACGTGGAGCTAGCCTATAACATCTCATTTTTACAGATATATTTCAACTAGCTATTGAACCCGTTCTACGCCTGGGTGGCGAGCATTTATATTGGTATATGGTCTCCATCCTGGTATGTGCTGCTCCATCCTGCGTCCCCATCCCGTCATGTGCTGCTCCATCCTGCGTCCCCATCCCGTCATGAGCTGCTCCATCCTGCGCCCCCATCCTCTCATGTGCTGCTCCATCCTGCGCCTCCATTCTGTCATGTGCTGCTCCCATCCTGCACCCCCATTCTGACATGTGCTGCTTCCATCCTGCGCCCCCATTCTGACATGTGCTGCTCCCATCCTGCGCCTCCGTTCTGTCATTTGCTGCTCCCATCCTGCGCCTCCATTCTGTCATTTGCTGCTCCCATCCTGCGCCTCCATTCTGTCATTTGCTGCTCCCATCCTGTGCCCCCGTTCTGTCATGTGCTGCTCCATCCTGCGCCCCCATTCTGTCATGTGCTGCTCCCATCCTGCACCCCCATTCTGACATGTGCTGCTTCCATCCTGCGCCCCCATTCTGACATGTGCTGCTCCCATCCTGCGCCTCCGTTCTGTCATTTGCTGCTCCCATCCTGCGCCTCCATTCTGTCATTTGCTGCTCCCATCCTGCGCCTCCATTCTGTCATTTGCTGCTCCCATCCTGTGCCCCCGTTCTGTCATGTGCTGCTCCATCCTGCGTCCCCATCCCGTCATGAGCTGCTCCATCCTGCGCCCCCATCCTCTCATGTGCTGCTCCATCCTGCGCCCCCATTCTGTCATGTGCTGCTCCCATCCTGCACCCCCATTCTGACATGTGCTGCTTCCATCCTGCGCCTCCATTCTGACATGTGCTGCTCCCATCCTGCGCCTCCGTTCTGTCATTTGCTGCTCCCATCCTGCGCCTCCATTCTGTCATTTGCTGCTCCCATCCTGTGCCCCCGTTCTGTCATGTGCTGCTTCCATCCTGCACCCCCGTTCTGTCATGTGCTGCTGCCATCCTGCGCCCCCGTTCTGTCATGTACTGCTCCCATCCTGCGCCCCCGTTCTGTCATGTGCTGCTTCTGTGACGCCCAGGAGACCGGGATACCCAGCACCGGACCAATGGAGTCTGTCTCTTGAGGGGGATGTCACGGGTGGCTTGACCCGGTGCTGTGGCCTCAGGCAATGCACAGTGTAAGGGGTATCATGAGGGGACAGGCACTTACTTGATCAGCAGCAGGTTCTCCCAGCGGTGACGATCCTGATCCTGGATAGATGGCTATTGTCCAAATGAAAGACTGAGGCACTGAAACGTTTAACCAGTTTACTTTAACATAAAAGGATTTACAACCAGTCCTGTCACCGGAGTCTGTATGGGAACTCTGAGTTACTTTGACCCTGCCGGGGTCTTCGCCTCTTATTGTGCACAATTTCTGTGTGGCCCTGCTGCTGTATGTGAACTGGCTGCCGGCCCAATCTGTCCCCTCCGGGTCCTGGTTCGACGGGCAACCCGAGTCCTTTTATCGGTTTACCCCCTCTGGGAGTACCGCTGAACTCTGTGTCTGTTGCTGCATCCGACCCTAGTGAAGCTGATATCACCTCACGTTTTTCCGTTTGCTGTATTATATATAATGAATACAGCCACGGATCCGGTATCCGTCTTTGCGCCTGTTCTGGGTAGTGATTAATGCTACCCGGTTCTCACAATGTCCTTTTTCTCTATCCCTCTTCTCCTCAGGCCGGTGATTTAGGCCTGGTAACAGTCACAGGGCTGTTAGAGATTCAACTGTATGACCTCTCACTATCAGCTCCTTGGCCCAACTGCCATTTCTTCTCTCAGACCAGAATGGATTAAGGGGAGTCTCTGGAGCTCCCCCTTCTGGCCGGAGGTGGTAGTGCAGTTTTGCTATCTTAATATTTGTGTTTAGTGTCAGTAACTATTTTTGTGGCAAATACCCCTAGGGGTGCCACATTCCCCCTTAGTTAAGAACAGTACTCCGGGACTGTGGGACGATAACATTTTGAAATAACAATTAATATGTACAGAGTCTTAAAAATGAAAAGTTACAAAAAACCACTCAAGGAAACAAAAATAGAGTTCTGTAAAAAGTCACTTCAAATAGCGTCCATTAATACAGTTCTACCCTTGAAGGTACTCAATAGAAAGTCTAAAGAAAGTTCAAAAAGAGCAAAAAGCAAAGTTCAAAAAGCAGTCTTTCCGGAGCTTTGATTTAGTGCCTCCGGGCTGATAAAAAGTTCAAGAATATGCAATAAGTTCATACAGACAAGTCTCTGTAGGCACTGGGCTTAAATGTTGCAGACTGATAGCAATGACTATACTACATTTTCTGTTTAACTACCGTATATACTCGAGTATAAGCCGACCCGAGTATAAGCCGACCCCCCTAATTTTGCCACAAAAAACTGGGAAAACTTATTGACTCGAGTATAAGCCTAGGGTGGAAATGCAGCATTTACCGGTGAATTTCAAAAATAAAAATAGATCATTATTTCCCCATAGCTGTGCCATATAGTGCTCTGCACCGTTCATATTTCCCCATAGGTGTGAACCATATAGTGCTCTGCACCGTTCATTGTGCCCCCTAGCTGTGCCATATACGGTGCTCTGCACCGTTCATTGTGCCCCATAGATGTGCCATATACGGTGCTCTGCACCGTTCACTGTGCCCCATAGCTGTGCCATATACGGTGCTCTGCACCGTTCACTGTGCCCCATAGCTGTGCTGTGCCATATACGGTGCTCTGCACCGTTCACTGTGCCCCATAGCTGTGCCATATACGGTGCTCTGCACCGTTCACTGTGCCCCATAGCTGTGCTGTGCCATATACGGTGCTCTGCACCGTTCATTGTGCCCCCTAGCTGTGCCATATACGGTGCTCTGCACCGTTCACTGTGCCCCATAGCTGTGCTGTGCCATATACGGTGCTCTGCACCGTTCACTGTGCCCCATACATAGCTGTGCTGTGCCATATACGGTGCTCTGCACCGTTCACTGTGCCCCATACATAGCTGTGCTGTGCCATATACGGTGCTCTGCACCGTTCACTGTGCCCCATAGCTGTGCTGTGCCATATACGGTGCTCTGCACCGTTCACTGTGCCCCATACATAGCTGTGCTGTGCCATATACGGTGCTCTGCACCGTTCACTGTGCCCCATACATAGCTGTGCTGTGCCATATACGGTGCTCTGCACCGTTCACTGTGCCCCATAGCTGTGCTGTGCCATATACGGTGCTCTGCACCGTTCACTGTGCCCCATAGCTGTGCTGTGCCATATACGGTGCTCTGCACCGTTCACTGTGCCCCATAGCTGTGCTGTGCCATATACGGTGCTCTGCACCGTTCACTGTGCCCCATAGCTGTGCTGTGCCATATACGGTGCTCTGCACCGTTCACTGTGCCCCATAGATGTTCCACATAAATTTGTGCCGCCGCTGCCGCAATAAAGAAAAAAAAACACATACTCACCTCCCTTGATTGCAGCTCCCGGCGTCTCGTTCCGGCGCCTCCATCTTCCCGGCGTCTCTGCTCTGACTGATCAGGCAGAGGGCGCCGCGCACACTATATGCGTCATCGCGCCCTCTGCCTGAACAGTCAGAGAGCGCAGACGCCGGGAAGATGGAGGCGCCGGCCGGGAAGATGGATCGGCGCCCGGCGGCTGGAACGAGGACAGGTGAATATGCTATACTTACCTAGTCCTGGCGATCCTCGCGCTGTCCCCTCCTGTCTTCGGTGCCGCAGCTTCTTTCTCTATCAGCGGTCACCGGCACCGCTGATTAGAGAAATGAATAAGCGGCTCCGCCCCTATGGGAGGTGGAGCCGCTTATTCATTTCTGTAATGAGCGGTCCCACGTGACCGCTGAAGAGAGGAAGAAACTGCAGCGCCGAAGCCCGTGGGACGGCAGGGACAGCGCGAGGATCGCTGGGACTAGGTAAGTATACCCCAGCGCCCTCAGCCCCTCACCTGCCGACCCCACCGCTACCGTGACTCGAGTATAAGCCGAGGGGGGCACTTTCAGCCCAAAAATTTGGGCTGAAAATCTCGGCTTATACTCGAGTATATACGGTATATACGGCATAACATATATACAATTCACATTATGAGCTTTATAGTTGGTAATCTGCATACCTGGCCGGTAATTGACCCTGGGTACTACGCTGTGATCTACGCTGTGATCGGAGATAAATCTCCGGGTCCGGATGGCATACACCCACGAGTACTAAGAGAACTAAGTAATGTAATAGATAAACCATTATTTCTTATTTTTAGTGACTCTATAGCGACAGGGTCTGTTCCGCAGGACTGGCGCATAGCAAATGTGGTGCCAATATTCAAAAAGGGCTCTAAAAGTGAACCTGGAAATTATAGGCCAGTAAGTCTAACCTCTATTGTTGGTAAAATATTTGAAGGGTTTCTGAGGGATGTTATTCTGGATTATCTCAATGAGAATAACTGTTTAACTCCATATCAGCATGGGTTTATGAGAAATCGCTCCTGTCAAACCAATCTAATCAGTTTTTATGAAGAGGTAAGCTATAGACTGGACCACGGTGAGTCATTGGACGTGGTATATCTCGATTTTTCCAAAGCGTTTGATACCGTGCCGCACAAGAGGTTGGTACACAAAATGAGAATGCTTGGTCTGGGGGAAAATGTGTGTAAATGGGTTAGTAACTGGCTTAGTGATAGAAAGCAGAGGGTGGTTATAAATGGTATAGTCTCTAACTGGGTCGCTGTGACCAGTGGGGTACCGCAGGGGTCAGTATTGGGACCTGTTCTCTTCAACATATTCATTAATGATCTGGTAGAAGGTTTACACAGTAAAATATCGATATTTGCAGATGATACAAAACTATGTAAAGCAGTTAATACAAGAGAAGATAGTATTCTGCTACAGATGGATCTGGATAAGTTGGAAACTTGGGCTGAAAGGTGGCAGATGAGGTTTAACAATGATAAATGTAAGGTTATACACATGGGAAGAGGGAATCAATATCACCATTACACACTGAACGGGAAACCACTGGGTAAATCTGACAGGGAGAAGGACTTGGGGATCCTAGTTAATGATAAACTTACCTGGAGCAGCCAGTGCCAGGCAGCAGCTGCCAAGGCAAACAGGATCATGGGGTGCATTAAAAGAGGTCTGGATACACATGATGAGAGCATTATACTGCCTCTGTACAAATCCCTAGTTAGACCGCACATGGAGTACTGTGTCCAGTTTTGGGCACCGGTGCTCAGGAAGGATATAATGGAACTAGAGAGAGTACAAAGGAGGGCAACAAAATTAATAAAGGGGATGGGAGAACTACAATACCCAGATAGATTAGTGAAATTAGGATTATTTAGTCTAGAAAAAAGACGACTGAGGGGCGATCTAATAACCATGTATAAGTATATAAGGGGACAATACAAATATCTCGCTGAGGATCTGTTTATACCAAGGAAGGTGACGGGCACAAGGGGGCATTCTTTGCGTCTGGAGGAGAGAAGGTTTTTCCACCAACATAGAAGAGGATTCTTTACTGTTAGGGCAGTGAGAATCTGGAATTGCTTGCCTGAGGAGGTGGTGATGGCGAACTCAGTCGAGGGGTTCAAGAGAGGCCTGGATGTCTTCCTGGAGCAGAACAATATTGTATCATACAATTATTAGGTTCTGTAGAAGGACGTAGATCTGGGTATTTATTATGATGGAATATAGGCTGAACTGGATGGACAAATGTCTTTTTTCGGCCTTACTAACTATGTTACTATGTTACTATGTTACTATGTAATAGCGGTGTCTCTTCATGTGGTGTACTACTGTCTACTGCGGATGTAGTATCTGCCCGCTCTGCTAAAGATAATTCCACGACTATGGAGTTGGCAAGTCCACCGTGAATGGGATTACTCTGACCAGGAATCTGTTCTTCCTGGCCTGGAACCTCCTGTAGTATGGGGTCAGCCTCTTCCTGTCTTGGGACTTCTGGTATTGGGTTTGGTGTTGGGTAAAAGGCCACCATGGGAACCACTACTGCACCATGGTATGTTAGTAGGGTTTTGGGAAAGTCTCCTATACAGGTGTGATACACTTCCTCTTCTTTTTCCTTTACTGGTTGAACCTGTATGGGTTGAATAACTTCTGGTTCTGGCTGGACAACGTCTGGCTCTTTCAATGCTTCCGGACATAATTTAAGATTGTCTCTTGACACTAGTACAGATGTTAAGCCTCCGTTTTTGCTAATGAGACACATTTTAGGATTATCCACTCTTGTTGGTAAAACTGTGTAGGGTACGGCTTCCCACTGATTGTCCAGTTTATTGGTTCGACGATTTCTCTTGAGCACTTGGTCACCCGGTCTTAATGGGGTCGCTAGAGCATTCTGGTTGAAAGTTCGCTCTTGTCTTTCTCTAGTTTGCTGAAGGCTTCTTTCCACACTCTCTTGCACTTGGCGATACTGCTTTTGCCGTATGATATCCCAATTGGAGTCTTGAACTTCTGCGTCTGGTTTCAGAATTCCCATTTCTAGATCGATTGGTAATTGGCCGGGTCTTGCACGCATAAGGTAAGCTGGGGTGCAGTTGGTGGAGCTCACCGGGACATGATTATACAGATCCACCAAGTCAGGCAATTTCTCTGGCCATTGATTCCTTTCTGTCTCAGGTAAAGTCTTTAGTAGGTCTATTACAATATGGTTCATCTTCTCGCATAAGCCGTTTGTTTGTGGATGATAGGCCGTCGTCCGGATCTTTTTGCAACCATACATATTACAGAATTCTCTGAAGATCTCTGATTCAAAGGCTGTACCTTGGTCGGTGAGAACCTGTTCCGGATATCCATGGGGTCTACAAAAGTACGTTTGGAACGCTTTGGCTGCTGTTTTTGCTGTCAGATCTTTTACGGGTACTACTACCAAGAAACGTGAATAATGGTCCACGATGGTCAAGGCATAGACATAGCCGGACCGGCTTGGTGTCAACTTCACGTGGTCTATGGCTACAAGTTCAAGTGGTTGTTTGGTGATTATGGGCTGCAGTGGTGCTCTTTGGTTCTTTTGATCGTTTCTTCTGAGGTTGCACGGGCCACAATTTCTGCACCACTGTTCGATTGATTTTCTCATCCCGACCCAATAAAATCTTTCTCTTAGAAGTACTTCTAACTTTTTCCAACCGAAGTGACCAGCACCATTATGGTAAGCTTCGAGGACCATCTTGACATCTTGTTTAGGCACGATAATCTGCCAAACCAATTCATGTGTTTTCGGATTGGTGTACCTTCTACAGAGCTTCCCTTGATACAGGAACATTTTGCCTCTCTCTTTCCAGAGTTGATGCGTCTCTTCTGGGGCATCCTCATCGGGATATGCACTTTGCTCAGTTAACAGTTCCTTCACCAACTTCACAGCCGGATTGCTGTCTTGGGTGTCAGCCCATCTATGGTGTGCTAACGGATTAAAATTCACCTCTTGTTGTTTCTGATAGGTACTTGACTGATGATGTTTTGCCTTGGGATGATGGAAGGCTGGTAGTTCAATTTCTTCAAGCTCCCCTGTTTCTTCTTCTACATCTCTCAAGTGTGGCATCCGGGATAGGGCATCGGCATTTCCATTCTTGCGACCTGCTCGATACTTGATCTTGAAGTTGTAATTAGATAACCGGGCTATCCATCGCCGTTCTAACGCACCTAATTTGGCTGTGTCCAGGTGGGTCAACGGATTGTTGTCAGTATAGACAATAAATTCTGCAGCAGCCAGATAGTGTTTGAAACGTTCAGTCACAGCCCAAACTACTGCCAGTAGTTCCAATTTGAAGGAGCTATAATTTTCTGGATTTCTTTCAGTAGGCCGGAGCTTTCTACTTGCAAAGGCGATGACTTTCTCCCGACCTTCTTGCTTTTGTGACAGCACCGCTCCTAGTCCCACATTACTGGCATCGGTGTAGAGGATGAAAGGTTGATGGTAATCTGGGTATGCCAGAACTTCTTCTCCGGTTAGTGCCTTCTTTAGTTGTTCAAAGGAGTCTTCCCTTTCATCGTTCCACTGAAAAGGAGGGTTTCGGTTTGAAGGCTTCTTCGTCTGCCCTACCAAGGTGTCTTGCAAGGGTGCTGCCAATTTGGTAAATCCTTTTATAAATCTGCGATAGTAACCCACCAATCCCAGGAATTGCCTCACTTCTTTTGCGTTGGTAGGTCTTGGCCAATCCCTTATGGTGCTTATTTTCTCGGGATCCGGTGCTACTCCCTCCGAACTCACGATGTGTCCCAGGTACTGTACCTTTGGCTTGAGAAGGTGACATTTGGATAGCTTGATTTTCATGCCATACATGGATAAGGCTTCGAACACTTCTGCCAGGTCTATTAAGTGTTGTTCGTAAGTCTTTGAGTAGACGATCACATCATCTAGGTACAGGAGGACGGTCTCGAAGTTCTTGTGTCCGAGGCAGCATTCCATCAGCCGCTGGAAGGTACCGGATGCGTTGCAGAGTCCGAATGGCATGCGATTAAATTCACATAGACCCATTGGTGTGGTGAATGCCGTCTTTTCCTTATCTCTCTCAGCCACAGGGACTTGCCAATACCCGCTTGTTAAGTCTAAGGTGGAAAAATAATTAGCAGATTTCAAAGCAGTCAAGGACTCTTCTATCCTAGGCAAGGGGTAGGCGTCTTTATGGGTGATGTTATTAATCCGCCGGTAGTCTACGCACATTCTCATGGTTCCGTCCTTTTTTTTGACAAGCACTAGAGGGGCCGCCCAGGGGCTACAGCTGTCTCTTATTACCCCGGCCTGTTTCATTTCCCTCAGCATATCTTTTGCACATTGATAGTGAGCGGGCGGTATGGGTCTATATCTTTCTTTTATTGGGGGATGGTCACCTGTGGGGATTGTGTGTTCTACCCCTTCTATCCGTCCGAAGTCCAATGGGTGTTTACTGAAGACTTGTTCATATTCCGTCACTAGCCTATACACCCCTTGTTTTTGATGGGTAGGTGTTGAATTTATGCCCACGTGTAGCTGTTGGCACCAATCCTCCATTTCTCCATCTGAGCCATTGCCTTCCACCTGACAGGTTGGTTCTAAGGGCTCAATGGTTGTGATGGCATTGTTGTCAACAGTATATAGCTTTGCCATTGTAGCATACCTTGGCAAAGTGACCTCTTCCTCTCCACAGTTCAAAAGTCGTACCGGCACTCGTCCCCGGTGTACCTCGACTATCCCTCGTGCTGTGAGTATAGTGGGCCTGCTGTCGGTGTACACTGGCTCTATTAAGGCTTGATAATCTCGTCCCTTAGTACCAATGGCTGCTCTACACCATATCAGCATTTCTGTTTTTGGTGGGATTACAATAGACGTTGAATCACTTACCCTCACACTGCCGATTTCTCCACCTGCAACTTCTACCTGTTGCCTTAACATCAATACTTTTATTTCCCTCCGGAGAACTCTCTGCTGGCAGGATTGGGCAGTTTCAGCAATTTGCTGTAAGACAGAAATGACTTCGGAAAAGCAGTTCTCTAACACATTCATTCCTATCAATACAGTTGGTTCACAGTTCCGCCGGTCAACATCAACAACAATTATACCCTGTTTCTTCAATTCTACTTTACCAATCTTTATGGTCATCTCCCTGAATCCTAGTTTCGGCACCAACTTACCATTAATGGCCCATATATCTAGTTCAACATCAGAGGGCCCTTTATCAATATCTGTATCAGCCCAGTACCTCTTATAAAGGATATACGGTATAGATGAAATCTGGGAACCTGTGTCCAGCAAAGCGTTGAGGGGCATTCCATCCAGCACGATAGGGATAATGGGTCGTCCTCCGATGTACCTGTCGTGCCAGGGTGTTGGGCCTTGAAAGTTCCTTCCTGCGAAGCGGCCCGCATTCCCAGGGGATTCCCGTTTAAATCACAATCTCGTGCAAAGTGGCCTGGCTGCTGGCAACGGCGGCAAATGGGCTGTCCATCCGGTTGGTAGCGGTCGCGGGGTCGTCCTCTCCATGTCGGGTATCTCCAGGGTCTCATCCATGGAACACCTTCTCTACGGTTTGACAACTCCATCTTGGGTCCTCTCATCTCCTGCATGGCTTTAGCCATTGAAGCAACAACATCAGTTAAAGAGTCAAGCTTTTGTTGAAGAGCCTCATTAGTACTGGGCCCCAGGGGCTTAGCAATGGCCCCGGACATAGCTGATCTCACTGGCACTCCCTGTTGTTGAGGTGCCTCTGCCATAGGTTGCGCAGGATCCTGATCCCGAGGTGCCTCTGCCAGCTGGAGACGTATAGCGCTCTCCTTTAATTGAGCAAATGTCAATTCAGGGTTCTTAAAAACAAGCATGCTCACATGCCCCCGGTGAGAAGGGGTGTAGAGTCCCTCCATAAATTGATCTCTTAGCAGTTTATCCACTCCGGTGTTAAAAATGGGTTCAGCCAGTGTAAGTGATTTAAGGGCTTCCTGCAGGTTTAAGGCAAAGTCTCTCACGCCCTCATTAACTTTTTGTTTGCAATTAAAGAATCGTATTTTAGCTTTGCTGCTGGCCGTGGTTTCAAATGTAGCTTTTAATCCAGCAAATATGCGTTCAACAGTGCCTTTTAGATCAGCTGCCCATGCTGTGACTTCTCGCTTAGCATGGCCACTTAACTGCATCATCAGGAGACTAACACGCTGAACTTCACCCACAGGGAACATGTCAAAATGGGCCAGCATCTTTTCTCTGAAATCGTCAAGGGTATTAGGCTCACCTTCATACATTGGAAGCCACGGGCCACCTGGGGTATATGGCATCAGCACCGGCATGATGGGCGCCACTCCTTGCACCGCTGCGCTACCAGACGCTCTATCGACACTCTGTCTTTCAGCTGCATTAGCGCCGCCGGGTGCTGCGGCGTCTCCGTGCTGCGACATACTGTGCCCCCTTAGTTAATCCGGACCCTTCCGGTCCTCCGCTTCCGTCGGGATAGTGTAGATTCGTTCCGCTGTGCAGCAGGATTGGTTTTCCCCTTGCTCTGACGTCAGAGCGCTCAGCTTGGTGCCGCCCACAATGACACGCCCCCTGCTGCTCCCGCCCGCCGCGCGCTCTGTAATGGCGGATTCTGAAGTTTTTCAGTTAGACTGGGGCTCAGGTGATGGCGTAGCTCAATTAACAGTCTCGTGCCTAACGGTTATGAAGTGATTACCTCAGGGGATGGCGGCCATCTTTACTCCATTATAACCAATGGGGAAAAGTCACTTTCAATAGTTTTCAATGGGGAATGGATTTTTCTTTAATAAAGTCAATTTTCAAGATTTTTCATCCCAGTTTTCACAGTTTTGGGCTCCAATCACGGCACACAATACCCGGTATACGGGCTGGCTAGATCCTGTTCGTGACGCCAATTGTGACGCCCAGGAGACCGGGATACCCAGCACCGGACCAATGGAGTCTGTCTCTTGAGGGGGATGTCACGGGTGGCTTGACCCGGTGCTGTGGCCTCAGGCAATGCACAGTGTAAGGGGTATCATGAGGGGACAGGCACTTACTTGATCAGCAGCAGGTTCTCCCAGCTGTGACGATCCTGATCCTGGATAGATGGCTATTGTCCAAATGAAAGACTGAGGCACTGAAACGTTTAACCAGTTTACTTTAACATAAAAGGATTTACAACCAGTCCTGTCACCGGAGTCTGTATGGGAACTCTGAGTTACTTTGACCCTGCCGGGGTCTTCGCCTCTTATTGTGCACAATTTCTGTGTGGCCCTGCTGCTGTATGTGAACTGGCTGCCGGCCCAATCTGTCCCCTCCGGGTCCTGGTTCGACGGGCAACCCGAGTCCTTTTATCGGTTTACCCCCTCTGGGAGTACCGCTGAACTCTGTGTCTGTTGCTGCATCCGACCCTAGTGAAGCTGATATCACCTCACGTTTTTCCGGTTGCTGTATTATATATAATGAATACAGCCACGGATCCGGTATCCGTCTTTGCGCCTGTTCTGGGTAGTGATTAATGCTACCCGGTTCTCACAATGTCCTTTTTCTCTATCCCTCTTCTCCTCAGGCCGGTGATTTAGGCCTGGTAACAGTCACAGGGCTGTTAGAGATTCAACTGTATGACCTCTCACTATCAGCTCCTTGGCCCAACTGCCATTTCTTCTCTCAGACCAGAATGGATTAAGGGGAGTCTCTGGAGCTCCCCCTTCTGGCCGGAGGTGGTAGTGCAGTTTTGCTATCTTAATATTTGTGTTTAGTGTCAGTAACTATTTTTGTGGCAAATACCCCTAGGGGTGCCACATTTCCATCCTGCACCCCCGTTCTGTCATGTGCTGCTGCCATCCTGCACCCCCGTTCTGTCATGTGCTGCTCCCATCCTGCGCCACCGTTCTTTAATTTGCTGCTCCCATCCATATGCCCCATACGCTGCTCCATAAAGGTTTATGGCCCCCATAAGATGCTCCATAGTATATGCCCCGTACACTGCTCCATAAAGGTTGATGGCCCCCATAAGATGCTCCATATTATATGCCCTGTACACTGCTCCATAAAGGTTTATGGCCCCCATAAGATGCTCCATAGTATATGCCCCGTACACTGCTCCATAAAGGTTTATGGCCCCCATAAGATGCTCCATAGTATATGCCCCGTACACTGCTCCATAAAGGTTTATGGCCCCCATAAGATGCTCCATATTATATGCCCTGTACACTGCTCCATAAAGGTTTATGGCCCCCATAAGATGCTCCATGGTATATGCCCCCGTACACTGCTCCATAAAAGTTTATGGCCCCCATAAGATGCTCCATAGTATATGCTCCGTCCACTGCTCCATAAAGGTTTATGGCCCCCATAAGATGCTCCATAGTATATGCCCCCGTACACTGCTCCATAAAGGTTTATGGCCCCCATAAGATGCTCCATAGTATATGCCCCGTACACTGCTCCATAAAGGTTTATGGCCCCCATAAGATGCTCCATAGTATATGCCCCATACACTGCTCCATAAAGGTTTATGGCCCCCATAAGATGCTCCATAGTATATGCCCTCGTACACTGCTCCATTATGGTTGATGGCCCCATAAGATGCTCCATAGTGTATGCTCACCTATCGTCGCTGGGCGCCGAGTGCTGGGGGGGCCTGAGCAAACGGGGACACCGGTGCACTGTGGGGGTCAGGTGCCGGTATTGCCGCTAGCTCAGGCCCCCGACACTTGCTATATTCACCTGTCTGTCCCATTCCAGCGCTGCATGCCGCTCTCTTCCGGGTCCTCTGGCTGTGACTGTTCAGTCAGAGGGCGGCGCGCATTAAGCGCGTCATCGCGCCCTCTGAACTGTGAACATCACAGGCAGAGGACCCGGAAGAGAGCGGCACGCAGCGCTGGAACGGGACAGACAGGTGAATATAGCTCATACTCACCCTCCTGGTGCGTCCCTGCTTCTCCGTTGGAGATCGCGGTGTGCGTTCAGTGCTTACGCATATCACGATCTCCTGGGAGCGTCACTCTGTGGGGTCCAGACTGCGCCGGCGCTTGCGCTTGTGCAGTCTATAAAGGCTTCGGAGAGAGTGACGCTCCCAGCGTTATAGATTCTTTTGCATAGAAAACTGTATTTGACTTTGTACATTTTTAAAAGCTGCTGATGCATCAAAAGCGGGATTGCATATGGACTACAAACGGATGACAAATGAGGAAAAAAGTTTTCTGGATGAAACTCTGTTTTTTTTACACGCTTGTGTGAAATTAGCCTCCCAATGCTCTCTGCTGACCATGAGAGGTTCTGACAAAAACACCGACAGAGCCATTCTCTTCACTGAAGTTGACGGAGTCACTTTGGACACTGTTAACCTTTGTCCTGGCAATATTCGCCCTTTTTAGACATTGTAGTAGATCAACTCACTAAGCTACTCAAAGAGGTAGTTACAGGAACACTTACCATTTAAGTTTTCAACTGTTTTTTTAAAATGTACTGCATAAACCATAAACCAGTGCAAAGTTAAGTAAATAAACACGGCCCATCTGGCATAACGGGAAAAACAAAATAGCGTACAGTAGAGTCTGTGTGGCTGTGGGGGTCCACCCTCTCAGGGAAAAAATAAGACACTGTTCAGTTCTCTTTAAGGCTACGTTCACATTAGCGTTTTGCGTGTTTGCGTCGGGCGCCGCAGCGGTGACGCATGCGTCATGCGCCCCTATATTTAACATGGGGGGCGCATGGACATGCATTGTGCTGCGTTGTGCGACGCATGCGTTTTTTTTGCCGCAAGCGTCGGGCGCAGAAAACGCAACAAGTTGCATTTTTTTGGCGTCCAAATTTCGGCAAAAAAGGACGCATGTGTCGCAAAACGCAGCGTTTTAGCGTGCGTTTTGGTGCGTTTTTATTTGCGTTGTGCGTTGCGTCGCCGACGCAGCGGCGCACAACGCAAATGAGAATGTAGCCTAAGAGGAGCACAGCTGTGGAGATCACATCTCCATACACACCGAGCACAGAATGAGTCCAAAGGTTCCAGATTTATCATCTGGGTCACACCCTTGGTGGAGATATGGTGAACAGCCTCCAACCCACTCTTCAGTTGTTCACAAAAATCAAGTCCTTAGCATGGCCGATTAACCCCTCTCAGCGCTTAGTATGCTGAAGCATTTTTTTCCAGGTTCATATCACTGAGGCTAACATCCTGAGTGACTCATACAGTGGTGTGAAAAAGTGTTTGCCCCTTCCTGATTTCCTATTCTTTTGTATGTTTGTCCCACTTAAATGTTTTAGATCTGCAAACCAATATAAATATTAGACAAACATAATGCAAGTAAACATAAAATGCAGTTTTTAAACGAAGGTCTTTATCATTAAGGGAAAAAGAAATCCAAACCTACAGGGCCCTGTGTGAAACAGGGATTGCCCACCTGTCCTTATAATATAAGTGGTGGTAGTGTGATGCTCTGGGGCTGTTTTGCTGCTTCAAGACCTGGAAGACTCGCTGTGGTAAATATAACCACAAATTCTGCTGTCTACTAAAAAATACTGAAGGAGAATGTCCGTCCATCTGTTCGTGACCTCAAGCTAAAGCGCACTTGGGTTATGCAGCAGGACAATGATCCAAAACACACCAGCAAGTCCACCTCTGAATGGCTTAAGAAAAGCAAAATTAAGACTTTGGAGTGGCCTAGTCAAAGTCCTGACCGTAATCCGATTGAGATGCTGTGGCATAACCTTAAAATGGCGGTTCATGCTTGGAAATCTACCAGTGAAGCAGAATTACAACAATTCTTGAAATATAAGTGAGCCAAAATTGCTTCAGAACATTGTGCAAGACTCATTGCAAGTTATCGCAAATGCTTGATTGCAGTTCTTGCTGCTAAGGGTGGCCCAAATAGTTATTAGGTTTAGAGTGCAATCACTTTTTCACACAGGGCCCTGTAGGTTTGGATTTCTTTTTGCCTTAAAAATAAAGACCTTCATTTAAAAATTGGGTTTTGTGACTACTTGTGTTATCTTTGTCTAATATTTAAATTTGTTTGATGATCTGAAACTTTCAAGTGTGATAAACATGCAAAAGAATAGGAAATCTGGAAAGGGACAAGCACTTTTTCACACCACTTTATCTCCCCTCTAGTATTTACCAGGGACTTTCTCGTAACATGCACAAAAATGTGTCAGACTATGTTTTTTTGCATGTCCCAAAATGAACACTTCCAACTGAATAGCTCCAGCGCGGCTATGTCTGGGTTTCCATTTGAATCGTGCTTTTTGGGGTTGGACATACCATTGGTGCAACCTGTGCAGCTGCACAGTGGCTCAAAAAATGAAGGGGGCACACTAACGCCTCCAAAGCAGGTGAAATTGCACATTATGATGAACAAGAGACTGCGAAGGACTCTTGTATTGTTCCTGCACAGTGGTCCTCTTCTGTCTGTGTCCGCCCCTTAATGAGTTATTGTCCCGTGTCATGGACAGCCAAACTGCCTACTCATGCAGTGGTTCTTGAGCAGAGGAAGTACTGACGTACCAAGGGGGGTTATCAATAAAAAGTCAGGTAATTCTAGATGACTAAGGATCTGTAATGTTGGCCATAGGGGTAGTCACCTCGCTTTCCTAACATACATATGATTAAGAAATGACAGTATAATTTGCAGCAACTTGATAAAAAGGCATCTTATGGACTGGTGATTTTGTTCTTTTATAGACATACATTCTGGGAATTTCAGTTCTTTACTTTGATGTTACTTATTTTCTGTTACGCTGATATAGTGAAGTCCTGTGGGTTTCCTGTAGGATTTCATTCACTTTTTAAGTTGTCCTCACGCAACAATGTGGAACTGCATTGTTTTTAGTTAATCTGATCAAATACATTAATCTAATTACAGGGTTTTTTCGACACCAAACTCATTTTTTTTATAATACAAACTGTGTTGTATGATAATAAAAATGAGCCCCACAATGTTTTTTGTTATTTTCTACCTTCCTATTCTTTAGATTTTTTTCTCACTGCCACCATTTTGGAAGTTTACATGCTCCTGTCCTTGTGTTTTTTCCTTGGCTGTGATAACCGGGTGTGGGAGCATCTGAAGGTGATTACATATTAACTTTTCACAGACAATATAATACATTGAAAAAAAAGTCAGTCTTGGAAAATCCCTTTAGCATCATGCATCCATAATTTTTGCCAAATAACAAGTATGTATAATTCCTTTTTTTGCTTGCCTTCTATTAAGTTCAGCCATTTATTTGTGAATTTTCTTTTTGGGGGAAACTGGGCGATAGGATAGCCACTCTGTTTTCCTAGTTGTTATAAGCAAGAATGTAAATATTGGCAGTCCTGAAACTTAAAAAGGGGCGTCCTACATCGCCCCAGTTCCAGTCACAAGTGGGGGCTTTGCTCCACTTGTAACATGTCCTGCTTTGGTTACTTTACATAAAGACATATATTGTATCTCTCAAAAAATGTTTTTCTATGTGTATAGTTTTATTAGTTGTAAAGGTAAACTAGAGTAGATCTAGAACTAAGAAAACAGCCTGATTTGTATTTTGCTTGCTATGGCTACTTCCTGGGGCTCGATGAAGCCTTAGGGTACTTTCACACTAGCGTTTTTTGTAAATCCGTCACAATGCGTCGTTTTGTAGAAAAAACACATCCTGCAAAAGTGCTTGCAGGATGCGTTTTTTCCCCATAGACTTCTATTGGCGACGCATTTGCGACGGATTTGCACACTTCGCATCCGTCTTGCGACGGATGCGTCGTGCTTTGGCGGACCGTCGGGAAAAAAAACCCCTACATGTAACGTTTTTTTCTCCCGACGAACCGCACCGAACTCCGCCCCCACCTCCCCGCACCTTACAATGGGGTAGCGAATGCGCCGGAAAAATGCATCCGCTGGCTCCATTGTGCTATGCAGCAAACGCTAGCGTCGGAATCTCTCCCCGACGCATTGCGACGGGGAGATTCCGACGCTAGTATGAAAGAAGCCTTAGAAGGTCAATTGTGCATTCGGCATTTCTTTAACGTAATGTTAATTTTTTTGTCCTCATAGATCCAAAGAGTAATGGCACTTGAATGGTTTTGGTGTCTATTATTATATTATATACTAGATGGTGGCCAGCCACATAGTATATTGCCCAGTCACTTAGTATATTGCCCAGCCACGTAGTATATTGCCCAGCCACATAGTATATTGCCCAGTCACGTAGTATATTGCCCAGTCACGTAGTATATTGCCCAGTCACGTAGTATATTGCCCAGTCACGTAGTATATTGCAAAGCCTGCGTAGTATATTGCACAGCCCGCGTAGTATATTGCATAATCCACGTAGTATATTGCACAGCCCGCGTAGTATATTGCCCAGCGCGCGTATTATATTGCACAGCCCGCATAGTATATTGCACAGCCCACGTAGTATATTGCACAGCCCGCGTAGTATATTGCCCAGGCCGTGCAGTATATTGCACAGCCCGCGTAGTATATTGCCCAGCCTGCGTAGTATATTGCCCAGCCCGCGCAGTATATTGCCCAGCCCGCGTAGTATATTGCACAACCCACGTAGTATATAGCAATGTGGGCATTATATCCCTGTTAAAATAAAGAATTAAAATAAATAATCGTTATATACTCACCTTCCGTTGGCCCCTGGATCCAGGAAGCATTTACCGACGCTCCTCACGCGCTCCGGTCTCAAAAGTGCATTGCGGTCTCGCGAGATGATGACGTAGCGGTCTCATGCTACGTCATCATCTCGTGAGATCGCAATGCATGGACTAGTTACCGGAGCGTCGTGAGGAGCAGAAAAGGTGCCGGAAGGTGAGTATATGATGATTTTTTATTTTTTTATTATTTTTAACATTAGATCTTTTTACTATTGATGCTGCATAGGCAGCATCAATAGTAAAAAAGTTGGTCACACAGGGTTAATAGCAGCATTAATGGAGTGCGTTACACCCGGCATAGTGCGGTCCATTAGCGCTGCCATTAACCCTGTGTGAGCGCTGACTGGAGGAGAGTATGGAGCGGGCACTGACTGCAGGGAGGAAGGAGTGGCCATGTTGCCGCCGGACTGTGCCCATCGCTGATTGGTCGTGGCAATGGTCGTGGGCGTTTTGCCACGACCAATCAGCGACATGTATTTCCATGACAGACAGAGGCCGCGACCAATGAATATCCGTGACAGAAAGAAAGACAGTCAGAAAGACAGACAGACAGAAGTGACCCTTAGACAATTATATAGTAGATTGTTACATTTTACCTTCTGGGGTGCTTCTGCTCAATTGTGGAGTAACATGTAACATACTTTTATATTATACCACCAGTCTGAAATGATAGGTTTTAGAATTAGAATTAATCTATGATGTCTCCACCCCATGTTAGGCCTCCTCCTCCTCTACACGTCCTGGTGATTTTTGTACTGGAAAAAACAGTACTGGTGAGATCCAAGGTCCGTGTCCATGTGCCATCCGTGTATACATATGTGACTGTGTGCTGTCAGTGTGACATGTATGAATGAAATGCAGCATAGAAATGGAAGAGTTTTATGTATTAAAAGTGTTCAAAGATAGAGACTGATATTGATCAGGAACATTATATAAGATAGACAGACAGAAGTCAGTGTGCTTTTTGCTAGGTGTCGAGTTCCTGCCTCTGCACAGGGGGAATCTTGAACAATCTCTGCTGCGGTCTCCCATTCTTCTCCAGCCGCAGTGGAGTCTGCTCAGCAGAGATGTCGATCCCAGTGTCTTGCTCAGTCTCACTCTGTGCATAGGGTTACTGCTGCTTTTCCAGCTTCTGCCATTGAAGCCAGTGCTGGGCAGCGGCGAGCAGACGCTTCTGGGTCTAAGTCCTACTTTGCACACACTGAGCATGCCCAGGGCAAGATCTCTCAGTGGAGATCTAGGGTCACATGCTCAGGTACTGCAGCGACATCCATTGGTCCTTCTCACGGAAGGTCCTGTAGGTACTAGGACTAAGTTCTGCTTTGCACACTGAGCATGCCCAGTTCAAGATTTCTCAGAGGAGATCTAGGGTCAAATGCTCAGGTACTGCAGTAATTCCATTGGTCCTTCTTTGAAAGGACCTATACGTGCTGCAGCTATTTAAGGCTCGCATGGCCGCACGGCCATGCGCTAGTGTACATTTGTAAATGTGTGTGTTGTGAGTGAAAATCGCTCTTTAACCCCTTAGTGACAGAGCCAATTTGGTACTTAATGACCGAGCCAATTTTTACAATTCTGACCACTGTCAATTTATGAGGTTATAACTCTGGAACGCTTCAACGGATCCCGCTGATTCTGAGAATGTTTTTTCATGACATATTGTGCTTCATGTTAGTGGTAACATTTCTTCGATATTACTTGCGATTATTTATGAAAAAAACGGAAATATGGCGAAAATTTTTAAAATTTAGCAATTTTCAAACTTTGTATTTTTATGCCCTTAAATCAGAGAGATATGTCACGAAAAATAGTTAATAAATAACATTTCCCACATGTCTACTTTACATCAGCACAATTTTGGAAACAAATTTATTTTTTGTTATAAGGGTTAAAAGTTGACCAGCAATTTCTCATTTTTACAACACCATTTTTTTTTAGGGACCACATCACATTTGAAGTCATTTTGAGGGGTCTATATGATAGAAAATAATGAAGTGTGACACCATTCTAAAAACTACACCCCTCAAGGTTCTCAAAACCACATTCAAGAAGTTTATTAACCCTTTATATGCTTCACAGGAACTGAAACAATGTGGAAGGAAAAAATGAACATTTAACTTTTTTTTGCAAACATCTTAATTCAGATCCATTTTTTTTATTTTCACAAGTGTAAAAACAGAAATGTAACCATAAATTTTGTTATGCAATTTCTCCTGAATATACCAATACCCCATATGTGGGGGTAAACCACTTTTTGGGCGCACCGCAGAACTTGGAAGTGAGGAGCGCCGTTTGACTTTTTCAATGCAGAATTGGCTGGAATTGAGATCGGACGCCATGTTGCGTTTGCAGAGCCCCTGGTGTGCCTAAACAGTGGAAACCCCCCATAAGTGACACCATTTTGGAAACTAGACCCCTTAAGGAACTTATCTAGATGTGTGGTGAGCACTTTGAACCCCCATGTGCTTCACAGAAGTTTATAACGTAGAGCCGTGAAAATAAAAAATCGCATTTTTTCTACAAAAATGATCTTTTTGCCCACAAATTTTTATTTTCACAAGGGTAACAGGAGAAATTAGACCACAAAAGTTGTTGTGCAATTTCTCCTGAGTACGTCGATACCCAATATGTGGGGGTAAACCACTGTTTGGGCGCACCGCAGAGCTTGGAAGAGAAGGAGTGCCGTTTTACTTTTTCAATGTAAAATTGGCTGGAACTGAGATTGGACGCCATGTCGCGTTTGGAGAGCCCCTGATGCGCCTAAACAGTGGAAACCCCCCACAAGTGACATCATTTTGGAAACTAGACCCCTTAAGAAACTTATCTAGATGTGTGGTGAGCACTTTGAACCCCCATGTGCTTCACAGACGTTTATAACGTAGAGCCGTGAAAAAAAAATCGCATTTTTTCTACAAAAATGATCTTTTTGCCCCCAAATTTTTATTTTCACAAGGGTAACAGGAGAAATTAGACAAAAAGTTGTTGTGCAATTTCTCCTGAGTACGTCAATACCCAATATGTGGGGGTAAACCACTGTTTGGGCGCACCACAGAGCTTGGAAGAGAAGGAGTGCCGTTTTACTTTTTCAATGTAGAATTGTCTGGAATTGAGATCGGACGCCATGTCGCGTTTGGAGAGCCCCTGATGGGCCTAATCAGTAGAAATCCCCAACAAGTGACCCCATTTTGGAAACTAGACCCCCCATGGAACTTATCTAGATGTGTGATGAGAACTTTGAATGCCCAAGTGCTTCACAGAAGTTTAGAATGCAGAGTCAAGAAAATAAAAAATATTTTTTTTTTCCACAAAAAAGATTTTTTAGCCCCCAAGTTTTTATTTTCACAAGGGTAACAAGAGAAACTGGACTCCAAAAGTTGTTGTCCAATTTGTCCTGAGTATGCTGGTACCCCATATGTGGGGGTAAACGACTGTTTGGGCGCACGGCAGAGCTCGGAAGGAAGGATCGCCGTTTTGGAATGCAGACTTTGATAGAATGGTCTGCGGGCGTTATGTTGCGTTTGCAGGCCCCCTGATGTACCTAACCAGTAGAAACCCTCCACAAGTGACCCCATTTTGGAAACTAGACCCCCCAAGGAACTTATCTAGATGCGTGGTGAGGACTTTGAATGCCCAAGTGCTTCACAGAAGTTTAGAATGCAGAGTCGTGAAAATAAAAAATTTTTTTTTCCACAAAAAAGATATTGTAGCCCCCAAGTTTTTATTTTCACAAGGGTAACAGGAGAAATTGGAAGACTAAAGTTGTTGTTCAATTTATCCTGAGTACGCTGATGCCCCATATGTGGGGGTAAACCACTGTTTGGGCGCACGGCAGAGCTCGGAAGGGAAGGAGCGCCGTTTTGGAATGCAGACTTAGATAGAATGGCCTGTGGGCGTTATGTTGCGTTTGCAGAGCCCCTGATGTACCTAAACAGTAGTAACCCCCCACAAGTGACCCCGTTTTGGAAACTAGACCCCCCAAGGAACTTATATAGATGTGTGGTGAGAACTTTGAATGCCCAAGTGCTTCACAGAAGTTTATAATGCAGAGTCATGAAAATAAAAAAAATATATTTTTTTCCACAAAAAAGATTTTGTAGCCCCCAAGTTTTTATTTTCACAAGGGTAACAGGAGAAATTGGACCCCAGAAACTGTTGTCCAATTTATCACGAGTACGCTGATGCCCCATATGTGGGGGTAACTGTTATGATAAGGTAATTCAGTACCACAATGGATATAGAGGTCAGAGCACATACAGTGACCTGACAATAACCCAAAAACAAAGAACGAGCTCTGAGACGTGGGAACTCTGCTGACCGCAATCCCTAATCCTCTCCAACCACACTAGAGGCAGCCGTGGATTGCGCCTAACACTCCCTATGCAACTCGGCACAGCCTGAGAAACTAGCTAGCCTGAAGATAGAAAATAAGCCTACCTTGCCTCAGAGAAATACCCCAAAGGAAAAGGCAGCTCCCACATATAATGACTGTGAGTTAAGATGAAAAGACAAACGTAGAGATGAAATAGATTTAGCAAAGTGAGGCCCGACTTTCTGAACAGAGCGAGGATAGGAAAGGTAACTTTGCGGTCAACACAAAACCCTACAAAAACCACGCAAAGGGGGCAAAAAGACCCTCCGTACCGAACTAACGGCACGGAGGTACACCCTCTGCGTCCCAGAGCTTCCAGCAAGCAGGAAAAAACAAATAGACAAGCTGGACAGAAAAATACAGCAAACAAAATAGCAAAGCGGAACTTAGCTATGCAGAGCAGCAGGCCACAGGAACGATCCAGGAGGAAACAGGTCCAATACTAGAACATTGACTGGAGGCCAGGATCAAAGCACTAGGTGGAGTTAAATAGAGCAGCACCTAACGACTTCACCACATCACCTGAGGAAGGAAACTCAGAAGCCGCAGCACCACTTTCCTCCACCAACGGAAGCTCACAGAGAGAATCAGCCGAAGTACCACTTGTGACCATAGGAGGGAGCTCTGCCACAGAATTCACAACAGGTAACCCACTGTTTGGGCGCACGGCAGAGCTCAGAAGGTAGGGAGCACCATTTGACTTTTTGAGCGCAAAATTGGCTGTCGTGTTTGGAGACCCCCTGATGTACCTAAACAGTGGAAACCCCCCAATTCTAGCTCCAACCCTAACCCCAACACACCCCTAACCCTAAACCCAACCCGATCCATAATACTAATCACTAACCCTAACGATAATCACAACCCTTACCCCAAAACAACCCTAATGTCAACCCTAACCATAACCCTAATCAAAACCCTAAATCCAATGCACCCCTAATCCTAATCTCAACCCTAACCTCAAACCTAACCCTAATCCCAATACACCCCTAATCACAACTCTAACCTTAACCCTAATCCCAAACCTAACCCTAATCCCAAGCGTAACCCTAATGCCAACCCTAACCCTAATACCAACCCTAATCCAAACCCTAACCCTAATCCCAACTCTAACCCTAACTTTAGCCCCAACCCTAGCCCTAACTTTAGCCCCAACCCTAGCCCTAAGGCTACTTTCACACTTGCGTCGTTTGGCATCCGTCGCAATCCGTCGTTTTGGACAAGAAACGGATCCTGCAAATATGCCCGCAGGATGCGTTTTTTGCCCATAGACTTGTATTGCCGACGGAGCGTGGCCGTAACTCCGCCCCCTCCTCCCCAGGACATAGATTGGGCAGCGGATGCGTTGAAAAACTACATCCGCTGTCCACGTTGTGCACAATTTTCACAATGTGTGTCGGTATGTCGGGCCGATGCATTGCGACGGCCCCGTACCGACGTAAGTGTGAAAGAAGCCTAACCCTAAATTTAGCGCCAACCCTAACCCTAAATTTAGCCCCAACCCTAACCCTAAATTTAGCCCTAACCCTAGCCCTAGCCCTAACCCTAATCCTAGCCCTAACCCTAACCCTAAACCTATCCCTAACCCTAACCCTAACCGTAGCCCTAACCCTAGCCCTAACCCTAGCCCTAACCCTAGCCATAACCCTAGCCCTAACCCTAGCCCTAACCCTAGCCCTAACCCTAACCCTAGCCCTAACCCTAGCCCTAACCCTAACCCTAATTTTAGCCCCAACTGCTCTTCTCCTGCTGGCCAGCAGATGGAGACAGATGGCGGGCGCACTGCGCATGCGCCCGCCATTTTCTTTTCCCCAGAAGACGCCGGCGGCCAGGAGGAGCAGCAGGAGGACCCAGGGACACCTGTGAGTATAATAGGGTCCCCGAATCCCCCTATTTCTCTGTCCTCTGATGTGCGATCACATCGGAGGACAGAGAAATTAAAAAGAAATCGCGTTTTTTTTTTTTTGCGATCGCCGGTAAACGGTTAATTACCGGCGATCGCAAAAGCAGGGTCGGTAAAAAAAACCCCAAATCATGTTCTCTGGGGTCTCGGCTACCCCCGGCAGCCGAGACCCCGGAGAAAATCCGACTCTGGGGGGGCGCTATTCACTTTTTCCACAGCGCCGTTAATTAACGGCGCTGTGGTTTAAGTACCCTTAGCGGCCGCCGTTAAAAGGCGTATCGGCGGTCGCTAAGGGGTTAAAAAACCCTCCCTATTCAATGACTGATCGCGGAAGGTGTATGATTGCTATCTAGCGCCCGACTTACCCAACAGCACATTACACACCAATACAGCGTCTAGCTGCTGTGTCCGCCAGTGCGGCGCCGTGCGCTTTCACAGCGCTTTCCTGACCCAAGCCTGGGTGGTTAGTGGCGTCCGCCAGTGCGGCACCGCACGCACTCTCGTGCATTCTTTTGTTATAATTTTGGTTACGCTGACACCCCAGTAGCGGTGTCGACCGCAAGTAGTCTTCACAGACTCAGATCCCAAGTCTTAGGACTGAGCTCGGAGACTCCTTGCTTGTGCTCTTGTGTGCGGTACCGCGGCCCTGTGACATAACAGGGTTCACTTCCTTCACACAGGGTGAAGTTAATCCATGTATGTATTCACATTGTGCTGCCATATAGTCCGTCCTTACTTGGCAGCAGGTTCCATCTCTGCATGGTGGACCCCGGGCTGCGAACGCACCTTATTCTACCTATCTTATTATTTGGTGCGTTCCGCTAGCCCTACCACTTATTTTTCTGTACTTGTATTTTTTTAAATAAATAAAAACAAATGGCATGGGGTTCCCGTTAATTTTCATAACCAGCTGAGGGAAAGCCGATGGCTTTAACTCTTGTTAATATTCTGGGAAGGGGTCAATAGCCATAAGGTTCCCAGCTCACAGCTGTTTGCTTAGCCTTTACTGGTTATTATATATTATAGGGGAGACCACAAAAAATGATGCAGGGTCCAGCCTATATTTACTAACCAGCAGAGGCTAAACGGACAGCTGTGGGCTGGTATAAATAGTTTAGTAAGGGGACATGGATATTGGCCCCCTCCCAGAATAAGAACATCAGACCACATCCACCCCAGAAGTGGCGCATCCATTCGATGTGCCAATCCTGGCACTTAGCCTCCGCTTCTCCAACATGCCCTGGTGCAGTGGCAATTGTGCTAATAGTTGTGTGGTTGATGTCAGCTGTTTTATGTTTGCTGACATAAAGACCAGGGGTTAGTAATGGAGAGATGACTATAAGACACCCCTATTACTAACCCCATAGTCAAATTTAATAAAGACACAGAGTAAAGTCCTTTAATTGAAATAAACACACAGTCTTTTATATGAAATGAAAACTCCCCGGTCTTCTTTTACCCATTTATTCAACAAAAATTAAAATAATAAAGCAAAGTTATACTCACTTTTCTGCCGATATTCCATTAATGCCCATATCTCACGATGATCCGGATGGTTTAGGGAGCGGTCATATCAGTGATACAACCTCTCACCACGCCAGCCGGAGCTCACTAAGGATCATTATTATAATTAGGCACAATGGGGGAGGGGCATCATTATTGTTGTAAGATGGCATGGAGTGACATTATAAGTATTATTATCACTATTATTATGAAGCACGGGGGGACATTGTTACTATAGGGCCATCAAAACTGTAAGGAGATACAGGGGCATTATTACCATGGAGGGGGGCATTATTACTATAAAAAGGCACAGTGAGAGATTATTATTATTATTATCTAGGGCATTGAGTATATCATATCATATTGGTGATAGAGAGCCCCACATGGGGAACTGAGTGTAGGGGGGCAGCATGGGCTTATGTGCTTTCAAATGCCAGGGATGAATCTCAGTCTACTGGCTATTACTAAACTATGACTAATGTACTGACAGTAAGCACTAATTGGCAGGACAGCACTGGTGTCTGGTGTTAGGGAATCAGTATGAGTGGTGGGTGGCATCAGTCAATGCTTGTCACCGCCTATCCCTTATAGGCGGTGACAAGCACCACTTATCCAAAGCAATCGGTGACTCTGAATCCTGACCCATGGTTGGTAGGGATACGTGGCGTGTCAGGACTTAGTATTGTTATGGAAATGGATTAGTGGCAGTGCTTTGCGGCTTGTATCCATATACTATGTGTCTGCAGAATGTCAATAACAACTAATCAGATCACAGTTTCAATTCATAATCCTATTAAAAAACCTAAGACGGGATCTGTTTAGTTGAAATATTTCCACAACCTGTCTCCTCCATACATCTGTGACCTCGTCTCCCAGTACCTACCAGCACGCAGCCTCCGATCCTCACAAGATCTCCTTCTCAGCTCCCCTCTTATCTCTTCTTCTCACAATCGCATACAAGATTTCTCCCGCGCCTCCCCCTCCTCTGGAACCCTCTACCACAACATATCAGACTCTCCCCTACTGTGGAAACCTTCAAAAGGAACCTGAAGACCTACCTCTTCCAACAAGCCTACAACCTTCAGTAACCACCAAACCGCCACATGACCAGCTCTGCCCTCACCTATTGTATCCTCACCTATCCCTTGTAGCTTGTGAGCCCTCGCGGGCAGGGTCCTCTCTCCTCCTGTACCAGTCGTGACTTGTATTGATTAAGATTATTGTGCCTGTTTTTATTATGCATACCCCTCCTCACATGTAAAGTGCCATGGCATAAATGGCGCTATAATAATAATAATACCTAAGCAGGAAACTTCTACCCAGAGAAGTGGCTTATGCCACCATTGAAAAGGAATGTTTAGCAATTGTGTGGGCTCTGCAGAAACTGCAACCCTACCTCTATGGGTGCAACTTCACCATGATAACAGATCATAACCCACTGAGTTGGCTCAACAAGGTAGTTGGGGACAATGGGAAATTGCTTAGATGGAGTCTGATGTTACAGCAATTTTACAGTTCAGCGTAAGAAAGAAATCGATCATGGTAATGCGGATGGCCTATCTTGCCAAGGCGGGCAGAACAAGCGCTCAGGAGCTGACCTGTAAGTCAACCCCATGCACGTTCATAAGGAGGGAGGTGTAGTGTAATATGTATATAATAATAATAATCTTTATATAGCGTCAACATATTCCGCAGCAGTTTACAGTTTAACAGTATCAAACACAACAGACATAAGTAACAACGTTAACAATACAATAATTAAAGCAAAATAAAACGACCCTTCTTGTGAGAGCTTACAATCTACAGTGAGGTGGGGGAGATACAAAGCAAAGGTGTGTATTTACAATGATGTATTTACAATGATGGTCCAGCCATCTTCAGAGGGTGGGGGATAGATGGGGATAGTGAATGGGCCACACACACACACACACACACACACAAACATAAAATGAGTGATTAGTGAACGTGATAGGCCGCTCTGAACAAATGTGTTTTGAGCAAGCGCCTAAAACTATGCAAATTGTGGATGGTCCTAATATCTTGGGGTAAAGCATTCCAGAGGATTGGCACAGCACGGGAGAAGTCTTGGAGTCGGGAGTGGGAGGTACGGATTAGTGCAGAGGTTAGTCGAAAGTCAATTGCAGAGCGCAGCGGTCGGTTAGGCGAGGGAGGAGATGTAAGTGGGTGCCGTACTGTGGAGAGCTTTGTGAGTGAGAACAAGTACTTTGAATTCTATCCTGTAATGAATGGGCAGCCACTGTAATGACTGGTGAAGAGCGGACGCGTTCGAGTAACGATTAGCCAGATGGACAACCCTGGCTGCTGCATTAAGGATGGACTGGAGAGGGGAAAGTCCCGTGAGGGGGAGGCTAATTAATAGAGCATTACAGTAGTCCAGACGGGAGTGAATCAGGGCCACAGTGAGGGTTTTTGTTGTTTCCATGGTGAGAAAAGGGCGGATTCTAGAGATGTTCTTTAGGTGTAAGCGGCACGAGCGGGCAAGAGATTGTATATGGGAGGTGAAGGAGAGATCGGAGTCAAACATAACACCTAGACAGCGCGCCTGCTGCTGGGGTGTTATTATGGTGCCACCCATGGAGAGGGAAATGTCAGATTTAGGGAGGTTAGTAGATGGCGGGAGCAGAAGAAGTTCAGTTTTGGAAAGGTTGAGTTTCAGATAGAGAGCGGACATGATGGAGACTGCAGACAGACAGTCAGTGGCGTTCTGTATTACAGCGGGGGTAAGGTTAGGGGATGACGTGTATAGTTGTGTGTCATCAGCATAAAGATGATACTGAAAGCCAAATTTGGTCTATCCAATTCGGGCCGTGTAGAGGGAGAAGAGAAGGGGATATGTATGGATGTATGACCAGCAGTAAATTAACATCTGACCTTAGACTGCAGCTCTCACAAAGGTCATGAGTCATTACCTATGTTATCCTGAGCAGGCAGTCTCCTGATCTCCAGTCACCCCAGGAGGATGGTCTAGAAATCTGACCCCTGGATTAACTCTATAAATTAGGCCTTTACACATAGAAAGACGTTCACAGATTCAAGGGCAGCCAAGCTGATGTGAGCCATTCGATATTCATCCCCCCTCATGGAGCAATAAGCAGACTGAAAAGTTTAGATATTTCTGTAAGTTTTATCCCTTTATTTTGATATGTTTTGCATATTTAAGCACTGTACCTTTTTTTTTATTAAAGCTTAACATTTTAATAAGTTTGAACCTTGTATGCTCTAAAGATTCCATAGCCTTAGAGTGTGTGACCATGCTGATTGGCGGACAGTAGTAGTAGCATTTCTGGGACTCATTGCCGTGTGTTCGGTAAGTAGTGCAGCGTGTATAAGCGGGGTGCATGGTCTGTGTCGGGGTATGAGTTATGCTCCCATTGCAGAATAAGACAAAGGCTGAATGCTGTATTGAGAGGAGATAGATTAACCCTTGCAGGCACAACCCCCGTTCACGTGCTGAGAAGCAGGTACGTGACACACTTCAACCAAACAGATCCCGTCTTTCTTTCTTGTAAAGGATTATAAAGTTACCATGTATGATGACAATTAGCCATAACAAACTGTAACAACACAGGACAGATGCAATGGACTTATTTTATAAGACGTTTTAAAGTGATTAAATCTGCAATCTGTTTGAGAACATCACTAGTTTTTGCCTTTTTTCATTATTGAATCAAAATGTGTAATATTTGTCCACACAATGTTGTGCTTTACAAGTTGTTTTCACTTTCTTCATTCTATTTTTCACTGATATTAGATGATAAGCTAAGAAAGTACCATTGGCTGCAACTATGCCACGAACACTTTCCAAGTACACTAGTTTTGGTAGTCAAGTGCTCATTTCTGTGCAAAATATTTTTATGATTTTTTAGTAAATCTTTTCTTTTCTGGAGTAATAAAAAAATCCCTGAATACAAGGTCTATAGTTCCTTCAGCAATTGCCACTGGCATTGGGCCATCCTGATAGACCTACTCTTCCTACAGATAGGGTTTTTGTGGAACCTTCATGGTGAGCGTGTTGTATCGATTTTAAATTTCCAAATGTTTGAGAGATTTGTTTCTGCCTCTGAACGTTGTATTTTATGGATAGCGTATGCCTGATAAGACTTGAAATAGTCATGTTCATATTGTAACAACTCCCAAAGCAGTCAATTCATGCCAACTTTTCAAAAAGAATGTCAGCAGGGTCATTTGGATGTTTTGGGTTGTCATTATGATTTAAAAAGAGAAAACACAGTAGTTTGACAACCACTAACCATGAGTGGAGAAAAGGTTTTGGTGTTATCATTCATATTCTCTGAAAAAAGGCCAAGAAAGCAAAAATTCTGCCGGGGTATGCAAACTTTTGAGCACAACTGTATATTGATACTGCAGTCTTATGCGTACATCTGAAGTGGGCAAATTTTGCTGGCATTGTAATACTGCAATTTTTTGGAGCAGTGAAATTGTATACAGCATTTATTGTGCTACTGTTCGGCCTCAAAACCCCCCAAAAAGAAATTGCTTGTTAGGCTAGGGTCACATTGCGTTAGTGCAATCCGTTTAGCGCTAGTGCTAGCGGATTGCGCTAACGCAATGTTTTCTATGTGGCTGCGGTCGGGGTCGCGGTAACGTCCCCGCTCTCGCAGATCCCCGATCTGCGAGAGCGGGGAACGGACCGCGGGCGCGCCTCGGACGCTGCAAGCAGCGTCCGCGGCGCGCCAGGAATCACCGGCGCGTCGTTAGCGCGTGCCGAACATGGCACGCGCTAGTGAAGCGCGTTCCCATTAGCATGAATGGGCGCGTTAACGGCCGCGTTGCACGCCGTTAATTTCGCCGTGCAACGCTGTCCGTTTAACGCGGTCCCATAACGCAATGGGAACCCAGCCTTATTAAAATCGCATTGCTATTGCTACTGCAGTCTTATACATCCATCTATAGTAAGCAACTTTTTCTGTCATTGTAATACTGTGTGCAACGTAAGGGATATATCATAAGTAATTAAAAATGGGCAAGGTGCATGGTAAGGGATGGGGAAATGGACATGATGTTGATGGTGAGTGCAGAGACTGAGGTCATAGGCAAGGTCAAACTATGCCTGCCGCAGGAGCACAACAACCACACATATCATGTTGATCTAACATTCTGTCCCACTTTGTAGGGGGAGAGAAGGTTTCCCCCTTTCTTTCTTCTTTTATTTTATTTTTATTTTTTTATTCCTTATCTTTTATTTTATTTTGATGACTTGTCGTATATTCTCTTGCAATATATAAGTAGTAGTGATGAGCGAATAGCATTGTTGCTCAGGTCTCCCCGAGCATGGTCGGGTGGTCTCCGAGTATTTGTTAGTGCTCGGAGAGTTAGTTTCCATCACTGCAGCTGCTGGACAGCCTGAATACATGTGAGAATTCCCTAACAAACAGGCATTCCTCACATTTTTTCAGCCTGTCTAGCAGATGTAAATCATGCAGCTGCGGTGACGAAAACTAACTCTCCGAGCACTAACAAATACTCGGAGACCACCCGAGCATGCTCTGGAAAACCCGAGCAACGAGTATACTCGCTCATCACTAATAAGTAGGTATTTATGTGAAAAAAACCTACTGTATATACTTGAGTATAAGCCGAGATTTTCAGCCCACTTTTGGGCTGAAAGTGACCCTCACGGCTTATACTCGAGTCATTCTCAGTGAGGGGGTCGGCGGGTGGGAGCGGCGCGGTGACATACTCACCTGCTCCTGGCACTGTCCCTGCATGTCCCATGGTCTCCGGGCAGCTCTTCCTGTGTTCAGCGGTCACGTGGTACCGCTCATTAAAGTAATGAATATGGACGCATATTCATTACTGTAATGAGCGGTACGTGACCGCTGAACACAGGAAGATGCCGCCGGCTCCCGGAGACCATCTGAGAGTGAGACGCTGCCAGGGACCATGCCGGGAGCAGGTGAGTATATCGGGGGAGGTGAGCATTGCACGATAGTCACCTTCCTCGTTCCACCGCTGTGCGCTGCTCTGTCTTCCATCCTCTGCTCTTATTGTTCAGGTCAGAGGGCGCGATGATGCGATTAGTGTGCGCGCTGCCCTCTGCCTGAAGAGTCAGTGCAGAGGATGGAAGACAGAGCAGCGTGCAACGGTGGAACGAGGAAGGTGACTATCACAAGTGCTGGGGGCCTGAGCAAAGAGAGGTGAGTATGTGATTTTTTTATTTTAATTGCAGCAACAGCATATGGGGCAAATGTGTGGAGCATCTTATGGGTTCACAATGTATGGAGCATCTTATGGGGCTACAATGTATGGAGCATCGTATGGGGCCACAATGTATGGAGCATCGTATGGGGCCACAATATATGGAGCATCTCATGGGGCCACAATGTATGGAGCATCTCATGGGGCCACAATGTATGGAGCATCGTATGGGGCCACAATGTATGGAGCATCTCATGAGGCCATAATGTATGGAGCATCTCATGAGGCCATAATGTGTGAAGCACCTTATGAGGCCATAATGTATGGAGCATCTCATGGGACCATAATGTGTGGCGCATCTTATGGGGCCATAATGTGTGGAGCATATTATGGGGCCATAATCTGTGGAGCATCTTATGGGGCTATAATGTGTGGAGTATCTCATGGGGCATAATGTGTGGAGCATCTTATGGGGCATAATGTGTGGAGCATCTGATGGGGCCATCAACCATTATGCAGCATTGTATGGGGCAAATGTTTCTATGGAGCATCTTATGGGGCCATTATTAACCTTTGTGCAGCATTGTATGGGGCATATTATAATATGGAGCATTATATGGGGCGTATTTTGTATGGAGCATCTTATGGGGCCCATCATGAACTGTATGGAGCATTATATGGGGCTCCTGATTCAATATGGATATTTAAAAACACGTAACCTACTGATGTCTCAATTAATTTTACTTTTATTGGTATCTATGTTTATTTTTGACATTTACTGGTAGCTGCTGCATTTTCCACCCTAGGCTTATACTCGAGTCAATAAGTTTTCCCAGTTTTTTGTGGCAAAATTAGGGGGGTCGGCTTATTCTCGAGTCGGCTTATACTCGAGTATATACGGTATATAAATTTCTTTATCATCCTTATCTGGTTAGTTTTATTTCACTTCCTTTATCCCCCCTCATTTTTTTGTACTATTTTTATATATATACTAGCTGAAGAGCCCGGCGTTGCTTGGGCATAGTAAATATCTGTGGTTAGTTATAGCACCTCACTTCTCTTATTTTCCCATCACGCCTCTCATTTTCCCAATCACATCTTTTATTTTCCCCCTCACATCTCTCATTTTCTCCCTCACACCTCTCATTTTCTCCCTCACTCCTCTCATTCCTCCCTAACACTTGTCATTTCCACCTCACATCTGTCATTTTCTGATCACTCCACTATTTTTCCTCACTCCTCTCATTTTGCACTCACACCTTTTCATTTTCACCTCACACCTCTCATTTTCACCTCATCACCTCAGTATATACATGTTTGTCATCTCCCTTATATATAGTATACATCTGTATGTCATCTCCTGTATATAGTATATACCTGTATGTCATCTCCCCTGTATATAGTATATACCTGCTGTGTGTCATCTCCCCTATATATATAGTATATACCTGAATGTCATCTCCTTCTATATATAGTATATACCTGTATGTCATCTCCTCCTGTATATAGTATATACCTGTGTGTCATCTCCCCTGTATATAGTATATATCTGTGTGTCATCTCCTCCTGTATATAGTATATACCTGCATGTCATCTTCTATATATAGCATATACCTGTATGTCATCTCCTCCTGTATATAGTATATACCTGTAGGTCATCTGCTCCTGTATATAGTATATACCTGTGTGTCATCTCCTCCTGTATATAGTATATACCTGTATGTCATCTCCTCCTGTATATATATGTACCTGTATGTCATCTCCTCCTCTATATAGTATATACCTGTGTGTCATCTCTCCTGTATATAGTATATATCTGTGTGTCATCTCCCCTGTATATAGTATATACCTGTGTGTCATCTCCTCCTGTATTAGACCTCATTCACATGTTATTTGCTCAGTATTTTTACCTCAGTATTTGTAAGCTAAATTGGCAGCCTGATAAATCCCCAGCCAACAGGAAGCCCTCCCCCTGGCAGTATATATTAGCTCACACATGCACATAATAGACAGGTCATGTGACTGACAGCTGCCGTATTTCCAATATGGTACATTTGTTGTAGTTTGTCTGCTTATTAATCAGATTTTTATTTTTGAAGGCTAATACCAGACTTGTGTGTGTTTTAGGGCGAGTTTCGTTTGTCAAGTTGTGTGTGTTGAGTTGCGTGTGGCGACATGCATGTAGCGACTTTTGTGAGATGAGTGTTGTGTGGCAACATGCGTGTAGCAACTTTTTGTGTGTTGAGTTGCATGTGACAGGTTAGTGTAGCAAGTTGTGTGCAGCAAGTTTTGCGCATGGCGAGTTTTGTGTATGGCGAGTTTTATGTGTGGTGCCTTTTGAGTATGTGCAAGTTTTGTGTGAGGCAACTTTTGCATGTGTTGCAACTTTTGTGCATGTGGCAACTTTTCCGCGTGTGCAAGTTTTACGTGTGGCGAGTTTTCCATGAGGTGAGTTTTGCACTTGTGGCGAGTTTTGCAAGAGCCTAGTTTTTGCATGTGGCGAGTTCTGCACGTGGCGTGTTTTGAGTGGCGACTTTTGTGTTTCGACTTTTATGTGGCGAGGTTGGTGTATTTGTGGTGAAATGTGTGCTGAGGGTAATATGTGTTCAAGCACGTGGTAGTGTGTGGCGCATTTTGTGTGTGTGTTCATATCCCCGTGTGTGGTGGGTATCCCATGTCGGGGCCCCACCTTAGCAACTGTACGGTATATACTCTTTGGCGCCATCGCTCTCATTCTTTAAGTCCCCCTTGTTCACATCTGGCAGCTGTCAATTTGCCTCCTACACTTTTCCTTTCATTTTTTCCCATTATGTAGATAGGGGCAAAATTGTTTGGTGAATTGGAAAGCGCGGGGTTAAAATTTCACCTCACAACATAGCCTATGACGCTCTCGGGGTCCAGATGTGTGACTGTGCAAAATTTTGTGGCTGTAGCTGCGACGCCTCCAACACTTTTCCTTTCACTTTTTCCCCATTATGTAGATAGGGGCAAAATTGTTTGGTGAATTGGAAAGCACGGGGTTAAAATTTCACCTCACAACATAGCCTATGACGCTCTCGGGGTCCAGACGTGTGACTGTGCAAAATTTTGTGGCTGTAGCTGCGACGGTGCAGATGCCAATCCCGGACATACATACATACACACACACACACATACACACACACATTCAGTTTTATATATTAGATATATATTTTCATTATTTTATTTTCTCAGTTTTTTTTATTTTTTTGTCTCCATAAATCATTTCATCTTCAAATTCCTTTTCTTATTTTCCTTTTCCACTCTCTGTATCCCATTACTGTTCTATCGATTCACAAAAGGTATTGGCTTTACTGTTACCATTCTTATTCTCATCACATATTCCCAGCGATACTTAGCCATACTCCCACAGCATTTAACCTCCACATACACCACGCACGTCTGCATCTGCGTACATACAGACTGCGCATGCTCTGAGGACCTTGCGTCCCAAACCTCTCTTCCATTCCCCTTACTGCGCACGCACCCAGCTTGCGGTGCTTTAGATAACACTGTGCATGTGCCCGCGCTCCAAACCTCGCTCGGACTTCCCAGGCCAACACAGACGCCCCTCCTCTCCCTCAAGCCTCACTCCTGGCACCTTGCTACAGGAAGATGAGGTCATACATGGTATGTAATCACCACTGCCACTAATGTCCAGGGTACCACCACAAACAATGCTAGGTACGCTGCATATCAGCTCCCCACACGGAAGAGGTTAGTATGGACCTTTTTCTACAACTTCTAGCACCGCTGTCTGCATTTCCCAGCGCTTTTAATTACATTACCTTGATTACCTGATTCTTTATCCTTTCCATACTACCTCAGCAGGGACGGTTTTCTATTTCCTGAATTTTTCTGCAGCATATCCTTATTCGTCTACCACAGGTCAGTACATAAATACCCCTATTGTCTTCCCTCTCTCCAGCATGTTCTTATAGCTCACCTTTTCCAGTAGTCACCCTCTAGATGCCAGTGTTCCTGATATTAAGTGATTATTTGATTGCCTTGTTCAGGATTTAATTTTAATATGAGACTATTATGGTTCATGACCGATTGCACTATGTATATATGTACAGCACATTAATTTTACATATGTTTGTCTTGCAGTGAGGTTTGACAAAGACTCGGGTACAGTCGAAACGTTACCTTGCCTATACTTTCTTTTATGTTTTGTGATGATTTTTGTACATGTAATAAATATAGACACTTTTTGCAAATACAAACACTCCTTGAGTGTGGCCGTTTTTCTTCTCTGGTTACTACTTTGTAGGGGGGTGTAAAACACCACTCTTGAAGCCAGACCAGTATTAAAAGGATGTTTGATGGATAGCAGATAATGGTTCCAGTCACTTTGACAGCACAACTGTGTCTACCACACGGTGCAGTCACAGTAGTCCTGATTCTGGACCACATAATCCTCACCTTAGTCCTCCTTCCTCCCAACATGCCGAGTGTCTGTAGACAAGTGATCCCACACTTGGACACTGTGAAGAGCTGTTCACATTTCCATCTAAAGATTCTGGCCTCTCACCCTGCCCGTTTCAACCAGGACGTGAGGAGATCGCATGTAATGATGCTCAAATAATTGAGCAGCCATGGTCACAAGAAAGCAACGGTGTGAAAATGCAATTACTGTCGCAAGAGCTGGATGATGATGAGACACAAATGTGGTGTTGCTTGCTATGTTTACAAGTCAGGAGGAGGACCAGGGTTTGGAAGTGAAAAACAAGGTGGTGGACAATGAAGTCACTGACCCAACCTGGGAAGGTGACATGCAGAGTGAGGACAGCAGCATAAAGGGGGCGAGATCCACAGCACCACAACAGGCAGGAAGAGGCAGTGAGATGGCCAGAGACACAAGACTGATCCCCAGAGCATCAACATGGGTGAAGTTGCCAAGTCAAGGGTTAGGTTTTCCCAAGTCTGGCGCTTTTTTAAAAGCAGTCCAGTTAACCTGAAAAAGGCTATTTGTAACATCTGCCATTCCAGCATCAACAGGGGCAGCACAACTACTAGCCTGACCAACACCAGCATGCTCAGACACTTGCAAGCAAAGCACTCAACTACTTGACACTCAACTACTTGGACCGAATGCCAGGGTCCAGAAACAGTGTCTTCGGGTGCCTATCTCCTGTTCATGATGTAAGCGAATATGCCTCCCAATCTGCACCTGTCATTGCACACTTGCAACTACCATCAGCAACCACGTCCACTTCCTTGACCCAGTGCAGTGTTCAGTTTTCCCTACCCCAGGCCTTGGAATGCAAGCAAAAATATGCAGTCATCTACCCACAGGCTACATTACTAAATGGCGACATTTCCAGACTGCTTGCCTTGGAAATATTGTTTAGGCTTGTGGAGATGGAAGCTTTCTGCAACCTCATGGCGGTGGCCATACTGAGTCTCCAGCCACCACTATTTCTCCTGGTGTGCTGTGACTGGGACTAATGGAGACCGTGACTGAGCAGAATAAGCAGCGTGACTCCCTCAGCGTCTCAGCACGCCACCAGCGCTCCAGGCAACAGAACGTGCACGGTGTGGGCACATCGCATGCCCAAGCAGCTTATTCTGCTCAGTCACGGTCTCCATTAGTGCCTCTGAAATTTGCCTCTACATATATTGTCAGCATACTCATGCATCTGATTATATGTCCAGATCCTACGCTCCAGATAAACTTGCTCTGAGGAAGGTCCACAAAGGACCGAAAACGTTTAGCAAGATACGAGCTACAGCTGATCTGTTTGTCCTGATGTAAAATAAATGACTTTATTTTCTACAAGCATTATTGAGTGCCAAGCTTTTTGATACAGTGGTCATAACCTGGTGGCAGCTCTGAAGCTCAGTAACCTCGCAAACGTACCATACCTTGCCCATGTGCTCAATTTAGTGGATCGGCAGTTTCACAAAACCTACCCAGATCTGCCTGAGCTCCTTGTAAAAGTATGACGTGTGTGTGCCCATTTCTGAAAGTTAGCTACATCTATTGCCTTGGCAGTGCTGCAGTAGTGTTTGCAACCTCTAGCTCACCGGCTGGTGTGCGATGTCACCATGCATTGGAACTCAATGTTACATACGTTGGCAAGGCTTTATGAGCAGAGGCAAGTAGTTGAATACCAGCAACACCATGCTCGTCAGTATTTCAGTTAGCCTTCGCACATAAAAGCTGATGAGTGGGCATGGATGTCTGACATCTGTGAAGTTCTCCAAAACTTTGAGGACTCAACCAAGATGGTGAGCAGTGATGACGCCATAATCAGCATCACCATCCTTCTTTGTCTATTGAAATGATCCCTGCTCACAATTAAAAAGGAGGCTTTGCAGGCGGAGCAAGTTGAGATGGAGCAAGAAACTACAGGGTGGGCTGTTGTGAATTCTGTTGTCGAGCTCCCTCCTGTGGTCATGAATGGTACTTCGGTGAGTTCGGTCCGTAGGCTCCCTCTGGTGGCTGTGAGTGGAGCTGCTGCTTCTGAGGTTCCTTACACAGGTGACGTGGTTTATCCTTTGGTTGGCTTCTCTATCTAACTCCACTCAGATCGTTTCTCCATGCCAGCTGTCAATGTTTTAGCATTGGTTCAGTTCGCTCCTGGATCTGTCTGGTGTCCTGTCTTCTCCTGCAGAAGCTAAGTTCCTGATTGTTATTATTGTTGTTGTTTCTTTGTCCAGCTGGTTATCTTGATTTTGTCTTGCTAGCTGGAAGCTCTGGGATGCAGCGTGGCACCCCCGCACCGTGAGTCGGTGCGGAGGACACTTTTGCACACTCTGCGTGGTCTTTTGTAGGTTTTTGTGCTGACCGCAAAGATTCCTTTCCTATCCTCTGTCTATTTAGTAAGTCGTGCCTCCCTTTGCTGAAACCTATCTCATTTCTGCGTTTGTGACTTTCATCTTTACTCACAGTCATTACATGTGGGGGGCTGCCTATTCCTTTGGGGAATTTCTCTGAGGCAAGGTAGGCTTTATTTTCTATCTCTAGGGCTAGCTAGCTCTTAGGCTGTGACGAGGCGCATAGGGAGCGTCAGGAGCGCTCCACGGCTATTTCTAGTGTGTGCGTTAGGATTAGGGCTTGCGGTCAGCAGAGCTCCCACATCCCAGAGCTCGTCCTGTATGAGTTTAACTATCAGGTCGGGTGCTCCTAACCACCAGGTCATAACAGTGGGCCATGTATATGGATACACCTAAATAAAATGGGAATGGTTGGTGATGTCAACTTCCTGTTTGTGGCACATTAGTATATGGGAGATGGAAAACTTTTCAAGATGGGTGGTGACCATGGCGGCCATTTTGAAGTCGGCCATTTTGATCCAACTTTATTTTTTACAATGGGAAGAGGGTCATGTGACACATCAAACATTAAGAATTTCACAAGAAAAACAAGGGTGTGCTTGGTTTTAATGTAACTTTATTCTTTCATGAGTTATTTACAAGTTTCTCTTTGTTTACAGCCATTGACATGTTGCAGAGGTTAACACGTGAGGAGCCGATAGAAATTGTGTTGATATTTGGTGAGCGCAGTACCCAGGTCATTGCAGCAGATTTCAATGCAAGATACCCTACGCTAGAAAACTGTCACCATTCCCATGTTATTTAGGTGTATCCATATAAATAGCCCACTAAAAAAAGTTTTCCTCATCACTGAACATAACGTTCTGTGTAAACTGAGGGTCCTGTTCCAATCTTTGTTTTGCCCATTTTGCAAATTCAGCACACTGATCTGGGTCATCCTCATTGAGATGATGCAGCAGCTGGATTTTGTAAGGGTGCCATTTGTGAGTAGCTAATATCCGCCGAAGGGATATTTGACTGATGCCAAATCGGCACTCTGAATTTGCAGAATGGGCAAATCAAACATTACCAGTGTAGAAGACCCACTTCTTAGTAATGAGAAAAAATGTGTTTCTGTGGATCGACCTTCTAGTTGAGGGATATATACTATGTTCCCCAGCAGGGTTGATGAGATAACCATCCTTGATGCGGCTACATTAAACTAATCATTTTTTTCCAGGGCTAATTTAAACAGATTCTATTCTGTTGTAATAATACTGCTGTTATCTGCAATTCGGGTACAGTGAGGTGTGGCAGTAGGCACAGCATATGACAGGCGTCTAGTTAGGGATAATTGCCTTATAAATTCTAAGCCTTCCTCATGCTGATTTTTTCCATTGACTCATTAACAGATTCATGTTTTTTATGGTAATTGGTACTCTGAAATTCATCCAACGTAAAAAAAATCTTTTTGGGGCCCGTTCAAATCCCATCTATATTCTACAATAATACCTCTCTTATTTGCCATTCGTCTTTAGTGAGGTGTTGCAGGAGGTATAGCATATGACAGGCATCTAGTCAGGGATTATTGCCTTATTAATTCTAAGCCTTGCTGTTGCTTTCTTCCATGGACTCATTGACCGATTCATGTTTTTTATAGCAATCGGTCATCCAAGCTGCCAGTCTTACTTGCATTCTTCCAGACTTTGTTGCTGCCACATACAATAAAAAATATTTTCAGGGCTGGTACAAATCCCTTCTATATTCTACAATAATACTTCTCTTAGCTGCAATTCACCTAGGGTGAGGTTTTGCAGTAGGGATAGCATACGACAGGTGTTGTGAATTCTGTGGCTGAATTCACTCCTGTGGTCACAAGTGGTACTGCAGCTTCTGAGCTTCCTCCCTCAGGTGTTCTGGTGAGCTCGTTAACTGCTTCATTACTTAACTCCGCCTGATGCTGCTATCCTTGCTCCTTGTCAATGTTTCAGTGTTGGATCTGAGCTTCTCCTGATTGTTCCTGTGACCTGCTGCTCTGTATAGCTAAGTGCTTTTTGCTTTTTTGTTGCTTTTTTTCTGTCCAGCTTGTCTTTTGTTTTGCTGGAAGCTCTGAGACGCAAAGGGTGTACCGCCGTGCCGTTAGTTCGGCACGGTGGGTTTTTTTTGCCCCCTTTGCGTGGTTTTGCTTTAGGGTTTTTTGTAGACTGCAAAGTTCGCTTTACTGTCCTCGCTCTGTCCTAGAATATCGGGCCCCACTTTGCTGAATCTATTTCATCCCTACGTTTTGTCTTTTCATCTTACTCACAGTCATTATATGTGGGGGGCTGCCTTTTCCTTTGGGGAATTTCTCTGGGGCAAGTCAGGCCTATTTTTCTATCTTCAGGCTAGCTAGTTTCTTAGGCTGTGCCGAGTTGCCTAGGTAGTTGTTAGGCGCAATCCACAGCCGCTTTTAGTTGTGTTTAGGATAGGATCAGGTGTGCAGTCTACAGAGTTTCCACGTCTCAGAGCTCGTTCTTGTATTTTTGGGTATTTGTCAGATCACTGTGTGCGCTCTGATCGCTAAGCACACTGTGTTTCTGGATTGCCTTCATAACACCTGTCATTAGCAAACATAACAGTACAAGGAGCCTAACTAATGATTCTCAATAGAGGGAAAGAGAAAGTTCTGACATCATTTTTTTTTTCTCAGCTCTGTGTTCACTTTTTTTTTTTTTTTTCCCCTAGACATTTGGGTGATTCTGGACACAGGTGTGGACATGGATATTCAGGGTCTGTGCTCTTCAATGGATAATCTCGTTATAAATGTACAAAAAATTCAAGATACTATTGATCAGAAATCTATGTTAGAACCAAGAATTCCTATTCCTGATTTGTTTTTTGGAGATAGAACTAAGTTTCTAAGTTTCAAAAATAATTGTAAGCTATTTCTGGCCTTGAAACCTCATTCTTCTGGTAATCCTATTCAACAGGTTTTGATTATTATTTCTTTTTTGCGCGGCGACCCTCAAGACTGGGCATTTTCTCTTGCGCCAGGAGACCCTGCATTGAGTAGTGTCGATGCGTTTTTCCTGGCGCTCGGATTGCTGTACGATGAGCCTAATTCAGTGGATCAGGCTGAGAAAAATTTGCTGGCTTTGTGCCAGGGTCAGGATGATATAGAAGTATATTGTCAGAAATTTAGGAAATGGTCAGTACTCACTCAGTGGAATGAATCTGCGCTGGCAGCTTTGTTCAGAAAGGGTCTCTCTGAGGCTCTTAAGGATGTCATGGTGGGATTTCCTATGCCTGCTGGTTTGAATGAGTCTTTGTCTTTGGCCATTCAGATCGGTCGACGCTTGCGCGAGCGTAAATCTGTGCACCATTTGGCGGTACTGCCTGAGGTTAAACCTGAGCCTATGCAGTGCGATAGGACTATGACTAGAGTTGAACGGCAGGAATACAGACGTCTGAATGGTCTGTGTTTCTACTGTGGTGATTCCACTCATGCTATTTCTGATTGTCCTAAGCGCACTAAGCGGTCCGCTAGGTCTGCCGTCATTGGTACTGTACAGTCCAAATTCCTTCTGTCCATTACCTTGATATGCTCTTTGTCGTCGTTTTCTGTCATGGCGTTTGTGGATTCGGGCGCTGCCCTGAATCTGATGGATTTGGATTATGCTAAACATTGTGGGTTTTTCTTGGAGCCTTTGCGGTGTCCTATTCCATTGAGAGGAATTGATGCTACACCTTTGGCCAAGAATAAACCTCAATACTGGGCCCAGCTGACCATGTGCATGGCTCCTGCACATCAGGAAGTTATTCGCTTTCTGGTGTTGCATAATCTGCATGATGTGGTCGTGTTGGGGTTGCCATGGCTACAAACCCATAATCCAGTATTGGATTGGAATTCCATGTCGGTATCCAGCTGGGGTTGTCAGGGGGTACATGGTGATGTTCCATTTTTGTCGATTTCGTCATCCACCCCTTCTGAGGTCCCAGAGTTCTTGTCTGATTATCAGGATGTATTTGAAGAGCCCAAGTCTGATGCTCTACCTCCGCATAGGGATTGTGATTGTGCTATCAATTTGATTCCTGGTAGTAAATTCCCTAAAGGTCGATTATTTAATTTATCCGTGCCCGAACACGCCGCTATGCGCAGTTATGTGAAGGAATCCCTGGAGAAGGGACATATTCGCCCATCGTCTTCACCACTGGGAGCAGGGTTCTTCTTTGTAGCCAAGAAGGATGGTTCGCTGAGACCGTGTATTGATTACCGCCTTCTTAATAAGATCACTGTTAAATTTCAGTATCCCTTGCCATTGTTATCTGACTTGTTTGCTCGGATTAAGGGGGCTAGTTGGTTCACTAAGATAGATCTTCGTGGTGCGTATAATCTGGTGAGAATCAGGCAAGGAGATGAATGGAAAACTGCATTCAATACGCCCGAGGGTCATTTTGAGTATCTAGTGATGCCGTTCGGACTTGCCAATGCTCCATCTGTGTTTCAGTCTTTTATGCATGACATCTTCCGTGAGTATCTGGATAAATTCCTGATTGTTTACTTGGATGACATTTTGATCTTCTCAGATGATTGGGAGTCTCATGTGAAGCAGGTCAGAATGGTTTTTCAGGTCCTGCGTGCTAACTCTTTGTTTGTGAAGGGATCAAAGTGTCTCTTCGGTGTGCAGAAAGTTTCATTTTTGGGGTTCATCTTTACCCCTTCTACTATCGAGATGGATCCAGTTAAGGTCCAAGCCATCCAGGATTGGATTCAGCCGACATCTCTGAAAAGTCTGCAAAAGTTCCTGGGCTTTGCTAATTTTTATCGTCGCTTCATCTGTAATTTTTCTAGCATTGCCAAACCATTGACCGATTTGACCAAGAAGGGTGCTGATTTGGTTAATTGGTCTTCTGCTGCTGTGGAAGCTTTTCAGGAGTTGAAGCGTCGTTTTTGTTCTGCCCCTGTGTTGTGTCAGCCAGATGTTTCTCTTCCGTTCCAGGTCGAGGTTGATGCTTCTGAGATTGGAGCAGGGGCGGTTTTGTCACAGAGAGGTTCTGATTGCTCGGTGATGAAACCATGTGCTTTCTTTTCCAGGAAGTTTTCGCCCGCTGAGCGTAATTATGATGTGGGCAATCGAGAGTTGCTGGCCATGAAGTGGGCATTCGAGGAGTGGCGTCATTGGCTTGAAGGAGCTAAGCATCGCGTGGTGGTATTGACTGATCATAAGAACTTGACTTATCTTGAGTCTGCCAAGCGCTTGAATGCTAGACAGGCCCGTTGGTCGTTATTTTTTGCCCGCTTCGACTTTGTGATTTCGTACCTTCCGGGCTCTAAAAATGTGAAGGCGGATGCTCTGTCTAGGAGTTTTGTGCACGACTCTCCGGGTTTATCTGAGCCAGCGGGTATCCTCAAGGAAGGAGTCATTGTGTCTGCCATCTCCCCTGATTTGCGGCGGGTGCTGCAAAAATTTCAGGCGAATAAACCTGATCGTTGTCCAGCAGAGAAACTGTTCGTCCCTGATAGGTGGACTAATAAACTTATCTCTGAACTTCATTGTTCGGTGTTGGCTGGTCATCCTGGAATCTTTGGTACCAGAGAGTTAGTGGCTAGATCATTCTGGTGGCCATCTCTGTCACGGGATGTACGTACTTTTGTGCAGTCCTGTGGGATTTGTGCTAGGGCTAAGCCCTGCTGTTCTCGTGCCAGTGGGTTGCTTTTGCCCTTGCCGGTCCCAAAGAGGCCTTGGACACATATTTCGATGGATTTCATTTCTGACCTTCCCGTTTCTCAAAAGATGTCAGTCATTTGGGTGGTCTGTGATCGCTTTTCTAAAATGGTCCATCTAGTGCCCTTGGCTAAATTGCCTTCCTCCTCTGATTTGGTACCTTTGTTCTTTCAGCATGTGGTTCGGTTGCATGGCATTCCTGAGAATATTGTTTCTGACAGAGGTTCCCAGTTTGTTTCAAGGTTTTGGCGAGCCTTTTGTGGTAGGATGGGCATTGACCTATCCTTTTCCTCGGCTTTCCATCCTCAGACTAATGGCCAGACCGAACGAACCAATCAGACCTTGGAAACATATCTGAGATGTTTTGTTTCTGCAGACCAGGATGATTGGGTGTCCTTTTTGCCGTTGGCTGAGTTCGCCCTTAATAATCGGGCCAGCTCGGCTACCTTGGTTTCTCCATTTTTTTGCAATTCTGGGTTCCATCCTCGTTTCTCTTCAGGACAGGTTGAGTCTTCGGACTGTCCTGGTGTGGATTCTGTGGTGGATAGGTTGCAGCAGATCTGGACTCAGGTAGTGGACAATTTGATCTTGTCCCAGGAGAAAGCTCAACTTTTCGCTAATCGCAGACGCCGTGTGGGTCCCCGACTTCGTGTTGGGGATCTGGTTTGGTTATCTTCTCGTCATATTCCTATGAAGGTTTCCTCTCCTAAATTTAAACCTCGTTTTATTGGTCCGTATAGGATTTCTGAGGTTCTCAATCCTGTGTCTTTTCGTTTGACCCTCCCAGACTCCTTTTCCATACATAATGTATTCCATAGGTCGTTGTTGCGGAGATACGTGGCACCTATGGTTCCATCTGTTGAGCCTCCTGCCCCGGTTTTGGTGGAGGGGGAATTGGAGTATATTGTGGAGAAGATTTTGGATTCTCGTGTTTCTAGACGGAAACTCCAGTATCTGGTTAAATGGAAGGGTTATGCTCAGGAAGATAATTCCTGGGTTTTTGCCTCTGATGTTCATGCTTCCGATCTTGTTCGTGCCTTTCATGCGGCTCATCCTGGTCGGCCTGGGGGCTCTGGTGAGGGTTCGGTGACCCCTCCTCAAGGGGGGGGTACTGTTGTGAATTCTGTGGCTGAATTCACTCCTGTGGTCACAAGTGGTACTGCAGCTTCTGAGCTTCCTCCCTCAGGTGTTCTGGTGAGCTCGTTAACTGCTTCATTACTTAACTCCGCCTGATGCTGCTATCCTTGCTCCTTGTCAATGTTTCAGTGTTGGATCTGAGCTTCTCCTGATTGTTCCTGTGACCTGCTGCTCTGTATAGCTAAGTGCTTTTTGCTTTTTTGTTGCTTTTTTTCTGTCCAGCTTGTCTTTTGTTTTGCTGGAAGCTCTGAGACGCAAAGGGTGTACCGCCGTGCCTTTAGTTCGGCACGGTGGTTTTTTTTTGCCCCCTTTGCGTGGTTTTGCTTTAGGGTTTTTTGTAGACTGCAAAGTTCGCTTTACTGTCCTCGCTCTGTCCTAGAATATCGGGCCCCACTTTGCTGAATCTATTTCATCCCTACGATTTGTCTTTTCATCTTACTCACAGTCATTATATGTGGGGGGCTGCCTTTTCCTTTGGGGAATTTCTCTGGGGCAAGTCAGGCCTATTTTTCTATCTTCAGGCTAGCTAGTTTCTTAGGCTGTGCCGAGTTGCCTAGGTAGTTGTTAGGCGCAATCCACAGCCGCTTTTAGTTGTGTTTAGGATAGGATCAGGTGTGCAGTCTACAGAGTTTCCACGTCTCAGAGCTCGTTCTTGTATTTTTGGGTATTTGTCAGATCACTGTGTGCGCTCTGATCGCTAAGCACACTGTGTTTCTGGATTGCCTTCATAACACCTGTCATTAGCAAACATAACAGACAGGCATATGGTTAGGGATTATTGCCTTATAAATTCTAATCCTTTCTACTGCTTTTCTCCATGGACTCTTTGACCGATTCATGTTTTTTTACAGTGATCTGTACTAAGAAATTCATCAAAGCTGCCAGTGTTCCTCCAGACTTTTTTGCTGCCACGTACAAGAAAAAAATCATTTCAGGGCTAGATCAAATCCCTTCTATATTTTACAATAATATAGCTCTTATGTTGTGAATTCTGTGGCTGAATTCACTCCTGTGGTCACAAGTGGTACTGCAGCTTCTGAGCTTCCTCCCTCAGGTGTTCTGGTGAGCTCGTTAACTGCTTCATTACTTAACTCCGCCTGATGCTGCTATCCTTGCTCCTTGTCAATGTTTCAGTGTTGGATCTGAGCTTCTCCTGATTGTTCCTGTGACCTGCTGCTCTGTATAGCTAAGTGCTTTTTGCTTTTTTTGTTGCCTTTTTTCTGTCCAGCTTGTCTTTTGTTTTGCTGGAAGCTCTGAGACGCAAAGGGTGTACCGCCGTGCCGTTAGTTCGGCACGGTGGTTTTTTTTTGCCCCCTTTGCGTGGTTTTGCTTTAGGGTTTTTTGTAGACTGCAAAGTTCGCTTTACTGTCCTCGCTCTGTCCTAGAATATCGGGCCCCACTTTGCTGAATCTATTTCATCCCTACGTTTTGTCTTTTCATCTTACTCACAGTCATTATATGTGGGGGGCTGCCTTTTCCTTTGGGGAATTTCTCTGGGGCAAGTCAGGCCTATTTTTCTATCTTCAGGCTAGCTAGTTTCTTAGGCTGTGCCGAGTTGCCTAGGTAGTTGTTAGGCGCAATCCACAGCCGCTTTTAGTTGTGTTTAGGATAGGATCAGGTGTGCAGTCTACAGAGTTTCCACGTCTCAGAGCTCGTTCTTGTATTTTTGGGTATTTGTCAGATCACTGTGTGCGCTCTGATCGCTAAGCACACTGTGTTTCTGGATTGCCTTCATAACACCTGTCATTAGCAAACATAACAGTACAAGGAGCCAGCTAATGATTCTCAATAGAGGGAAAGAAAAAGTTCTGACATCATTTTTTTTTTTTTCTGCTCTGTGTTCACTTTTTTTTTTTCTCCTAGACATTTGGGTGATTCTGGACACAGGTGTGGACATGGATATTCAGGGTCTGTGCTCTTCAATGGATAATCTCGTTATAAATGTACAAAAAATTCAAGATACTATTGATCAGAAATCTATGTTAGAACCAAGAATTCCTATTCCTGATTTGTTTTTTGGAGATAGAACTAAGTTTCTAAGTTTCAAAAATAATTGTAAGCTATTTCTGGCCTTGAAACCTCATTCTTCTGGTAATCCTATTCAACAGGTTTTGATTATTATTTCTTTTTTGCGCGGCGACCCTCAAGACTGGGCATTTTCTCTTGCGCCAGGAGACCCTGCATTGAGTAGTGTCGATGCGTTTTTCCTGGCGCTCGGATTGCTGTACGATGAGCCTAATTCAGTGGATCAGGCTGAGAAAAATTTGCTGGCTTTGTGCCAGGGTCAGGATGATATAGAAGTATATTGTCAGAAATTTAGGAAATGGTCAGTACTCACTCAGTGGAATGAATCTGCGCTGGCAGCTTTGTTCAGAAAGGGTCTCTCTGAGGCTCTTAAGGATGTCATGGTGGGATTTCCTATGCCTGCTGGTTTGAATGAGTCTTTGTCTTTGGCCATTCAGATCGGTCGACGCTTGCGCGAGCGTAAATCTGTGCACCATTTGGCGGTACTGCCTGAGGTTAAACCTGAGCCTATGCAGTGCGATAGGACTATGACTAGAGTTGAACGGCAGGAATACAGACGTCTGAATGGTCTGTGTTTCTACTGTGGTGATTCCACTCATGCTATTTCTGATTGTCCTAAGCGCACTAAGCGGTCCGCTAGGTCTGCCGTCATTGGTACTGTACAGTCCAAATTCCTTCTGTCCATTACCTTGATATGCTCTTTGTCGTCATTTTCTGTCATGGCGTTTGTGGATTCGGGCGCTGCCCTGAATCTGATGGATTTGGATTATGCTAAACGTTGTGGGTTTTTCTTGGAGCCTTTGCGGTGTCCTATTCCATTGAGAGGAATTGATGCTACACCTTTGGCCAAGAATAAACCTCAATACTGGGCCCAGCTGACCATGTGCATGGCTCCTGCACATCAGGAAGTTATTCGCTTTCTGGTGTTGCATAATCTGCATGATGTGGTCGTGTTGGGGTTGCCATGGCTACAAACCCATAATCCAGTATTGGATTGGAATTCCATGTCGGTATCCAGCTGGGGTTGTCAGGGGGTACATGGTGATGTTCCATTTTTGTCGATTTCGTCATCCACCCCTTCTGAGGTCCCAGAGTTCTTGTCTGATTATCAGGATGTATTTGAAGAGCCCAAGTCCGATGCTCTACCTCCGCATAGGGATTGTGATTGTGCTATCAATTTGATTCCTGGTAGTAAATTCCCTAAAGGTCGATTATTTAATTTATCCGTGCCCGAACACGCCGCTATGCGCAGTTATGTGAAGGAATCCCTGGAGAAGGGACATATTCGCCCATCGTCATCACCACTGGGAGCAGGGTTCTTCTTTGTAGCCAAGAAGGATGGTTCGCTGAGACCGTGTATTGATTACCGCCTTCTTAATAAGATCACTGTTAAATTTCAGTATCCCTTGCCATTGTTATCTGACTTGTTTGCTCGGATTAAGGGGGCTAGTTGGTTCACTAAGATAGATCTTCGTGGTGCGTATAATCTGGTGAGAATCAGGCAAGGAGATGAATGGAAAACTGCATTCAATACGCCCGAGGGTCATTTTGAGTATCTAGTGATGCCGTTCGGACTTGCCAATGCTCCATCTGTGTTTCAGTCTTTTATGCATGACATCTTCCGTGAGTATCTGGATAAATTCCTGATTGTTTACTTGGATGACATTTTGATCTTCTCAGATGATTGGGAGTCTCATGTGAAGCAGGTCAGAATGGTTTTTCAGGTCCTGCGTGCTAACTCTTTGTTTGTGAAGGGATCAAAGTGTCTCTTCGGTGTGCAGAAAGTTTCATTTTTGGGGTTCATCTTTACCCCTTCTACTATCGAGATGGATCCAGTTAAGGTCCAAGCCATCCAGGATTGGATTCAGCCGACATCTCTGAAAAGTCTGCAAAAGTTCCTGGGCTTTGCTAATTTTTATCGTCGCTTCATCTGTAATTTTTCTAGCATTGCCAAACCATTGACCGATTTGACCAAGAAGGGTGCTGATTTGGTTAATTGGTCTTCTGCTGCTGTGGAAGCTTTTCAGGAGTTGAAGCGTCGTTTTTGTTCTGCCCCTGTGTTGTGTCAGCCAGATGTTTCTCTTCCGTTCCAGGTCGAGGTTGATGCTTCTGAGATTGGAGCAGGGGCGGTTTTGTCACAGAGAGGTTCTGATTGCTCAGTGATGAAACCATGTGCTTTCTTTTCCAGGAAGTTTTCGCCCGCTGAGCGTAATTATGATGTGGGCAATTGAGAGTTGCTGGCCATGAAGTGGGCATTCGAGGAGTGGCGTCATTGGCTTGAAGGAGCTAAGCATCGCATGGTGGTATTGACTGATCATAAGAACTTGACTTATCTCGAGTCTGCCAAGCGCTTGAATCCTAGACAGGCCCGTTGGTCGTTATTTTTTGCCCGCTTCGACTTTGTGATTTCGTACCTTCCGGGCTCTAAAAATGTGAAGGCGGATGCTCTGTCTAGGAGTTTTGTGCCCGACTCTCCGGGTTTATCTGAGCCAGCGGGTATCCTCAAGGAAGGAGTCATTGTGTCTGCCATCTCCCCTGATTTGCGGCGGGTGCTGCAAAAATTTCAGGCGAATAAACCTGATCGTTGTCCAGCAGAGAAACTGTTCGTCCCTGATAGGTGGACTAATAAACTTATCTCTGAACTTCATTGTTCGGTGTTGGCTGGTCATCCTGGAATCTTTGGTACCAGAGAGTTAGTGGCTAGATCCTTCTGGTGGCCATCTCTGTCACGGGATGTACGTACTTTTGTGCAGTCCTGTGGGATTTGTGCTAGGGCTAAGCCCTGCTGTTCTCGTGCCAGTGGGTTGCTTTTGCCCTTGCCGGTCCCAAAGAGGCCTTGGACACATATTTCGATGGATTTCATTTCTGACCTTCCCGTTTCTCAAAAGATGTCAGTCATTTGGGTGGTCTGTGATCGCTTTTCTAAAATGGTCCATCTGGTGCCCTTGGCTAAATTGCCTTCCTCCTCTGATTTGGTACCTTTGTTCTTTCAGCATGTGGTTCGGTTGCATGGCATTCCTGAGAATATTGTTTCTGACAGAGGTTCCCAGTTTGTTTCAAGGTTTTGGCGAGCCTTTTGTGGTAGGATGGGCATTGACCTATCCTTTTCCTCGGCTTTCCATCCTCAGACTAATGGCCAGACCGAACGAACCAATCAGACCTTGGAAACATATCTGAGATGTTTTGTTTCTGCAGACCAGGATGATTGGGTGTCCTTTTTGCCGTTGGCTGAGTTCGCCCTTAATAATCGGGCCAGCTCGGCTACCTTGGTTTCTCCATTTTTTTGCAATTCTGGGTTCCATCCTCGTTTCTCTTCAGGACAGGTTGAGTCTTCGGACTGTCCTGGTGTGGATTCTGTGGTGGATAGGTTGCAGCAGATCTGGACTCAGGTAGTGGACAATTTGATTTTGTCCCAGGAGAAAGCTCAACTTTTCGCTAATCGCAGACGCCGTGTGGGTCCCCGACTTCGTGTTGGGGATCTGGTTTGGTTATCTTCTCGTCATATTCCTATGAAGGTTTCCTCTCCTAAATTTAAACCTCGTTTTATTGGTCCGTATAGGATTTCTGAGGTTCTCAATCCTGTGTCTTTTCGTTTGACCCTCCCAGACTCCTTTTCCATACATAATGTATTCCATAGGTCGTTGTTGCGGAGATACGTGGCACCTATGGTTCCATCTGTTGAGCCTCCTGCCCCAGTTTTGGTGGAGGGGGAATTGGAGTATATTGTGGAGAAGATTTTGGATTCTCGTGTTTCTAGACGGAAACTCCAGTATCTGGTTAAATGGAAGGGTTATGCTCAGGAAGATAATTCCTGGGTTTTTGCCTCTGATGTTCATGCTTCCGATCTTGTTCGTGCCTTTCATGCGGCTCATCCTGGTCGGCCTGGGGGCTCTGGTGAGGGTTCGGTGACCCCTCCTCAAGGGGGGGGTACTGTTGTGAATTCTGTGGCTGAATTCACTCCTGTGGTCACAAGTGGTACTGCAGCTTCTGAGCTTCCTCCCTCAGGTGTTCTGGTGAGCTCGTTAACTGCTTCATTACTTAACTCCGCCTGATGCTGCTATCCTTGCTCCTTGTCAATGTTTCAGTCTTGGATCTGAGCTTCTCCTGATTGTTCCTGTGACCTGCTGCTCTGTATAGCTAAGTGCTTTTTGCTTTTTTTGTTGCCTTTTTTCTGTCCAGCTTGTCTTTTGTTTTGCTGGAAGCTCTGAGACGCAAAGGGTGTACCGCCGTGCCGTTAGTTCGGCACGGTGGGTTTTTTTTGCCCCCTTTGCGTGGTTTTGCTTTAGGGTTTTTTGTAGACTGCAAAGTTCGCTTTACTGTCCTCGCTCTGTCCTAGAATATCGGGCCCCACTTTGCTGAATCTATTTCATCCCTACGATTTGTCTTTTCATCTTACTCACAGTCATTATATGTGGGGGGCTGCCTTTTCCTTTGGGGAATTTCTCTGGGGCAAGTCAGGCCTATTTTTCTATCTTCAGGCTAGCTAGTTTCTTAGGCTGTGCCGAGTTGCCTAGGTAGTTGTTAGGCGCAATCCACAGCCGCTTTTAGTTGTGTTTAGGATAGGATCAGGTGTGCAGTCTACAGAGTTTCCACGTCTCAGAGCTCGTTCTTGTATTTTTGGGTATTTGTCAGATCACTGTGTGCGCTCTGATCGCTAAGCACACTGTGTTTCTGGATTGCCTTCATAACACCTGTCATTAGCAAACATAACATCTTATTTGCAGTTCATGTAGGGTGAGGTATGGCAGTAGGTACAGCGTATGACAGGTATCTTGTCAGTGAATATTGCCTTATAAATTGTTAGCCTTTCTGCTGTTTTTTTCCATGCACTCATTGACCAATTCATGTTTTTTACAGTGTTCATGTTTTTTACGATGTGCTCAGAAATTCATCAAAGCAAGCAAAATTAAATGATTTAAATGTGTCCATTCACAGTTTTTCTGTAGCACATGTATTTTAGAGGTAGTGGTAGGAGACTTTACGCTACTGCAGCTGGAATTACCACTTCTGAACCCTCCAGTGCTTTCTTTTCATCTACGCTCATGGTCAAAATTGTTGGTACCCCTCATTTAATGACAGAAAAACCCACAATGGTCACAGAAATAACTTGAATCTGACAAAAGTAATAATAAATAAAAGATCTATGAAAATGAACATCGCTTTCAGCAATTTTTAGACCCCCTCCAGACCTCCGGGGGGATGGACAGGGGGTGCCGGAAAATGCTCCAGTTTCCTATTGACTTCCATTTGCTCAACTCGAGTTTTCAAGCATTTTAGTGCTTGCTCATCACTGTTTACTTCTTTTTGTAAAGTTTATAAATCATAATTCTCCTGTTATATAGCTCTTGTACCTTGATCCAAAGCTCATTTGACAAAGTATTATGCTCTCACAGCTCGAAACACATTATGAAGGCCCACACAGTATGATGTCCTCACAGCTTACCACACAGTATGATATCCTCACAGGTCTTCATACAGTATGATGTCCTCACAGCTCATCACACAAGTATGATGTCTAGACATATCCTCAAACAGCATGTCTTTCTTACAGCTCAACACAGAGTATGATGTCTCCACATCTCTTCACACAATATGATGTCTCCATAACTCATCACACCATATGATGTCCTCACAGCTCCTCATACAATATGATGTCCTCACAGCTCATCACAGAGTATGACGGTCACAGCTCATCACACAGTATGATGTCTCCACAGCTCATCACTCAGAATGATGTCTTCACAGCTCCTCAAACAATATGATTTCCTCACAGCTCTTCACATATAATGAGGCCCTAAGAGCTCCTCACACAGTATGATGTCTCCACAGCCCTCCTATACACATAGTGTGATGCCCCCCACAGCTACCTAAACATTTAAATCACCCACAGCCCACTACATAGTATGATGTCCCCACAGTCCTACAACACAGTATGATGGTCTCCACAGTCTCCAAACAGTATGATCCCCCACAACCATACAACACAGTATGATGAACCTAGAGGTCCTGCCCACATTATGATGAACCAATAGTTCTCCAGACTGTATGATCTTCCTAGATCACCCACACACAGTATGATTTCCTACAGAACTCCATAATCCACCATTTTTAAAATTGAATTGTAGGATGGGTGCATACTGAGCCAGTTTCCCATGCAGAAAAAAAACTTTTTTGGATCAGTGAGAGTCCTGGCTGCAAGAGCACCTGAAAGTCAACTTACTACCTGTACAAAAATACAAGTGATAACACTGAAACCTTTAACTGCTTGATGTTTGGGCGCAGCCCCAACTGCTCACACAGCTTTTGCCCCTGGTCTACATCTGAAGTCGGCTTAAAAGTAATTTAACTTTATATGATCAAAGGTTGCACATTTTTCCTTCACCTTTGAAACACTGTTTGTGGGAACATGACTTAGTAAGCACATGCTCATCTTGGCAGATCTTTTGCCATCTAACAATTCAGATTTATAATTCCATACTCCCATGTCCTGAATGACTTATTCCAATATTCTTTAGGACCACAGCCAAAATTATAATGTAGTCACAAGTAGGCAAGACCTTTCTCTACCCTACCTAAGATTACTGCTATCATGGCTAAGGTGCTTACAGAAGCTGCCAATCACTAATATGGAGCTAGACACAAACAAATTGTAATTCATTGTTCCATATTAGAACCTGTAGCATTTTCACAAATGTGTTCATTAAGGACGCATGGTGTATGTATATGAACTTTGGCAAACATGCAGAAACTATGATTTAGTTTTCTTTAACTTACATAAAAGGAATAGAGATTGACAAGTGTCGCTGCATAATAATGCATGTTACACTATGTTACTAATTTTACTCTATAATTTGTAATCTGCATATTAGACATTACATAGGACCTTATCTGTATTAGGCCAGTCTCACACGTCCAGAAAATTCCGGTACTGGAGAACACGGTACCGGAGTTATCCGTGTCCGTGTGTTCACGTAGGCCATCCGTGTGGGATCCGTGTGATGTCCATGAGTATGTTTTTAGGGTCCGTGTGCTGTACGTGTGCTGTACTTGTACTGTACGTGTGTCCGTGTCCGTGTATTGCAACAATTTTTACAATTTTAACCCTATGACAGGAAACACGCACACGGACAGCGCACGGAGGGCACACGGACAGCATCCGTGTGCGGTACATGTTTACACGGACCCATTGACTTTAATGGGTCCATGTGATCCGTGCTCTCCCACGAACACTGACATGTCTCCGTGTTTTGCAAACGGACACACGGTCCATGAAAACACGCTGACATGTGCAGAGACACATTTCCTTTAATGTGTCTACGTGAGTCAGTGTCTCCGGTATGTGAGGAAACTGTCACCTCACGTACTGGAACCACTGACGTGTGAAACCGGCCTTACATGGACACCAGGGGCATAATGATCACAAAGGTTGTGGCCCACGGGCATAGGTGAGAGGCCCGCCAACAGCAGTGGAGACTTTAACTGGATGTGCGTCCTTGGAGTGCATCCTGAAGAGTAGTGTGGCGCAGAGACCCGCCGGGTCCGTGCACTGTAATACATGGTCTTGTCCAATCAGGGGCCAGTCGCTGACGTCGGTGTGCATGTGACTGGGCGCACATGGCAATAACGCCATGAGTTCCCTTCACTTGCATGCTGAAATCAGGTGCCAGCTTCATAATAGGACACTGCATGACAGGGGATTGAAGGAAAGGTGACGATAATTGTTTATTTTTTTGTATCCATTAAAAAAATAGCAGATGAATAGGGGAAAAATAGCAGGATAAGGGATATGTATACTAGGATAAGGGACATATACACCAGGATGAGTGATATATATATATATATATATACATATATATATATATACATATATATATATATATATATATACAGTGGGGCAAAAAAGTATTTAGTCAGTCAGCAATAGTGCAAGTTCCACCACTTAAAAAGATGAGAGGCGTCTGTAATTTACATCATAGGTAGACCTCAACTATGGGAGACAAACTGAGAAAAAAAAATCCAGAAAATCACATTGTCTGTTTTTTTAACATTTTATTAGCATATTATGGTGGAAAATAAGTATTTGGTCAGAAACAAAATTTCATCTCAATACTTTGTAATATATCCTTTGTTGGCAATGACAGAGGTCAAACGTTTTCTGTAAGTCTTCACAAGGTTGCCACACACTGTTGTTGGTATGTTGGCCCATTCCTCCATGCAGATCTCCTCTAGAGCAGTGATGTTTTTGGCTTTTCGCTTGGCAACACGGACTTTCAACTCCCTCCAAAGGTTTTCTATAGGGTTGAGATCTGGAGACTGGCTAGGCCACTCCAGGACCTTGAAATGCTTCTTACGAAGCCACTCCTTCGTTGCCCTGGCGGTGTGCTTTGGATCATTGTCATGTTGAAAGACCCAGCCACGTTTCATCTTCAATGCCCTTGCTGATGGAAGGAGGTTTACACTCAAAATATCACGATACATGGCCCCATTCATTCTTTCATGTACCTGGATCAGTCATCCTGGCCCCTCTGCAGAGAAACAGCCCCAAAGCATGATGTTTCCACCACCATACTTTACAGTAGGTATGATGTTTGATGGATGCAACTCAGTATTCTTTTTCCTCCAAACACGACAAGTTGTGTTTCTACCAAACAGTTCCAGTTTGGTTTCATCAGACCATAGGACATTCTCCCAAAACTCCTCTGGATCATCCAAATGCTCTCTAGCAAACTTCAGACGGGCCCCGACATGTACTGGCTTAAGCAGTGGGACACGTCTGGCACTGCAGGATCTGAGTCCATGGTTGCGTAGTGTGTTACTTATGGTAGGCCTTGTTACATTGGTCCCAGCTCTCTGCAGTTCATTCACTAGGTCCCCCCGCGTGGTTCTGGGATTTTTGCTCACCGTTCTTGTGATCATTCTGACCCCACGGGGTGGGATTTTGCGTGGAGCCCCAGATCGAGGGAGATTATCAGTGGTCTTGTATGTTTTCCATTTTCTAATTATTGCTCCCACTGTTGATTTCTTCACTCCAAGCTGGTTGGCTATTGCAGATTCAGTCTTCCCAGCCTGGTGCAGGGCTACAATTTTGTTTCTGGTGTCCTTTGACAGCTCTTTGGTCTTCACCATAGTGGAGTTTGGAGTCAGACTGTTTGAGGGTGTGCACAGGTGTCTTTTTATACTGATAACAAGTTTAAACAGGTGCCATTACTACAGGTAAAGAGTGGAGGAAAGAGGAGACTCTTAAAGAAGAAGTTACAGGTCTGTGAGAGCCAGAAATCTTGATTGTTTGTTTCTGACCAAATACTTATTTTCCACCGTAATATGCAAAAAAAATGATAAAAAAACAGACAATGTGATTTTCTGGATTTTTTTTTCTCAGTTTGTCTCCCATAGTTGAGGTCTACCTATGATGTAAATTACAGACGCCTCTCATCTTTTTAAGTGGTGGAACTTGCACTATTGCTGACTGACTAAATACTTTTTTGCCCCACTGTATATATATATATATATATATATGTATACCAAGATGGGATCCAAGATAAGGGACTTATATACTAGGGTGGGGAACATAAATAACAGGATGGAGGTAATATATACCAGGATGGGGAACATATATACCAGGATGGAGCCCAAGATTCTGGACATTACTAAATATTGGGGGAGGGGTGCAACTCATATGTCCTTATAGGATTTAGAACACTAACAAGGGCACATACATCTGACCAACAAGTGGGGAGAGCCAGGTCCAAATTTTGCACCAGGGCCATCAAGCTCTAATTACGCAACTAATGGACACTTTTACATTTATAAGACCTTTCCTGATAGGGACACAAACTTTACATGTTTTATGTCAACTAAGTTTCCATTTTCAGATCATTACAATTTATCAAAACATATATTCAAGAGAATATTTTAAAATATATATACCGGTAGGTGATTTCCCTGCACAGCACAAGGGTTATCAGTAGTGTTGAGCGATACCTTCCGATATCGGAAAGTATCGGTATCGGTTGGGATCGGCTGATATTCAAAAAATATCGGATATCGCCGATACCGATACCCGATCCCAATGCAAGTCAATGGGACCAAAATATTGGAATTAAAATAAACCCTTTCTTTCCTTGTAGGTTCATTCTACATCAAGGAAAACAACTAAGAATAATGTAGGATGTATTGTGGGAGGTGGCGGAGACATTAAAGGCAATGAGGTTTAGCCCAATCAAATAGAATAGCATGTTTTTTTTTTTTAAAGACGTTCAGAGTGAAAAAGATATTGAGTATGTAAATTTTTTTTATTTTGTCAGATATTGATGTTTCACTATTCCACGCCCTTCCCCTTCTTTTTTTTCTTTTTTTTTTTTACTTTTCCCACACTTTCATCTTCATCATCATCAGCATCTTTGACATCAACTTCTTCTTCACCTTATTCATCTTCTTCTTCATCTTCTACCTATTTTTTTTTTTTTATTACATTCTTCATATTCATTTTATTCAACTATTATTATTCTTCCTATTCTACATATTCTTTTTATTCCACTGTTATTATTCTTCCTATTCTACTTCTTCATCATATTCTCATTTGTGACAGGCATTCCCGTAGTTGTTATCTATAAAAGTTGGAAGATTACACCTTCCGTTCTGCCAGTCACAAAAGTTACATTTGTCCGAGTTCAGTTTGGCCTGCAGCATCAGGCTTTATCCAGGGGCACCACGAGGAGGAACGGACTCACCCCCATACACTGCTTAGTCTTCTTCTGCATATAATTTAGATAATATCTTTTGCTCTGATATTAAGTCTTATGCTTAATGTTCTTCTGCTCTTTGTTCTGCAGCCTCTTGTTCTTCGGCTTCTCGGTCTTCCATGTCGTCGTCTCCAGGGTCGTCGTCTCCAGTGTCGTCATCTCCGCCGTCGTCGTCTCAGCCGTCGTCGTCTCCGCCGTCGTCGTCTCCGCCGTCGTCATCGGGGTGGTCTTCCGGGTCGTCGTCGTCGTCGTCATCGGGGTGGTCTTCCGGGTCGTCGTCATCGGGGTGGTCTTCCGGGTCGTCAACTTTAGGGTCTTAAACTTGGAAATGTAGCAGAAGGTACAAGAAGGCTGAGAAAATGCCAAGAACCAGCTGATGGAACTGGAACTCGGATGGCTACCCGAAGGTTCAAGAGCCTATGGAACTACCGAGGACCAGCTGACGTTACTGGAACCCGGTTACTAAGCAGGAGGTACCCGTGCTAAAAAGCACTACCAAGGACCGCCTGGCGTTGGCGGAACTCGGATACCCAGAAGGAGGCACCTAAGCCAAAGGCTCTGCCCGGAACCAGCTGACGTTACTGGAACCAGGATGGGGAGCAGAAGGTACAAGAGCAAAAGACACTGCCGAGAACCAGCTGACGGTACTGGAACCCGGATGGGTAGCCGAAGGTCCAAGAGCCAATGGAACTACCGAGGACCAGCTGACGTTACTGGAACCCGGTTACTAAGCAGGAGGTACCCGTGCCTGAAAGCACTACCAAGGACCACCTGACGTTGGTGGAACTTGGATACCCAGAAGGAGGCACCTAAGCCAAAGGCTCTGCCCGGAACCAGCTGACGGTACTGGAACCAGGATGGGGAGCAGAAGGTACAAGAGCAAAAGACACTGCCGAGAACCAGCTGACGGTGCTGGAACCAGGTGGTGGACCCGAAGGCCCACAGGAGAGGAGAGAACAGCTAGGCCGCGAGGCAGCCGCAGTTACCGAACCCCAACAGTCCTACAGGGGGAGCTGGGCCTACTGGCACTACAGAACCAGCCTTGACTACCAGTTCACGCAGCCCACATAGGAAGCTCCTAAACTGGAGGCACCCTGGAGTTGGCTAACCCGACTGCAACACGACGGGGCAAACATAGGCGTCTCAGCGAGTTTGACACACCCCGGAAACAGCTGACGGTGCTGAAACCAGGTTTGGCACGAGGGAGTACCTGTGACAAAAACACTGCCGAGAACCAGCTGGCGGTGCTGGAACCCAGATGCGTTGCCCCAGTGTGCAAGAGCCAATGGCACGACCGAGGACCAGCTGACGGTGCTGGAACACGGTTACTAAGCTGTAGGTGCCTGCGCTTAAAAGCACTACCAAGGACCGCCTGACGTTGGCGGAACTCGGATACCCAGGAGGAGGCACCTAAGCCAAAGGCTCGGCCCGGAACCAGCTGACGGTGCTGGAACCAGGTGGTGGACCCCAAGGCCCACAGGAGAGGAGAGAACAGCTAGGCCGCGAGGCAGCCGCAGTTACCGAACCCCAACAGTCCTACAGGGGGAGCTGGGCCTACTGGCACTACAGAACCAGCCTTGACTACCAGTTCACGCAGCCCACATAGGAAGCTCCTAAACTGGAGGCACCCTGGAGTTGGCTAACCTGACCGCACCACGACGGGGCAAGCATAGGCGTCTCAGTGAGCTTGACACAACCCGGAAACAGCTGACGGTGCTGAAACCAGGCTTGGCACGAGGGAGTACCTGTGACAAGAACACTGCCGAGAACCAGCTGGCGGTGCTGGAACCCAGATGCGTTGCCCCAGTGTGCAAGAGCCAATGGCACGACCGAGGACCAGCTGACGGTGCTGGAACCCGGTTACTAAGCTGTAGGTGCCCGCGCTTAAAAGCACTACCAAGGACCGCCTGACGTTGGCGGAACTCGGATACCCAGGAGGAGGCACCTAAGCCAAAGGCTCGGCCCGGAACCAGCTGACGGTGCTGGAACCAGGTGGTGGACCCCAAGGCCCACAGGAGAGGAGAGAACAGCTAGGCCGCGAGGCAGCCGCAGTTACCGAACCCCAACAGTCCTACAGGGGGAGCTGGGCCTACTGGCACTACAGAACCAGCCTTGACTACCAGTTCACGCAGCCCACATAGGAAGCTCCTAAACTGGAGGCACCCTGGAGTTGGCTAACCCGACCGCACCACGACGGGGCAAGCATAGGCGTCTCAGTGAGCTTGACACAACCCGGAAACAGCTGACGGTGCTGAAACCAGGCTTGGCACGAGGGAGTACCTGTGACAAGAACACTGCCGAGAACCAGCTGGCGGTGCTGGAACCCAGATGCGTTGCCCCAGTGTGCAAGAGCCAATGGCACGACCGAGGACCAGCTGGCGGTGCTGGAACCCGGTTACTAAGCTGTAGGTGCCCGCGCTTAAAAGCACTAGCAAGGACCGCCTGACGTTGGCGGAACTCGGATACCCAGGAGGAGGCACCTAAGCCAAAGGCTCGGCCTGGAACCAGCTGACGGTGCTGGAACCAGGTGGTGGACCCCAAGGCCCACAGGAGAGGAGAGAACAGCTAGGCCGCGAGGCAGCCGCAGTTACCGAACCCCAACAGTCCTACAGGGGGAGCTGGGCCTACTGGCACTACAGAACCAGCCTTGACTACCAGTTCACGCAGCCCACATAGGAAGCTCCTAAACTGGAGGCACCCTGGAGTTGGCTAACCCGACCGCACCACGACGGGGCAAGCATAGGCGTCTCAGTGAGCTTGACACAACCCGGAAACAGCTGACGGTGCTGAAACCAGGCTTGGCACGAGGGAGTACCTGTGACAAGAACACTGCCGAGAACCAGCTGGCGGTGCTGGAACCCAGATGCGTTGCCCCAGTGTGCAAGAGCCAATGGCACGACCGAGGACCAGCTGGCGGTGCTGGAACCCGGTTACTAAGCTGTAGGTGCCCGCGCTTAAAAGCACTACCAAGGACCGCCTGACGTTGGCGGAACTCGGATACCCAGGAGGAGGCACCTAAGCCAAAGGCTCGGCCTGGAACCAGCTGACGGTGCTGGAACCAGGTGGTGGACCCCAAGGCCCACAGGAGAGGAGAGAACAGCTAGGCCGCGAGGCAGCCGCAGTTACCGAACCCCAACAGTCCTACAGGGGGAGCTGGGCCTACTGGCACTACAGAACCAGCCTTGACTACCAGTTCACGCAGCCCACATAGGAAGCTCCTAAACTGGAGGCACCCTGGAGTTGGCTAACCCGACCGCACCACGACGGGGCAAGCATAGGCGTCTCAGTGAGCTTGACACAACCCGGAAACAGCTGACGGTGCTGAAACCAGGCTTGGCACGAGGGAGTACCTGTGACAAGAACACTGCCGAGAACCAGCTGGCGGTGCTGGAACCCAGATGCGTTGCCCCAGTGTGCAAGAGCCAATGGCACGACCGAGGACCAGCTGGCGGTGCTGGAACCCGGTTACTAAGCTGTAGGTGCCCGCGCTTAAAAGCACTACCAAGGACCGCCTGACGTTGGCGGAACTCGGATACCCAGGAGGAGGCACCTAAGCCAAAGGCTCGGCCTGGAACCAGCTGACGGTGCTGGAACCAGGTGGTGGACCCCAAGGCCCACAGGAGAGGAGAGAACAGCTAGGCCGCGAGGCAGCCGCAGTTACCGAACCCCAACAGTCCTACAGGGGGAGCTGGGCCTACTGGCACTACAGAACCAGCCTTGACTACCAGTTCACGCAGCCCACATAGGAAGCTCCTAAACTGGAGGCACCCTGGAGTTGGCTAACCCGACCGCACCACGACGGGGCAAGCATAGGCGTCTCAGTGAGCTTGACACAACCCGGAAACAGCTGACGGTGCTGAAACCAGGCTTGGCATGAGGGAGTACCTGTGACAAGAACACTGCCGAGAACCAGCTGGCGGTGCTGGAACCCAGATGCGTTGCCCCAGTGTGCAAGAGCCAATGGCACGACCGAGGACCAGCTGGCGGTGCTGGAACCCGGTTACTAAGCTGTAGGTGCCCGCGCTTAAAAGCACTACCAAGGACCGCCTGACGTTGGCGGAACTCGGATACCCAGGAGGAGGCACCTAAGCCAAAGGCTCGGCCCGGAACCAGCTGATGGTGCTGGAACCAGGTGGTGGACCCCAAGGCCCACAGGAGAGGAGAGAACAGCTAGGCTGCGAGGCAGCCGCAGTTACCGAACCCCAACAGTCCTACAGGGGGAGCTGGGCCTACTGGCACTACAGAACCAGCCTTGACTACCAGTTCACGCAGCCCACATAGGAAGCTCCTAAACTGGAGGCACCCTGGAGTTGGCTAACCCGACCGCACCACGACGGGGCAAGCATAGGCGTCTCAGTGAGCTTGACACAACCCGGAAACAGCTGACGGTGCTGAAACCAGGCTTGGCACGAGGGAGTACCTGTGACAAGAACACTGCCGAGAACCAGCTGGCGGTGCTGGAACCCAGATGCGTTGCCTATTAAAGATTGTCTTCCTAGAGCCCCAACTAGCGGTGTTGGAGCTAAGGGTAAGCAGGGGGAGCAGAGTGTAGGCCGAAGCCTGCACTGGAGGCAGCTTTGTGTCTGCGTTGCGGTTGCAGGACACTTTGCCGGCTACACAGTGGGGGAACAGCTGGCGTTGCTGAACCCCACTAACACAATGGCGTGTGTTTTTCTCTGTGCAGCTAGCACTTGCGGTCAAAAACTAGCGATGTTAGAGCCCGTGTTGAAGCAGGAGGAGGAGGAGAGGAGCAGAGTGTAGGCCGAAGCCTATTTGAACCAATTTCAAAGGAAACCTTTAACCCCCCCTCAGGTGTTACAAAGTACAAGAGACACACCTTGTGCAGTATTAATGCTGCACAAGTGAAAGGTTGCTCTATTAATTTGTCTACTTGCACACGCTGAATGAAAGACGTACACAATTTAGCCCATTCTACAGTCAAACTGTAGTGGATGCGTGACTTGGCTTTTTAAGGAGACGCAGCACAGGTGTCCCAAATAACGCCTTGGTGCTTGGCGCAGCTTCCTGAGCGTTGTTATTTGCTGTACAGGAGTCTGCGCTCTTGTGTTATCCCTTGGCAATGCCCTGTTAGAGCTGCCCGTCTTATGACCTCATTTCATGTTGGCCGGTGCGGTTAACGATGGCCATAAATCCCAGACCCACAGTGCCTTTTCATAAAGTCACACTGCGGTGCTGTGATTCGTGGCCTTGAGCAGTAAATATTTTGGCCGCTCACACACGTCCTTACACCTGCTTCAGACTGGGCGGCCTCTGCTGATCCCTTCTCGCATGCCGCGGCCATGAGGCTGCACAGTCTGAAGAAGGCGGAAGGAGATGAGTTAAGACAGGTGAAGATATGCACTGCTCGTGCCCATCAATCACACCCTCGCAGTCAAAATAAGACAACGAGGAGCATTGTTTCAGGCAGGGCGGACGCACAGGCGCAACATGCCAACCAATGATGAAGACACAAAAGAGAATAGTAAAACCAAAAACACTGCACAAAAGCTGTTCTACCCTGTATGCACACATGGATTTTTCCCTCTCTGAACCCTGTTCACACAGGTTATATACAGATGATCAGGTTTTTAAATACATCAGATAGGGATTGCATACATTAGTTAGGACTGCTCTGATATGGGTATACCGTGAAGATTGGTAGAGCAGCTTAGTATACATTTTTTGCAAAATACGTATCAACCAAATACCCTGTTTTTTACATCTTTTACTAGCACTTGCGGATTACTGCAACATTTTTTCAAACTGAGTGTTTTTGGTTTTGCTATTCTCTTTTGTGTCTTCAGGTTTCTTGGTGGTGTGTGAACATGATCATACAGACTTGTTCACTGTGCAAGTAGCCCATGTGTTCCTGTTTCCATTATTGTTCTCTTGTGTCTACAAGACTGGGGAGTTCCACCACTCCTCTTGGGCTATCTGCACAAAAGCTGTTCTACCCTGTATGCACACATGGATTTTTCCCTCTCTGAACCCTGTTCACACAGGTTATATTCAGATGATCAGGTTTTTAAATACATCAGATAGGGATTGCATACATTAGTTAGGACTGCTCTGATATGGGTATACCGTGAAGATTGGTAGAGCAGCTTAGTATACATTTTTTGCAAAAAACGTATCAACCAAATACCCTGTTTTTTACATCTTTTACTAGCACTTGCGGATTACTGCAACATTTTTTCAAACTGAGTGTTTTTGGTTTTACTATTCTCTTTTGTGTCTTCAGGTTTCTTGGTGGTGTGTGAACATGATCATACAGACTTGTTCACTGTGCAAGTAGCCCATGTGTTCCTGTTTCCATAATTGTTCTCTTGTGTCTACAAGACTGGGGAGTTCCACCACTCCTCTTGGGCTATCTGCACAAAAGCTGTTCTACCCTGTATGCACACATGGATTTTTCCCTCTCTGAACCCTGTTCACACAGGTTATATACAGATGATCAGGTTTTTAAATACATCAGATAGGGATTGCATACATTAGTTAGGACTGCTCTGATATGGGTATACCGTGAAGATTGGTAGAGCAGCTTAGTATACATTTTTTGCAAAAAACGTATCAACCAAATACCCTGTTTTTTACATCTTTTACTAGCACTTGCGGATTACTGCAACATTTTTTCAAACTGAGTGTTTTTGGTTTTACTATTCTCTTTTGTGTCTTCAGGTTTCTTGGTGGTGTGTGAACATGATCATACAGACTTGTTCACTGTGCAAGTAGCCCATGTGTTCCTGATGCCAACCAATGATGTCAGAAGACGGGAAGCGCTACCAAGGGGGGTGCTGCGTATCATTAGAAAGGAAAGTCACACCTCAGGGACAGTGGAATGGTCTCAATGAGACACATTTTGTACGTTTTGAGTTCCACGTGGGCAAGGACAAAAAGTCAGCCACCTTGTACAAATGCAGCAGTACTGCTGTACAAGGTGGCTGTTATACATAGAAACACCTGGGGGTGGGGGGCAGGCTCCCTTCAATTTCAGTTCATGTGCCTGCGTGGCGTTTGCAGGACACGTTGCCAGCTACATAGCAGGGGAACAGCTGGCGGTGCTGAACCCCACTAACACATTGGCTGGTGTTTTTCTCTGTGCAGCTAGCATGTCCGGGCAGAAACAGGCGTTGTTTGAGCCCAGGGTCAGCAGGAGGAGGAGAGGAGCAAAGTGTAGGCCGAAGCCTGCACTGGTGGCAGCTTTTGTTCTGTTGTGCCAGCGTGGCTTGTGCTGGACACGTTGCCGACTACACAGCAGGGGAACAGCTGGCGGTGCTGAACCCCACTAACACATTGGCTGGTGTTTTTCTCTGTGCAGCTAGCATGTCCGGGCAGAAACAGGCGTTGTTTGAGCCCAGGGTCAGCAGGAGGAGGAGAGGAGCAAAGTGTAGGCCGAAGCCTGCACTGGTGGCAGCTTTTGTTCTGTTGTGCCAGCGTGGCTTGTGCTGGACACGTTGCCGACTACACAGCAGGGGAACAGCTGGCGGTGCTGAACCCCACTAACACATTGACTGGTGTTTTTCTCTGTGCAGCTAGCAGTTCCGGGCAAAAACTAGCGGTGTTTGAGCCCAGGGTCAGCAGGAGGAGGAGAGGAGCAGAGTGTAGGCCGAAGCCTAGTTGAACCAATTTCAAAGGTTACCTTTAACCCCCCCCTCAGGTGTTGCAAGGTACAAGAGCCACACCTTGAACAGCATTAATGATGCACAAGTCAAAGGTTGCTCTATTTAATTTTGCTCCTTGCACACGCTGAATTAAACACGTACACTATTTAGCCCATTATACTGTCAAACAGTAGTGGAGGCGTGACTACTAGTCTTTTTAAGGAGACGCAGCACAGGTGTACAAATTTACACCTAGGTGCTGGGCGCTGATTCCTTACCGTTGTTATTTGCAGTACAGGAAACTGCGCTCTTGTGTTATCCCTTGGCAATACCCTCTTAGTGCAGGTCGTCTCATGACCTCATTTCATGTTGGCCGGTGCGGTTAACGATGGCCATAAATCCCAGACCCACAGTGGCTTTTCCTAAAGTCACACTGCGGTGCTGGGATTCGTGGCCTTGTGCAGTAAATATGTTCGCCGCTCTCACATGTCCTTACACCTGCTTCAGACTGGGCGGCCTCAGCTGATCCCTTATCGCATGCCGCGGCCATGAGGCCGCACAGTCAGAAGAAGGCGGAAGGAGGAGAGTGAAGACAGGGGAACATATGCACTGCTCGTGCCCATCAATCACACCCTCGCAGTCAAAATATATTAGACAACGGGGGGCGTTGTGTCGGGCAGGGGGGATGCACAGGCACAGCCAGCCAACCAATGATGTCAGGAGACGGGCAGCGCTAACAATGGGGGTGCTGCGTGTCATTAAAAAGGAAAGTCACACCTCAGGGACATTGTAATGGTCTGTAATGAGACACATTTTGTACTTGTTGAGTTCCACGTGTGCAAGGAGAAAAAGTCAGCCACCTTGTACAAATGCAGCAGTACTGCTGTACAAGGTGGCTGTTATACATAGAAACACCTGGGGGTGGGGGGCAGGCTCCCTTCAATTTCAGTTCATGTGCCTGCGTGGCGTTTGCAGGACACGTTGCCAGCTACATAGCAGGGGAACAGCTGGCGGTGCTGAACCCCACTAACACATTGGCTGGTGTTTTTCTCTGTGCAGCTAGCATGTCCGGGCAGAAACAGGCGTTGTTTGAGCCCAGGGTCAGCAGGAGGAGGAGAGGAGCAAAGTGTAGGCCGAAGCCTGCACTGGTGGCAGCTTTTGTTCTGTTGTGCCAGCGTGGCTTGTGCTGGACACGTTGCCGACTACACAGCAGGGGAACAGCTGGCGGTGCTGAACCCCACTAACACATTGGCTGGTGTTTTTCTCTGTGCAGCTAGCATGTCCGGGCAGAAACAGGCGTTGTTTGAGCCCAGGGTCAGCAGGAGGAGGAGAGGAGCAAAGTGTAGGCCGAAGCCTGCACTGGTGGCAGCTTTTGTTCTGTTGTGCCAGCGTGGCTTGTGCTGGACACGTTGCCGACTACACAGCAGGGGAACAGCTGGCGGTGCTGAACCCCACTAACACATTGACTGGTGTTTTTCTCTGTGCAGCTAGCAGTTCCGGGCAAAAACTAGCGGTGTTTGAGCCCAGGGTCAGCAGGAGGAGGAGAGGAGCAGAGTGTAGGCCGAAGCCTAGTTGAACCAATTTCAAAGGTTACCTTTAACCCCCCCCTCAGGTGTTGCAAGGTACAAGAGCCACACCTTGAACAGCATTAATGATGCACAAGTCAAAGGTTGCTCTATTTAATTTTGCTCCTTGCACACGCTGAATTAAACACGTACACTATTTAGCCCATTATACTGTCAAACAGTAGTGGAGGCGTGACTACTAGTCTTTTTAAGGAGACGCAGCACAGGTGTACAAATTTACACCTAGGTGCTGGGCGCTGATTCCTTACCGTTGTTATTTGCAGTACAGGAAACTGCGCTCTTGTGTTATCCCTTGGCAATACCCTCTTAGTGCAGGTCGTCTCATGACCTCATTTCATGTTGGCCGGTGCGGTTAACGATGGCCATAAATCCCAGACCCACAGTGGCTTTTCCTAAAGTCACACTGCGGTGCTGGGATTCGTGGCCTTGTGCAGTAAATATGTTCGCCGCTCTCACATGTCCTTACACCTGCTTCAGACTGGGCGGCCTCAGCTGATCCCTTATCGCATGCCGCGGCCATGAGGCCGCACAGTCAGAAGAAGGCGGAAGGAGGAGAGTGAAGACAGGGGAACATATGCACTGCTCGTGCCCATCAATCACACCCTCGCAGTCAAAATATATTAGACAACGGGGGGCGTTGTGTCGGGCAGGGGGGATGCACAGGCACAGCCAGCCAACCAATGATGTCAGGAGACGGGCAGCGCTAACAATGGGGGTGCTGCGTGTCATTAAAAAGGAAAGTCACACCTCAGGGACATTGTAATGGTCTGTAATGAGACACATTTTGTACTTGTTGAGTTCCACGTGTGCAAGGAGAAAAAGTCAGCCACCTTGTACAAATGCAGCAGTACTGCTGTACAAGGTGGCTGTTATACATAGAAACACCTGGGGGGGTGGGGGGCAGGCTCCCTTCAATTTCAGTTCATGTGCCTGCGTGGCGTTTGCAGGACACGTTGCCAACTACACAGCAGGGGAACAGCTGGCGGTGCTGAACCCCACTAACACATTGGCTGGTGTTTTTCTCTGTGCAGCTAGCATGTCCGGGCAGAAACTGGAGTTGTTTGAGCCCAGGGTCAGCAGGAGGAGGAGAGGAGCAAAGTGTAGGCCGAAGCCTGCACTGGTGGCAGCTTTTGGTCAGTTGTGCCAGCGTGGCTTGTGCTGGACATGATGCCGACTACACAGCGGGGGAACAGCTGGCGGTGCTGAACCCCACTAACACATTGGCTGGTGTTTTTCTCTGTGCAGCTAGCATGTCCGGGCAGAAACTGGCGTTGTTTGAGCCCAGGGTCAGCAGGAGGAGGAGAGGAGCAAAGTGTAGGCCGAAGCCTGCACTGGTGGCAGCTTTTGTTCTGTTGTGCCAGCGTGGCTTGTGCTGGACACGTTGCCGACTACACAGCAGGGGAACAGCTGGCGTTGCTGAACCCCACTAACACATTGACTGGTGTTTTTCTCTGTGCAGCTAGCAGTTCTGGGCAAAAACTAGCAGTGTTTGAGCCCAGGGTCAGCAGGAGGAGGAGAGGAGCAGAGTGTAGGCCGAAGCCTAGTTGAACCAATTTCAAAGGTTACCTTTAAACCCCCCTCAGGTGTTGCAAGGTACAAGAGCCACACCTTGAACAGCATTAATGATGCACAAGTCAAAGGTTGCTCTATTTAATTTTGCTCCTTGCACACGCTGAATTAAACACGTACACTATTTAGCCCATTATACTGTCAAACAGTAGTGGAGGCGTGACTACTAGTCTTTTTAAGGAGACGCAGCACAGGTGTACAAATTTACACCTAGGTGCTGGGCGCAGATTCCTTACCGTTGTTATTTGCAGTACAGGAAACTGCGCTCTTGTGTTATCCCTTGGCAATAACCTGTTAGTGCAGGCCGTCTCATGACCTCATTTCATGTTGGCCGGTGCGGTTAACGATGGCCATAAATCCCAGACCCACAGTGGCTTTTCCTAAAGTCACACTGCGGTGCTGGGATTCGTGGCCTTGTGCAGTAAATATGTTCGCCGCTCACACATGTCCTTACACCTGCTTCAGACTGGGTGGCCTCAGCTGATCCCTTGTCGCATGCCGCGGCCATGAGGCCGCACAGTCAGAAGAAGGCGGAAGGAGGGGAGTGAAGACAGGGGAACATATGCACTGCTCGTGCCCATCAATCACACCCTCGCAGTCAAAATATATGAGACAACGGGGGGCGTTGTGTCGGGCAGGGGGGACGCACAGGCACAGCCAGCCAACCAATGATGTCAGGAGACGGGCAGCACTAACAATGGGGGTGCTGCGTGTCATTAAAAAGGAAAGTCACACTTCAGGGACAGTGGAATGGTCTCAATGAGACACATTTTGTACGTTTTGAGTTCCACGTGGGCAAGGACAAAAAGTCAGCCACCTTGTACAAATGCAGCAGTACTGCTGTACAAGGTGGCTGTTATACATAGAAACACCTGGGGGTGGGGGGCAGGCTCCCTTCAATTTCAGTTCATGTGCCTGCGTGGCATTTGCAGGACACGTTGCCAGCTACACAGCAGGGGAACAGCTGGCGGTGCTGAACCCCACTAACACATTGGCTGGTGTTTTTCTCTGTGCAGCTAGCATGTCCGGGCAGAAACTGGCGTTGTTTGAGCCCAGGGTCAGCAGGAGGAGGAGAGGAGCAAAGTGTAGGCCGAAGCCTGCACTGGTGGCAGCTTTTGGTCGGTTGTGCCAGCGTGGCTTGTGCTGGACACGTTGCCGACTACACAGCAGGGGAACAGCTGGCGGTGCTGAACCCCACTAACACATTGGCTGGTGTTTTTCTCTGTGCAGCTAGCATGTCCGGGCAGAAACAGGCGTTGTTTGAGCCCAGGGTCAGCAGGAGGAGGAGAGGAGCAAAGTGTAGGCCGAAGCCTGCACTGGTGGCAGCTTTTGTTCTGTTGTGCCAGCGTGGCTTGTGCTGGACACGTTGCCGACTACACAGCAGGGGAACAGCTGGCGGTGCTGAACCCCACTAACACATTGACTGGTGTTTTTCTCTGTGCAGCTAGCAGTTCCGGGCAAAAACTAGCGGTGTTTGAGCCCAGGGTCAGCAGGAGGAGGAGAGGAGCAGAGTGTAGGCCGAAGCCTAGTTGAACCAATTTCAAAGGTTACCTTTAACCCCCCCCTCAGGTGTTGCAAGGTACAAGAGCCACACCTTGAACAGCATTAATGATGCACAAGTCAAAGGTTGCTCTATTTAATTTTGCTACTTGCACACGCTGAATAAAACACGTACACTATTTAGCCCATTATACTGTCAAACAGTAGTGGAGGCGTGACTTGTCTTTTTAAGGAGATGCAGCACAGGTGTCAAAATTTACACCTAGCTGCTGTGCGCAGATTCCTGAGCGTTGTTATTTGCTGTACAGGAGTCTGCGCTATTGTGATCCCTTGGCCATGCGCTGTGAGCGCTTCCTGTCTTCTGACCTCATTTAATGTCGGCCGTTACGGTTAGCGATGGACATGAATCCCAGACCCACAGTGTGTTTTCAAAAAATCACACTGCATGGCTGGGATTCGTGGCCTTGTTCAGTAAATATGTTTGACGCTCACACATGTCCTTATACCTGCTTCAGACTGGGCGGCCTCATCTGATCCCTTATCGCCTGCCGCGGCCATGAGGACACCCAGTCTGAAGAAGGCGGAAGGAGATGAGTGAACACAGGCAAACATATGCACTGCACATGCCCATCAATCACACCCTCGCTGTCCAAAAAAATAAGACACCGAGGGGCGTTGTTTCGAGCAGGGCAGACGCACAGGCGCAGCCAGCTAACCAATGATGTCAAAAGACGGGCAGCGCTAACAAGGGTGGTGCTGCGTATCATTAGAAAGGAAAGTCACACCTCAGGGACAGTGGAATGGTCTCAATGAGACACATTTTGTACGTGTTGAGTTCCACGTGGGCAAGGAGAAAAAGTCAGCCACCTTGTACAAATGCAGCAGTACTGCTGTACAAGGTGGCTGTTTTACATAGAAACACCTGGGGGTGGGGGGCAGGCTCCCTTCAATTTCAGTTCATGTGCCTGCGTGGCATTTGCAGGTCACGTTGCAAGCTACACAGCAGGGGAACAGCTGGCGTTGCTGAACCCCACTGACACATTGACTGGTGTTTTTCTCTGTGCAGCTCGCATGTCTGGGCAAAAACTGGCGGTGTTAGAGCCCAGGGTCAGCAGGAGGAGGAGAGGAGCAATGTGTAGGCCGAAGCCTGCACTGGTGGCAGCTTTTGGTCAGTTGTGCCAGCGTGGCTTGTGCTGGACACGATGCCGGCTACACAGCGGGGGAACAGCTGGCGGTGCTAAACCCCACTAACACATTGGCTGGTGTTTTTCTCTGTGCAGCTAGCACTTCCGGGCAGAAACTGGCGGTGTTTGAGCCCAGGGTCAGCAGGAGGAGGAGAGGAGCAGAGTGTAGGCCGAAGCCTGCACTGGTGGCAGCTTTTGGTCAGTTGTGCCAGCGTGGCTTGTGCTGGACACGATGCCGACTACACAGCAGGGGAACAGCTGGCGGTGCTGAACCCCACTAACACATTGACTGGTGTTTTTCTCTGTGCAGCTAGCAGTTCCGGGCAAAAACTAGCGGTGTTTGAGCCCAGGGTCAGCAGGAGAGGAGCAGAGTGTAGGCCGAAGTCTAGTTGAACCAATTTCAAAGGTTACCTTTAACCCCCCTCAGGTGTTGCAAGGTACAAGAGCCACACCTTGTGCAGCATTAATGCTGCACAAGTAAAAGGTTGCTCTATTTGGTTTGCTCCTTGCACACGCTGAATAAAACACGTACACTATTTAGCCCATTATACTGTCAAACAGTTGTGGAGGCGTGACTTGTCTTTTTAAGGAGGCGCAGCACAGGTGTCAAAATTTGCACCTAGGTACTGGGCGCAGATTCCTGAGCGTTGTTATTTGCTGTACAGGAGTCTGCGCTATTGTGATCCCTTGGCCATGCGCTGTGAGCGCTTCCTGTCTTCTGACCTCATTTCATGTCGGCCGTTGCGGTTAGCGATGGACATGAATCCCAGACCCACAGTGTGTTTTCAAAAAATCACACTGCGTGGCTGGGATTCGTGGCCTTGTGCAGTAAATAGGTTTGCCGCTCACACATGTCCTTACACCTGCTCCAGACTGGGCGGCCTCAGCTGATCCCTTATCGCCTACCACGGCCAGGAGGCCGCACAGTCTGAAGAAGGCGGAAGGAGATGAGTTAAGACAGGCGAACATATGCACTGCTCGTGCCCATAAACCACACCCTCGCTGACAAAATAAATATGACAACGAGGGGCGTTGTTTCTAGCAGGGCGGATGCACAGGCGCAGCCAGCTAACCATGATGACAAAAGACGGGAAACGCTACCAAGGGGGGTGCTGCGTATCATTAGAAAGGAAAGTCACACCTCAGGGACAGTGGAATGGTCTCAATGAGACACATTTTGTACGTGTTGAGTTCCACGTGGGCAAGGAGAAAAAGTCAGCCACCTTGTACAAATGCAGCAGTACTGCTGTACTAGGTGGCTGTTATACATAGAAACACCTGGGGGGGTGGGGCCAGGTTCCCTTTAATTTCAGTTCATGTGCCTGCGTGGCGTTTGCAGGTCACGTTGCCGGCTACACAGCAGGGGAACAGCTGGCGTTGCTGAACCCCACTAACACATTGGCTGGTGTTTTTCTCTGTGCAGCTAGCATGTCCGGGCAGAAACTGGCGGTGTTTGAGCCCAGGGTCAGCAGGAGGAGGAGAGGAGCAGAGTGTAGGCCGAAGCCTGCACTGGTGGCAGCTTTTGTTCTGTTGTGCCAGCGTGGCTTGTGCTGGACACGTTGCCGACTACACAGCAGGGGAACAGCTGGCGGTGCTGAACCCCACTGACACATGACCTAGTGTTTTTTCTGTATAGACAACACTTCCAGGTGGTAACTGACAGTGTTGAAACCCAGGGAATCAAAGAGGAGCAGAGTGTAGGCCGAAGCCTGCAGTGGAGCAAGTTGAAAGGGAACCTTTAACCCCCCCCCCCAGGCATTTGTTGCTGAAAGAGCCATCTTGTACAGCAGTAATACTGCACATGGAAAATGGTGGCTCCGAAAATTATGCTCCTTGCAAACGCTGAAGTACACACTCATATAATGTGTCCCCTCACACCGTCAAACCATCCCGGAAGTGGGACTTTCCTTTGTAATGTGACACAGCACAGCCGTCATTCCAACCCCCTTGGTGCCGGGCGCCACCTCCTCAACGTTGTTTGGTTCTGTCACGGAGCCCGCGCTGTAATGTTATCCCTTGGCCATGCACAGTTAGCGGTGCCCGTCTTCTGACATCATGTAGGTGTCAGGCTGGCAGTGCCTGTGCGTCCAAGCTGCCCGAGATCCAACCTTGCAGTGTCATCTAATGTAGTCCCACTGCGGGCCAGGGATCCATGGGCATGCGCAGTGCATATCATCGCCTCTCACTCACCTCCTTCCTGCTTCTTCAGACTGTGCGGCGTCACGGCCGTGGCATGCTATTAGGGATCAGCTGACGCCGCCTAGTCTGAAGAAGCGTGAAGAAGGGGAGTGAGAGGCTAGTATATGCACTGCGCATGGCCATGGATACCAGGCCCACTGTGGGATCACATTAGACGACACTGCGAGGTGTGATTTCGGGCAGCGTGGACGCACAGGCGCAGCCAGGACAACAACAAATGATGTCAGAGGACGGGCAGCGCAAACTGTGCATGGCCAAGGGATAACATAACAGCGCAGGGTCCATGACGGAATCAAACAACGCTAAGGAGGCAGCGCACGGTGCCAAGGGGGTAGCAATGACGGCTGTGCTGCGTCACATTACAAAGGAAAGTCCCACCTCCGGGACGGTTGGACGGTGTGAGGGGACACATTACATGAGTGTGTAGTTCAGCGTTTGCAAGGAGCATAATTTCAAGAGCGACCTTTCCCTTGTGCAGTATTAGTGCTGCACATGGTGGCTCTTTCAGTAACAAACGCCTGGGGGGGGGGGGACAGGTCCCCTTACATTTTAGGTGTGCCAGCGTGGCGGTCGCATGACACGTTGCCGGATACACAGCTGGGGATCAGCTGCCGTTACTGAACCCCAATAACAGAGGAGCGACTGTTGACTGTGCACACAGCACTTCCAGGCACCAACTGGCGGTGTTAGAGCCCAGGGACAGCAGGAGGAGCAGATTGGAGGTATTGCCGCACACACAGCTGGGGATCAGCTGACGTTACTGAACCCCAATAACAGAGGAGCGACTGTTGACTGTGCACACAGCACTTCCAGGCACCAACTGGCGGTGTTAGAGCCCAGGGACAGCAGGAGGAGCAGATTGGAGGTATTGCCGCACACACAGCTGGGGATCAGCTGACGTTACTGAACCCCAATAACAGAGGAGCGACTGTTGACTGTGCACACAGCACTTCCAGGCACCAACTGGCGGTGTTAGAGCCCAGGGACAGCAGGAGGAGCAGATTGGAGGTATTGCCGCACACACAGCTGGGGATCAGCTGACGTTACTGAACCCCAATAACAGAGGAGCGACTGTTGACTGTGCACACAGCACTTCCAGGCACCAACTGGCGGTGTTAGAGCCCAGAACAGAGTGTAGGCCGAAGCCTGATTGGAGCAAGTTGAAAGGGAACCTTTAACCCCCCCCCCCCCCAAGACGTTTGTAGCTGAAAGAGCCATCTTGTGCAGCACTAAGGATGCAAAAGGAAAAGGTTGCTCTTTTAATTATGCTCCTTGCAAACACCGAAGTAAACACTAAAAATGTGTCCCTTTATACCGTTAAACCGTTCTGGAGTTGCGAATTTCCTTCGTAATGGGACACAGCACAGTTGTCATTCCTATCCCCTTGATGCCGTGCGCTGCCTCCTCAGCGTTGTTTTAAGCTGTCACGGAGCCTGCGCTGTTCTGTTAGCCCTTGGCCATGCCCAATTAGCGCTGCCTGTCTTCTGACATAATTTGGTGTCAGGCTGTCAGTGCCTGTGCGTCCACGCTGCTCCAGATCCCACCTCGCAGTCTCGTCTAACGTAATCCCACTGCGGGCCTTGGAACCATGGGCATGCACAGTGCATAACCTCGACTCTCACTCCCCTCCTTCCCTCTTCTTCAGACTGTGCGGTGTCACGGCCGTGGCATGCTAGGGATCAGCTGACGGCGCACAGTCTAAAGAAGGCGGAGGGAAATGAGCGAGAGCCCGAGGGGAAGATATGCACTGCGCATGCCCATGGATCCCAGGCCCGCAGTGTGACTCAATCAGAAGACACTGCGAGGCGGGATCTCGGGCAGCGCGGCCGCACAGGCGCAGCCAGCCTGACACCAAATTATGTCAGAAGACAGGCAGCGCAAATAGGGCATGCCCAAGGGATAACAGAACAGCGCAGGCTCCGTGACAGCTTAAAACAACGCTGAGGAGGCAGCGCATGGCACCAAGGGGGTAGGAATGACGGCTGTGCTGCGTCACATTACGAAGGAAAGTCCCAGCTCCGGGACGGTATAACGGTATCAGTGAACACATTTTATAAGTGTTAAGTTCTGCGTGTGCAAAGAGCTAAAAAAAAAGAGCTACCTTTTCCTTGTGCAACATTACTGCTGCACAAGATGGCTCTTTCAGTAACAAACGACGGGGGGGGGGGACAGGTTCCCTTACATTTAGGTTGTTGTGCCAGCGTGGCGGTCGCAGGACACATTGCCGGCTACACAGCTGGGGATCAGCTGACGTTACTGAAACCCAATAACACTGGGTCGTATGTTTTTACTGTGCAGCCTGCACTTCTGAGCCGCAACTGGCGGTGTTGGAGCCCAGGAATAGCAGTTCAGGTGGTAGAAAGATGAACACAGCAGGAGACCTGGATGACACCCAATTACTTAATCAGGCAGAGGAGTGGCAAATTCCTGCGAGATCCAGGCCTGGTTCATTTTCAGGAAAGTAAGCCGGTCAACGTTATCGGAGGATAGTCGCATGCGACGGTCTGTTAGTACACCACCTGCGGCACTAAAGACACGTTCCGATAAGACACTAGCCGCAGGGCAAGCCAGCACCTCCAATGCATACTGGCTTAGCTCTGGCCATGTATCCAGCTTAGAGACCCAAAACTTGAACGGGGAAGAGCCGTCTGGGAGTACAGTAAGAGGGCAAGCCATGTAGTCTGTCACCATCTGACGGAACCGTTGCCTCCTGCTGACTGGAGCCGCCGGTGATGGTGTAGACATTTGGGGCGGGCACACAAAAGTGTGCCAGAGTTGTGCCATACTGGGCTTGCCTTGGGCAGAGGCACTGCTTCTGCTCCCTCTTTGGGCAGAGCCTCCCCCACTGCCTCGACGCACTGAGCTGCTTTGTAAAGCACTAGCAGCACTCCTCTCAGTTGGACAGGAGAAGATGATGGAATTCACCAGTGTGTCATGGTACTCCCGCAATTTACGCTCCCGGGTCAACGCAGGGATGAGGTTTTGGACGTTGTCCCGGTAGCGAGGATCGAGGAGGGTGAACACCCAATAATCAGGCATGTTGAGAATGTGGTCGATGCGGCGGTCGTTTCTCAGGCACTGCAGCATGAAATCCACCATGTGCTGCAGAGTGCCAACTGGCCCAGAAACGCTGTCCCCTGCTTGAGACATGATCTCTGCCCGCTCGTCATCACCCCACCCTCGCTGTACACACTGACCACTGGACAATTGTGTCGCTCCCTCCTCTGGACGGAGCTCTTCCTCCTCCATTGACTCCTCCTCATCCTCCTCACAAATTGGCCCCTGCGTACCCCTTTGTGAGGAACCACGTGGCGCTGACTCTCCAGAAGCTGATGGAAAAGGTGACTCCTCATCCTCCACCTCTTCCACCACATCATCCCTTAACCCTTGCAAAGTTTGCTGAAGCAGGCAGATAAGGGGGACAGTCATGCTGACTAGTGCATCATCTGCACTTGCCATCCGCGTGGAATAATCAAAAGGACGCAAAACCTGGCAGACGTCCTTCATAGTGGCCCACTCTGTGGTTGTGAAGTCTGATCGGCGCTGACTGCGACTTCTTTGCGCCTGATGCAGCTGGTACTCCATAACTGCTTGCTGCTGCTCACACAACCGCTCCAACATATGTAACGTGGAATTCCACCGGGTAGGTAGGTCACATATGATGCGGTGTTCCGGAAGGCGGAATCGGCGCTGCAGAGCAGCAATGCGGGATCTGGCCAAGCTGGAACGCCGCAAGTGAGCACACTCTAGGCGGACCTTGTGCAGCAGGGCATCAAGATCCGGATAGTCCCTCAGAAAACTCTGCACAACCAAATTGAGCACATGTGCCAGACATGGGATGTGAGTGAGGTTGCCAAGGGCCAAAGCTGCCACCAGATTTCGGCCATTGTCACACACTACCATGCCTGGCTGGAGATTCGCTGGCAGTAACCACACATCGCTCTCCTGCTTGATGGCATTCCAGAGCTCCTGCGCTGTGTGGCTTCGATGCCCCAATGAAACTAGTTTCAAGACGGCCTGCTGACGTTTGGCCACGGCTGTGCTCATGTCGGTCATAGGTAAACGTTCACGGGTCCATGTGGAGGTGGACTGTGACGGATCCTGCAGAGAGGAATCAGAGGAACTGGTGTAAGAGGAGGAGTCGATGCGTACAGACTGGATTCCTGCAATCCTTGGAGTGGGCAGGACACATCCTGCGCCACTCGCACGATCTGTACCTGGCTCAACAACATTAACCCAATGGGCAGTGAGGGAAACATATCGCCCCTGTCCATGCTGACTGGTCCACGCATCGGTGGTGAGGTGGACCTTGCTACTGACGGCGTTCAGTAGCGCATGTTTTATGTTTGCCTCAACATGCCTGTGCAGGGCAGGGACAGCCTGCCTGCTGAAGTAAAAGCGGCTGGGCACCTTGTACTGTGGGACTGCCAATGCCATCAAGTCACGGAAGCTGTCAGTCTCCACCAGCCTGAACGAGAGCATTTCCAGGGACAACAGTTTGGCAATGCCTGCATTCAGAGCCTGTGCTCGGGGGTGGTTGGCCGAGAATGCCCGCCTTTTCTCCCATGCCTGGACTACCGATGGCTGTAGAGTAGACTGGGAGTGTGAGGATGACTGGGAAGGTGGTGCTGTGGGTGGAATTACACTAGGTCTCTGGACAACAGTGGAGGAAGAGGCAACACGAGATGAAGAGGTGGTAGCTGCCGCTGTTGGTTGGCCTACGTCTTCACTGTGTTTCTGTAACTCCACCGCGTGCCTGTTCCGCACATGTTTCCACATATTTGTGGTATTGAGGTTGCTGACACTTTTACCTCTTTTTACTTTCTGATGACACAGCTTGCATTTGACAAAACAAATGTCATCTGCAACTGTGTCAAAAAAGGACCAGGCACTGCAAGTCTTGGGAGCGCCCTTTTTGGCTTTGGAAAGAGACAGGCTCCTAACGGGTGCCAAAGTGGAGGCTACAGGCTCCGCAGTCTTCCCCCTCCCTCTCCCTCTTTGGCCCGTAAGGGGAAGCTCTTCCTCAGAGCTGCTCCCACCACCTTCCTGTTCCTCACGCCACGATGGGTCAAGGACCTCATCATCTCCACTACCCTCTGCCACCAACTGCTCCTCCTGGGTAGTCTCGGCAGCACAGTACGCATCAGAAAGCGGCACCTGAGTTTCATCATCAGATGCGTACTGCGCTGTGGTCACCGGAGGCACTGGCCCACCTGCCTCTTCAGAGTCAGAGAGATAAAGCTTTTGGGCATCACTGCACACTGCCTCTTCTTCCATTTCTCCAATGCTGCTTGGCTGGCCCCCTGTTTCCAAGCCAAGAGATTCAGAGAACAGAAGTAGAGACGGCTCCTGTCCTGGGCTCTCTGACTGCCTGGCCAATTTGGCAGGTGGTGAAGAGACAGATGGCTGCTCTCCAGTGCTCTGTGCCTGAGAGGATGTGGCACTAACTGAAGTCGATGCCGAGGCGTTAGCTGCCATCCACCCGACAACGGCTTCAATTTGGTCTTCACGCAGCAGCGGTGCACGGCGCTCTCCGACAAAGCTGCACATGAAGGACTGTTCCCTGCTGAAACTGAGTGACGACGAGTCACCGGCGCCCGCAGCAGGCACAGAATCACCACGTCCTCTCCCTGCTCCTCTCCCTGCTCCGCGCCCACGCCCACGTGCCTTACTCCCTGCCCTCTTCATCTTGGTTGACAGATAAAGATAAGCAGAAAAGTACTAAGGCCTTAGTGTGCTTATTCCTGAAATGCTCCTCCTAACAGGTGTAAGAAACACTAATGTTGTAAATTGTGGACTAAACTTTATTATTTTTCAAATGTGGCCTACACAAGTGTTAAGTTGTGTTTGGTGAACTTAACTTTTTTTTTGGTGCAGATCGGGCTACAGAGCTAGTTTAAATCACACGGAGACCGTGCAGACAGCCGTAAACGGCGCTGCAAGGCCAAAAAACCCTCCTCTCGGTTATCCTATATAGTGTTTTTCCACTATTTAGCTGGATACGAGTGGAAAGACACTAATAGGAATTTTTTTTTTCAAATTTTAAACTGGCTGCACTATTTGAAAAAAAGGAAATTGTTTTTCAAGGTATGAGGCAGTAACGCACCCTGAGCTGAATCCAACCGGCTATGGCTGCACACAGACTACAGGGCGAGCTGCGCTCACACAGAGACCGTGCAGACAGCCGTAAACGGCGCTGCAAGGCCAAAAAACCCTCCTCTAGGTTATCCTATATAGTGTTTTTCCACTATTTAGCTGGATACGAGTGGAAAGACACTAATAGGAATTTTTTTTTTCAAATTTTAAACAGGCTGCACTATTTGAAAAAAAGTAAAATTTTTCTCAAGGTATGAGCCAGTAACGAACCCTGAGCTGAATCCAACCGGCTATGGCTGCACACAGACTACAGGGCGAGCTGGGCTCACACGGAGACCGTGCAGACAGCCGTAAACGGCGCTGCAAGGCCAAAAAAACCTCCTCTAGGTTATCCTATATAGTGTTTTTCCACTATTTAGCTGGATACGAGTGGAAAGACACTAATAGGAATTTTTTTTTTCAAATTTTAAACTGGCTGCACTATTTGAAAAAAAGGAAATTGTTTTTCAAGGTATGAGGCAGTAACGCACCCTGAGCTGAATCCAACCGGCTATGGCTGCACACAGACTACAGGGCGAGCTGCGCTCACACAGAGACCGTGCAGACAGCCGTAAACGGCGCTGCAAGGCCAAAAAACCCTCCTCTAGGTTATCCTATATAGTGTTTTTCCACTATTTAGCTGGATACGAGTGGAAAGACACTAATAGGAATTTTTTTTTTTCAAATTTTAAACAGGCTGCACTATTTGAAAAAAAGTAAAATTTTTCTCAAGGTATGAGCCAGTAACGAACCCTGAGCTGAATCCAACCGGCTATGGCTGCACACAGACTACAGGGCGAGCTGGGCTCACACGGAGACCGTGCAGACAGCCGTAAACGGCGCTGCAAGGCCCAAAAACCCCCCTCTAGGTTATCCTATGTAGTGTTTTTCCACAATAGAGCTGGAGACTGGTGGAAAAACACTAATAGGAAATTTGAGAAAAAATGTGCAGCAGGCTGCACTAAGAGCAAAAAAGGACAACTGTGTGAGGCAGTGTGAACCCCCCCTGAGCTGAATACAACCGGGTATATGGCTGCACACAGACTACAGAGTGAGCTGCACACACACACACACAGAGACCTTGCAGAACGCTGTTAAAACAGCGCTGCAAGGCAAGAGCAAGGTGAACAGTGAAAAACACACAGCGTTTTGCTAAATTAGCCTTTGGAAAGGAAAATAAAGCAATTAGCTAGCTCAACTGGCCCTCAGTTAGAACACAGCGTCCTGTCCCTAACTGAAATCACAGCAGAGTGAGCGCAAAATGGCGGCAGCGTTTTTTATAGTGCAGAGTGACATCATTTCAGCAGCCAATCCAAGCCTTGCCAGTACTTACATGCCCACCATGCTAAACAGGATGTGCCCACACTTCCAATCATTCCTCATTGGTTGCTGCGTTCAGTTTGAATTCTGGGAACTTCCGATTCCGGTATCCGATACGCGGGAAGTATCGGAATTCGGTATCGGAATTCCGATACCGCAAATATCGGCCGATACCCGATACTTGCGGTATCGGAATGCTCAACACTAGTTATCAGGAAGTTTTGCAATGTATTGGTAGTGCCAAAATGCAGAGTCACAGCACCGATGGTGCATTATTATTGTAATTGTACCCTCAATCTCTGATTAGGAGTAGACTATAATGCATGTGCCATGGCAAATCAATAGTGCAAACCCCTACATTTGCTTATGTTTTTGCTGTCTTCACTGTTGGCAGATAAGCACTTCACTGGCCCCTTAAGGGTCCAGACAGTGTATGATAAATGTATATAGTTCTCAGCCTACACTCAGCAGTTTATGCAATTCTAGTACTGGATAGTCCTAAAGATCGCACTCAAAAATTAGGTAGTTGTGGTGGCTGGACAGGAGTCAGACCCAGGTACTAAAGTATATGGTATACAGCCACACTCGTGAGGGTTCCTTCAAAATATAGATTTTTATTACTCTGCACAAAACTTCACCATAGTGATAAATGACAGAAAAGTGAAAAAATATATCCAAGCGATTTCTTTAACGTTTCGACCCGATCCCAGGTCTTTCTCAAATTCCCTAAAATAAAACAAACATTGTCAGTGTATTGTACAAACATGTAGGTGATAACAACAAACTTCAAACAATATTAGAGATACTAAATAATAATAATAATAATAATAATAATAATAATAATAATAATATCATGCAAAAATATATAAAAATAAATAAAATCCCCTAAAACATCCATCTAGGTGAATTAAGCGACAAGCAGTGTCACTATCAATGCTAGTTATTTAAGCAACAAGAGATAACAATGGAATTTTGCTATTAAAGAATTCAATGGAACCTAAGGAGCCATTCACATGTATATCAAGAAGATCAGAGTGGTTGAGACTAGGGTTGAGCGAAACGGGTCGAGATTTTTCAAAAGTCGCCGACTTTTGGCAAGGTCGGGTTTCATGAAACCCGACCCGACCCCAGTGTGGGGTCGGCCATGAAGTCGGCGATCTTTTGAATCTGGAATCGGAATTCCGATATGATTAAGATATCGGGAATTGGTATCGGAATTCAGATTAAAGTGTAAAATAAAGAATTAAAATAAAAAATAGCGCAATACTTACCCTCTGACGCGCCCTGGTACTAACCGGCAGTCTTCCTTCCTTAGAATCAGCCTTCCAGGACCTGGCGGTGACGTCGCGGTGACGTCGCGGCTTGTGATTGGCCGCGCGGCCGCCCATGTGACCGCTCGCGCGACCAATCAGAAGCCGTGACGTCACCGAAGGTCCTTCAAGCGCTGATTCTTAGGAAGGAAGGCTGTCGGAAGGAAGCAGGGCGCTTCAGAGGGTGAGTATATTCCTATTAGGTATATACTCACCCTCGGAAGCGCCCTGCTTCCTTCCGACAGCCTTCCTTCCTAAGAATCAGCGCTTGAAGGACCTTCGGTGACATCACGGCTTCTGATTGGTCACGCGAGCGGTCACATGGGCGGCCGCGCGGCCACCGCCAGGGCCTGGAAGGCTGATTCTAAGGAAGGAAGACTGCCAGTTAGTACCAGGGCGCGTCAGAGGGTAAGTATTGCGATATTTTTTATTTTAATTCTTTATTTTACACTAAAATATGGATCGCAGGGCCTGAAGGAGAGTTTCCGCTCCTTCAGACCCTGGGAACCATGGAAACCCAATGCACTGCATTGGGTTTCGAGTTTCGGACGACCCCGACTCCGACTTTTTTATAGGATCGGCCGATTTCACTCGACCCGACTTTTGAAAAAGTCGGGTTTCGTGAAACCCGACCCGATCCTATAAAAGTAAAGGTCGCTCATCCCTAGTTGAGACGAGTCTTGAAAAAAGTAACATGTAAAAAATAAAAAATAATAAAATATACATTACAAAGTATGAAAGATATAAAAGATACTGACGAATTCTAAGCACATAATCTGTTGCTGAGAAATAGATCCACTTGATTCCATAATGGTACAAAGATGTTCATATAGGACATTATTGTGGTTTGGCTAATAACTTTTGCCTGTTAATTCTTTCTGCCTTCGCTACAGCTTTTGTACAGCTATCTCTTTATCTCTCGTCCTTGCATTGTGCTATGAATGTCCAGCCTTTATGCAATCAGCTGTTTGTGCTGGCGAAACCAAAATAACAACCTGGAATTTATCTTTAGAGAAGCCCATATCTCCGTGAACAGGGTTAAGGGTGAAGCGCAGGCAATCCTTTAAATTCTCCTTTAACCCCTTTATGACATTGGGGTGTAATAGTATGCCAATGCTGGACTCCTCCTGTTTGGTGCGGGTTTCGGCGCTGAGCCCGCACTTTTCCAGGTACTTGAGAGCTGATGTATACAGCTGAGGCTATGTTTCCACGTGGCGTATTCCGTGCGCTTTGGACGCAGCTTACATGCGAAATCACGGCATCCAATACATAGAACGGTGCTATTTATCTTGCGGAGACTGTGCGTCTTCGCAAGATAAATAGACATGCTGTGGTCTTTAAAGACGTGCCTCATGTGCATATACACAGGTCTGTCACCTGCGTCTTTGTACGCATAGTGGATATGGGATTTCATAAAATCCCATCCACTATGCTGTAACATCTGGATGCTGCGGATTGGACGCTGCAGCTGTACGCCGCGTCCATTCTGCAGCAAATATGCCACTTGGAAACATACCCTAACATGTGCCCACAACAGCCGCAGGTGGATCATGATTTCACCCGCGGCTGTTAACTAGTTAAATGCCGCTGTCAATCTCTTATAGAATGCTGTAGATAAGTCAGGAAAGGCAGCGGCCGCATCTTATAGCGGCAAAATCTGCTGACAGGTTCCCTTTTACATAAAAGGGTTGTCCACTATTCAGAACTCCCCTTCTCAATCACCATATTTTCTCCATGTAAAATATTTACAGCTATACTCACCTCGGGTTTGGGCACTGTTACAGCGATGTTGGCATCTACTCTCACGTGACATTTTTATGTCATGCAAACTCTGCAACCAATCAGCAGCCGCTACAGTGGCTGTAGGGCTCACATAACATAATGTCACGCAATCCCAAGGAGATCAGGCACCAACCTTGCTGGAACAGCACCCGTACCGGAGGCGGTTATAGCTGTAATTATTTTCCATGGGAAAAATATGTTGATTTGAGGTTTCAGAAACCTTGAAACAGTTACACACGTGGTCATATTCAAGATATTTCTGTGACATTGTGGGTTTTTCTGTCATTTTACGAAGGGTATCAACAATTTTGACGACGTGTGTAAAGAAAGTAACATGTTGATTCTTCAGGCAGGTTATACACTTGAAATTACAGAGCAATGTTGCCAGCAGCCCCTGCTGCCTTGAAATCAACTGATAAGGCCATGACCAAGACACTTCAAAATCAGACTGTCAGCATTTTCCTAAGGCATCCACATCTTAGAAAACTTAGGAATTCCATCAGTACCTTAAAGTCACAGTCTGCACCTACCCTCAAAGGAGTTTTCACACTAAATAGGTTTGCTATTCACTTATTTATTTTCACAGAAGGGAATCAAACAGCGGCCATATGTGTTCTATAGCACAGAGGGCTTTGGGACCCCTGTTCTCAGTATCAGTTTGGTTTCTCACTTGTCAGACACCACCCACCCTCCATGCCCATGATCATACCTTTATCAGTGTTTTTTTCGAGAAGCCACTTTAAAGCAATTGTCCACTATTCAATCACTGTGTTTCCATAAAGTAAATTAATAACCACAATACTCACCTCCGGAGCAGGCACCATTCCAGCGGAGTCAGCACTGGCTCCCCCAGGACATTGTTACATCACTTGATCCCCTTGGTCAGTCAGCGACCGCTTCACTGTCCAATCTTTTGGACGTAACTGACATCCCGAAGAAGTGAGAAGTGCGGCTGCTCTCTCATTTCCTCCGGATGTCTGATTTGTCCAAAGAAGGGGACAGTGAAGCTGTGCTGAGAAACTGAAGGGATTGAGTGATGATACCCCTGGAATGGTGCCTGCACCGTTATTATTTTACTTGGTGGAACCATAGTGATAGAGAAGAGGATGTCTGAGTAGTGGATCACCTCTTTGAGTCTGATTTGTGTCCATATTTTAGAATTGTCAGGATAATTGCTAAACTTTAACTGTAAAGTTCTATTTTCCTTAAAACTTCAAGTGAACAGAAGAACTTTGACTCATTTCTCCAAGTGTAGGCAAGTAGGATACAGTTTTTCCTATGACAGAATACTTGCTAATGTTTTTTTGGCTGTGTGATCCAGACATAAGTAAATTAAGGCCAGGATTATTGAGAGTGAGCAATATCCATGGTCTTAAGGACGGCACATCCAGAACTATTGACCTTTCGAACTTGCAAGTGAATAGCTGACATTAACTGTCTACAGACTGTAGGAAAGCAGGATTATTATGTGACCAGATATCATAAGGAAACCGGAAGCATGTCTGCTACCTTTTACAATCGTGGCCTGTGGTGTTTTTGTAACCCCATCAGCATAACGTGAAATAACTTGCAAACCTCTTGCACAAAGTAGGTCAGTGCTCTCCCAGCTAAGTAGTTTATGACCTTATTAGGGACAGGGCGGACTGGATCAGACAGAAATGCATGACAGATGAATGATTCATCTGTTTCTTGCTCTCCCAACTCTTCTCCGCCAGCACAATAATTCTGAAAGGTTTTCCAACATGCTGTGATATTGATGGAAGACTTGTCTGAAGTTCTATACGTTTTTCACCTTGCATGTTTATATACCCAGTTAAAAACTGGGCCAGGACTGGTGTTAGAACCTTCTGCCTGATAATCAATGTATCATACCTACTGTAAATAAGGAAATCTAATTTATCTCTGAAACATTAGATGATGGCTGCAAAATGCAGAGGAGCAGATTGTAAGAGAATCTCCACAGTTGCAGTTGCTTGAAATAACCCATCAGAGAACTGCATAAAATTTCAGTCTCATAAATTGGTGTATCTATAGAAAACACATCTTTTTACTGATCACCTATATTTACAAAGAAAAACCCCCCAAAACCACACCTGAGACAGATTTACATATTTGTTAGATGTAGTCCGGCCAGAAATAACCTGCATATTTTGGGTCGTCGTCTTCCTTATACCGGATTGTACATTTTTTGTATCCCTGCTTGCTAAGAGGGCGTGTGTCACTGGTGTTATGTAAGCGTGACAATAACTTGTCTCTGCTCTTATATGTGTCCTCTTTCATATCATGAGTCACAGGCTAAGACGAGAGTTCACATCAGTTTTCCTTGTACGAATGCTATCCACATGTTTTTGCACTAGTGCCTATGATTGTCTGTGGGGATGTTCACACGTCTGTTAGTGTTTTTGAGGACCGATTAGGCTACGTTCACATTTGCGTTGTGCGCTGCTGCCTCGGTGATGCAACGCACAACGCAAACAAGAACGCATGCAAAACGCATAGTTTTGCAACGCATGCGTCCATTTTTTGCCGGATTTTGGACGCAAAAAAATGCATCTTGCTGCGTCCTCTGCGCCCTAACGCTTGCTGCAAAAAAGACGCATGCATCGCAAAACACATACAAACGCATGTCCATGCGCCCCCATGTTAAAAATAGGGGTGCATGCGTCGCCGCGGCTGCGCCCGACGCAGCCCGGCAGAACGCAAATGTGAACGTAGCCTTAGACCATGGAAAATTGCGGAGACATGTCCAATCAAAATCGGCAAAGTAAGTCTATGATTCAGTGTACAAAAATCAGATAGCACTCGGATTTTATCTAAGTGGGGTTCGTTCTTCAAGAACCGTTAGGCAGGGTTCACATAGCGTTTGCCACAACGTTCACCACCACGTTCACCATGGCTCCATCGGAGCCATTTTATCGAAGTCCCACTGCGCACACGCAGCTCACACAATGATGGCAGCGGGAACAGCACAGAGTTTTATTAAGGAGGTAGATCACTGAATGTGACCAGCACAATAAACAGAGGAGGCTGGTGGGAGAGGGAGAATGAGAAGAAGACCCTTCCACCACGTCCAGTCCCGAAGCACACAAGACATAATTTTCTGAAATCTTCATAAGGTGAGCATCCAGCAGCCACTGAGTAGATCCCTTCACATCAGGTATCATATTAATTAGCATCACAGTGCCACTATAGCCATGTTTATAGCTTATAGGGCTAAATCCTGCTGACAGGTTCTCTTTAAACACATACAGGAACAAATGAAACTTTGGCAGAGTTTCATCAGTGTACAGTCCGTGTATCTGTTTTAGTCCGGTTTCACACGTCCAGAAAATTCCGGTACCGGAGAAATCGGTACCGGAGTTATCCGTGTCAGTGTGTCCGTATGCTCACGTAGCACATCACAGTGGCACACGTGCGGCAGCCGTGTGCCGGCCGTGTGCCAACTGAGGACCACACGGACCGTGCAGGAGACAGCGCTACAGTTAAGCGCTGTCCCCTGCTTTTGGTGCTGAAGACAGCATTCATTCCGTCTCCCCAGCAGCGTTCGGTGGAGAGAAGGAATGAAAAATCAAGGTTTTTTTTTGTTTGTGTTAAAAATAAAGTTTGGGGTCACCTCATGCCTCCCATCCCCCGTGCGCCCGCCTGCTTGCCGAGAAAAACCCAGCTCCTGCGATGTATGCTCTTAGCGCCGGCAGCCTGTCCTGTGTGAGCAGTCACGTGGTACCACTCATTACAGTGATGAATGTGCGCACATTCATCACTGTAATGAGCGGTACCATGTGACACGCTCACACAGGACAGGCTGCCAGCGCTGAGAGCATACATCGCATTAGCTGGGTGAGTATTTCTCGGCAAGCGGGCGGGCGCACGGGATAGGAGGCGGGAAGTGACCCCAAACTTTATTTTTAACACAAACAAAAAAAACCCTTGATTTTTCATTCCTTCTCTCCAGCGAACGCTGCTGGGGAGAAGGAATGAATGCTGACTTTAGCACCACACGAAGTGGGGACAGCGCTTACTGTAGCGCTGTCTCTCCTGCGGGCGGTACGTGCACACGGAGGAGAGTGCACACTGTTCTCCATGTGCACGTGTGCGGGACGTATTGCGGTACATGCTGCCAGAGAAAAGCAGACATGTCTCCATGTTTTGCACATGGACACACGGTCCGTGAAAACACGGAGACATGTGCATAGACCCATTCATTTGAAAGGGTCTACGTGTGTCAGTGTCTCCGGTACATGAGAAAACTATCAGTACACGTACCGGAGACACTGACGTGTGAAAGAGGCCTTACTGCTATCAGTGTTTTTCACAGATGGATAAAGTAATACATAAATTACAAAGATTCTCCTATACTTTACAATGTTGAAAATGGACAGCACATGGATGCCATCCGTGTGCTGTGCTTGTTTTTCATGGACCCATAGACTTGTATTGGTGCTTTTCCTCAGTTATTCAGGAAAAAAACTGACATATCTCCGTGAATTTTGTACAGACATGTGACTAGCACCATAGATTGTAATGAAAATGTGTTCATGAAAGAAACCAATACAACAAATACATGCAAGACGGAAATATGAATGAGGCCTAAAGGTGTTTTAAACTTATATAGTGCTAGGTACTTCTGCAGCTGAGAGCTACTAATAAGGACCAGATGGAAGTGGGGAGGCAGAGATCATACATAAATTAGCCTTTCCTGGCAATACAGTCATTTTTCCAAATGCAACAAACGGTAAACAATGAGAAAAAGAAATAAACTAAAAGAAAAAAAGTAAATTTCATTGCTTTTCAATTACAAGCGAATACTCTATAGACAAACGTATTTGGACAATTACATTAGCTTTTGATGACCCTCACAAGCCAAATCAATAGACATTACCATGAAGTTGGTGCCTATTTTGCTGCTATAACAGCTTCCAGTCTTCTGAGAAGTCTTCCTGGCTTCCTACAAGATTTTGGAGTGTGTCTGTTGGAATTTTTCCCCAAACCCAAATTCATCCATCAAAATGGCAGATAGAAAAGACCGATGTGTCACTTTAAAGAACACGTTTCCATTGCTCCAGAGTCCAGAGGCAGCACACCAATCTGATGCTTGACATGGTGCTTGGTGATTACACTCCCATGGGTAGTTAAAGGAAACGTCTCATCAGAAAATGACTTATTGTTTAAATCAGGTTACTGAGGTGTTCAATGTACTTTTTTTTTGTTATGACAATGTTTTTTTCCATATCTCAACCTTTATTTAAAAAAAATAGAAATCTCACAGTAATGACACTGGCCACTTGGGCTTTTTTAGATTCTAACTTAATGTTTCAGAAAATAAAAATGTACACTAGCCACAATTAGCAGACTCTGATCCTGCTTTATGGGTTTAAGCTTCTAATAAGTCATTATGACAGGAGGGGAGCAGGATCAGATGTGACATCTGTAAAGTGCCCAAGTGAGGTAGTCGTGGGCGAAGTTTGGCTCCCACTCGCTCTGGCAATCTACAGACAGCATTTGTCCCTATCCTGGTGTGCTGCTATGTGTGGTGGGCACAAGATTTGGAAAAACAGTACAACTTTTACTTAATGATTGGCAGACTTTACAAGCAGGCATACAGGTTAAGGCCCAACGGGTTGTTGTCTTTCCCACAGATACCGGGCATAACTTCACCCCTGGTTCTTGGTATGGGCGGGATGTCCCTTTTGCTAACTTGTCTAGCACTAGGAGTTCTTCTCCACCACTAGCAGTGCACCCGATTTGCAATACCTTCAGTCTCATCTAGTCTGAGTCCATCTTTCCCTGTATCTTCACAGGATGAGTGTGCCCAAAGGCTCCAACGTTCATCCTGAGGTTTCGCAGGCTGGTAGATGGAATCAAATGGAAGGGTATTCTCAGCAATCCACTGCCTCGAGTATGAGGCCCATGCTGTCCGCTAGCAGCCCAATGCTTGAGACTGTTGCTGCCACTTCACACTACTGTCCCTCAACTTTCTGATACTTCCTGAACCTGACACGAACACTCAGCTCCCCATCCCAAACTGGGCTGACCATTATAGTTACCCTAGCTAGTTTGCAGCTCCAGTGAGGGTTACCCATCTATAACATATTCCAATTAGACAAACAATACACAGGGTTATCCTTCAATGCACCCTATGTCCATAAGGAGATATATACCATAACGGTCCGGTACAAAAATACGTGTATATAACCTATAATTAATTGCACAAAAAGACCTCAATGTACAAAATATTCCAAAATTTTATTGAAAAATAATCCAAACTATAAAATACAGCATGATGGAAATGGTACCAATATAAAGGCACCCCAGGCCAGAGGTAAGCTTATCACAAAATAAAAACCCACCGCCACATAAATCCAACTATCATTAGGGTAAGCAGTCTCACTCGCCAAACGGCATAGTATCATATACCACCCCAGATACATCGCAATGAGTGCGGCATGATGAGAGTACAAGTGTGCAAAATAGTAGCATTTATATTACCTCTGGGCTGATGGTGCCACGACCCCTACGCGCATTTCGGCTGCGTGTGCCTTCTTCCCCCCGCAGTCAATGATAATTCTAAGATGCAATCATTTTTAGTTGCTAAAACCTAGTCAAAATATTTCCAGTTTTGTCTTCCTTCTGTGTAGAGTATAGAGCATTATTTTTTTTTAGGTCTGAGTTGTACAACACCACCAAGCTCCTCAACCCCACCAACAATCATGATAACGGAAAACCCCAAATGTACATTTCATCTCATTAAATACTCTAAAAGTAATTAAAAAGAAAAAGACCAGGATGCTAGAGCGGAAGAGTAGAAAATCTTTAAAAAAGAAAAAAAATCAGCAAAAACATGCAAATATTCAATCTTTCAAGTCACATTTTAGAGTGAAAATAGCGCAAAAGAAGTAAAAATGAATTTACCATACTGACATCAAATATTATCATCGATGTATCACTAATATCTTTTTAATCTGGAAATGCAGCGTTGAAATGGTCTCTGAGTCTGGAGAATCTGAACAACAACATAATTAGTGTCTTACATTTCCAGCCAATATTACTTCAGATAAGATTACCTTTTTAGATCTTGAAGTTGAAATCATCCATGTAAAGGATTTACTAATTGCAAAAATCCCATTTCAAGTGCAGAGATGGAAGTAGTTATTTTATTTTGACATTACCCACTATCACAAATGAAAATGCAATATATGTTTTCAGAAAAACATTTTTTTTTTTAATTTAATTATTGATCAGTTTAATTATTGATCAGTTCTTTGTAAGGTTAAGAATCTTCATAAGGTACTGCAGTTTCAACTGCCTTGTTGATGCAATTATATTAACTGTTTTTGACCTCAAGGTCTAGCAAATATCTGTATCCCAGTATGAAAGAGTCTGCTTCCCTCTGTTCTCAGCTCAGAAACAAGTAACAAACTATTTCCCTTTCTGAGCATAACAGTGGGGAACAGAAGCGCAAATTTCAGTACAGATATTGTATATTTTTTCCGTTCAAAGCAGCTATACTAAGTGCATGAACAAGGTGGTTAAAACAGCACTGGAATGCATGAAATTTAAGAGAAATAGAAGCAAAATAAGGAAACGGAGTACATTCCAAAGAATATTAACTTCGAAAAGACATGTATGTATACATATATATCATACCTTCCAACTTATGAAGAACAGAAAGAGGGACAAATTCTGAGTCGTGCATAGTGCGCCACAGTAAATTTCAGCCACGTCCCAATCCACGCCCATTTACCCCTGGCAGGAGATGATGTCAGGGGGGTGCTGGCAGTGAGAGAAATTTAGCAGACGCCTGAGACTGCATGGTGTGGACCCAAATCTGGGAATGTCCGCTGTATCCGGGACAGTTGGGACTAGAGATGAGGGTATTCACGGGACTCCAGTCCAGCGTCTAGATCAGTGGTTCCTAGTGGCTGGACGGAAGGACATGAATCTCTTACCTTCTGACGTCCCCGACACGGCTATTGATTAGCCAGAGCTGGCGCCACGTCATCTGTGCATCCTGCTCATTTTTAGTTGGAACCAGTGGATTTATCTTCTGTTCCTTCATTCACAGTCGGACCTGCCAGAACTTTCTCATATTAATGTAGTTTCACTACATGACATCAGGCTTTTTTATGGTACAGAAAAGCTTTGATTCTGTACTTAAAAAGTACCTGCAATTTTTTTTACGTGTGTTTTTTTAGGCTCCGCATAGAAAATGAGAGAAACAAAAAATAGAACCAAAACTGCACAGATCAGCTTCATCTTTAGATGCAGAGCAGGTGCAGTTTTCATGAAGTCAGATCAACTTTGCTTGGACTGTTAAACACAGAATTTTTGTGCAAAAATTTTTTTGTCTGGATCCAGTGATCGGCACTCATAGCAAGTCAGTAATTCAGCTACATAGATGCAAACTGATCATCGCCCCTATGTAGCAGAGCCGATCAGGTTGTGGCAGCTTCTAGTCTCCTATGGGGACTATTGAAGCATTCCAAAAGTTAAAGAAAAATGATTTTAAAAATATAAAAAAATATAAAAGTTCAAATCACCCCCTTTTGCCCGATTCAAAATAAAACAATAAAAAATTCAAACCTACACATATTTGGTATCGCCGCGTTCAGAATTGCCTGATCGCTTAACGGCGTAGCGATAAAAAAGTCAAAATGCCAGAATTACAATTTTTTGGTCACCATGACATTGCATTAAAATGCAATAATGGGCTATCAAAAGAACGTATCTGCACCAAAATGGTATCATTAAAAATGTCTGCTTGGTGTTTAAAAAATAAGCCCTCACCTAACCCGCAATCACGAAAAATTGAGACGCTACGGGTATCAGAAAATGGCACAAATTTTTTTTTTTTTTTTTTGCAAAGTTTGGAAATTTTTTTCACCACTTAGATAAAAAACAACCTAGACATGTTTGGTGTCTGTGAACTCGTAATGACTTGGAGAATAATTATGGCAGGTCAGTTTTAAAAATTATTGAACTGAGCAAAAAAGCCAAACAAAAAACAAGTGTTTTTGCAATTTCACCGCATTTGGAATTTTTTTTCCTGTTTTCTAGTACATGGCATGGTAAAACCAATGGTGTTATTCAAAAGTACAACAAAATATAAGCCCTCACATGGCCATATTGACAGAAAAATAAAAAAGTTATGGCTCTGGGAAGGAGGGGAGCGAAAAACGAAAGCGCAAAACTGAAAAAAGCTCCTGTCATGAAGGGGTTTAACTGTGACTATAGGATTCTATGAAAAAGAGAATCAAGTTGTTGATGCCAGGCCATTTATTCCTTCAAGAAAGAAGCTGATGGCAGTACCCTCATTTTATGTTCAATACTATTTGAGAGGCATAAAATGGAAATTTGTAGAAGATAAAATATCATATATAGGATTTGTGTGTGTATATATATTATTATTATTATTATTATTATTATTATTATTTATATAGCACCATTAATTCCATGGTGCTGTACATGAGAAAAGGGTTACATACAAAGTTATAGATATTGTTTACAGTAAACGAATTTACAATGACAGACTGGTACAGAGGGGAGAAGACCCTTTCCTTGCGGACTTACATTCTACGGGATAATAGGGAAGAGACAGAAGGTCGGGGGTGCAGCAGCTCTGGTGGTGGTGAGGCGGCAGCTCTGGTGGTGGTGAGGAGGCAGCTCGAGTGGTGGTGAGGCGGTGGAATGGTTATTGCAGGCTGTAGGCTTTCCTAAAGAGATGGGTTTTCAGGTTCTGTCTTAAGGATCCGAGGGTGGTGGATAATCGGATGTGTTGAGGCATGGAATTCCAGAGGATGGGGGATATTTGGGAGAAATCTTGGAGGCGGTGGTGTGAGGAACGAATAAGTGTGGAGGAGAGTAGGAGTTCTTGGGAGGATCGAAGATTATGTAAGGGAAGATATTGGGAGATTAGTTCAGAGATATAAGGAGGGGACATGTTGTGGATGGCTTTGTAGCTCAGTGTTAGTAGTTTGAACTGGATTCATTGGGGAAATGGGAGCCGGTGGAGGGATTTGCACTGGGGTGAAGCATGGGAGTAGTGAGGAGAGAGGTGGATTATCTGGGCAGCAGAGTTGAGGACAGACTGGAGTGGTGCAAGAGAGTTAGCGGGGAGATGATGAGGGCAGTAATCGAGGTGGGAGATGATGAGGGCATGCTCAAGAGTTTTGGTAGATTGTGGGATGAGGAAGGGACAGATTCTGGCAATAGTTTTGAGTTGGAGGTGACAGGAGGTCGCAAGAGTTTGGACGTGGAGTTTGAAGGACAGGGCAGAGTCGAGAGTTACCCCGAGGTAGCGGATTTCTGGTGAGGGAGAGTGTGATGTCATTTACCATAATAGATAGATCAGGTATGTACTGATATTAGCGCATTTTACAGCACAATTGGTGGTCTTGAATCCACCTCCATGTAGCTACATAGTGGGCCCCAAGAATGACCTCATCCGGTGGGCTCAAGGTGCTCCAGTCCGACGCTGATGGGACGTCTCACTCAATGGACACTTAAACAGTCTCTGGTCACCACTGACAGCCGGCGGACACCACACACCACAGACAGCCAGCGGACACCACTGGCAGCCAACAGATACCATGGACAGCAGGCGGTCACCACAGATAGCAGGCAGTCACCACAGACAGTGGGCGGTAACCACAGACAGCGGGCAGTCACCACAGACAGCAGACAGTCACCACAGACAGCAGGCAGTCATCAGACAGCCAGTGGATGCCACAGATAGCCGGTGGACGCCACAGACAGCCAGCGGATACCACTGGCAGCAGGCGGTCACCACAGATAGCAGGCAGTCACCACAGACAGTGAGTGGTAACCACAGACAGCGGGCAGTCACCACAGACAGCGGGCAGTCATCAGACAGCCGGTGGGCGCCACAGATAGCCGGTGGACGCCACAGACAGCCAGTGGACACCACTGACAGCCAGCAGACACCACTGACAGCCGGCAGACACCACTGACAGCCGTAGATACCACAGACAGCCAGCAGACACCATGGACAGCGGGCGGTCACCACAGACAGCGGGCGGTCACCACAGACAGCTGGCAGACACCACAGAGAGCCGGTTGTCCCCACAGCCAGCGGTCCCCATATACATAAATATTTTTTAAGTATCTAACACATAAATGGCTAAAATGTATATTTCTTTCCTGTTTTGCCTTTCACATTATGCCCGCCACTGATGCCTAGATGTAATTACTTTGCATAGTCTGTGAATCAACAGTCAATCAAAGTTCATTGCAAATAGAAAAAGAATAATTGAGAAAATGGAGAACTCGGTAGGTATTTTCTGAGCCCAATATCCAATTATTGTGGTTTTGTTTGCCTACAAGCACAGTTTGATGACGCAGTGCACAGTTTTTCCATGGTTTCTGCATTTCTCGGAGGCTGTGTTTCTGATATATAAATTAATCTGTTTTATATAATAGCTTTTGTTCGGAGTTGGGAGCTTGGGAGTCGACAATTTTGCACTGTGTGTCACGCAGGGAGCTTGTAACTAACACAATAGTAATAAAATGAACATAGAAGTGTGCAGGTATAGGAGAGATAAGAAGCGTATAATAACATGCTTCTTGCATTAAGCCCACATGTCACATGGTGCTTCATTTCGTCTTTATTTGCCGCAGTTCACATCACCAGGTCAGAAGTTACCAGTCATATTTATGTTCTTTGTCCCCACACAGATGTGCACATTTGCACTCATGTACATCTTGGAATATGAATATCTGTATATGTAACCCCATATCGATGTGACTAAGAGGAGGGTGGGGTGTATGACGCTACAAGGTAACTCTGATGGGGGCTTACCGTCCTTTGCAAAAATTGATCAACCATGTTGAAATCCAACATATGATCCTTCATTCACCCAACATCTGCCTTCAGGATAAAGGTGGGACACGCTCATACAGTACAGGTTAGTCTTTCTCTTTCTTAGTGTAGTGTTTCTCTAATACATGGTTGTACTGTGGAAACATCAACGTTAATGTAAAGCACAATAAATGCTAAAGATGTGAAGGAGAAAACAAATAAGAACAAAAATTGAAGAGCATAAACCAAGGTAAGCAGAGGTATTGTTGAAGCGATCTCTTAACTGATACTGTAGAGTAACATGTAAATGTCTTGTCCCATATTCAAGAAAATCTGTCAGCAAAAAGTTGTATTTACCTGCAGCCGTAGTGCTAGTCTGCGGGTAAATACCATTTTAAATATTTGTAGCATTCTAACTACAAGTGCAGCTGCAGGGAGAAAATGAGGTTTTATTTTACCTGCAGCTGCTCATATCTCTTCATCGCCCACTACACAGTGAGTGCATTGTAATCAAGTCCACCACTGACAGACACGAGTACAATTGAAGATCTGACTGCAGTGACTAGAATGGAGGTGATTTCGGGAGGTAATGATGTCATCGGAAGGGGCGGGGCCTTCTTTATTTCAGTGAAGACACGATAGCAGGAAGCTGCTAGAGAAAATAAGTGGGAAATGAGGGGTTTATGGAGCCATGTGAGGAGATTACCGAGGTGTGTGGGGAATGGGGGGATGATGAGAGGCTGTGTGGGGAATGGAGGGATGATGAGGGGCTGTGTAGTGGATGATAAGAGGCTGTGGGGGAATGATGATGAGGGGCTGTGTAGTGGATGATGAGAGACTATGTGGGGAATGGGGAGATGATGAGGGGCTGTGTAGTGGATCATAAGAGGCTGTGAGGGGATGATGATGAGGGGCTGTGTAGTGGATGATAAGAGGCTGTGTGGGGAAAGGGGGGATGATGAGGGGCTGTGTAGTGGATGATGAGAGGCTGTGTGGGGAATGTGGGATGATGAGAGGCTGTGTGGGGAATGGGGGATGATGAGAGGCTGTGTAGTTGATGATAGAAGACTGTGTGGGGAATGAGGGGATGATGAGGGTCTGTGTAGTGGATAATTAGAGACTGTGTGGGGAATGTAGGGATAATGATGAGGGGCTGTGTAGTGGATGATGAGAGGCTGTGTGGGAAATGGAGGGATAATGATGAGGGACTGTGTAGTGGATGATGAGAGGCTGTGTGGGGAATGGGGGGATGATGAGGGGCTGTGTAGTGGATAATGAGAGGCTGTGTGGGGAATGGAGGGATAATGATGAGGGGCTGTGAAGTGGATGATGAGAGGCTGTGTGGGGAATGGAGGGATATTCATGAGGGGCTGTGTAGTGGATGATGAGAGTCTGTGTGGGGAATGGAGAGATAATGATGAGGGGCTGTGTAGTGGATGATAAGAGGCTGTGTGGGGAATGGGGGGATGATGAGGGGCTGTGTGGAGAAGGGGGATGATGAGGGGCTGTGTGGGAGAAGGGGTGATGTGAGAGGCTCTGGGGAGAAGGGGGTGATGAGGGGATGAGAGGCTGTGTGGGTGATGATGAGGGGCTGAGGGTGGAGATGGGGTTGATGAGGGGCTGTTGGGGGATGAGGAGATGTGGGTGCTGAGGGGCTGCGTGGGGAATGGGGGGATTTATTGTGTGGGGAGAATTGGAGTGGGGATGGGGGGATTAAATGTGTGAGGGAGATATGAGGGCACAAAATGAAAATCAAAGGGGGAGATGGGGGGCATGTATGAGGAAACTGTACAGGGGAATGGGTTGGCATATATGAAGAAACAGTAAGGGGGAATGAGGGGAAGTATGAGGAAACATGTATGAGGGTGATGGGATGTGTGCAGACACAGTATGGGGAGTTAGGTGAGCAGGTAGTATAGAAAGTGAGGGGGTAAATATATGAGGAGACAGTATGGTGAACAGGAGGGATGTGAGATGAGACAGTATGAGGAGGGAGGGGAATAGTGTAAGGAGACTGTATGGGGGAGAAAAGTGAGTGGAAACAGATTAGAAACTGAGTAGTGGGGGCGTAGCATGGAGGGACAGTATAAGGGCACAGCCAGGAGGGGACAATATACAAAGGAGGGGAGTGTGATGTGAGAGTACAGTATAAATGCTGGGCCCTATAGGGGGGACACAGTATGAGAGGACAGTGTGAAGAGGGGGCCGGTATGGAAAGGAGACATCAGTGTGAAGAGCATGTACCATAAGAGGGACAGTGTGGGGGTCATATTTTGTGCAGACAATAATAGCGAGGGTAAATTTTTTATTCAGGAGCATTATAATGACACTTTTATCTTTAAGGGCATCATGTGGAGATTTTCTGCAAAAGAGCGGAGAAGATGGAAGTCTGCAGAGACGGCTGTGGATGAGAAAACTCATCATGGGATCTGGACAAGATGAAGAAAAGAAGAATGGCTCTAGAGATGACATCATCTATAAGGTACCTGGATGTAAATGTTATTTGTGATACTAACTAATTCTCATGTTTTTATTTATGTTAGGAGCATTAAAGGGGATGTCCAGGTTTGTTATCGGTCTGCAGTCATTCTTTGTGACTGCAGACTTCTGAGTTCTCATAGTGCGCCCTGCACGCTGCAGGATACATGCAGTCACGTGCTGACTAGACATGTGTGGCCTCACTCAATGAAAATGAACTGGGCGAGGCCGGGCACGTCTAGTCGGAATGTGGTCAGAAGTATACAAATCACATGCTTGTGCTGACATGACTGTTCACCGGCAAGGGTGAATCCTAAAAGTGTGCAGTGCATGTGTTGTGAGAATTCAGAAGTCTGCAATGTCAGGATTCAGCTCTGAAGGTTCCAGTAGTCGTCACATGGACACTTCACTCACATGTGATTTTCATACTTGTGGTCCTGTGACAACGAGCTTCTCTTCTGCTTCTCTCAGTTTTTCACTGAATATTGAGAGCATTAGGGAGAGCGGCTCGTCGGTACCTGAATAAGTGCACAAATCGCATATGTCCTGTGGGGAGCCAAACTGAACTCTTGCCCCGGGTGCCAGAAATGCTAGATACACCTCTGCCACATATCATGCTTCAAACATAAAGATACCAAATGTAAATTTTTGGTGAAGAATCAACAAGTGGAACAGGATTGTGAAGTTGAACAACATTTATTGGTTATTTTACATTTTTGGGGAAATTCAAAAACTGAAAAGTGGGGCGTGCAATATTATTTGGCCCCTTTACTTTCAGTGCAGCAAACTCACTCCAGAAGTTCATTGTGGATCTCTGAATGATCCAATGTTGTCCTAAATGCCTAATGATGATAAATATAATCCACCTGTGTGTAATCAAGTCTCCGTATAAATGCACCTGCTCTGTAATAGTCTCAGGGTTCTGTTTGAAGCACAGAGAGCATTATGAAGACCAAGGAACACAACAGGCAGGTCCGTGATACTGTTGTGGAGAAGTTTAAAGCTGGATTTGGATACAAAATGATTTCCAAAATTTAAACATCCCAAGGAGCACTGTGCAAGCGATCATATTGAAATGGAAGGAGTATCATACCACTGCAAATCTACCAAGACCCGGCCGTCCCTCTAAACTTTCATCTCAAACAAGGAGAAGACTGATCAGAGATGCAGCCAAGAGGCCCATGATCACTCTGGATGAACTGCAGAGATCTACAGCTGAGGTGGGACAGTCTGTCCATAGGACAACAATCAGTCGCACACTGCACAAATCAGGCCTTTATGGAAGAGTGGAAAGAAGAAAGTAATTTCCCAAAGATATCCATAAAAAGTGTTGTTTAAAGTTTGCAACAAGCCACCTGGGAGACAAACCAAACATGTGGAAGAGGATGCTCTGGTCAGATGAAACCAAAATCGAAATTTTTGGCAACAACACCAAACGATATGTTTGGCGTAAAGGCAACACAGCTCATTACCCTGAACACACAATCCCCACTGTCAAACATGGTGGTGGCAACATCATGGTTTGGGCCTGCTTTTCTTCAGCAGGGACAGGGAAGATGGTTAAAATTGATGGGAAGATGGAATGAGCCAAATACAGGACCATTCTTGAAGAAAACCTGTTGGAGTCTGCAAAAGACCTGAGACTGGGACAGAGATTTGTCTTCCAACAAGACAATGATCCCAAACATAAGGCAAAATCTACAATGGAATGGTTCACAAATAAACGTATCCAGGTGTTAGAATGGCCAAGTAACAGTCCAGACCACAATCCAATTGAGAATCTGTGGAAAGAGCTGAAAACTGCTGTTCACAAACGATCTCCATCAATCCTCTCTGAGCTCGAGCTGTTTGCCAAGGAAGAATGGACAAGAATTTCAGTCTCTCGATGTACAAAACTGATAGAGACATACCCCACGCGACTTGCAGCTGCAATCGCAGCAAAAGGTGGCGCAACAAAGTATTAAGTTAAAGGGCCTGAATAATATTGCACGACCCACTTTTCATTTTTTGAATTTCCACAAAATTTAAAATAACAAATAAATTTTCCTTTTTGTAATTTTTAAAATGTAAGAACTTATAATTTACAGTTCTGGCAAAAATTAAGAGACCACTGCAAAATGTTCAGTTCGTCTGATTTTTCTCTTTATAGGTATTTTTCAGTATACAATGTAAATTTTTCTTTTCTACTATGTAATTGTCTAAGGGTCACTTCCGTCTGTCCTTCCTTCTGTCACGGATATTCATTGGTCGCGGCCTCTGTCATGGAAATCCAATTCGCTGATTGGTCGCGGCAAAACAGCCACGACCAATCAGCGACGGGCACAGTCTGGAAGAAAATGGCCGCTCCTTCCTCCCCTCAGTCAATGCCCGCTCCATACTCCCCTCCAGTCTGCCCTCACACAGGGTTAAGGGCTGCGCTAATGGACCGCGTTATGCCACGGTGTAACGCACTCCATTAACGCTGCTATTAACCCTGTGTGACCAACTTTTTTACTATTGATGCTGCCTATGCACACAGGGCCAGGACTTCAACGGAGGGTGAGTATATGTTTATTTTTTATTTTAAGTCTATATACTACGTGGCTCTGTGCTGTATACTCTGTCGCTGTGCAATATAATATGTGGCTGGGCAATATACTACGTGGCTGGGCAATATACTACGTGGCTGGGCAATATACTACGTGGCTGGGCAATATACTACTTGGCTGGGAAATATACTATGTACTACGTGGCTGGGCAATATACTACGTCGCTGGGCAATATACTACGTTGCTGGGCAATATACTTCATGGCTGGGCAATATACTATGTGGCTCTGTGCTGTATACTCTGTCGCTGTGCAATATACTATGTGGCTGGGCAATATACTACGTGACTGGGCAATATACTATGTGACTGGGCAATATACTATGTGGCTCTGTGCTGTATACTCTGTCGCTGTGCAATATACTATGTGGCTGGGCAATATACTACGTGACTGGGCAATATACTACGTGACTGGGCAATATACTACGTGGCTGGGCAATATACTACGTGGGCTGTGCAATATACTACGTGGACATGCATATTCTAGAATACCCAATGCGTTAGAATCGGGCCACCATCTAGTATTCTATAAACTTCTGACAAATGTCTCCGAATTTCCAAGCAATACATTTTGTATTTTTTTTCTGAAAAGGAGAAAATGTCAAAATGACAAAAAAAACAGTGCTTTTAGACCTCAAATAATGCAAAGAAATCAAGTTCATAATCATTTAGAAACAGCAATACTAATGTTTTAACTGAGGAAGAGTTCAGAAATCAATATGTTGTGGAATAACCATGATTTTAATCACAGCTTTCATGCGTCTTGGCATACTTTCCACCAGTCTTTCACACTGCTTCTGGCGCAAAAATTTAAGCAGTTTTTCTTTGTTTGATGGCTTGTGATTATCCATCATCCTCTTGATTCCATTCCAGAGGTTTTCAATGGGGTTCAGGTCTGGAGATTGGGCTGTCCATGACTAAGTTTTGATGTGGTGGTCTCTTAATTTTTGCCAGAGCTATATATATAATATATTATTTTTTCCCCCTAAAATACAAAGGAAATGTGCCATCTTTAACTTTAGGCCTTTTACAGATCATTTTATCTTCAACATGTTTAACTGTTCACAATAACAGTAATTTTGACAAGGGGTGCCCAAACTTTTACATGTCACTGTAATGAAAGTTGCTACTACTTACATATCTGCAAATGTCCTCAATCCATGAGAAAAACATGTCTAAATTGAAGGTAGAGATAAATTGTACATACTCACTAGCGTACATGTGTAATGATATGGCTATATAATAAGTTGTGACTAATTATAATAGCAGTCTCTACTGAATTTTTTTCCGTATATTACAGCTGATTCCTGTTAGTCCTCTGTCATAAATGTGTTGTGAATTTGCAGCATGTGTAAGGCTAGGAACCCACTGTGAATATGGAATATCAGATGCATATGCTCAGGTGGTATAAGATCTACAATGGCCACAGTCAGGATGGATGCCTATTAGAAATGAAACAATCCATCAGTGCAGGATCAGTTTTGAGTTGAATTTCATGAAATTTGTCTTTATACAAACTGCCTATATACTGTGCCTGTATACACACTGCTGTAGCATCAGAGAGTGGGTTAATGATATTTTGCATGGCCGCGTGGGGAACACATGCAGCTGTTCGTTTTATAGGGAGCTGCTTTCTGCTTTCTATCAAATTAAAAAGGGCCCAAGTGGTTTTATATTTGCAGAAGAGGGGTCCCGTCTATTTTGCTCTCAGTTCTTTGTCTGAGATCACATGGAAGGAGAATTTTTTTTAGATCTGTGCACTACCTTTGGGGTAATGTGGCCCAGAGCCATGGTGCACTGCTTTGCAGTGTGACTGTTGTGGGGCGCCTGGGTTGTTCTCCCTGCTGGCAGGATGTCGCTGGGGTGCTGGTCGCTGCACTTCCCTATGCCTGACAGGTTTGGGAACAACTGAGGGGGTCACTGATGTGGGAATAACTTTTTACAGTCTGATCAAAATGGTAGCTAAAGACCTTACATTCAGTTTAGCAAAATTTGCTTAGCTGTAACAGAGCAATATATTTTGACTAGATGGTGGCCCGATTCTAATGCATCGAGTATTCTAGAATATGTATGTCCACGTAGTATATTGCCCAGCCACGTAGTATATTGCCCAGCCATGTAGTATATTGCCCAGCCACATAGTATATTGCCCAGTCACGTAGTATATTGCCCAGCCACATAGTATATTGCCCAGTCACATAGTATATTGCCCAGCCACGTAGTATATTGCCCAGCTTGCCCAGTCACATAGTATATTGCCCAGCCACGTAGTATATGGCCCAGCCACGTAGTTCATGTATTATATTGCCCAGTGACATAGTATATTGCCCAGATTGCCCAGTCACATAGTATATTGGCCAGCCACGTAGTATACAGCACAGAGCCACGTAGTATACAGCACAGAGCCACGTAGTATACAGCACAGAGTCACGTAGTATACAGCACAGAGCCACGTAGTATACGGCACAGAGCCACATAGTATACAGCACAGAGCCACGTAGTATACAGCACAGAGCCACGTAGCATACAGCAGAGGTGTCAAACTGCATTCCTCGAGGGCTGCAAACAGGCCATGTTTTCAGGATTTCCTTAGTATTGCACAGGTGATGGAATCATTCTGTGCAGGTGATTAAATTATCACCTGTGCAACACAAGGAAATCCTGAAAACATGACCTGTTTGCAGCCCTCGAGGAATGCAGTTTGACACCTCTGGTATACAGCACAGAGCCACGTAGTATACAGCACAGAGCCACGTAGTATACAGCACAGAGCCACGTAGTATACAGCACAGTCACGTAGTATACAGCACAGAGCCACGTAGTATATTGCCCAGAGCCATGTAGTATATTGCCCAGTCACGTAGTATACAGCACAGAGACACGTAGTATACAGCACAGAGCCATGTAGTATATTGCCCAGTCACGTATTATACAGCACAGAGCCACGTAGCATACTGCCCCATCACGTAGTATACTGCCCAGTCACGTAGTATACAGCACAGTCACGTAGTATACAGCACAGTCACGTAGTATGCACCATATCCCTGTTAAAAAAAAGAATTAAAATAAAAAATAGTTACTTACTCACCTCCTGGAGCCTCCGGATCGACGCGGCCAGTTCCCGATGCTTGTCGCGCGCTCCGGTCTGAAGATTGCATTGCGGTCTCATGAGATGATGACGTAGCGGTCTTGCGAGACCATACGTCATCATCTCACGAGACCGCAATGCATGCAGCGGTCACCGGGGCGTCGCGCGGAGCGGGAAAGGCCGGTTCCTGATCTGGGGGGGGGCCACCGGAGGGTGAGTATGTAACTTTTTTTATTTTTTTAAATTATTTTTAACCTTAGATATTTTTACTATTCACGCTGCATAGGCAGCATGAATAGTAAAAAGGTGGTCACACAGGGTTAATAGCAGCGTTAACCGAGTGCGTTACACTGCGGTCAATGCTGCCATTAACCCTGTGTGAGCGCTGACCGGAGGGGAGTATGCGGACGCTGGACACTGACTGCGGGGAGGATGGAGCGGCCACTTTCTTCCGGACTGTGGCCGTCGCTGATTGGTCGCGGCAGCCATGACAGGCAGCTGCCGAGACCAATCAGCGAATGAATAACCGTGACAGACAGACAGACAGAAGGACAGATGGAAGTGACCCTTAGACAATTATATAGTAGACTAGACTGTGGCCCGATTCTAACGCATCGGGTATTCTAGAATATGCATGTCCCTGTAATATATGGACAATGATGATTCCAGAATTCGCGGCAGACTGTGCCCGTCGCTGATTGGTCGAGGCAACCTTTATGACATCGTCGCCATGGCAACCATTATGACATCATCGTCGCTGTGCCCGTTGCTGATTGGTCGAGGCCTGGCGGCCTCGACCAATCAGACGCGGGATTTCTACGTCCTTTATGACATCATCGTCGCTGTGCCCGTTGCTGATTGGTCGAGGCCTGGCGGCCTCGACCAATCAGAGACGCGGGATTTCTACGTCGATGCTGTGCCGGTCTCTGATTGGTCGAGGCCTGGCGGCCTCGACCAATCAGAGAGCCGGGATTTCCAGGACAGACAGACAGACAGACAGACAGACAGACGGAAAAACCCTTAGACAATTATATATATAGATGTGCAAGGCATGTCTTTTTCTACATTTAAGTTCTAAAATAAAAATTTATACTGCATGGTATATAAAAAATTTTTATGGTTACTGTTGGTGTAGGAAAGCTCAGTCTTCTGCACTTTCCCATAGTGTTAAACAAATGGTGTTGAAGCACATATGAGCAAGAAGAATACATTTCTGTTCTTCATCTGGGAATGGGGGCCTACTCTTCTCTAGCTCCAGAGAGTTGGATTTAAAAATCAGGACCCGGAAACTGAACTGTCTTCATAAGTTTTCACAGTACAGATCTATTTTTGTCTTGAATTGCTGCACTAAGGGTTGCATGAAAATTATTATGTAGAAACAATTTTTGTATCTTAAAAAAAAAAAGAAAGAGTACCGTAATGGGTTCTAACATAACTCCTACCTAAGCCAATCTTTTTATGACAATGATTGAAGAGGACATCGATTATTCTTACACACCATTTTATGATTTTACTGATATTTTCTGTATTTGTTATCTATCTATATTTACATATATATATATATATATATATATATATATGTACATACAAATATATATACATACAAATGTTCAATACATTCTTTGATTACCGTACATTATTTCTGATGCCCCTGAATTACAGCTCACCTCTCATGTTGATACCTCACAAATAGATTCTTTCTGACATCATGGTCCTAAGGAAACCAATAGACTCTTTGTCCACAGAACTTGACTTTAATAGTTTACTATTATTCAGCAGTAGCCGTCATAATGCTACCAAAAATTCCTTACAATGATCACAATTTAAAGGGATTAATTGAATAGTTAGCCATAATACGACCAAATTCACAAGACAAAATTAAATGTCAGACAGATTTCGAGAGAAGGGCTGCCATACTACTTGTTATGATGTGAACAAATTATTTCCCCACTAAGATTAGAAGATCACAGCAGATTCAGGCACATTATTTGTCTTTTATCATTGTGTACCAGCCCTTGTTGCCCAAAATGCATAACCAATTACAGAAACACTGGTCTATATTATCCCAATCTCATCCACAAGTGCAAGAATTTCAATCACCTCTTTTCATGTGTTATATCACATATAAAGATAAGAGATTGAGAATTTTATATGATTTACTAGTAAAAGCAGATATAGGCCCACAAAAGCTAAAAGGGAATCTGTTAGTACGATTAACCTTCCTAAGACGTCTATAAGGGCATGTAGGTCATAGGAAGTTGAGTAAAATGATTTCTTGATATGTGAGATCAGTTGTCTTAATATGTAAATTAGCTGTGAAGATCTATGGGCCAGACATATATCTCCCAGAGAATCTGCCTCCACTAATATTTTTAAATGAGCTATGTTACCAGTGTGAGATGTGTCATTGCTGACAGTCTGCTATCCTGATCTACATGTGTCACACTGGTAATGCCCCTGTAGCTCCAGCATCACGGCACACTTCCTTTTTCCCCGGCAGAAATGCCAACTTACACACTGCTGTAGCTTCCATCCTGCACTCCCTCCTCCCTATCCTGCTTCTGTTACGCAGGGTCTGCACACAGCTTGTAGATCCCCGGGCACAGTGCTTAAGGCATGCACACACCCTGCCCTCTTAAATGGACAGTGAACATCATCCTAAAGTGTCCCCACCCAATGCCTGAGAGACACTTATTATTTAAGGCACCTCCACCTGATGAGAGGTGCCTGAGCAACATGGTTAGTCTGTTCCCAACACGCTTGCTAGTTGTCAGGTCCCCAGTACCCACTGGTCAGTTTACCTACCCTGTAACAGTTTGTCCGTATTTGCTTTTTGTCCCTGTATTCCATCCATGTCTGCCTCCACCAGCCAGCCTGTATATCAGTTGTGCCTGCGAGCACCTCCCTGACTGTACATCAGCCATGCCAGGCTGTATATCAGCTGTATCTGCTTGCACCAGCCATGCCAGTCAACATACCATCCCAACCTGCCTGCACCTGCTGTTACATTCAGTATACCAGCCATACTTGCCGTGCCAATCTGTATACCAGCTGCACCTGACTTCACCTGCTGTGCCAGTTTGTAAATCAGCCGTATCTACCCACACCGGCTGTACAAGTCTTAACTTGCTGTGTCTCCCAGTGTTCTTGTCATGCCTGCCTGTTCTTGTCAAGTCTATCTAGTCTTGGCTATTCCATCTACCTACCCTTTGACGTCAGCTGCATGCATCCGAGGTCTGTCCTATTGTAGCATGTGGCTATCCCCACCATCAGGGGCTCTAGCAAAATGTCAGGTGTTCACCTAGTCACAAGGCTCTCCTTGGATCAAGGCACAGTGGTTCCACCACCACGTTACATCCCCTATCATTTAAAATAAGCACTGGAGGCAGATTCTCAGAGAGATCTATGTCCGGCCCATAGATCTTAACACTTCAATGCATTTTTTTATTCGTTTTGGTGCGGTTTTTGTGCAGTTTTTATGCGTTTTTGTATGTGTTTTTGAAAGCTAAATAAAAGATGTATTATTGAACAATAAAAAAAAGATTTGTGATGTCATTATTGTCCAACCTCTTCTTTTACATTTGTCCAACCCACACTCCATTACACACACAGATAGACAGATAGATGATAGATGAGATGGATAGACAGATCTACATATAGATAGATCTATAGATGCATACATCTATCTATTCATATATCTATCTATAGATATATCTGGATAGATATAGCTATTGATAGATGTATGTATAGTGTAGGGTGCGTGTCCACTGTTGTGAATTCTGTTGTCGAACTCCGTCCTGTGGTCGTGAATGGTACTTCAGCGAGTTCTGTCCATAGACTCCCTCTGGTGGCTGTGAGTGAAGCTGCTGCTTCTGAGGTTCCTTTCACAGGTGACGTGGTTTATCCTTTGGTTGGCTGCTCTATTTAACTCCACTCAGATCGTTACTCCATGCCAGCTGTCAATGTTCCTGCATTGGTTCAGTTCGCTCTTGGATCTTTCTGGTGACCTGTCTTCTCCAGCAGAAGCTAAGTTCCTGATAGTTATTATTCGTTCATTGTTTCCTTGTCCAGCTGGTTATCATGATTTTGTCTTGCTAGCTGGAAGCTCTGGGATGCAGAGTGGCATCTCCGCACCGTTAGTCGGTGCGGAGGTCTTTTTGCACACTCTGCGTGGTTTTTTGTAGTTTTTTGTGTTGACCGCAAAGATACCTTTCCTATCCTCTGTCTGTTTAGTAAGTCTGGCCTCCGTTTGCTGAAACCTGTTTCATTTCTGCGTTTGTGACTTTCATCTTTACTCACAGTCAATATATGTGGGGTGCTGCCTTTTCCTTTGGGGAATTTCTCTGAGGCAAGGTAGGCTTTATTTTCTATCTCTAGGGCTAGCTAGCTCTTAGGCTGTGAAGAGGCATCTAGGGAGAATCAGTAACGCTCCACGGCTATTTCTAGTTGTTGTGATAGGATTAGGGCCTGCGGTCAGCAGAGCTCCCACATCCCAGAGCTTGTCCTGTGTGAGTTTAACTATCAGGTCGTGCCGGGTGCTCCTAACCACCAGGTCATAACAGTACAGCTGGCCCAAAGTATTAATGCATCTCAATAGAGGGATAAGAGAAGTTCTGAGACCATTTTTTTCTTTGCACTGTGTTTTGTCTTTCTTTTCCCCTAAACCTTTGGGTGGTTCAGGACACAGGTGTAGATACGGACATTCAAGGTCTGTCCTCTTGTGTGGATCATCTCACTGCAAGGGTACAAAACATTCAAGATTTTGTGGTTCAGAATCCTATGTTAGAGCCTAGAATTCCTATTCCTGATTTATTTTCTGGGGATAGATCTAAGTTTCTGAATTTCAAAAATAATTGTAAACTGTTTCTAGCTTTGAAACCCCGCTCCTCTGGTGACCCCGTTCAACAAGTAAAAATCATTATTTCTTTGTTGCATGGTGACCCTCAAGACTGGGCATTTTCCCTTGCGCCAAGAGATCCTGCATTGCGTGATGTTGATGCGTTATTTCTGGCGCTTGGATTGCTTTATGATTAACCAAATTCAGTGGATCAGGCAGAGAAAATCTTGCTGGCTTTGTGTCAGGGTCAGGATGAAGCGGAGGAGTACTGTCAGAAGTTTAGAAAGTGGTCTGTGCTTACTCAGTGGAATGAGTGTGCCCTGGCGGCAATTTTCAGAAAGGGTCTTTCTGAAGCCCTTAAGGATGTCATGGTGGGATTTCCCACGCCTGCTGGTCTGAATGAGTCTATGTCCTTGGCCATTCAGATCGATCGGCGCTTGCGTGAGCGCAAAGCTGTGCACCATCTGGCGGTATTCTCTGAGCATAGGCCTGAGCCTATGCAGTGTGATAGGACTTTGACCAGAGCTGAATGGCAAGAACACAGACGTCGGAATGGGCTGTGTTTTTACTGTGGTGAATCCACTCATGCTATCTCCGATTGTCCGAAGCGCACTAAGCGGTTCGCTAGGTCTGCCACCATTGGTAAGGTACAGTCTAAATTTCTTTTGTCCGTTACTCTGATTTGCTCTCTGTCGTCCTATTCTGTTATGACATTTGTGGATTCAGGCGCTGCCCTGAATTTGATGGACTTGGAGTTTGCCAGGCGCTGTGGTTTTTTCTTGGAGCCCTTGCAGTTTCCTATTCCATTGAGAGGAATTGATGCTACGCCTTTGGCCAAGAATAAGCCTCAGTACTGGACTCAATTGACCATGTGCATGGCTCCTGCACATCAGGAGGATATTCGCTTTTTGGTGTTACATAATCTGCATGATGTGGTCGTTTTGGGGTTGCCACGGCTACAGGTCCATAATCCAGTGTTAGATTGGAAATCTATGTCTGTGTCCGGCTGGGGTTGTCAGGGGGTACATGGTGATGTTCCATTGTTGTCAATTTCGCCTTCCACTCCTTCTGAAGTCCCTGAGTTTTTGTCAGATTACCGGGATGTATTTGAAGAGCCCAAATCCGGTGCCCTACCTCCTCATAGGGATTGCAATTGTGCTATTAATTTGATTCCTGGTAGCCAGAGCACGCCGCTATGCGGAGTTATATAAAGGAATCCTTGGAGAAGGGTCATATTCGCCCGTCGTCGTCACCATTAGGAGCAGGGTTCTTTTTGTGGCCAAGAAGGATGGCTCTTTGAGACCTTGTATTGATTACCGCCTTCTTAATAAGATCACAGTCAAATTTCAGTATCCTTTGCCGCTGCTGTCTGATTTATTTGCTCGGATTAAGGGGGCTAGTTGGTTCACCAAGATAGATCTTCGAGGGGCGTATAATCTTGTGCGAATTAAACAGGGCGATGAATGGAAAACAGCATTTAATACGCCCGAGGGCCATTTTGAGTACCTGGTTATGCCATTCGGTAGAGTTGAGCGACCTTGACCTTTTTAGAGTCGAGCCGGGTTTCGCGAAACCCGACTATCTCAAAAGTCGGGTCGAGTGAAATCGGCCGATTATGGCGAAAAGTCGGGATCGACCGAAACACGAAACCCAATGCAAGTCAATGGGGCAGCATAGTCGGCAGTGAGTGGGGGCCAGGAAAACATCTACACTGCCCATTTTAATGGCAAAAACATCCATTCTTCTTAATGAAGCTTGTCAAGCGTAATTTACCTTATAATAATTGGAAGGCATTTGAAATTGGGGGTCATTTGGCTAAAGTTGTGTGGGGTAGGGCTGGTTCAAGTAATTAGTGGGCCCAGGAAATCTGGACCACGTCACGGCAGTGGAGCAGGGAGAGGTAAGTATTTCAACTTTGCAAGTGCTGTGATCCTGAGCAAGCAGGGGGGGCCCACTTGTTGGCATTGGCACTGGCACAGGGCCCCTCAAAGTACAGCGGTGTGTTTGCACGGCGGGGGCGCCTCCCACCGGCAGCAAAACTTTTGCGTACTATGAGAGGCCCTGTGCCAGTGACGTCGCCAACTAGTATTCCTCCCCCCACCTGATGAAGGAACATGCACTTTCATCTGCACCTTCCTCTTTGTCCCCGTGTAAGGTGGTATGGTATGCGGGAAGAGCAACCTGACTTTCAGCAGGGTCACAATGTTGTTGTGTAGCATGCACGGGGAATGTTGCGTTATGGGTCAATGTACCAGCAGACTCATCTATCACTGGCTGGGCAATGGGCACGATGAAGTGGAAACACAGATATAGGCCCGAAGAATAAAGTGGGCTAAATGCAGTTCAAAATTGGTAACACAGGAATAACCAGGGGGCATTGCAGTGGAGGACAACTGGAATGAGAGGCTGACACAGAGAGTAGGGCCAAATCAGTAAGTAGTCGAAATGCAGTTCAAAATTGGCAACCGTAGTAAACAGGCGGCACAGCTTTGTTCAGTGGAGGAGAACAGCAAGGAGTGGCAGACACCGATAGTAGGCCCCAACCCAACTAGTAGGCCAAATGCAGTCTAACATTAACAACTACTTAACGAGAGCCTGAAAATGGAATTTCAGGACAGGAAACCAGGAGAACAGCAAGGAGTGGCAGACACCGATAGTAGGCCCCAAACCAACTAGTACGCCAAATGCAGTTGTTCCATTTAACCACAATTTAATGAGAGCCTGAAGATAGAAGCTCAGGAAAGGCAACCTGGGGAACACCTTGGAGTGTAACACACCATCTCTCTCCACCCCATACCCATTTTGTAGGCCTAATGCAGTGTACTTTTCTACAACTACTAAACGAGAGTCGGAAGACCGAAGCAATGGCAAGGAAACCTGGGGAACACCTTGGAGTGTAACACACCATCTCTCTCCACCCCATACCCAATTTGTAGGCCTAATGCAGTGTAGTTTCCAAGAACTACTAAACGAGAGCCGGAAGATCGAAGCTCAGGAAAGGCAACCTGGGGAACACCTTGGAGTGTAACACACCCTCTCTCTACACCCCATACCCAATTTGAAGGCCTAATGCAGTGTAGTTTCCAAGAACTACTAAACGAGAGCTGGAAGATCGAAGCTCAGGAAAGGCAACCTGGGGAACACCTTGGAGTGTAACACACCCTCTCTCTACACCCCATACCCAATTTGAAGGCATAATGCAGCGTAGTTTCCAACAACTACTAAACGAGAGCCGGAAGATCGAAGCTCAGGAAAGGCAACCTGGGGAACACCTTGGAGTGTAACAAACCCTCTCTCTACACCCCATACCCAATTTGTAGGCCTAATGCAGCGTAGTTTCCGACAACTACTAAACGAGAGCATGAAGATCGAAGCTCAGGAAAGGCAACCTGGGGAACACCTTGGAGTGTAACACACCCTCTCTCTACACCCCATACCCAATTTGAAGGCCTAATGCAGTGTAGTTTCCAAGAACTACTAAACGAGAGCCGGAAGATCGAAGCTCAGGAAAGGCAACCTGGGGAACACCTTGGAGTGGAACACACCATCTCTCTACACCCCATACCCAATTTGAAGGCCTAATGCAGCGTAGTTTCCAACAACTACTAAACGAGAGCCGGAAGATCGAAGCTCAGGAAAGGCAACCTGGGGAACACCTTGGAGTGTAACACAACGTCTCTCTATACCACGGAAGGGCTGATTCTTAGGAAGGAAGGCTGTTGGAAATAAGCATTGCACGTCCGAGGGTGATTATATTCTTATTAGGTATATACTCACCCTCGGACGCGCCCTGCTTCTTTATTTGGAATGAATGTTTATTTGCAATGTGGTGTTGACTTTCTCTATTATTTTGGTAATTAATGATTTTATTATTTTCATTGTTTTGCATCTTCTCGGCAATAATATAAAGAAGACGCGACAGGACAACACTCGGTGGATGCCATATCTGTGTTTTCAATTTAAAAAACCTTTCAGTTAACTACTTGCAGGAGAAAGTAATTGTAGCTGGTGGCCATTTTTAGTACTGTACCAGATTTTAGTTGTGTGTTTGTTTTTAATGTTAAAATGTCTGCATTTGATATCTCACCAGTATTTTCTTTTTTATAAGCAAAATACTTTTTTTTTTATTTTATGATGTTGGTTCAAGGGGTACACGGGCAGCAGTAGACAGGTCAGTGGAGGCCTAGTGGAAGGAGGGACCGCAGACAGGCTTCGAAGCCCTAACATAATAAATTGGGCTGCCTGTAGGCAATTTAAAATTGGTTCCAGGGGAACACGGGCAGCAGTAGACAGGTCAGTGGAGGCCTAGAGGAAGGAGGGACCGCAGATGCGCCAATGTTTCCCCCATACCAAATTTGTAGGCCTAATGCAGTGTAGTTTCCAAGAACTACTAAACGAGAGCCGGAAGATCGAAGCTCAGGAAAGGCAACCTGGGGAACACCTTGGAGTGTAACACACCCTCTCTCTACACCCCATACCCAATTTGAAGGCCTAATGCAGCGTAGTTTCCAACAACTACTAAACGAGAGCCGGAAGATCGAAGCTCAGGAAAGGCAACCTGGGGAACACCTTGGAGTGTAACAAACCCTCTCTCTACACCCCATACCCAATTTGTAGGCCTAATGCAGCATAGTTTCCGACAACTACTAAACGAGAGCATGAAGATCGAAGCTCAGGAAAGGCAACCTGGGGAACACCTTGGAGTGTAACACACCCTCTCTCTACACCCCATACCCAATTTGAAGGCCTAATGCAGTGTAGTTTCCAAGAACTACTAAACGAGAGCCGGAAGATCGAAGCTCAGGAAAGGCAACCTGGGGAACACCTTGGAGTGTAAAACACCCTCTCTCTACACCCCATACCCAATTTGAAGGCCTAATGCAGCGTAGTTTCCAACAACTACTAAATGAGAGCCGGAAGATCGAAGCTCAGGAAAGGCAACCTGGGGAACACCTTGGAGTGTAACACACCCTCTCTCTACACCCCATACCCAATTTGAAGGCCTAATGCAGTGTAGTTTCCAAGAACTACTAAACGAGAGCTGGAAGATCGAAGCTCAGGAAAGGCAACCTGGGGAACACCTTGGAGTGTAACACACCCTCTCTCTACACCCCATACCCAATTTGAAGGCATAATGCAGCGTAGTTTCCAACAACTACTAAACGAGAGCCGGGAGATCGAAGCTCAGGAAAGGCAACCTGGGGAACACCTTGGAGTGTAACAAACCCTCTCTCTACACCCCATACCCAATTTGTAGGCCTAATGCAGCGTAGTTTCCGACAACTACTAAACGAGAGCATGAAGATCGAAGCTCAGGAAAGGCAACCTGGGGAACACCTTGGAGTGTAACACACCCTCTCTCTACACCCCATACCCAATTTGAAGGCCTAATGCAGTGTAGTTTCCAAGAACTACTAAACGAGAGCCGGAAGATCGAAGCTCAGGAAAGGCAACCTGGGGAACACCTTGGAGTGGAACACACCATCTCTCTACACCCCATACCCAATTTGAAGGCCTAATGCAGCGTAGTTTCCAACAACTACTAAACGAGAGCCGGAAGATCGAAGCTCAGGAAAGGCAACCTGGGGAACACCTTGGAGTGTAACACAACGTCTCTCTACACCACGGAAGGGCTGATTCTTAGGAAGGAAGGCTGTTGGAAATAAGCATTGCGCGTCCGAGGGTGATTATATTCTTATTAGGTATATACTCACCCTCGGACGCGCCCTGCTTCTTTATTTGGAATGAATGTTTATTTGCAATGTGGTGTTGACTTTCTCTATTATTTTGGTAATTAATGATTTTATTATTTTCATTGTTTTGCATCTTCTCGGCAATAATATAAAGAAGATGCGACAGGACAACACTCGGTGGATGCCATATCTGTGTTTTCAATTTAAAAAACCTTTCAGTTAACTACTTGCAGGAGAAAGTAATTGTAGCTGGTGGCCATTTTTAGTACTGTACCAGATTTTAGTTGTGTGTTTGTTTTTAATGTTAAAATGTCTGCATTTGATATCTCACCAGTATTTTCTTTTTTATAAGCAAAATACTTTTTTTTTTATTTTATGATGTTGGTTCAAGGGGTACACGGGCAGCAGTAGACAGGTCAGTGGAGGCCTAGTGGAAGGAGGGACCGCAGACAGGCTTCGAAGCCCTAACATAATAAATTGGGCTGCCTGTAGGCAATTTAAAATTGGTTCCAGGGGAACACGGGCAGCAGTAGACAGGTCAGTGGAGGCCTAGAGGAAGGAGGGACCGCAGATGCGCTAATGTTTCCCCCATACCAAATTTGTAGGCCTAATGCAGTGTAGTTTCCAAGAACTACTAAACGAGAGCCGGAAGATCGAAGCTCAGGAAAGGCAACCTGGGGAACACCTTGGAGTGTAACACACCCTCTCTCTACACCCCATACCCAATTTGAAGGCCTAATGCAGCGTACTTTCCAACAACTACTAAACGAGAGCCGGAAGATCGAAGCTCAGGAAAGGCAACCTGGGGAACACCTTGGAGTGTAACAAACCCTCTCTCTACACCCCATACCCAATTTGTAGGCCTAATGCAGCATAGTTTCCGACAACTACTAAACGAGAGCATGAAGATCGAAGCTCAGGAAAGGCAACCTGGGGAACACCTTGGAGTGTAACACACCCTCTCTCTACACCCCATACCCAATTTGAAGGCCTAATGCAGTGTAGTTTCCAAGAACTACTAAACGAGAGCCGGAAGATCGAAGCTCAGGAAAGGCAACCTGGGGAACACCTTGGAGTGTAACACACCCTCTCTCTACACCCCATACCCAATTTGAAGGCCTAATGCAGCGTAGTTTCCAACAACTACTAAACGAGAGCCGGAAGATCGAAGCTCAGGAAAGGCAACCTGGGGAACACCTTGGAGTGTAACACACCCTCTCTCTACACCCCATACCCAATTTGAAGGCCTAATGCAGTGTAGTTTCCAAGAACTACTAAACGAGAGCCGGAAGATCGAAGCTCAGGAAAGACAACCTGGGGAACACCTTGAAGTGTAACACAACGTCTCTCTACACCACGGAATGGCTGATTCTTAGGAAGGAAGGCTGTTGGAAATAAGCATTGCGCGTCCGAGGGTGATTATATTCTTATTAGGTATATACTCACCCTCGGACGCGCCCTGCTTCTTTATTTGGAATGAATGTTTATTTGCAATGTGGTGTTGACTTTCTCTATTATTTTGGTAATTAATGATTTTATTATTTTCATTGTTTTGCATCTTCTCGGCAATAATATAAAGAAGACGCGACAGGACAACACTCGGTGGATGCCATATCTGTGTTTTCAATTTAAAAAACCTTTCAGTTAAATACTTGCAGGATAAAGTAATTGTAGCTGGTGGCCATTTTTAGTACTGTACCAGATTTTAGTTGTGTGTTTGTATTTAATGTTAAAATGTCTGCATTTGATATCTCACCAGTATTTTCTTTTTTATAAGCAAAATACCTTTATTTTAATTTTATGATGTTGGTTCAAGGGGTACACGGGCAGCAGTAGACAGGTCAGTGGAGGCCTAGTGGAAGGAGGGACCGCAGACAGGCTTCGAAGCCCTAACATAATAAATTGGCCTGCCTGTAGGCAGTTTAAAATTGGTTCCAGGGGAACACAGGCAGCAGTAGACAGGTCAGTGGAGGCCTAGTGGAAGGAGGGACCGCAGACAGGCTTCGAAGCCCTAACATAATAAATTGGGCTGCCTGTAGGCAATTTAAAATTGGTTCCAGGGGAACACGGGCAGCAGTAGACAGGTCAGTGGAGGCCTAGAGGAAGGAGGGACCGCAGACAGGCTTCGAAGCCCTAACATAATAAATTGGCCTGCCTGTAGGCAGTTTAAAATTGGTTCCAGGGGAACACGGGCAGCAGTAGACAGGTCAGTTGAGGCCTAGTGGAAGGAGGGACCGCAGACAGGCTTCGAAGCCCTAACATAATAAATTGGGCTGCCTGTAGGCAATTTAAAATTGGTTCCAGGGGAACACGGGCAGCAGTAGACAGGTAAGTGGAGGCCTAGTGGAAGGAGGGACCGCAGACAGGCTTCAAAGGCCTAACATAATAAAATGGGCTGGCTGTAGGCAATTTAAAATTGGTTCCAGGGGAACACGGGCAGCAGTAGACAGGTCAGTGGAGGCCTAGTGGAAGGAGGGACCGCAGACAGGCTTCGAAGCCCTAACATAATAAATTGGGCTGCCTGTAGGCAATTTAAAATTGGTTCCAGGGGAACACGGGCAGCAGTAGACAGGTAAGTGGAGGCCTAGTGGAAGGAGGGACCGCAGACAGGCTTCGAAGGCCTAACATAATAAAATGGGCTGGCTGTAGGCAATTTAAAATTGGTTCCAGGGGAACACGGGCAGCAGTAGACAGGTCAGTGGAGGCCTAGTGGAAGGAGGGACCGCAGACAGGCTTCGAAGGCCTAACATAATAAAATGGGCTGGCTGTAGGCAATTTAAAATTGGTTCCAGGGGAACACGGGCAGCAGTAGACAGGTAAGTGGAGGCCTAGTGGAAGGAGGGACCGCAGACAGGCTTCGAAGGCCTAACATAATAAATTGGGCTGCCTGTAGGCAATTTAAAATTGGTTCCAGGGGAAAACGGGCAGCAGTAGACAGGTAAGTGGAGGCCTAGTGGAAGGAGGGACCGCAGACAGGCTTCGAAGGCCTAACATAATAAATTGGGCTGCCTGTAGGCAATTTAAAATTGGTTCCAGGGGAACACGGGCAGCAGTAGACAGGTAAGTGGAGGCCTAGTGGAAGGAGGGACCGCAGACAGGCTTCGAAGGCCTAACGTAATAAAATGGGCTGGCTGTAGGCAATTTACAATTGGTTCCATGGGAACACGGGCAGCAGTAGACAGGTCAGTGGAGGCCTAGTGGAAGGAGTGACGGCAGACAGGCATCAAAGGCCTAACATCATAACATTGGGCTGTTGGCAATTTAAAATTGGTTCCAGGGGTACACGGGCAACAGTGGTCTGGTCAGTGGAAGTCTAGTGGAAGGAGTGACGGCAGACAGGCATCAAAGGCCTAACATAATAACATTTGGCTGTTGGCAATTTAAAATTGGTTCCAGGGGTACACGGGCAACAGTGGTCTGGTCAGTGGAAGTCTAGTGGAAGGAGTGACGGCAGACAGGCTAAGAAGGCCTAACATAACAAAATTGGGCTGGCTGTAGGCAAGTTTAAATTGGTTCCAGGGGAACACGGCCAGCAGTGGCCTGGTCAGTGTAGTTGTAGAAAGAACGGACCGCAGACAGGCTTCGAAGGCCTAACATAACAAAAATGTCAAAACAATGGTATTGTCAGTGCCAGGCATTGAAGGATGTCAGCGCATAGACTAAACATTGGTGAAGCTGTGAGAGATAATTTTGCTAGTGGTAGAGCACTGTTTGAGCTGGGGGGGGAACTGTCTTGTGGCCGGCGGTACAGGCCCAGGGCCCCTCATATTACAATGGTGTGTCTGACGTTGGGTGCGCACCACCACCGCCAGAGACACTTTATTGTACTATGAGGGACCCAGTGGCAGTGCCGTCGACCAAAAGCGGGCACACCCACCTCTTCAGACAAACAGCACTCTCACGGGTGCTGGCGCAAAGTGGCGATACCACGGCCCCGTGTGGGGAGTTTGGCCATTTTGTTAGGAGTAAACATGTCGTATGCTGGACAATCAGGTGCAGAAAATTACGAGATTGGAAAAGTCATTCAGAAGAGTCCACAGGCAAGACCTTTTCATAGGAAAGTTAGGTGTCAGCCGGGCAAGGTGGGGCAAAAGATTTCGAAATCCAGTTGTGGTTCATTTTAATGAAGGTTAGATCATCTACATTTTGGGTAGCCAGACGAGTCCTTTTTTCAGTTAGTATTGAACCTGCAGCACTGAATACTCTTTCTGATAGGACACTAGCTGCCGGGCAAGCAAGCTCCTGCAATGCATATTCTGCCGATTCTGGCCAGGTGTCTAATTTGGATGCCCAGTAATCAAATGGGAATGACGGTTGAGGGAGAACGTCGATAAGGGATGAAAAATAGTTTGTAACCATACTGGACAAATGTTGTCTCCTGTCACTTTGAATTGATGCTGCAGTACCTGTCCTGTCTGCGGTCATAGCAAAATCACTCCACAACCTGGTCAGAAAACCCCTCTGGCCAACGCCACTTCTGATTTCTGCCCCTCTAACACCTCTGGTCTGCTGGTCCCTGGAGCTCGTGTGAGAACGATCACGGGCGCTGTGTGCAGGGAATGCCAGAAGCAAACGGTCAACAAGAGTTGATTGTTTTGTTGCTAATATTAGTTCCAAGTTCTCATGTGGCATAATATTTTGCAATTTGCCTTTATAGCGAGGATCAAGGAGGCAGGCCAACCAGTAATCGTCATCGTTCATCATTTTTGTAATGCGTGTGTCCCTTTTGAGGATACGCAAGGCATAATCCGCCATGTGGGCCAAAGTTCCAGTTGTCAAATCTGCGGTTGTGCTTGGTTGAGGGGCAGTTGCAGGCAAATCTACGTCACTTGTGTCCCTCAAAAAACCAGAACCCGCCCTTGCCACGCCACCAATTTCCAATGACCCCGGGAAAGCTTCCTCATTAAAAATATACTCATCCCCATCATCCTCCTCATCCTCCACCTCCTCTTCGCCCGCTACCTCGTCCTGTACACTGCCCTGACCAGACAATGGCTGACTGTCATCAAGGCTTTCCTCTTCCTCTGGTGCAGACGCCTGATCCTTTATGTGCGTCAAACTTTGCATCAGCAGACACATTAGGGGGATGCTCATGCTTATTATGGCGTTGTCTGCACTAACCAGCCGTGTGCATTCCTCAAAACACTGAAGGACTTGACACATGTCTTGAATCTTCGACCACTGCACACCTGACAACTCCATGTCTGCCATCCTACTGCCTGCCCGTGTATGTGTATCCTCCCACAAAAACATAACAGCCCGCCTCTGTTCGCACAGTCTCTGAAGCATGTGCAGTGTTGAGTTCCACCTTGTAACAACGTCTATGATTAGGCAATGCTGGGGAAGGTTCAAAGAACGCTGATAGGTCTGCATACGGCTGGAGTGTACAGGCGAACGGCGGATATGTGCGCAAAGTCCACGCACTTTGAGGAGCAGGTCGGATAACCCCGGATAACTTTTCAGGAAGCACTGCACCACCAGGTTTAAGGTGTGAGCCAGGCAAGGAATGTGTTTCAGTTGGGAAAGGGAGATGGCAGCCATGAAATTCCTTCCGTTATCACTCACTACCTTGCCTGCCTCAAGATCTACAGTGCCCAGCCACGACTGCGTTTCTTGCTGCAAGAACTCGGACAGAACTTCCGCGGTGTGTCTGTTGTCGCCCAAACACTTCATAGCCAATACAGCCTGCTGACGTTTGCCAGTAGCTGCCCCATAATGGGAGACCTGGTGTGCAACAGTGGCAGCTGCGGATGGAGTGGTTGTGCGACTGCGGTCTGTGGACGAGCTCTCGCTTCTGCAGGAGGACGAGGAGGAGGAGGAGGAGGGGGTGCGAACGGCTACAGCCAACTGTTTCCTAGACCGTGGGCTAGGCAGAACTGTCCCAAACTTGCTGTCCCCTGTGGACCCTGAATCCACCACATTTACCCAGTGTGCCGTGATGGACACGTAACGTCCCTGGCCATGCCTACTGGTCCATGCATCTGTTGTCAGGTGCACCTTTGTGCTCACAGATTGCCTGAGTGAATGGACGATGCGCTCTTTAACATGCTGGTGGAGGGCTGGGATGGCTTTTCTGGAAAAAAAGTGTCGACTGGGTAGCTCGTAGCGTGGTACAGCGTAGTCCATCAGGTCTTTGAAAGCTTCGCTTTCAACTAACCGGTAGGGCATCATCTCTAACGAGATTAGTCTAGCTATGTGGGCGTTCAAACCCTGTGTACGCGGATGTGAGGCTAAGTACTTCCTTTTTCTAACCATAGTCTCATGTAGGGTGAGCTGGACTGGAGAGCTGGAGATCGTGGAACTAGCGGGGGTGCCGGTGGACATGGCAGACTGAGAGACGGTGGGAGATGGTATTGTTGCCGCCGGTGCCCTAGATGCAGTGTTTCCTACTACGAAACTGGAGATTCCCTGACCCTGACTGCTTTGGCCTGGCAAAGAAACCTGCACAGATACTGCAGGTGGTGCAGAAAATGGTGGCCCTACACTGCCGGAAGGGATGTTGCGTTGATGAGTAGCTTCATTGGCCGAGGGTGCTACAACCTTAAGGGACGTTTGGTAGTTAGTCCAAGCTTGCAAATGCATGGTGGTTAAATGTCTATGCATGCAACTTGTATTGAGACTTTTCAGATTCTGCCCTCTGCTTAAGGTAGTTGAACATTTTTGACAGATTACTTTGTGCTGATCAATTGGATGTTGTTTAAAAAAATGCCAGACTGCACTCTTTCTAGCATCGGATACCTTTTCAGGCATTGCAGACTGAGCTTTAACTGGATGGCCACGCTGTCCTCCAACAGGTTTTGACTTTGCCACGCGTTTTGGCCAAGATACGGGCCCGGCTGATGGAACCTGTTGCGATGTTGATGCCTGCTGCGGCCCCTCCTCCTCCGCTTCAGAACTGCTGCCGCCTGCACCCTGTTCCCCCAATGGCTGCCAATCGGGGTCAAGAACTGGGTCATCTATTACCTCTTCTTGTAGCTCGTGTGCAACTTCGTCTGTGTCACCGTGTCGGTCGGTGGTATAGCGTTCGTGATGGGGCAACATAGTCTCATCAGGGTCTGATTCTTGATCATTACCCTGCGAGGGCAATGTTGTGGTCTGAGTCAAAGGACCAGCATAGTAGTCTGGCTGTGGCTGTGCATCAGTGCACTCCATGTCAGATTCAACTTGTAATGGGCATGGACTGTTAACTGCTTCACTTTCTAAGCCAGGGACGGTATGTGTAAAGAGCTCCATGGAGTAACCCGTTGTGTCGCCTGCTGCATTCTTCTCTGTTGTTGTTTTTGCTGAAGAGGACAAGGAAGCGACTTGTCCCTGACCGTGAACATCCACTAACGACGCGCTGCTTTTACTTTTACCAGTTTCACGAGAGGAGGCAAAAGAGCTAGAGGCTGAGTCAGCAAGATAAGCCAAAACTTGCTCTTGATGCTCCGGCTTTAAAAGCGGTTTTCCTACTCCCAGAAAAGGGAGGGTTCGAGGCCTTGTGTAGCCAGACGACGAACCTGGCTCCACAGCTCCAGACTTAGGTGCAATATTTTTTTTCCCACGACCACCTGATGCTCCACCACTACCACTACCCTCATTACCAGCTGACAATGAACGCCCCCGGCCATGACCTCTTCCACCAGACTTCCTCATTGTTTTAAAAACGTTACCAAACGAACGGTATTTGTTGCTGTCACACAACTTACACGGTGAGCTATAACTTCAGTATGATTTAGCTACTCCTTTACAGGTGGGTGAGACCACAACGAAAATCAGCCACAATGTTACACACTCTGTTGTTGTTGGCAACAAATGAGATGGCACACACGCAGGACTGTCACTGAAGCACAAATGTAAATATTTATCTCCCACTGATTTGTGTTTGTTTTTTTTAAAAGGGAGACTTCAGAAAAAAAAAAAAATTAAAAAAAAATTATTTTTTACAGAAGAATTTATAAAACAAATAAAATGAAATGATTGTTTCAGGGAGAATTTAGGAAAAAAAAAAAAAAAAAAGGCTTTGTAGGGCCCACTGAGTGAGAGAGGACGCACACAGGAGTCAGGAGTGGCACACAAGCCCAGAGGCCAATATTAATCTCCCACCGATTGATTTAGTTATTTTTTTTGGTAGATTTTGGAACCCAAATCAAGCAAAAAAATTAATAGGCTTTCTATGGCCCACAATTGGGGAGAGAGAGAGAGATGGCACACCCAGGAGTCAAGACTGGCACACAAGCAGAAGGGGCAATATGAATCTCCCACAGATTTTTTTTTTTTTTTTTTTTTTCAGGGAGACTTGAGAGAAAAAAAAATACAAAAAAAATGATTTTTTTCAGGAATAATTTAGAAACCAAAGAAAATAAAATGATTGTTTCAGGGAGAATTTAGAAAACAAATAAAACAAAAAATAGGCTTTCTAGGGCCCACTGAGTGAGAGATGACGCACACAGGAGTCAGGAGTGGCACACAAGCCCAGAGGCCAATATTTATCTCCCACTGATTGATTTAGTGATTTTTTTTGGTAGATTTTGGAACTCAAATCAAGCAAAAAAATTAATAGGCTTTCTATGGCCCACAATTGGGGAGAGAGAGAGAGATGGCACACCCAGGAGTCAAGACTGGCACACAAGCAGAAGGGGCAATATGAATCTCCCACAGTTTTTTTTTTTTTTTTTTTTTTTCAGGGAGACTTGAGAGAAAAAAAAATACAAAAAAAATGATTTTTTTCAGGAATAATTTAGAAACCAAAGAAAATAAAATAACATAGTAACATAGTAACATAGTTAGTAAGGCCGAAAAAAGACATTTGTCCATCCAGTTCAGCCTATATTCCATCATAATAAATACCCAGATCTACGTCCTTCTACAGAACCTAATAATTGTATGATACAATATTGTTCTGCTCCAGGAAGACATCCAGGCCTCTCTTGAACCCCTCGACTGAGTTCGCCATCACCACCTCCTCAGGCAAGCAATTCCAGATTCTCACTGCCCTAACAGTAAAGAATCCTCTTCTATGTTGGTGGAAAAACCTTCTCTCCTCCAGACGCAAAGAATGCCCCCTTGTGCCCGTCACCTTCCTTGGTATAAACAGATCCTCAGCGAGATATTTGTATTGTCCCCTTATATACTTATACATGGTTATTAGATCGCCCCTCAGTCGTCTTTTTTCTAGACTAAATAATCGTAATTTCGCTAATCTATCTGGGTATTGTAGTTCTCCCATCCCCTTTATTAATTTTGTTGCCCTCCTTTGTACTCTCTCTAGTTCCATTATATCCTTCCTGAGCACCGGTGCCCAAAACTGGACACAGTACTCCATGTGCGGTCTAACTAGGGATTTGTACAGAGGCAGTATAATGCTCTCATCATGTGTATCCAGACCTCTTTTAATGCACCCCATGATCCTGTTTGCCTTGGCAGCTGCTGCCTGGCACTGGCTGCTCCAGGTAAGTTTATCATTAACTAGAATCCCCAAGTCCTTCTCCCTGTCAGATTTACCCAGTGGTTTCCCGTTCAGTGTGTAATGGTGATATTGATTCCCTCTTCCCATGTGTATAACCTTACATTTATCATTGTTAAACCTCATCTGCCACCTTTCAGCCCAAGTTTCCAACTTATCCAGATCCATCTGTAGCAGAATACTATCTTCTCTTGTATTAACTGCTTTACATAGTTTTGTATCATCTGCAAATATCGATATTTTACTGTGTAAACCTTCTACCAGATCATTAATGAATATGTTGAAGAGAACAGGTCCCAATACTGACCCCTGCGGTACCCCACTGGTCACAGCGACCCAGTTAGAGACTATACCATTTATAACCACCCTCTGCTTTCTATCACTAAGCCAGTTACTAACCCATTTACACACATTTTCCCCCAGACCAAGCATTCTCATTTTGTGTACCAACCTCTTGTGCGGCACGGTATCAAACGCTTTGGAAAATGATTGTTTCAGGGAGAATTTAGAAAACAAATAAAACAAAAAATATTCTTTCTAGGGTCCACTGAGTGACAGATGACGCACACAGGAGTCAGGAGTGGCACACAAGCCCAGAGGCCAATATTAATCTCCCACTGATTGATTTAGTGATTTTTTTTGGTAGATTTTGGAACCCAAATCAAGCAAAAAAATTAATAGGCTTTCTATGGCCCACTATTTGTGAGAGAGATGGCACGCTCAGGACTGGCACACAAGCCCAGAGGCCAATATTAATCTCCCATTTTTTTTTTTTCCAGGGAAAATTTATAAACCCAATAAAAAAAATAATAATAAATAGGCTTTCTATGGCCCACTATCTGAGAGAGAGAGATGGCACGCTTAGGACTGGCACACAAGCCCAAAGGCCAATATTAATCTCCCACTGATTGATTGATTGATTTTTTCAGGTAGAATTATGAACCCAAATCAACCAAAAAAATAAATAGGCTTTCTATGGCCCACTATCTGAGAGAGAGAAATGGCACGCTCAGGACTGGCACACAAGCCCAGAGGCCAATATTAATCTCCCACTTTTTTTTTTTTTCCAGGGAAAATTTATAAACCCAATAAAATAATAAAAAAATAGGCTTTCTATGGCCCACTATCTGAGAGAGAGAGAGATGGCACGCGTAGGACTGGCACACAAGCCCAAAGGCCAATATTAATCTCCCACTGATTGATTTATTGATTTTTTCAGGTAGAATTTAGAACCCAAATCAAGCAAAAAAATTAATAGGCTTTCTATGGCCCACTGAGTGAGAGATGGCACACACAGGAGTAAGGAGTGGCACACAAGCCCTGAGGCCAATATTTTTCTCCCACTGATTGATGTTGTGATTTTTTCTGGTAGATTTTGGAACCCAAATCAAGCAAAAAAATAAATAGGCTTTCTATGGCCCACTGAGTGAGAGATGACACAGACAGAGATGGCACTCTAGCAGAAATGTCAATCTTAATCTCCCACAAAAAAAAAAAAAAAAAAAAAAAAGGAACTGTCCTTCAATTACTATCTCCCTGCAGTAATCTCAGCCAGGTATGGCAGGCAGCAATAAGGAGTGGACTGATGCACAAATTAAATAAAAAGTGTGGACAAACAAACAAGATAGCTGTGCAGAAAGGAAGGAACAAGAGGATTTGTGCTTTGAAAAAAGCAGTTGGTTTGCACAGCGGCGTACACACAGCAATGCAGCTATCAGGGAGCCTTGTAGGGCAGCCCAATGAGCTACAGCGCTGAGGAAAAAAAAAAAAAAAGGAGCTTCCACTGTCCCTGCACACCGAAGGTGGTGTTGGGCAGTGGAAATCGCTACAGCACAAGCGGTTTTGTGGTTAATGGACCCTGCCTAACGCTATCCCTGCTTCTGACGAAGCGGCAGCAACCTCTCCCTAAGCTCAGATCAGCAGCAGTAACATGGCGGTCGGCGGGAACTCCCCTTTATAGAACCTGTGACGCCGCAGACAGCAAGCCAATCACTGCAATGCCCTTCTCTAAGATGGTGGGGACCAGGACCTATGTCATCACGCTGCCCACACTCTGCGTTTACCTTCATTGGCTGAGAAATGGCGCTTTTCGCGTCATTGAAACGCGACTTTGGCGTGAAAGTCGCGTACTGTATGGCCGACCACGCACAGGGGTCGGATCGGGTTTCATGAAACTCGACTTCGCCAAAAGTCGGCGACTTTTGAAAATGTTCGACCCGTTTCGCTCAACCCTACCATTCGGGCTTTCTAATGCTCCATCTTTGTTTCAGTCCTTTATGCATGACATCTTTCGAGAGTACCTGGATAGATTCATGATTGTATATTTGGATGACATTTTGGTCTTTTCGGATGATTGGGAGTCTCATGTGAAGCAGGTCAGAATGGTGTTCCAGGTCCTTCGTGCGAATTCCTTGTTTGTGAAGGGGTCAAAGTGTCTCTTTGGAGTTCAGAAGGTTTCATTTTTGGGTTTCATTTTTTCCCCTTCTACTATCGAGATGGACCCTGTTAAAGTTCAGGCCATTTAGGATTGGACTCAGCCGACATCTGTGAAGAGCCTGCAGACGTTCCTGGGCTTTGCTAATTTTTACCGTCGCTTCATCGCTAATTTTTCTAGTGTTGCTAAACCGTTGACTGATTTGACCAAGAAAGGTGCTGATGTGGTCAATTGGTCCACTGCGGCTGTAGAGGCTTTTCAGGAGTTGAAGCGTCGTTTTTCTTCTGCCCCTGTGTTGTGCCAGCCAGATGTTTCGCTCCCGTTTCAGGTCGAGGTTGATGCTTCTGAGATTGGAGCAGGGGCTGTTTTGTCGCAAAGAAGTTCTGATGGCTCGGTGATGAAACCATGTGCCTTCTTTTCTAGAAAATTCTCGCCTGCTGAGCGCAATTATGATGTTGGCAATCGAGAGTTGTTGGCCATGAAGTGGGCATTCGAGGAGTGGCGACATTGGCTTGAAGGAGCTAAACATCGCGTGGTGGTCTTGACAGATCACAAGAATTTGACTTATCTCGAGTCTCCCAAATGGTTGAATCCTAGACAGGCTCGATGGTCCCTCTTTTTCTCCCGTTTTGATTTTGTGGTTTCATACCTTCCGGGATCTAAGAATGTGAAGGCTGATGCCCTGTCAAGAAGTTTTGTGCCTGACTCTCCGGGAGTAGGGTTGAGTGAAACGGGTCGTTCATTTTCAAAAGTCGCCGACTTTTGGCAAAGTCGGGTTTCATGAAACCCGATCCGACCCCTGTGCGGGGTCGGCCATGCGGTACGCGACTTTCGCGCCAAAGTCGCGTTTCAATGACGCGAAAAGCGCCATTTCTCAGCCAATGAAGGTAAACGCAGAGTGTGGGCAGCGTGATGAAATAGGTCCTGGTCCCCACCATCTTAGAGAAGGGCATTGCAGTGATTGGCTTGCTGTCTGCGGCGTCACAGGGGCTATAAAGGGGCGTTCCCGCCGACCGCCATGTTACTGCTGCTGATCTGAGCTTAGGGAGAGGTTGCTGCCGCTTCGTCAGAAGCAGGGATAGCGTTAGGCAGGGTCCATTAACCACCAAACCGCTTGTGCTGTAGCGATTACCACTGCCCAACACCACCTTCGGTGTGCAGGGACAGTGGAAGCTACATTTTTTTTTTTTCCCCTCAGCGCTGTAGCTCATTGGGCTGCCCTAGAAGGCTCCCTGATAGCTGCATTGCTGTGTGTACGCCGCTGTGCAAACCAACTGCTTTTTTCAAAGCACAAATCCTCTTGTTCCTTCCTTTCTGCACAGCTATCTTTTTTGCTTGTCCACACTTTTTATTTAATTTGTGCATCAGTCCACTCCTTATTGCTGCCTGCCATACCTGGCTGAGATTACTGCAGGGAGATAGTAATTGTTGGACACTCCCTGTTTTTTTTTTTTTTTTGTGGGAGATTAAGATTGACATTTCTGCTAGAGTGCCATCCCTGTGTGTGCCATCTCTCACTCAGTGGGCCATAGAAAGCCTATTTATTTTTTTGCTTGATTTGGGTTATAAAATCTACCTGAAAAAATCACTACATCAATCAGTGGGAGAAAAATATTGGCCTCAGGGCTTGTGTGCCACTCTTGACTCCTGTGTGTGCCATCTCTCAGTCAGTGGGCCATAGAAAGCCTATTTATTTTTTTGCTTGATTTGGGTTCTAAAATCTACCTGAAAAAATCACTACATCAATCAGTGGGAGAAAAATATTGGCCTCAGGGCTTGTGTGCCACTCCTGTGTGCATCATCACTCACTCAGTGGGCCATAGAAAGCCCATTTTTTTTTTTTTGCTTTATTTGGGTTCTAAATTCAACCTGAAAAAATCAATAAATCAATCAGTGGGAGATTAATATTGGCCTTTGGGCTTGTGTGCCAGTCTTAAGCGTGCCATCTCTCTCTCTCAGATAGTGGGCCATAGAAAGCCTATTTATTATTTTTTTTATTGGGTTTATAAATTTTCCCTGGAACAAAAAAAAAAAAGTGGGAGATTAATATTGGCCTCTGGGCTTGTGTGCCAGTCCTGAGCGTGCCATCTCTCTCACAAATAGTGGGCCATAGAAAGCCTATTTATTTATTTTTTTTGGTTTTATAAATTCTCCCTGAAAAAAAAGGGAGATTAATATTGGCCTTTGGGCTTGTGTGCCAGTCCTAAGCGTGCCATCTCTCTCTCTCAGATAGTGGGCCATAGAAAGCCTATTTATTTTTTTTTTTATTGGGTTTATAAATTTTCCCTGAAAAAAAATAAAAAGTGGGAGATTAATATTGGCCTCTGGGCTTGTGTGCCAGTCCTGAGCGTGCCATCTCTCTCACAAATAGTGGGCCATAGAAAGCCTATTTATGTTTTTGGTTGATTTGGGTTCTAAATTCTACCTGAAAAAAATCAATAAATCAATCAGCCGGAGATAAATATTGGCCTCTGGGCTTGTGTGCCACTCCTGACTCCTGTGTGCGTCATCTCTCACTCAGTGGGCCATAGAAAGCCTTTTTTTGTTTTATTTGTTTTCTAAATTCTCCCTGAAAAAATCATTTTATTTTATTTGGTTTCTAAATTCTTCCTGAAAAAATCATTTTATTCTATTATTTTTTTTTCCTAAAGTCTCCCTGAAAAAAAAAAAATAAACAAATTAGTGGGAGATTAATATTGCCCTTTCTGCTTGTGTGCCAGTCTTGACTCCTGGGTGTGCCATCTCTCTCTCTCTCTCCAATTGTGGGCCATAGAAAGCCTATTATTTTTTTAGCTTGATTTGGGTTCCAAAATCTACCTGAAAAAATCACTACATCAATCAGTGGGAGATAAATATTGGCCTCTGGGCTTGTGTGCCACTCCTGACTCCTGTGTGCGTCATCTCTCACTCAGTGGGCCATAGAAAGCCTTTTTTTGTTTTATTTGTTTTCTAAATTCTCCCTGAAAAAATCATTTTATTTTATTTGGTTTCTAAATTCTTCCTGAAAAAATCATTTTATTCTATTATTTTTTTTTCCTAAAGTCTCCCTGAAAAAAAAAAAAAAATCAAATCAGTGGGAGATTAATATTGCCCTTTCTGCTTGTGTGCCAGTCTTGACTCCTGGGTGTGCCATCTCTCTCTCTCTCTCTCCAATTGTGGGCCATAGAAAGCCTATTATTTTTTTAGCTTGATTTGGGTTCCAAAATCTACCTGAAAAAATCACTACATCAATCAGTGGGAGATAAATATTGGCCTCTGGGCTTGTGTGCCACTCTTGACTCCTGTGTACGTCATCTCTCACTCAGTGGGCCATAGAAAGCCTTTTTTTGTTTTATTTGTTTTCTAAATTCTCCCTGAAAAAATCATTTTATTTTATTTGGTTTCTAAATTCTTCCTGAAAAAATCATTTTATTCTATTTTTTTTTTTCCTAAAGTCTCCCTGAAAAAAAAAACAAAAACAAATCAGTGGGAGATTAATATTGCCCTTTCTGCTTGTGTGCCAGTCTTGACTCCTGGGTGTGCCATCTCTCTCTCTCTCTCTCCAATTGTGGGCCATAGAAAGCCTATTATTTTTTTAGCTTGATTTGGGTTCCAAAATCTACCTGAAAAAATCACTACATCAATCAGTGGGAGATAAATATTGGCCTCTGGGCTTGTGTGCCACTCTTGACTCCTGTGTGCGTCATCTCTCACTCAGTGGGCCATAGAAAGCCTTTTTTTGTTTTATTTGTTTTCTAAATTCTCCCTGAAAAAATCATTTTATTTTATTTAGTTTCTAAATTCTTCCTGAAAAAATCATTTTATTCTATTATTTTTTTTTCCTAAAGTCTCCCTGAAAAAAACAAAAACAAATCAGTGGGAGATTAATATTGCCCTTTCTGCTTGTGTGCCAGTCTTGACTCCTGGGTGTGCCATCTCTCTCTCTCTCTCTCTCCAATTGTGGGCCATAGAAAGCCTATTATTTTTTTAGCTTGCTTGGGTTCCAAAATCTACCTGAAAAAATCACTACATCAATCAGTGGGAGATAAATATTGGCCTCTGGGCTTGTGTGCCACTCCTGACTCCTGTGTGCGTCATCTCTCACTCAGTGGGCCATAGAAAGCCTTTTTTTGTTTTATTTGTTTTCTAAATTCTCCCTGAAAAAATCATTTTATTTTATTTGGTTTCTAAATTCTTCCTGAAAAAATCATTTTATTCTATTATTTTTTTTTCCTAAAGTCTCCCTGAAAAAAAAAAACCAACAAATCAGTGGGAGATTAATATTGCCCTTTCTGCTTGTGTGCCAGTCTTGACTCCTGGGTGTGCCATCTCTCTCTCTCTCTCTCTCCAATTGTGGGCCATAGAAAGCCTATTATTTTTTTAGCTTGATTTGGGTTCCAAAATCTACCTGAAAAAATCACTACATCAATCAGTGGGAGATAAATATTGGCCTCTGGGCTTGTGTGCCACTCCTGACTCCTGTGTGCATCATCTCTCACTCAGTGGGCCATAGAAAGCCTTTTTTTGTTTTATTTGTTTTCTAAATTCTCCCTGAAAAAATCATTTTATTTTATTTGGTTTCTAAATTCTTCCTGAAAAAATCATTTTATTCTATTATTTTTTTTTCCTAAAGTCTCCCTGAAAAAAACAAAAAAAAACAAATCAGTGGGAGATTAATATTGCCCTTTCTGCTTGTGTGCCAGTCTTAACTCCTGGGTGTGCCATCTCTCTCTCTCTCTCCAATTGTGGGCCATAGAAAGCCTATTATTTTTTTAGCTTGATTTGGGTTCCAAAATCTACCTGAAAAAATCACTACATCAATCAGTGGGAGATAAATATTGGCCTCTGGGCTTGTGTGCCACTCCTGACTCCTGTGTGCGTCATCTCTCACTCAGTGGGCCATAGAAAGCCTTTTTTTGTTTTATTTGTTTTCTAAATTCTCCCTGAAAAAATCATTTTATTTTATTTGGTTTCTAAATTCTTCCTGAAAAAATCATTTTATTCTATTATTTTTTTTTCCTAAAGTCTCACTGAAAAAAAACAAACAAACAAATCAGTGGGAGATTAATATTGCCCTTTCTGCTTGTGTGCCAGTCTTGACTCCTGGGTGTGCCATCTCTCTCTCTCTCTCCAATTGTGGGACATAGAAAGCCTATTATTTTTTTAGCTTGATTTGGGTTCCAAAATCTACCTGAAAAAATCACTACATCAATCAGTGGGAGATAAATATTGGCCTCTGGGCTTGTGTGCCACTCCTGACTCCTGTGTGCGTCATCTCTCACTCAGTGGGCCATAGAAAGCCTTTTTTTGTTTTATTTGTTTTCTAAATTCTCCCTGAAAAAATCATTTTATTTTATTTGGTTTCTAAATTCTTCCTGAAAAAATCATTTTATTCTATTATTTTTTTTTCCTAAAGTCTCCCTGAAAAAAACAAAAAAAAAAACAAATCAGTGGGAGATTAATATTGCCCTTTCTGCTTGTGTGCCAGTCTTAACTCCTGGGTGTGCCATCTCTCTCTCTCTCTCTCCAATTGTGGGCCATAGAAAGCCTATTATTTTTTTAGCTTGATTTGGGTTCCAAAATCTACCTGAAAAAATCACTACATCAATCAGTGGGAGATAAATATTGGCCTCTGGGCTTGTGTGCCACTCCTGACTCCTGTGTGCGTCATCTCTCACTCAGTGGGCCATAAAAAGCCTTTTTTTGTTTTATTTGTTTTCTAAATTCTCCCTGAAAAAATCATTTTATTTTATTTGGTTTCTAAATTCTTCCTGAAAAAATCATTTTATTCTATTATTTTTTTTTCCTAAAGTCTCACTGAAAAAAAAAAACAAACAAATCAGTGGGAGATTAATATTGCCCTTTCTGCTTGTGTGCCAGTCTTGACTCCTGGGTGTGCCATCTCTCTCTCTCTCTCCAATTGTGGGCCATAGAAAGCCTATTATTTTTTTTAGCTTGATTTGGGTTCCAAAATCTACCTGAAAAAATCACTACATCAATCAGTGGGAGATAAATATTGGCCTCTGGGCTTGTGTGCCACTCCTGACTCCTGTGTGCGTCATCTCTCACTCAGTAGGCCATAGAAAGCCTTTTTTTGTTTTATTTGTTTTCTAAATTCTCCCTGAAAAAATCATTTCATTTTATTTGGTTTCTAAATTCTTCCTGAAAAAATCATTTTATTCTATTATTTTTTTTTCCTAAAGTCTCCCTGAAAAAAAAAAAAAAAACAAATCAGTGGGAGATTAATATTGCCCTTTCTGCTTGTGTGCCAGTCTTGACTCCTGGGTGTGCCATCTCTCTCTCTCTCTCTCCAATTGTGGGCCATAGAAAGCCTATTATTTTTTTAGCTTGATTTGGGTTCCAAAATCTACCTGAAAAAATCACTACATCAATCAGTGGGAGATAAATATTGGCCTCTGGGCTTGTGTGCCACTCCTGACTCCTGTGTGCGTCATCTCTCACTCAGTGGGCCATAGAAAGCCTTTTTTTGTTTTATTTGTTTTCTAAATTCTCCCTGAAAAAATCATTTTATTTTATTTGGTTTCTAAATTCTTCCTGAAAAAATCATTTTATTCTATTATTTTTTTTTCCTAAAGTCTCCCTGAAAAAAAAAAAAAAACAAATCAGTGGGAGATTAATATTGCCCTTTCTGCTTGTGTGCCAGTCTTGACTCCTGGGTGTGCCATCTCTCTCTCTCTCTCTCCAATTGTGGGCCATAGAAAGCCTATTATTTTTTTAGCTTGATTTGGGTTCCAAAATCTACCTGAAAAAATCACTACATCAATCAGTGGGAGATAAATATTGGCCTCTGGGCTTGTGTGCCACTCCTGACTCCTGTGTGCGTCATCTCTCACTCAGTGGGCCATAGAAAGCCTTTTTTTGTTTTATTTGTTTTCTAAATTCTCCCTGAAAAAATCATTTTATTTTATTTGGTTTCTAAATTCTTCCTGAAAAAATCATTTTATTCTATTATTTTTTTTTCCTAAAGTCTCCCTGAAAAAAAAAAACAACAAATCAGTGGGAGATTAATATTGACCTTTCTGCTTGTGTGCCAGTCTTGACTCCTGGGTGTGCCATCTCTCTCTCTCTCTCTCCAATTGTGGGCCATAGAAAGCCTATTATTTTTTTTAGCTTGATTTGGGTTCCAAAATCTACCTGAAAAAATCACTACATCAATCAGTGGGAGATAAATATTGGCCTCTGGGCTTGTGTGCCACTCCTGACTCCTGTGTGCGTCATCTCTCACTCAGTGGGCCATAGAAAGCCTTTTTTTGTTTTATTTGTTTTCTAAATTCTCCCTGAAAAAATCATTTTATTTTATTTGGTTTCTAAATTCTTCCTGAAAAAATCATTTTATTCTATTATTTTTTTTTCCTAAAGTCTCCCTGAAAAAAAAAAAAAACCAAATCAGTGGGAGATTAATATTGCCCTTTCTGCTTGTGTGCCAGTCTTGACTCCTGGGTGTGCCATCTCTCTCTCTCTCTCCAATTGTGGGCCATAGAAAGCCTATTATTTTTTTAGCTTGATTTGGGTTCCAAAATCTACCTGAAAAAATCACTACATCAATCAGTGGGAGATAAATATTGGCCTCTGGGCTTGTGTGCCACTCCTGACTCCTGTGTGCGTCATCTCTCACTCAGTGGGCCATAGAAAGCCTTTTTTTGTTTTATTTGTTTTCTAAATTCTCCCTGAAAAAATCATTTTATTTTATTTGGTTTCTAAATTCTTCCTGAAAAAATCATTTTATTCTATTATTTTTTTTTCCTAAAGTCTCCCTGAAAAAAAAAAAAAAAAACAAATCAGTGGGAGATTAATATTGCCCTTTCTGCTTGTGTGCCAGTCTTGACTCCTGGGTGTGCCATCTCTCTCTCTCTCTCCAATTGTGGGCCATAGAAAGCCTATTATTTTTTTAGCTTGATTTGGGTTCCAAAATCTACCTGAAAAAATCACTACATCAATCAGTGGGAGATAAATATTGGCCTCTGGGCTTGTGTGCCACTCCTGACTCCTGTGTGCGTCATCTCTCACTCAGTGGGCCATAGAAAGCCTTTTTTTGTTTTATTTGTTTTCTAAATTCTCCCTGAAAAAATCATTTTATTTTATTTAGTTTCTAAATTCTTCCTGAAAAAATCATTTTATTCTATTATTTTTTTTTCCTAAAGTCTCCCTGAAAAAATAAAAAAAAACAAATCAGTGGGAGATTAATATTTACATTTGTGCTTCAGTGACAGTCCTGCGTGTGTGGCATCTCTCTCATTTGTTGCCACCAACAACAGAGTGTGTAACATTGTGCCTGATTTTCGTTGAGGTCTCACTCACCTGTAAAGGGGTAGCTAAATCATACTGAAGTTATAGCTCACCGTGTAAGTTGTGTGACAGCAACAAATACCGTTAGTTTGTTTACGTTTTTAAAACAATGAGGAAGTCTGGTGGAAGAGGTCGTGGCCGGGGGCGTTCATTGTCAGCTGGTAATGAGGGTAGTGGTAGTGGTGGAGCATCAGCTGGTCGTGGGAAAAAAAATATTGCACCTAAGTCTGGAGCTGTGGAGCCAGGTTCGTCGTCTGGCTACACAAGGCCTCGAACGCTCCCTTTTCTGGGAGTAGGAAAACCGCTTTTAAAGCCAGAGCGGCAAGAGCAAGTTTTGGCTTATCTTGCTGACTCAGCCTCTAGCTCTTTTGCCTCCTCTCGTGAAATTGGTAAATGTCAAAGCAGCGCGTCGTTAGTGGATGTTCACGGTCAGGGACAAGTCGCTTCCTTGTCCTCTTCAGCAAAAACAACAACAGAGAAGAATGCAGCAGGCGACACAACGGGTTACTCCATGGAGCTCTTTACACATACCGTCCCTGGCTTAGAAAGTGAAGCAGTTAACAGTCCATGCCCATTACAAGTTGAATCTGACATGGAGTGCACTGATGCACAGCCACAGCCAGACTACTATGCTGGTCCTTTGACTCAGACCACAACATTGCCCTCGCAGGGTAATGATCAAGAATCAGACCCTGATGAGACTATGTTGCCCCATCACGAACGCTATACCACCGACCGACACGGTGACACAGACGAAGTTGCACACGAGCTACAAGAAGAGGTAATAGATGACCCAGTTCTTGACCCCGATTGGCAGCCATTGGGGGAACAGGGTGCAGGCGGCAGCAGTTCTGAAGCGGAGGAGGAGGGGCCGCAGCAGGCATCAACATCGCAACAGGTTCCATCTGCCGGGCCCGTATCTTGACCAAAGCGCGTGGCAAAACCAAAACCTGTTGGAGGACAGCGTGGCCATCCGGTTAAAGCTGAGTCTGCAATGCCTGAAAAGGTATCCGATGCTAGAAAGAGTGCAGTCTGGCATTTTTTTAAACAACATCCAATTGATCAGCGCAAAGTCATCTGTCAAAAATGTTCAACTACCTTAAGCAGAGGACAGAATCTGAAAAGTCTCAATACAAGTTGCATGCATAGACATTTAACCACCATGCATTTGCAAGCCTGGACTAACTACCAAACGTCCCTTAAGGTTGTAGCACCCTCGGCCAATGAAGCTAGTCAGCATCGCAACATCCCTTCCGGCAGTGTAGGGCCACCATTTTCCGCACCACCTGCAGTATCTGTGCAGGTTTCTTTGCCAGGCCAAAGCAGTCAGGGTCAGGGAATCACCAGTTTCGTAGTAGGAAACACTGCATCTAGGGCACCAGTGGCAACAATACCATCTCCCACCGTCTCTCAGTCTGCCATGTCCACCGGCACCCCCGCTAGTTCCACGATCTCCAGCTCTCCAGTCCAGCTCACCCTACATGAGACTATGGTTAGAAAAAGGAAGTACTTAGTCTCGCATCCGCGTACACAGGGTTTGAACGCCCACATAGCTAGACTAATCTCGTTAGAGATGATGCCCTACCGGTTAGTTGAAAGTGAAGCTTTCAAAGCCCTGATGGACTACGCTGTACCACGCTACGAGCTACCCAGTCGACACTTTTTTTCCAGAAAAGCCATCCCAGCCCTCCACCAGCATGTTAAAGAGCGCATCGTTCATGCACTCAGGCAATCTGTGAGCACAAAGGTGCACCTGACAACAGATGCATGGACCAGTAGGCATGGCCAGGGACGTTACGTGCCCATCACGGCACACTGGGTGAATGTTGTGGATGCAGGGTCCACAGGGGACAGCAAGTTTGGGACAGTTCTGCCTAGCCCACGGTCTAGGAAACAGTTGGCTGTAGCCGTTCGCACCCCCTCCTCCTCCTCTTTGTCCTCCTGCAGAAGCGAGAGCTCGTCCACAGACCGCAGTCGCACAACCACTCCATCCGCAGCTGCCACTGTTGCACACCAGGTCTCCCATTATGGGGCAGCTACTGGCAAACGTCAGCAGGCTGTATTGGCTATGAAGTGTTTGGGCGACAACAGACACACCGCGGAAGTTCTGTCCGAGTTCTTGCAGAAAGAAACGCAGTCGTGGCTGGGCACTGTAGATCTTGAGGCAGGCAAGGTAGTGAGTGATAACGGAAGGAATTTCATGGCTGCCATCTCCCTTTCCCAACTGAAACACATTCCTTGCCTTGCTCACACCTTAAACCTGGTGGTGCAGTGCTTCCTGAAAAGTTATCCGGGGTTATCCGACCTGCTCCTCAAAGTGCGTGGACTTTGCTCACATATCTGCCGTTCGCCCGTACACTCCAGCCGTATGCAGACCTATCAGCGTTCTTTGAACCTTCCCCAGCATCGCCTAATCATAGACGTTGTTACAAGGTGGAACTCAACACTGCACATGCTTCAGAGACTGTGCGAACAGAGGCGGGCTGTTATGTTTTTGTGGGAGGATACACATACACGGGCAGGCAGTAGGATGGCAGACATGGAGTTGTCAGGTGTGCAGTGGTCGAAGATTCAAGACATGTGTCAAGTCCTTCAGTGTTTTGAGGAATGCACACGGCTGGTTAGTGCAGACAACGCCATAATAAGCATGAGCATCCCCCTAATGCGTCTGCTGATGCAAAGTTTGACGAACATAAAGGATCAGGCGTCTGCAGCTGAGGAAGAGGAAAGCCTTGATGACAGTCAGCCATTGTCTGGCCAGGGCAGTGTACAGGACGAGTTAGCGGGCGAAGAGGAGGAGGAGGACGAGGAGGATGATGGGGATGATTATATTTTTAATGAGGAAGCTTTTCCGGGGCCACTGGAAATTGGTGGCGCGGCAAGGCCGGGTTCTGGTTTTTGGAGGGACACAAGTGACGTGGATTTGCCTGAAACTGCCCCTCAACCAAGCACAACCGCAGATTTGAGAACTGGAACTTTGGCCCACATGGCGGATTATGCCTTACGTATCCTCAAAAGGGACACACGCATAACTAAAATGATGAACGATGACGATTACTGGTTGGCCTGCCTCCTTGATCCTCGCTATAAAGGCAAATTGCAAAATATAATGCCACATGAGAACTTGGAACTAATATTAGCAACCAAACAATCAACTCTTGTTGACCGTTTGCTTCTGGCATTCCCTGCACACAGCGCCCGTGATCGTTCTCACACGAGCTGCAGGGGCCAGTAGACCAGAGGAGTTAGAGGGGCAGAAATCAGAAGTGGCGTTGGCCAGAGGGGTTTTCTGACCAGGTTGTGGAGTGATTTTGCTATGACCGCAGACAGGACAGGTACTGCAGCATCAATTCAAAGTGACAGGAGACAACATTTGTCCAGTATGGTTACAAACTATTTTTCATCCCTTATCGATGTTCTCCCTCAACCGTCATTCCCATTTGATTACTGGGCATCAAAATTAGACACCTGGCCAGAATTGGCAGAATATGCATTGCAGGAGCTTGCTTGCCCGGCAGCTAGTGTCCTATCAGAAAGAGTATTCAGTGCTGCAGGTTCAATACTAACAGAAAAAAGGACTCGTCTGGCTATCCAAAATGTAGATGATCTAACCTTCATTAAAATGAACCACAACTGGATTTCGAAATCTTTTGCCCCACCTTGCCCGGCTGACACCTAGCTTTCCTATGAAAAGGTCTTGCCTGTGGACTATTCTGAATGCCTTTTCCAATCTCGTAATTTTCTGCACCTGATTGTCCAGCATACGACATGTTTACACCTCACTAAATGGCCAAACTCCCCACACGGGGCCGTGGTATCGACACTTGGCGACAGCACCCGTGAGAGTGCTGTTTGTCTGAAGAGGTGGGTGTGCCCGCTTTTGGTCGACGGCACTGCCACTGGGTCCCTCCTAGTACAATAAAGTGTCTCTGGGGGTGGTGGTGCGCACCCAACGTCAGACACACCGTTGTAATATGAGGGGCCCTGGGCCTGTACCGCCGGCCACAAGACAGTTCCCCCCCCCAGCTCAAACAGTGCTCTACCACTTGCAAAATTATCTCACAGCTCCACCAATGTTTAGTCTATGCGCTGACATCCTTCAATGCCTGCCACTGACAATACCATTATATTGACATTTTTGTTATGTTAGGCCTTCGAAGCCTGTCTGCGGTCACTCCTTCCACTATGCCTCCACTGACCACACCACTGCTGCCCGTGTACCCCTGGAACCAATTTAAAATTGCCTACAGCCAGCCCAATTTTTTTACTTTAGGCCTTCGATGCCTGTCTGCGGTCACTCCTTCCACTAGGCCTCCACTGACCACACCACTGCTGCCCGTGTACCCCTGGAACCAATTTAAAATTGCCTACAGCCATGTGTTATTATTTTAGGCCTTCGATGCCTGTCTGCGGTCACTCCTTCCACTAGGCCTCCAGTGACCACACCACTGCTGCCCGTGTACCCCTGGAACCAATTTAAAATTGCCTACAGCCAGCCCAATTTTTTTACTTTAGGCCTTCGATGCCTGTCTGCGGTCACTCCTTCCACTAGGCCTCCACTGACCAGGCCACTGCTGCCCGTGTTCCCCTGGAACCAATTTAAAATTGCCAACAGCAATGTGTTATTATGTTAGGGCTTCGATGCTTGTTTGCGGTCACTCCTTCCAATAGTTCTCCACTGACCAGACCAATGCTGGCCGTGTACCCCTGGAACCCAGCTGAAAGTGCATGTAGCCTCCTTTTTTTCTTTGTTTTATATTTAGAAAGCCCAGATGAACTACGCTGTGCAACGGTTCAAGCTACCCAGTTGACATTTCTTTTGCGAGAAAAGCCATCCCAGCCCTCCACCGGCATGAAAAAGTCTGCATTGTCATAGCACTCAGGCAATCAAACAGTAGAAAGGTGCACCTGACAAGAGACGCATGGACCAGTAGGCATGTCCACAAAAAGTTACGTGTCCATTACGGCGCACTGGGTTAATGTGTTGGATGCATGGTCCACAGGGGACAGCCTACAAAGTCTGTCTGCAGTCCCTAATTCCAATTTTCCTCCGCTGACCACACCACTGCTGCCCGTGTACCCCTGGAACCAATTTTACAGTGTCTACAGCCTAATTTTGTTATGTTAGGCCTACTACGCCTGTCTGCGGTCCCTCCTTCCAATACTCGTCCACTGACCACACCACTGCTGCCCGTGGACCCCTGGAACCTATTTTTAATTGCATAGAGCATCCTATTTTTAATAGTAGGCGTACAAAGTCTGTCTGCGGTCCACTATTGAAATTGTCCTCCACTGCCCAGAGCACTGCTGCTTGTGTACCCCTGTAACTTTTTTAAGCTGCAGTGAGCCACATTTTTGGGTTAAGTCCTACTACCTGTGTCTGTCTGCGCCACTCAATTCAGCTGTGTTCCTTTAAAAAAAGCTGAGCGTCAATAGTCTTGTTTTCAGCCTCTAGGAATTTTAAAACTGCATTGGGGGTACAACTTTGGTAGGGCCTACTAACGGTGTCTGCCTCCCCAAGGTGTGCCCCAGGTTTCCTCGCCATTGCTTCGATCTTAATGCTCTCGTTTAGTAGTTCTTGGAAACTACACTGCATTAGGCCTACAAATTGGGTATGGGGTGTAGAGAGATGGTGTGTTCCACTTCAAGGTGTTCTCCAGGTTGCCTTTCCTGTGCTTCGATCTTCCGGCTCTCGTTTAGTAGTTGTTGGAAACTACGCTGCATTAGGCCTACAAATTGGGTATGGGGTGTAGAGAGATGGTGTGTTCCACTCCAAGGTGTTCCCCAGGTTTCCTCGCCAATGCTTCGATCTTCATGCTCTCGTTTAGTAGTTGTTGGAAACTACACTGCATTAGGCCTACAAATTGGGTATGGGGTCTAGAGAGATGGTGTGTTCCACTCCAAGGTGTTCTCCAGGTTGCCTTTCCTGAGCTTCGATCTTCATGCTCTCGTTTAGTAGTTGTTGGAAACTACACTGCATTAGGCCTACAAATTGGGTATGGGGTGTAGAGAGATGGTGTGTTCCACTCCAAGGTGTTCTCCAGGTTGCCTTTCCTGAGCTTCGATCTTCCGGCTCTCGTTTAGTAGTTCTTGGAAACTACACTGCATTAGGCCTACAAATTGGGTATGGGGTGTAGAGAGATGGTGTGTTCCACTCCAAGGTGTTCTCCAGGTTGCCTTTCCTGAGCTTCGATCTTCCGGCTCTCGTTTAGTAGTTGTTGGAAACTACACTGCATTAGGCCTACAAATTGGGTATGGGGTGTAGAGAGATGGTGTGTTCCACTCCAAGGTGTTCCCCAGGTTTCCTCGCCAATGCTTCGATCTTCAAGCTCTCGTTTAGTAGTTGTTGGAAACTACACTGCATTAGGCCTACAAATTGGGTATGGGGTGTAGAGAGATGGTGTGTTCCACTCCAAGGTGTTCTCCAGGTTGCCTTTCCTGAGCTTCGATCTTCCGGCTCTCGTTTAGTAGTTCTTGGAAACTACACTGCATTAGGCCTACAAATTGGGTATGGGGTGTAGAGAGATGGTGTGTTCCACTCCAAGGTGTTCTCCAGGTTGCCTTTCCTGAGCTTCGATCTTCCGGCTCTCGTTTAGTAGTTGTTGGAAACTACACTGCATTAGGCCTACAAATTGGGTATGGGGTGTAGAGAGATGGTGTGTTCCACTCCAAGGTGTTCTCCAGGTTGCTTTTCCTGAGCTTCGATCTTCCGGCTCTCGTTTAGTAGTTGTTGGAAACTACACTGCATTAGGCCTACAAATTGGGTATGGGGTGTAGAGAGATGGTGTGTTCCACTCCAAGGTGTTCTCCAGGTTGCCTTTCCTGAGCTTCGATCTTCCGGCTCTCGTTTAGTAGTTCTTGGAAACTACACTGCATTAGGCCTACAAATTGGGTATGGGGTGTAGAGAGATGGTGTGTTCCACTCCAAGGTGTTCCCCAGGTTTCCTCGCCAATGCTTCGATCTTCATGCTCTCGTTTAGTAGTTGTTGGAAACTACAATGCATTAGGCCTACAAATTGGGTATGGGGTGTAGAGAGATGGTGTGTTCCACTCCAAGGTGTTCTCCAGGTTGCCTTTCCTGAGCTTCGATCTTCCGGCTCTCGTTTAGTAGTTGTTGGAAACTACACTGCATTAGGCCTACAAATTGGGTATGGGGTGTAGAGAGATGGTGTGTTCCACTCCAAGGTGTTCTCCAGGTTGCCTTTCCTGAGCTTCGATCTTCCGGCTCTCGTTTAGTAGTTCTTGGAAACTACACTGCATTAGGCCTACAAATTGGGTATGGGGTGTAGAGAGATGGTGTGTTCCACTCCAAGGTGTTCTCCAGGTTGCCTTTCCTGAGCTTCGATCTTCCGGCTCTCGTTTAGTAGTTCTTGGAAACTACACTGCATTAGGCCTACAAATTGGGTATGGGGTGTAGAGAGATGGTGTGTTCCACTCCAAGTTGTTCTCCAGGTTGCCTTTCCTGAGCTTCGATCTTCCGGCTCTCGTTTAGTAGTTGTTGGAAACTACGCTGCATTAGGCCTACAAATTGGGTATGGGGTGTAGAGAGATGGTGTGTTCCACTCCAAGGTGTTCTCCAGGTTGCCTTTCCTGAGCTTCGATCTTCCGGCTCTCGTTTAGTAGTTGTTGGAAACTACGCTGCATTAGGCCTACAAATTGGGTATGGGGTGTAGAGAGATGGTGTGTTCTACTCCAAGGTGTTCCCCAGGTTTCCTCGCCAATGCTTCGATCTTCATGCTCTCGTTTAGTAGTTGTTGGAAACTACACTGCATTAGGCCTACAAATTGGGTATGGGGTGTAGAGAGATGGTGTGTTCCACTCCAAGGTGTTCTCCAGGTTGCCTTTCCTGAGTTTCGATCTTCCGGCTCTCGTTTAGTAGTTGTTGGAAACTACACTGCATTAGGCCTACAAATTGGGTATGGGGTGTAGAGAGATGGTGTGTTCCACTCCAAGGTGTTCTCCAGGTTGCCTTTCCTGAGCTTCGATCTTCCGGCTCTCGTTTAGTAGTTGTTGGAAACTACACTGCATTAGGCCTACAAATTGGGTATGGGGTGTAGAGAGATGGTGTGTTCCACTCCAAGGTGTTCCCCAGGTTTCCTCGCCAATGCTTCGATCTTCATGCTCTCGTTTAGCAGTTGTTGGAAACTACACTGCATTAGGCCTACAAATTGGGTATGGGGTGTAGAGAGATGGTGTGTTCCACTCCAAGGTGTTCTCCAGGTTGCCTTTCCTGAGCTTCGATCTTCATGCTCTCGTTTAGTAGTTGTTGATAACTACACTGCATTAGGCCTACAAATTGGGTATGGGGTGTAGAGAGATGGTGTGTTCCACTCCAAGGTGTTCTCCAGGTTGCCATTCCTGAGCTTTGATCTTCCGGCTCTCGTTTAGTAGTTGTTGGAAACTACACTGCATTAGGCCTACAAATTGGGTATGGGGTGTAGAGAGATGGTGTGTTCCACTCCAAGGTGTTCCCCAGGTTTCCTCGCCAATGCTTCAATCTTCATGCTCTCATTTAGTAGTTGTTGGAAACTACACTGCATTAGGCCTACAAATTGGGTATGGGGTGTAGAGAGATGGTGTGTTTCACTCCAAGGTGATCTCCAGGTTGCCTTTCCTGAGCTTCGATCTTCCGGCTCTCGTTTAGTAGTTCTTGGAAACTACACTGCATTAGGCCTACAAATTGGGTATGGGGTGTAGAGAGATGGTGTGTTCCACTCCAAGGTGTTCTCCAGGTTGCCTTTCCTGAGCTTCGATCTTCCGGCTCTCGTTTAGTAGTTGTTGGAAACTACACTGCATTAGGCCTACAAATTGGGTATGGGGTGTAGAGAGATGGTGTGTTCCACTCCAAGGTGTTCTCCAGGTTGCCTTTCCTGAGCTTCGATCTTCCGGCTCTCGTTTAGTAGTTCTTGGAAACTACACTGCATTAGGCCTACAAATTGGGTATGGGGTGTAGAGAGATGGTGTGTTCCACTCCAAGGTGTTCTCCAGGTTGCCTTTCCTGAGCTTCGATCTTCCGGCTCTCGTTTAGTAGTTCTTGGAAACTACACTGCATTAGGCCTACAAATTGGGTATGGGGTGTAGAGAGATGGTGTGTTCCACTCCAAGGTGTTCTCCAGGTTGCCTTTCCTGAGCTTCGATCTTCCGGCTCTCGTTTAGTAGTTCTTGGAAACTACACTGCATTAGGCCTACAAATTGGGTATGGGGTGTAGAGAGATGGTGTGTTCCACTCCAAGGTGTTCGCCAGGTTTCCTCGCCAATGCTTCGATCTTCATGCTTTCGTTTAGTAGTTGTTGGAAACTACACTGCATTAGGCCTACAAATTGGGTATGGGGTGTAGAGAGATGGTGTGTTCCACTCCAAGGTGTTCTCCAGGTTGCCTTTCGTGAGCTTCGATCTTCCGGCTCTCGTTTAGTAGTTGTTGGAAACTACACTGCATTAGGCCTACAAATTGGGTATGGGGTGTAGAGAGATGGTGTGTTTCACTCCAAGGTGATCTCCAGGTTGCCTTTCCTGAGCTTCGATCTTCCGGCTCTCGTTTAGTAGTTCTTGGAAACTACACTGCATTAGGCCTACAAATTGGGTATGGGGTGTAGAGAGATGGTGTGTTCCACTCCAAGGTGTTCTCCAGGTTGCCTTTCCTGAGCTTCAATCTTCATGCTCTCGTTTAGTAGTTGTTGGAAACTACACTGCATTAGGCCTACAAATTGGGTATGGGGTGTAGAGAGATGGTGTGTTTCACTCCAAGGTGATCTCCAGGTTGCCTTTCCTGAGCTTCGATCTTCCGGCTCTCGTTTAGTAGTTCTTGGAAACTACACTGCATTAGGCCTACAAATTGGGTATGGGGTGTAGAGAGATGGTGTGTTCCACTCCAAGGTGTTCTCCAGGTTGCCTTTCCTGAGCTTCGATCTTCCGGCTCTCGTTTAGTAGTTGTTGGAAACTACACTGCATTAGGCCTACAAATTGGGTATGGGGTGTAGAGAGATGGTGTGTTCCACTCCAAGGTGTTCTCCAGGTTGCCTTTCCTGAGCTTCGATCTTCCGGCTCTCGTTTAGTAGTTCTTGGAAACTACACTGCATTAGGCCTACAAATTGGGTATGGGGTGTAGAGAGATGGTGTGTTCCACTCCAAGGTGTTCTCCAGGTTGCCTTTCCTGAGCTTCGATCTTCCGGCTCTCGTTTAGTAGTTCTTGGAAACTACACTGCATTAGGCCTACAAATTGGGTATGGGGTGTAGAGAGATGGTGTGTTCCACTCCAAGGTGTTCTCCAGGTTGCCTTTCCTGAGCTTCGATCTTCCGGCTCTCGTTTAGTAGTTCTTGGAAACTACACTGCATTAGGCCTACAAATTGGGTATGGGGTGTAGAGAGATGGTGTGTTCCACTCCAAGGTGTTCGCCAGGTTTCCTCGCCAATGCTTCGATCTTCATGCTTTCGTTTAGTAGTTGTTGGAAACTACACTGCATTAGGCCTACAAATTGGGTATGGGGTGTAGAGAGATGGTGTGTTCCACTCCAAGGTGTTCTCCAGGTTGCCTTTCGTGAGCTTCGATCTTCCGGCTCTCGTTTAGTAGTTGTTGGAAACTACACTGCATTAGGCCTACAAATTGGGTATGGGGTGTAGAGAGATGGTGTGTTCCACTCCAAGGTGTTCTCCAGGTTGCCTTTCCTGAGCTTCGATCTTCCGGCTCTCGTTTAGTAGTTCTTGGAAACTACACTGCATTAGGCCTACAAATTGGGTATGGGGTGTAGAGAGATGGTGTGTTCCACTCCAAGGTGTTCTCCAGGTTGCCTTTCCTGAGTTTCGATCTTCCGGCTCTCGTTTAGTAGTTCTTGGAAACTACACTGCATTAGGCCTACAAATTGGGTATGGGGTGTAGAGAGATGGTGTGTTCCACTCCAAGGTGTTCTCCAGGTTGCCTTTCCTGAGCTTCGATCTTCCGGCTCTCGTTTAGTAGTTGTTGGAAACTACACTGCATTAGGCCTACAAATTGGGTATGGGGTGTAGAGAGATGGTGTGTTCCACTCCAAGGTGTTCCCCAGGTTTCCTCGCCAATGCTTCGATCTTCATGCTCTCGTTTAGCAGTTGTTGGAAACTACACTGCATTAGGCCTACAAATTGGGTATGGGGTGTAGAGAGATGGTGTGTTCCACTCCAAGGTGTTCTCCAGGTTGCCTTTCCTGAGCTTCGATCTTCATGCTCTCGTTTAGTAGTTGTTGATAACTACACTGCATTAGGCCTACAAATTGGGTATGGGGTGTAGAGAGATGGTGTGTTCCACTCCAAGGTGTTCTCCAGGTTGCCATTCCTGAGCTTTGATCTTCCGGCTCTCGTTTAGTAGTTGTTGGAAACTACACTGCATTAGGCCTACAAATTGGGTATGGGGTGTAGAGAGATGGTGTGTTCCACTCCAAGGTGTTCCCCAGGTTTCCTCGCCAATGCTTCAATCTTCATGCTCTCATTTAGTAGTTGTTGGAAACTACACTGCATTAGGCCTACAAATTGGGTATGGGGTGTAGAGAGATGGTGTGTTTCACTCCAAGGTGATCTCCAGGTTGCCTTTCCTGAGCTTCGATCTTCCGGCTCTCGTTTAGTAGTTCTTGGAAACTACACTGCATTAGGCCTACAAATTGGGTATGGGGTGTAGAGAGATGGTGTGTTCCACTCCAAGGTGTTCTCCAGGTTGCCTTTCCTGAGCTTCGATCTTCCGGCTCTCGTTTAGTAGTTGTTGGAAACTACACTGCATTAGGCCTACAAATTGGGTATGGGGTGTAGAGAGATGGTGTGTTCCACTCCAAGGTGTTCTCCAGGTTGCCTTTCCTGAGCTTCGATCTTCCGGCTCTCGTTTAGTAGTTCTTGGAAACTACACTGCATTAGGCCTACAAATTGGGTATGGGGTGTAGAGAGATGGTGTGTTCCACTCCAAGGTGTTCTCCAGGTTGCCTTTCCTGAGCTTCGATCTTCCGGCTCTCGTTTAGTAGTTCTTGGAAACTACACTGCATTAGGCCTACAAATTGGGTATGGGGTGTAGAGAGATGGTGTGTTCCACTCCAAGGTGTTCTCCAGGTTGCCTTTCCTGAGCTTCGATCTTCCGGCTCTCGTTTAGTAGTTCTTGGAAACTACACTGCATTAGGCCTACAAATTGGGTATGGGGTGTAGAGAGATGGTGTGTTCCACTCCAAGGTGTTCGCCAGGTTTCCTCGCCAATGCTTCGATCTTCATGCTTTCGTTTAGTAGTTGTTGGAAACTACACTGCATTAGGCCTACAAATTGGGTATGGGGTGTAGAGAGATGGTGTGTTCCACTCCAAGGTGTTCTCCAGGTTGCCTTTCGTGAGCTTCGATCTTCCGGCTCTCGTTTAGTAGTTGTTGGAAACTACACTGCATTAGGCCTACAAATTGGGTATGGGGTGTAGAGAGATGGTGTGTTTCACTCCAAGGTGATCTCCAGGTTGCCTTTCCTGAGCTTCGATCTTCCGGCTCTCGTTTAGTAGTTCTTGGAAACTACACTGCATTAGGCCTACAAATTGGGTATGGGGTGTAGAGAGATGGTGTGTTCCACTCCAAGGTGTTCTCCAGGTTGCCTTTCCTGAGCTTCAATCTTCATGCTCTCGTTTAGTAGTTGTTGGAAACTACACTGCATTAGGCCTACAAATTGGGTATGGGGTGTAGAGAGATGGTGTGTTTCACTCCAAGGTGATCTCCAGGTTGCCTTTCCTGAGCTTCGATCTTCCGGCTCTCGTTTAGTAGTTCTTGGAAACTACACTGCATTAGGCCTACAAATTGGGTATGGGGTGTAGAGAGATGGTGTGTTCCACTCCAAGGTGTTCTCCAGGTTGCCTTTCCTGAGCTTCGATCTTCCGGCTCTCGTTTAGTAGTTGTTGGAAACTACACTGCATTAGGCCTACAAATTGGGTATGGGGTGTAGAGAGATGGTGTGTTCCACTCCAAGGTGTTCTCCAGGTTGCCTTTCCTGAGCTTCGATCTTCCGGCTCTCGTTTAGTAGTTCTTGGAAACTACACTGCATTAGGCCTACAAATTGGGTATGGGGTGTAGAGAGATGGTGTGTTCCACTCCAAGGTGTTCTCCAGGTTGCCTTTCCTGAGCTTCGATCTTCCGGCTCTCGTTTAGTAGTTCTTGGAAACTACACTGCATTAGGCCTACAAATTGGGTATGGGGTGTAGAGAGATGGTGTGTTCCACTCCAAGGTGTTCTCCAGGTTGCCTTTCCTGAGCTTCGATCTTCCGGCTCTCGTTTAGTAGTTCTTGGAAACTACACTGCATTAGGCCTACAAATTGGGTATGGGGTGTAGAGAGATGGTGTGTTCCACTCCAAGGTGTTCGCCAGGTTTCCTCGCCAATGCTTCGATCTTCATGCTTTCGTTTAGTAGTTGTTGGAAACTACACTGCATTAGGCCTACAAATTGGGTATGGGGTGTAGAGAGATGGTGTGTTCCACTCCAAGGTGTTCTCCAGGTTGCCTTTCGTGAGCTTCGATCTTCCGGCTCTCGTTTAGTAGTTGTTGGAAACTACACTGCATTAGGCCTACAAATTGGGTATGGGGTGTAGAGAGATGGTGTGTTCCACTCCAAGGTGTTCTCCAGGTTGCCTTTCCTGAGCTTCGATCTTCCGGCTCTCGTTTAGTAGTTCTTGGAAACTACACTGCATTAGGCCTACAAATTGGGTATGGGGTGTAGAGAGATGGTGTGTTCCACTCCAAGGTGTTCTCCAGGTTGCCTTTCCTGAGCTTCGATCTTCCGGCTCTCGTTTAGTAGTTCTTGGAAACTACACTGCATTAGGCCTACAAATTGGGTATGGGGTGTAGAGAGATGGTGTGTTCCACTCCAAGGTGTTCTCCAGGTTGCCTTTCCTGAGCTTCGATCTTCCGGCTCTCGTTTAGTAGTTGTTGGAAACTACGCTGCATTAGGCCTACAAATTGGGTATGGGGTGTAGAGAGATGGTGTGTTCCACTCCAAGGTGTCCCCAGGTTTCCTCGCCAATGCTTCGATCTTCATGCTGTCGTTTAGTAGTTGTTGGAAACTACACTGCATTAGGCCTACAAATTGGGTATGGGGTGTAGAGAGATGGTGTGTTCCACTCCAAGGTGTTCTCCAGGTTGCCTTTCCTGAGCTTCGATCTTCCGGCTCTCGTTTAGTAGTTGTTGGAAACTACACTGCATTAGGCCTACAAATTGGGTATGGGGTGTAGAGAGATGGTGTGTTACACTCCAAGGTGTTCTCCAGGTTGCCTTTCCTGAACTTCTATCTTCAGGCTCTCATTAAATTGTGGTTAAACGGAACAACTGCATTTGGCGTACTAGTTGGTTTGGGGCCTACTATCGGTGTCTGCCACTCCTTGCTGTTCTCCTGGTTTCCTGTCCTGACATTCCATTTTCAGGCTCTCGTTAAGTAGTTGTTAATGTTAGACTGCATTTGGCCTACTAGTTGGGTTGGGGCCTACTATCGGTGTCTGCCACTCCTTGCTGTTCTCCTCCACTGAACAAAGCTGTGCCGCCTGTTTACTACGGTTGCCAATTTTGAACTGCATTTCGACTACTTACTGATTTGGGCCTACTCTCTGTGTCAGCCTCTCATTCCAGTTGTCCTCCACTGCAATGCCCCCTGGTTAGTCCTGTGTTACCAATTTTGAACTGCATTTAGCCCACTTTATTCTTTGGGCCTATATCTGTGTTTCCTCCTCATCCTGCCCATTGCCCAGCCAGTGATAGATGAGTCTGCTGGTACATTGACCCATAACGCAAAATTCCCCGTGCACGCTACACAGCAAGATTGTGACCCTGCTGAAAGTCAGATTCCTCTTCCCGCATACCATACCACCTTACACGGGGACAAAGAGGAAGGTGCAGATGAAAGTGCAGGTTCCTTCATCAGGTGGGGGGAGGAATACTAGTTGGCGACGTCACTGGCACAGGGCCTCTCATAGTACGCAAAAGTGTTGCTGCCGGTGGGAGGCGCCCCCGCCATGCAAACACACCGCTGTACTTTGAGGGGCCCTGTGCCAGTGCCAATGCCAACGAGTGGGCCCCCCCCTGCTTGCTCAGGATCACAGCACTTGCAAAGTTGAAATACTTACCTCTCCCTGCTCCACTGCCGTGACGTGGTCCAGATTTACTGGGCCCACTAATTACTTGAACCAGCCCTACCCCCCACAACTTTAGCCAAATGACCCCCAATTTCAAATGCCTTCCAATTATTATAAGGTAAATTACGATTGACAAGCTTCTTTAACAAGAATGGATGTTTTTGCCATTAAAATGGGCAGTGTAGGTGTTTTCCTGGCCTCCACTCACTGCCGACTATGCTCCCCCATTGACTTGCATTGGGTTTCGTGTTTCGGGCGATACCCGACTTTTCGCGATAATCGGCCGATTCCACTCGACTCGACTTCTAAGATAGTCGGGTTTCGCGAAACACGGCTCGACTCTAAAAAGGTCAAGGTCGCTCAACCCTATCCGGGAGTTCTGGAGCCGGCGGGTATTCTTAAAGAGGGGTAATTTTGTCTGCCATCTCCCCTGATTGGCGGCACATGCTGCAGAAGTTTCAGGCTGATAGACCTGACCGTTGTCCAGTGGAGAGACTGTTTGTCCCTGATAGATGGACTAGTAGAGTTATCTCTGAGGTTCATTGTCCGGTGTTAGGGCTGGTCATCCTGGAATCTTTGGTACCAGAGATTTGGTGGCTAGATCCTTTTGGTGGCCTTCTTGGTCACGGGATGTGCGTTCTTTTGTGCAGTCCTGTGGGACTTGTGCTCGGGCTAAGCCCTGCTGTTCTCGTGCCAGTGGGTTGCTTTTGCCCTTGCCGATCCCGAAGAGGCCCTGGACGCATATTTCCATGGATTTTATTTCTGATCTCCCTGTTTCTCAAAGGATGTCGGTCATTTGGGAGGTTTGTGATCGCTTCTCTAAGATGGTCCATTTGGTACCCTTGTCTAAATTGCCTTCCTCCTCTGATTTGGTGCCATTGTTTTTCCAGCATGTGGTTCGTTTGCATGGCATTCCAGAGAACATCGTCTCGGACAGAGGTTCCCAGTTTGTTTCGAAGATTTGGCGGTCCTTTTGTGCTAAGATGGGCATTGATTTGTCTTTTTCTTCGGCATTCCATCCTCAGACTAATGGCCAAACCAAACTAACTAATCAGACTTTGGAAACATATCTGAGATGCTTTGTTTCTGCTGATCAGGATGATTGGGTGTCCTTCTTGCCTTTGGCTGAGTTCGCCCTTAATAATCGGGCCAGCTCGGCTACTTTAGTTTCCCCTTTTTTCTGTAATTCTGGTTTCCATCCTCGTTTCTCTTCAGGGCAGGTTGAGCCTTCGGACTGTCCTGGTGTGGATACGGTGGTGGACAGGTTGCAGCAGATTTGGACTCATGTGGTGGACAATTTGACATTGTCCCAGGAGAAGGCTCAACGTTTCGCTAACCGCCGGCGCTGTGTTGGTCCCCGACTTCGTGTTGGGGATTTGGTTTGGTTGTCATCTCGTCATGTTCCTATGAAGGTTTCCTCTCCTAAGTTTAAGCCTTGTTTCATTGGGCCATATAAGACTTCTGAAGTTCTTAATCCTGTGTCATTTCGTTTGGACCTTCCAGCTTCTTTTGCCATCCATAATGTGTTCCATAGGTCGTTGTTGCGGAGATACGTGGCGCCTATGGTCCCCTCCGTTAATCCTCCTGCCCCGGTGTTGGTCGAGGGGGAGTTGGAGTACTGTATGTGGTGGAGAAGATTTTGGATTCTCGTGTTTCGAGACGGAAACTCCAGTACCTGGTCAAGTGGAAGGGTTATGGTCAGGAAGATAATTCCTGGGTTTTTGCCTCTGATGTTCATGCTGCCGATCTAGTTCGTGCCTTTCATTTGGCTCATCCTGATCGGCCTGGGGGCTCTGGTGAGGGTTCAGTGACCCCTCCTCAAGGGGGGGTACTGTTGTGAATTCTGTTGTTGAACTCCGTCCTGTGGTCGTGAATGGTACTTCGGCGAGTTCTGCCCATGGACTCCCTCTGGTGGCTGTGAGTGAAGCTGCTGCTTCTGAGGTTCCTTTCACAGGTGACGTGGTTTATCCTTTGGTTGGCTGCTCTATTTAACTCCACTCAGATCGTTACTCCATGCCAGCTGTCAATGTTCCTGCATTGGTTCAGTTCGCTCTTGGATCTTTCTGGTGACCTGTCTTCTCCAGCAGAAGCTAAGTTCCTGATAGTTATTATTCGTTCATTGTTTCCTTGTCCAGCTGGTTATCATGATTTTGTCTTGCTAGCTGGAAGCTCTGGGATGCAGAGTGGCATCTCCGCACCGTTAGTCGGTGCGGAGGTCTTTTTGCACACTCTGCGTAGTTTTTTGTGTTGACTGCAAAGATACCTTTCCTATCCTCTGTCTGTTTAGTAAGTCTGGCCTCCCTTTGCTGAAACCTGTTTCATTTCTGCGTTTGTGACTTTCATCTTTACTCACAGTCAATATATGTGGGGGGCTGCCTTTTCCTTTGGGGAATTTCTCTGAGGCAAGGTAGGCTTTATTTTCTATCTCTAGGGCTAGCTAGCTCTTAGGCTGTGAAGAGGCGTCTAGGGAGAGTCAGGAACGCTCCACGGCTATTTCTAGTTGTTGTGGTAGGATTAGGGTCTGCGGTCAGCAGAGCTCCCACATCCCAGAGCTTGTCCTGTGTGAGTTTAACTATCAGGTCGTGCCGGGTGCTCCTAACCACCAGGTCATAACAGTCCACTGTCCAGATTACATCTGGATTAGCTGCAGATTGGATGCTGCGTACTTGTAGTCCCATCGGATGATGCCTGCACACCCCCCCCAAAGACCCCCCTCACTGACCCGCACACACCCTGACAGCCCCGCACACAACTGCACAGCCCCGCACACACCCAAACAGTGCCGTACACACCCGCACACATCTGAACAGCCCGCAGACCCCGCCTGCACACACATACACACACAGTCACCGCCCACACTGTGCCCACACACTTCCCTCCTCCCGAACTGCAGCGTTTATCGGACCCACATCCGCAGTAAAACTGCAGATCTTTTTTACATCTGCGGTTTTGCTGCGATATGTGCCCGACTCAATGCAAGTCTAAGGGTGCAGAAACGCTGCAGTTCGGCACAAAAGAAGTGACACGGATTTGATTGCAGATCCGCAGCGTTTTTTGCCGCACGGAATTGCATCAAATCCGCAGTGTAGTGCACAACCAATGTAAGTCGGACTTATTGTGCATATGCTGTGGAAAAACACAGCGAAAACGCACCGAAACGCAGCTTTTTTTTCCGCAGCATGTGCACAATAAGTCTGACTTACATTGGTTGTGCACTACACTGCGGATTTGATGCAATTCCGTGCTGCAAAAAACGCTGCGGATCTGCAATCAAGTCCACAACGTGTGCACACAGCCTTAGCATTTAGTGAACCTAGCAAAAAAGCCAAGCTAGGCTAGGTTCGGGCCTAGAAGCCAGTGCAAAGCATCATGGAATTTGTAGTATTAGAGCACAATAACTCAGGAGAAAGGAAGTTGTCGATTAACCCCATGAGAGCTGAATCCAGCACTGAAGATGTGCTGCTACAGCATGATAAAAGGTAATATTGCTAAAATAAACACAGTGGATGTTTTCAGTGGCACATAGTAGCAAGATTTATAGAAAAAAAAAAAGTTATAGTAGTGGACAACTTTATTAATGCTAAGAAGATGTAAACCGTCAAGAAGAGGACACTGTTTGTCTCCGTCTGGTAAATGGAGTTTTAGGGAAAGGTTTAAGCATACCTCCAAAAAGGATCCCAATGTATACTATAAGCTAAGAGCACTGATGCAGTTTGCACTTAGCCTTTTATGTAAATTGTATCATGTTTTTCACTCCTGTTACATTCAGTGGCAAAATCCACAACAAAAGCTAACAGAATTTCCACAACAAAGCTAACATTTTGTGGATTTGAAAATTTAACACTAAACTTTATCAGCAAGCACAAGAGACAAATCTAGCCTGCCAAAACCGCATCAAAAGCGCAAGAAAAAACAAGGAAAACATACTTCTTCTCTGCAGCTTCTTTCCAGCCAAGAGATCAGGTTTTGATACAGAATAAATGCTGGAAAAACACCTAGTGTGATCTTACCCTTAAGATTTAATGATTCTATTTTTTAGATTTCCTCCTTTTATGTTGTAAGAATCCTATAGAAACTAAGCATCGCAGTGAAATTTAAAGTTCCCAGAGGTGCAGAATTCAGCCTGGTGTTTGCATCCACTTTTGTTCTTTTTCTGAGTAGCATACACAGGATATCACAAAACGACCTATACAGTGCCGGAGACTTGTCTGCACCTATAGATGTTACTAATTATCATTATTATTACGGTATGTTGCTCCTGCACAGAGTAATAATGATCATAGAAGTAAGTATAGTGCAGTTGTGTTTTGAGAGACTTAGCATTGGTTTATACATTTTGGGGGGATTCTATAATTCATTGTGTCAGCTACATAATTTGGCTAAATAATGGATGAATGAAAATTTCGTTTAACCCCTGCGTCACGTCATTATCATGGAATCTAGCACCTTCATCTCTAACCTCTGCGTCTGTCACGCTAGTGGCTATAGAAGGCATGAAAGTTGTTAGCATCTGCCTATGATTCATTTACAAATCATTCCCCACAGATAGGAGATAATATAACAGATCAGACAGTTCATGGACATCACAGAACTGAAATCAAATCTGTAAAATGTTCGCTACAGATGTGTAATTCAATGGCAGATGAAAACTCCCTCTAGTGTCCTGTTATATAAATGTATTACATTCCTTTCTAGAACAGCAAAGTGTGTCACCGGGTCACAGTCACCCCTGCTCCACCATATGTTGCACCTAGGTGACACCGATAAGATTATTTATTTATGTCAATACCGGTTGGTTCATCCTTTTAGAAACGCGGCTCAGAACTGAGACGCATCAGGATGTGATCAGTATTGGCACCGGCTAACGTCTTTTTTTTGTGGATTTTAAGTTAGCAATTTTATAGTGCAGATTATTGTAATCACAATTTTGTATCTGACTTACTTTTTTACCTTGTTATTCTGATACAGTATAATAAATATTTATAAATATTTTATCTTTGGCATGACAAGTCATAAAATGCAGGAAAAAAATGGGCTATAGATGACATAGGTGGTCGGTTCATAGGCTCACACAGTTCATGCAGGGAATACATTACATGCAAGCTGAAGAAGCATACAGTTACAATTTGATTATTGGAACCAACTGAGAAAAATGTTTTATATCTTTTAATGCACAATATGCTGGAAAGCATGCAAAGATGTCCATAGCCTTTAACCCCTTCTTCACCTTGCAATTTTTCATTTTCATTTCTTGCTCCCCTTCTTCCCAGAGCAATATTTTTCTTATTTTTCCATCAATATGAGGGCTTTTTTTTGTGGGACAAATTGTACTTTTGAATGACACCATTGACTTTACCGTATTGTGTACTGGAAAATGAGAAAACAATTCCAAGTGTAGTGAAATTGCAAAAAAGTGCAATTTCACAATTGTTTTTTTAGTTTTTTTTTATTCAACATGTTCCCTAAATGCTAAAACTGGCCAGGCAATATGATTCCCCAGGTCAGTATGAATATGCAGATATCAAACATGTATAGGTTATTTTTTATTTATGTGGTGAAAAAAAATACAAAGATTGTAAGAAAAAAAAGTTGCCATTTTCTGATACCTGTAGGGTCTCATTTTTCGGGATATGGGGCTGTGTGAGGGCTTATTTTTTGTGCGCTGACGTTTTTATTGATATTATTTTGGGATAGATACGATGTTTTGATCACTTGTTAATGCATTTTATTGCAGTTTTGCAACGACAAATAAACCTATAATTCTGCCTTTTTGATTTTTTTCTCGTTACGCAGTTTACTGATCGAATTAATTTACTTTATATTTTGATAGATCTGGCGTTTCTGAACTTCTACAGACCCCTCCAGCTGTCATGACAACCCATCCGCGCCCTGTGGTCACATGACAGGGGTATCGATGGGTGTGACTTATGATGTGGTTCCAGATTGTGCAAGTTAAATGCCATTGTCAGAGATTGACAGCAGCATTTAACATGCTAACAGCCATGGGTGGATCGCGATTTCACCGGCGACTGTTAGAGACATGACAGCTGATCAGATCAGCTGTCATGTGCAGGGAAAGATGCGGGCTCAGAGCTGGAGCCTACATCAAATGCAGGGAGACAACTTTTGAAGTACCTATACGTCCAAGGTCATAAAGGGGGTTATGAGAACACCTATATGCGCTAGCCCCCAGTCAGCCCTCAGTCAGAAAACACTACTGCAGATGATAGGTTTAAGGTCTATGCATAGGTTTAGGAGCTTTCTGGCTTTGAATGGGTTTTCTACCACCGGCGAGATATTAACAGAACACCACTGGTCCGTCACATTGTTACACCGGTCCCAGGTACTGCCCATCAGCGCCATTCATTGAATTAGCCACTTCTCCACCGGAGAGATATTAATAGAACACCACTGCTAATGAATGGAACAGATCCGCATTACCTGGGAGATGCCAGTGTGATGGAGCAATGGTGTTCTGATCTGCAGACTGTATATTTAGCCGCCAACACAGCTGCTAGCAGGTGAACAGTGGGGGATCCAGGAGTTGGACCCCAACAGTATGCAGTACACATGATCTATCCTAAAGACAGGTAATGTAGATCAGTGAAGTGAAAAAAAATAAAATCAAAGTGAGTCCAAACTCGCAGATCCGCACTAATAATATCTTCTGACACGTCTCTCACTCTAAGATCCCACAAGATGATAGGAGGATAGATGTCGCCTTTAAGGTTCAATTTCTGAACATGGAAAATTCATTTTGCAACAGAAAAGATAAGTGCTGAAACAAAGGATAACAAAGGTTATTGTTGATTTTCTGCCACCTCCTTGTGGCTGATACAGATACTGATGATGAATGGTAGGAAGTATTTGGTATCTTTTGTCAACAATGCGCAGTCATTAACGCCACTCCCAACCTGTTAAAGACAAAAAAACAGAGTTTATTTTTAGTTTAAGGACTTACAATTATTTACAGCAAAACTGGTTGGGGTAAACAATACAGCCTGTTATAAATGGAGTTCTATAGCTTTCACCAAGGTCGGACTGACCCACAAAATTACCAATCCTATTGTGGTCCAGGCTTTAACACATTAATGTGACTCTAATGGAAAAGAACTCCATAGGTTCGGCAGAACCCAACTAATTACCTTGGAGCTAATCAGGTTGATAGAATCTTGTTTGTATACATCAAGTTCCACTACAAACTGGTTGTGTCAAGAATGTCATTTTACTTCATTTTAGAAACTTTTAAATAGCGTAGAGGGATTGGTTGAGAATTTGTACCACTTTCTGATATTTTTTTTAAATGTTGAGGCTGAAATTAGGTTACTGAGTTATTCAGTTTTAATGATTACTTAGGCTACGTTCACATTTGCGTTGTGCGCCGCTGCGTCGGCAACGCAACGCAAAACGCAAATAAAAACGCACCAAAACGCACGCAAAAACGCTGCGTTTTGCGACACATGCGTCGTTTTTTGCCGAAATTTGGACGCAAGAAAAATGCAACTTGTTGCGTTTTCTGCGCCCGATGCTTGCGGCAAAAAAAACGCATGCGTCGCACAACGCAGCACAACGCATGTCCATGCATCCCCCATGTTAAATATAGGGGCGCATGACGCATGCGTCGCCGCTGCGTCGCCCGACGCAAACACGCAAAACGCTAATGTGAACGTAGCCATAGTCATTGCTTGTTTTCTATTCGCCACGACAGCACCCACTAGAGAGAGAGGGACAGGAAACCTACAGAGAGATAAAAGGGGCGCCCCCCCCCCTCGCTCCTCAGTTGGTTTCCTGTTCCTAGATGGGAACCTACAGAGAAGACTCTCTGAAGATTGCTAATGAAGAGGAACACCCGCCTGGACTGCCGCCTGTACGACTCTGCTGAGCGGCAAGGGCTCCAGAGAGGGTAACAGAGTCAGGGGAATGATCCTGCTGGCTCCCCCTCATCTGATTACACTATGGCGATGCCTGGAGGTTTTTCAACAGTCTCCCTTCTGGGACACTGTTGCACGGTCCACCGCTGAGCAGATGCACAAAGCCCTTTGGAGGAGTTAATACCGGTAAGTGCATGCTTGTGCGCGGTGGTCGCAGTATGGCTGCAGATGCAGCGCTTACCCCCTCAGTAGTGGTGTCTTTCAGCCGCACCATGGTGGAAGGAGCTGGGATGTGTGCGGTGGACGCAGTGTAGCTGCAAGTGCAGTGCTTACCCCCTCAGTAGCGGTATCTTTCAGCCGCGCCACAGAGCTGCGCGCGCATGCGCGGTAGCATTGGCGTCCCGGAAGTTGTTTGGGTGAACTTCCGGTGGTGCGGGGTTAGAATGGCATTTCCTGTGTGGACGCCATTTTTTTCTGTGTGGTGGTCCGGTCTATCCTGGTGGCAAGGCCTTTTCCCTGTGAAGAGGTAAAAAAAAAAAAAGATGCAGGTGTGAAAAGGTGTGTTTGATGATGGTTACCTACACTATATACAGTTTGTCAGCAGGTTGGAGTGTGCGCAAACATGTCGTCTCAGGAGGATATTGCTGAGCGCCCCCACTGGAGGAGTTAATATTACCTATTGGTGATGCCAGGAGGAAAGGTAGTGGACACTCGAAAGTGAGTGATTCCACTGAGAAATTGGGGAAGAACAGAGGATCAATCCGTTCTACACCCCAGCCCAGCCAAACAACCCTACAGCCGGTATATGATCATAATTCCGGGTGAGTTTAAAGACAGCTTCATTGAAGCTTATGGTAGTCTCTTCTGCTTTTATTTCTTATAGGCAAAAAAGACTGGGAAATCTAAACATAGGCAGTGTGTGGTATGTGCTGAACCCCTGCCTGACTCCTATACAAAGAGATTATGTCAGATTTGTATAAGTAATACCTTACAACAGGAGGGATCGGTCAAGATGGATGATATTCGTCTTATGATCCGTGAGGAGCTTCAGTTCTTAAATGGTGTCTCTTCCATGAATATTGAGAGGAGAAGCAAAAGAATACCCTCACCTAGAGCAGACACGTCTGCAGAAAGTGGGGAAATTGATTCTGACATCTCTCAGGCTTCGGGTTCCTCAGAGGAGGAGGACTATGCGTGTTTTCCTACTGATGGTATAAATAACTTGGTAAGAAACACAATGGGGTTATCAGGATCCAAGGAACCTTAAACGCCGCAAAAGGTTATGTTTGCAGATCTCTCCCAGCGAAAGGGTCATGTGTTTCCTGTAATTCAAACCATTAAGGACCTTGTTAAAAAGGAATGAAATAAGCAGGGACTGAAGGGGTTTGTACTCTTAACATAGTAACATAGTAACATAGTTAGTAAGGCCGAAAAAAGACATTTGTCCATCCAGTTCAGCCTATATTCCATCATAATAAGTACCCAGATCTACGTCCTTCTACAGAACCTAATAATTGTATGATACAATATTGTTCTGCTCCAGGAAGACATCCAGGCCTCTCTTGAACCCCTCGACTGAGTTCGCCATCACCACCTCCTCAGGCAAGCAATTCCAGATTCTCACTGCCCTAACAGTAAAGAATCCTCTTCTATGTTGGTGGAAAAACCTTCTCTCCTCCAGACGCAAAGAATGCCCCCTTGTGCCCGTCACCTTCCTTGGTATAAACAGATCCTCAGCGAGATATTTGTATTGTCCCCTTATATACTTATACATGGTTATTAGATCGCCCCTCAGTCGTCTTTTTTCTAGACTAAATAATCCTAATTTCGCTAATCTATCTGGGTATTGTAGTTCTCCCATCCCCTTTATTAATTTTGTTGCCCTCCTTTGTACTCTCTCTAGTTCCATTATATCCTTCCTGAGCACCGGTGCCCAAAACTGGACACAGTACTCCATGTGCGGTCTAACTAGGGATTTGTACAGAGGCAGTATAATGCTCTCATCATGTGTATCCAGACCTCTTTTAATGCACCCCATGATCCTGTTTGCCTTGGCAGCTGCTGCCTGGCACTGGCTGCTCCAGGTAAGTTTATCATTAACTAGGATCCCCAAGTCCTTCTCCCTGTCAGATTTACCCAGTGGTTTCCCGTTCAGTGTGTAATGGTGATATTGATTCCCTCTTCCCATGTGTATAACCTTACATTTATCATTGTTAAACCTCATCTGCCACCTTTCAGCCCAAGTTTCCAACTTATCCAGATCCATCTGTAGCAGAATACTATCTTCTCTTGTATTAACTGCTTTACATAGTTTTGTATCATCTGCAAATATCGATATTTTACTGTGTAAACCTTCTACCAGATCATTAATGAATATGTTGAAGAGAACAGGTCCCAATACTGACCCCTGCGGTACCCCACTGGTCACAGCGACCCAGTTAGAGACTATACCATTTATAACCACCCTCTGCTTTCTATCACTAAGCCAGTTACTAACCCATTTACACACATTTTCCCCCAGACCAAGCATTCTCATTTTGTGTACCAACCTCTTGTGCGGCACGGTATCAAACGCTTTGGAAAAATCGAGATATACCACGTCCAATGACTCACCGTGGTCCAGTCTATAGCTTACCTCTTCATAAAAACTGATTAGATTGGTTTGACAGGAGCGATTTCTCATAAACCCATGCTGATATGGAGTTAAACAGTTATTCTCATTGAGATAATCCAGAATAACATCCCTCAGAAACCCTTCAAATATTTTACCAACAATAGAGGTTAGACTTACTGGCCTATAATTTCCAGGTTCACTTTTAGAGCCCTTTTTGAATATTGGCACCACATTTGCTATGCGCCAGTCCTGCGGAACAGACCCTGTCGCTATAGAGTCACTAAAAATAAGAAATAATGGTTTATCTATTACATTACTTAGTTCTCTTAGTACTCGTGGGTGTATGCCATCCGGACCCGGAGATTTATCTATTTTAATCTTATTTAGCCGGTTTCGCACCTCTTCTTGGGTTAGATTGGTGACCCTTAATATAGGGTTTTCATTGTTTCTTGGGATTTCACCTAGCATTTCATGTATCTTGTAAAAGGCGTTACCCCTTTGACTAAAGTAGATGCGGCGGTTGCATTCACTTCTCGTCGCTCCGCTTTGCCTGTAGAGGACGCATAATTATGACATGGTGGGGATATCTGAAACGTGGCTGGATGAGAGCCATGACTGGGCTGTTAATTTACGGGGTTAAAGCCTGTTCAGAAATGACCGTACAGATAAGCGAGGGGGAGGGGTGTGTCTGTATGTAAAATCGTCCTTAAAACCCATCCTGCGTGATAATATAGTTGAATTTAATGAAAATGTAGAATCCCTGTGGGTGGAGATAAGGGGAGGGGGAAAAAATAATAAATTACTGATAGGGGTTTGTTATAAATCTCCAAAAATAATGGAAGCAATGGAGTATATCCTCGTAAAGCAAATAGATGAATGTTATGAACAGGTAATTCAGAACCACAATGGACCTTGAAGTTCAGAGCACACAAAGTGACCTGACATTTACCAAAAACATAGGACAAGCTCTGAGACGTGGAAACTCTGCTGACCGCAATCCCTAATCTTATCACACCACACTAGAGGTAGCCGTGGATTGCGCCTAACGCTCCCTATGCAACTCGGCACAGCCTGAGAAACTAACTAGCCCTGAAGATAGAAAAATAAGCCTACCTTGCTTCAGAGAAATTCCCCAAAGGAAAAGGCAGCCCCCCACATATAATGACTGTGAGTAAAGATGAAATACAAACACAGAGATGAAATAGATTTAGCAAAGTGAGGCCCGACTTACTGAATAGACCAAGGATAGGAAAGATAGCTTTGCGGTCAACACAAAAACCTACAAACAACCACGCAGAGGGGCAAAAAGACCCTACGCACCGACTAACGGTACGGAGGTGCTCCCTCTGCGTCTCAGAGCTTCCAGCAAGCAAGAAAAACCAATATAGCAAGCTGGACAGAAAAAATAGCAACAAAAGTAACACAAGCAGAACTTAGCTTATGCAGGATAGACAGGCCACAGGAACGATCCAGGAGGAAGCAAGACCAATACTAGAACATTGACTGGAGGCTAGGATCAAAGCACCAGGTGGAGTTAAATAGAGCAGCACCTAACGACTTAACCTCATCACCTGAGGAAGGAAACTCAGAAGCCGCAGTACCACTCTCATCCACCAAAGGAAGCTCATAGACAGAACCAGCCGAAGTACCACTCACGACCACAGGAGGGAGCCTGGCCACAGAATTCACAACAGTACCCCCCCTTGAGGAGGGGTCACCGAACCCTCACCAGAGCCCCCAGGCCGACCAGGATGAGCCACATGAAAGGCACGAACCAGATCGGCAGCATGGACATCAGAGGCAAAGACCCAGGAATTATCTTCCTGACCATAACCTTTCCACTTAACCAGATACTGGAGTTTCCGTCTCGAAACACGAGAATCCAAAATCTTCTCCACTATATACTCCAATTCCCCTTCAACCAAAACCGGAGCAGGAGGATCAATAGATGGAACCACAGGTGCCACGTATCTCCGCAACAATGACCTATGGAACACGTTATGGATGGAAAAAGAAGCCGGAAGAGTCAAACGAAAAGACACAGGATTAAGAACCTCAGAAATCCTATATGGACCAATGAAATGAGGCTTAAATTTAGGAGAGGAAACCTTCATAGGAATATAACGAGATGACAACCAAACCAAATCCCCAACACGAAGTCGGGGACCCACACAGCGCCTGCGGTTAGCGAAACGTTGAGCCTTCTCCTGGGACAAAGTCAAATTGTCCACTACATGAGTCCAAATCTGCTGCAACCTATCCACCACAGTATCCACACCAGGACAGTCCGAAGACTCAACCTGCCCTGAAGAGAAACGAGGGTGGAACCCAGAATTGCAGAAAAACGGTGAAACCAAAGTAGCCGAGCTGGCCCGATTATTAAGGGCGAACTCGGCCAAAGGCAAAAAGGACACCCAATCATCCTGATCAGCAGAAACAAAACATCTCAGATATGTTTCCAAGGTCTGATTGGTTCGTTCAGTCTGGCCATTTGTCTGAGGATGGAAAGCCGAGGAAAAAGACAAATCAATGCCCATCCTAGCACAAAAGGCTCGCCAAAACCTCGAAACAAACTGGGAACCTCTATCAGAAACGATGTTCTCACCCAAATGACCGACGTTCTTTGAGAGACGGGGAGATCCGAAATAAAATCCATAGAGATATGTGTCCAAGGCCTCTTTGGGACCGGCAAGGGCAAAAGCAACCCACTGGCACGAGAACAGCAGGGCTTAGCCCGAGCACAAATCCCACAGGACTGCACAAAAGAACGCACATCCCGCGACAGAGACGGCCACCAAAAGGATCTAGCCACCAAATCTCTGGTACCAAAGATTCCAGGATGACCAGCCAACACCGAACAATGAACCTCAGAGATAACTTTATTCGTCCACCTAACAGGGACAAACAGTTTCTCCGCTGGGCAACGGTCAGGTCTATTAGCCTGAAATTTTTGCAGCACACGCCGCAAATCAGGGGAGATGGCAGACAAAATTACCCCCTCTTTGAGAATACCCGCCGGCTCAGGCAAACCCGGAGAATCGGGCACAAAACTCCTAGACAGGGCATCCGCCTTCACATTTTTAGAGCCCGGAAGGTACGAAACCACAAAGTCAAAACGGGAGAAAAACAGCGACCAACAAGCCTGTCTAGGATTCAACCGCTTGGCAGACTCGAGATAAGTCAAGTTTTTGTGATCAGTCAAGACCACCACGCGATGCCTAGCTCCTTCAAGCCAATGACGCCACTCCTCGAATGCCCACTTCATGGCTAGCAACTCTCGATTGCCAACATCATAATTTCACTCAGCAGGCGAAAATTTCCTGGAAGAGAAGGCGCATGGTTTCATCACCGAGCAATCAGAACTTCTCTGCGACAAAACAGCCCCTGCTCCAATTTCAGAAGCATCAACCTCGACCTGGAACGGAAGCGAAACATCTGGTTGGCACAACACAGGGGCAGAAGAAAAACGACGCTTCAACTCCTGAAAAGCTTCCACAGCAGCAGAATACCAATTGACCACATCAGCACCCTTCTTGGTTAAATCAGTCAACGGTTTAGCAATACTAGAAAAATTATTGATCAAGCGACGATAAAAATTAGCAAAGCCCAGGAAGTTCTGCAGACTCTTCAGGGATGTTGGCTGAGTCCAATCATAAATGGCCTGAACTTTAACAGGGTCCATCTCGATAGTAGAAGGAGAAAAAATGAACCCCAAAAATGAAACCTTCTGAACACCAAAGAGACACTTTGACCCCTTCACAAACAAAGAATTAGCACACAGGACCTGGAACACCATTCTGACCTGCTTCACATGAGACTCCCAATCATCCGAGAAGACCAAAATATCATCCAAGTATACAATCAGGAATTTATCCAGGTACTCTCGGCAGAAACATGCATAAAGGACTGAAACACTGATGGAGCATTAGAAAGCCCGAATGGCATAACCAGGTACTCAAAATGGCCTTCGGGCGTATTAAATGCTGTTTTCCATTCATCGCCCCGTTTAATACGCACAAGATTATACGCACCACGAAGATCTATCTTGGTGAACCAACTAGCCCCCTTAATCCGAGCAAACAAATCAGATAACAACGGCAAGGGGTACTGAAATTTGACCGTAATTTTATTTAGAAGGCGGTAATCAATACAAGGTCTCAGCGAACCATCCTTCTTGGCCACAAAAAAGAACCCCGCTCCCAATGGCGACGATGACGGGCGAATATGACCCTTCTCCAAAGACTCCTTCACGTAACTCCGCATAGCGGCGTGCTCAGGTACAGATAAATTAAACAGTCGACCCTTAGGAAACTTACTACCAGGAATCAAATCGATAGCACAATCACAATCCCTATGCGGAGGTAGGGCATTGGACTTGGGCTCATCGAATACATCCCGGTAATCAGACAAGAATTCTGGGACCTCAGAAGGGGTGGATGATGAGATAGACAGAAATGGAACATCATCATGTACCCCCTGACAACCCCAGCTGGACACAGATCTTGATTTCCAATCTAATACTGGGTTATGGACTTGTAGCCATGGCAACCCCAACACGACCACATCATGCAGATTATGCAACATCAGAAAGCGAATATCCTCCCGGTGCGCAGGAGCCATGCACATGGTCAGCTGGGTCCAATACTGAGGCTTATTCTTGGCCAAAGGCGTAGCATCAATTCCTCTCAATGGAATAAGACACTGCAAGGGCTCCAAGACAAACCCACAGCGCCTAGCAAACTCCAAGTCCATCAAATTCAGGGCAGCGCCTGAATCCACAAATGCCATGACAGAATAGGAAGACAAAGAGCAGATCAAAGTAACGGACAAAAGAAATTTCGAATGTACCGTACCAATGGTGGCGGACCTAGCGAACCGCTTAGTGCGCTTAGGACAATCGGAGATAGCATGAGTGGAATCACCACAGTAGAAACACAGCCCATTCTGACGTCTGTGTTCTTGCCTTTCAGCTCTGGTCAAAGTCCTATCGCACTGCATAGGCTCAGGTTTATGCTCAGATAATACCGCCAAATGGTGTACAGATTTACGCTCACTCAAGCGTCGACCGATCCGAATGGCCAAAGACAGACTCATTTAGACCAGCAGGCATAGGAAATCCCACCATGACATCCTTAAGGGCTTCAGAGAGACCCTTTCTGAAAATAGCTGCCAGCGCACATTTATTCCATTGAGTGAGCACGGACCACTTTCTAAATTTCTGACAATAAATCTCTATCTCATCCTGACCCTGACACAGAGCCAGCAAATTTTTCTCTGCCTGATCCACTGAATTAGGTTAGTCGTACAGCAATCCGAGCGCCAGAAAAAACGCATCAATATTACATAATGCAGGATCTCCTGGCGCAAGGGAAAATGCCCAGTCTTGAGGGTCGCCACGTAATAAAGAAATAATGATCTTAACTTGTTGAACTGGGTCACCAGAGGAGCGGGGTTTCAAAGCCAGAAATAGTTTACAATTATTTTTAAAATTCAAAAACTTAGCTCTATCTCCAGAAAATAACTCAGGAATAGGAATTTTAGGTTCTAACATAGGATTCTGAACCACTAAATCTTGAATGTTCTGTACTCTTATAGTGAGATTATCCATCAAAGAGGACAGACCCTGAATGTCCATGTCCACACCTGTGTTCTGAACCACCCTGATGTAAAGGGGAAAAGAAAGACAGAACGCAGTGCAAAAAAAAAAAAAAATGGTCTCAGAACTTCTCTTTTCCCTCTATTGAGAAGCATTAGTACTTTGGGCCTCCAGTACTGTTATGAACAGGTAATTCAGAACCACAATGGACCTTGAAGTTCAGAGCACACAAAGTGACCTGACATTTACCAAAAACATAGGACGAGCTCTGAGACGTGGAAACTCTGCTGACCGCAATCCCTAATCCTATCACACCATATTAGAGGTAGCCGTGGATTGCGCCTAACGCTCCCTATGCAACTCGGCACAGCCTGAGAAACTAACTAGCCCTGAAGATAGAAAAATAAGCCTACCTTGCCTCAGAGAAATTCTCCAAAGGAAAAGGCAGCCCCCCACATATAATGACTGTGAGTAAAGATGAAATACAAACACAGAGATGAAATAGATTTAGCAAAGTGAGGCCCGACTTACTGAACAGACCGAGGATAGGAAAGATAGCTTTGCGGTCAACACAAAAACCTACAAACAACCACGCAGAGGGGCAAAAAGACCCTCCGCACCGACTAACGGTACGGAGGTGCTCCCTCTGCGTCTCAGAGCTTCCAGCAAGCAAGAAAAACCAATATAGCAAGCTGGACAGAAAAAATAGCAACAAAAGTAACACAAGCAGAACTTAGCTTATGCAGGATAGACAGGCCACAGGAACGATCCAGGAGGAAGCAAGACCAATACTAGAACATTGACTGGAGGCTAGGATCAAAGCACCAGGTGGAGTTAAATAGAGCAGCACCTAACGACTTAACCTCATCACCTGAGGAAGGAAACTCAGAAGCCGCAGTACCACTCTCATCCACCAAAGGAAGCTCATAGACAGAACCAGCCGAAGTACCACTCACGACCACAGGAGGGAGCTTGGCCACAGAATTCACAACAGATGAAGCTGCGACTCAAGGAGAAGTCATTATTATGGGGGACTTCAACTACCCTGAAATAGATTGGGGAACAGAAACCTGCAGTTCCAGCAAAGGTAATCGGTTTTTGACAACTATGAGAGAAAATTACCTTTCACAACTGGTTCAGGACCCAACAAGAAGGGGGGCACTGCTAGACCTAATATTAACCAACAGTCCAGACCGCATAGCAAATATAAGGGTTGGGGGTCACTTGGGAAATAGCGATCACAAAATAATAAGTTTTCATGTATCCTTTAAAAAGATGTGTAATAGAGGGGTTGCAAGGACACTAAACTTCAGGAGGGCAAATTTCCAACGGATGAGAGAGGATCTTGGTGCAATTAACTGGGACGATATCCTGAGACACAAAAATACACTAAGAAAATGGGAGACATTTATTAGCATCCTGGATAGGACCTGTGCACAGTGTATACCGTATGGGAATAAGCATACTAGAAATAGGAGGAAACCAATATGGCTAAATAGAGCTGTAAGGGGCGCAATAAGTGACAAAAAGAAAGCATTTAGAGAATTATAGGAAGTAGGTAGTGAGGAGGCATTAAATAAATACAAAAAATTAAATAAATTCTGTAAAAAGCAAATCAAGGCAGCAAAGATTGAGACAGAGAGACTCATTGCCAGAGAGAGTAAAAATAATCCTAAAATATTCTTTAACTACATAAATAGTAAGAAACTAAAAAAGTGTTGGCCCCCTTAAAAATAGTCTGGGTGAAATGGTGGACGAGGATGAGGAAAAAGCCAATATGCTAAATGACTTTTTCATCAATATTTACACAAGAAAATCCCATGGCAGACAAAATGACTAGTGATAAAAATTCCCAATTAAATGTCACCTGCTTAACCCAGCAGGAAGTGCAACGGCGTCTAAAAATCACTAAAATTGACAAATCTCCGGGCCCGGGCAGTCATTGATAGACCATTATTTTTAATCTTTTAGAGACTCCATAATAACAGGGTCTGTACCACAGGACTGGTGTATAGCAAATGTGGTGCCAATATTCAAAAAGGGGACAAAAACTGAACTCGGAAATTATAGGCCAGTAAGCTTAACCTCTACTGTGGGTAAAATCCTGGAGGGCATTCTAAGGGATGCTATACTGGAGTATCTAAAGAGGAATAACCTCATGACGCAGTATCAGCACGGGTTTACTAGGGACCGTTCATCTCAGACTAATTTGATCAGTTTCTATGAAGAGGTAAGTTCCGGATTGGACCAAGGGAACCCAGTGGATGTAGTGTATATGGACTTTTCAAAAGCTTTTGATACGGTGCCACACAAAAGGTTGATACATAAAATGAGAATAATGGGGATAGGGGAAAATATGTGCAAGTGGGTTGAGAGCTGGCTAAGGGATAGGAAACAAAGGGTGGTTATTAATGGAGCACACTCGGACTGGGTAGCGGTTAGCAGTGGGGTACCACAGGGGTCAGTATTGGGCCCTCTTCTTTTTAACATATTTATTAATGACCTTGTAGGGGGCATTCAGAGTAGAATTTCAATATTTGCAGATGACACTAAAGTCTGCAGGGTAATCAATACAGAGGAGGACAATTTTATATTACAGGATGATTTATGTAAACTAGAAGCTTGGACTCATAAATGGCAAATGAGCTTTAATGGGGATAAATGTAAGGTCCTGCACTTGGGTAGAAGTAATAAGATGTATAACTATGTGCTTAATTCTAAAACTCTGGGCAAAACCGTCAATGAAAAAGACCTGGGTGTATGGGTGGATGACAAACTAATATTCAGTGGCCAGTGTCAGGCAGCTGCTACAAAGGCAAATAAAATAATGGGATTCATTAAAAGAGGCATAGATGCTTATGAGGAGAACATAATTTTACCTCTATACAAGTCACTAGTTCGACCACACTTAGAATACTGTGCACAGTTCTGGTCTCCGGTGTATAAGAAAGACATAGCTGAACTAGAGCGGGTGCAGAGAAGAGCGACCAAGGTTATTAGAGGACTGGGGGGTCTGCAATACCAAGATAGGTTATTACACTTGGGGCTATTTAGTTTGGAAAAATGAAGACTAAGGGGTGATCTTATTTTAATGTATAAATATATGAGGGGACAGTACAAAGACCTTTCTGATGATCTTTTTAATCATAGACCTGAAACAGGGACAAGGGGGCATCCTCTGCGTTTGGAGGAAAAAAGGTTTAAGCATAATAACAGACGCGGATTCTTTACTGTAAGAGCAGTGAGACTATGGAACTCTCTGCCGTATGATGTTGTAATGAGTGATTCATTACTTAAATTTAAGAGGGGACTGGATACCTTTCTGGAAAAGTATAATGTTACAGGGTATATACACTAGATTCCTTGATAGGGTGTTGATCCAGGGAACTAGTCTGATTGCCGTATGTGGAGTCGGGAAGGAATTTTTTTCCCCAATGTTGAGCTTACTCTTTGCCACATGGTTTTTTTTGCCTTCCTCTGGATCAACATGTTAGGGCATGTTAAGTTAGGCCATGTGTTGTGAATTCTGCTTTTGGGCTCCCTCCGGTGGTTGTAGGTGGTAATGCAGTTGTCCCTGGATTGCAGTCCTGGTCAGGTGTATCTGCTGATTGCAGTTCTGACTGGGGTATTTAGGTGTGCAGGATTCATTAGTCCTTGCCAGTTGTCCATGGTTGTTGGGAGGTGTTGGACCTCTGTCTGGTTCCTCCTGCCTTGCTGCCAAATCAGCAAAGATAAGTGTCTGATTTTGTTTCTGTGGCACACATGCTGTGTGCTTGATAATTCAGTGCTATTCATTTGTTTTTTCTTGTCCAGCTTAGATGGTGTCAGTATTTTCTCAGTCTTGTTGGATTCTCAGGAGTTGCAGAAATACGTTCCACGTCTTTAGTTAGATGGTGGAATTTTTTGTATTATCTGCTGTGGATATTTTTGGAAGGGTTTTAATACTGACCGCTTAGTATTCTGTCCTATCCTTTCCTATTTAGCTAGAGTGGCCTCTTTTGCTAAATCCTGTTTTCTGCCTGCGTGTGTCTTTCCTCTCCTACTCACAGTCAATATTTGTGGGGGGCTGCCTATTCTTTGGGGTTCTGCTCTGAGGCAATGTAGAATTCCTATTTCCATCTATAGGGGTATTTAGTCCTCCGGCTGTGTCGAGGTGTCTAGGGTTTGTTAGGCACACCCCACGGCTACTTCTAGTTGCAGTGTTAGTTCAGGATTTGCGGTCAGTACAGTTTCCACCTACTCCAGAGAAAGTTTTATGCGGCTCCAAGGTCACCGGATCATAACAGCCATGGGTTGAACTAGATGGACTTATAGTCTTCCTTCAACCTTAATAACTATGTAACTATGTAACTATCCGATTCAATGGATAGGAAATCAGATGCACTTCTAAAGAGGTCATGGGAGCTTGTATCACCGCATTTAAGCCAGCGATTTCGGCCACGTGCACTGGCAGGTCTATGCTCGTTTGGCTAGACCAGCTGGATCAGAACATTAAGAATGGTATGTCCAGAGAAAAATTGCGTACCTCTATTCCCTTGATTAAGGGTGCTGCGGCCTTTTTATCAGATGCCTCAATAGACTCTCTCCGCCTAGCAGCCAGAACAGCTAATCTAACTAATACAGCTCGGTGAGCGTTGTGATTAAAGAATTGGAAGGGGGATGCTCAGTCTAGATATAAACTGTGTGCCATACCCTGTCAGGGTGAGCACATTTTCTGGACTGTTCTGGATGATATTCTGACCAAAGCAGGTAAGAGGAAGAAAGGGTTTCCTAATTCCTTTATTCCTTCTTACAGAAGGGTGTTCAGAAAGCCACCATTTGGCAAGAAAAAGAGGTCATGGGAAGACTTTAAGTACCGCTGGAATAACAGGGAGTTCAGACAAAAGGGGAACAAATTCAATAGACGTCCCTTCAAATCGGCCGATAGATCCCGTTAATCCTATTCTACCAGTAGGAGGTAGATTATTAAAATTTGCTAATCAATGGAAAGAAATAACAACTAATTCTTGGGCCATAGATCTAGTATCTTCAGGCCTGACCTTATCCAGACACCTCCGGATTCTTTCCTTCTGACTTCCTTAAAATCTAAACCACAGCAGGACGCACTTGAGCTTGAAATTAAGTCTCTCTTAGCCAAACAGGTATTAATAGAAGTTCCGTCATCTGAAATAGGGAAGGGATTTTACTCCCCCTTAATTTTCATTACCAAACCTGATGGATCCTTCAGAACTATAATAAATTTAAAAAGATTGAACACCTTTTTAAGATCCAAGACATTTAAGATGGAGTCCATTCGTTCAGCTATAAAAAATCTGTTTCCGGGCTGCTATATGGTAGTCTTGGATCTTAAGGATGCTTATTATCATCTTCCTACAGCAATCACACCAGCAATTTCTCAGGGTGGCTGTAATAATGAATGGCCAGATTTGTCATCTGCAGTTTAGAGCAATTCCCTTTGGTTTGTCTATGGCCCCGAGAGTTTTTACCAAGCTATTATTAATAGGTGATGTCCTTTCCACGGGTAAAAGATACACTGTTTGTTCCGTATTTAGACGACCTACTAATAGTAGGTCGATCCCCCCTTCAGTGTGAACAGAGGTTGGAAGAAGTTGTGGTTTCTCTGCAAAGACTTGGCTGGATTATCAATTGGGAAAAATCCAGGCTCCAGCCGGTAGCATGTCAAAAGTTTCTTGGACTTCTAGACTCAGTGAGCCAGAAATGTTTGCTTCCTGAGGATAAGAAGACATCTATAATTAATAAGGTGAACCTAGCGATTGAGAATAGTAGTATGTTATTAAGAAGTGCCATGTCCTTGCTAGGTTCATTAACTTCATGTATTTCTGCGGTTCAATGGGCACAGTTTCACACTAGACAACTGCAGAGTTTCATATTAGAAGAGGATATTAAAAAACGGGGACATTTAGATCGGACAGTATTTCTAACATTGGATGTGGTTCACTCTCTTACATGGTGGTTGGACCGGGAAAATCTCTGGGGCGGAGTTCTTTGGGTAACAACTCCTTCAAACATAGTGACCACAGACGCTAGTCCAGAGGGCTGGGGTGCACATTTTCAGGAGCAGATAGTTCGGGTTTTTTGGTCCAGAACAGAATCTTGCGACTCTTCTAATGTAAAAGAATTAAGAGCTATATATTATTCCATACTCCACTTTCTTCCTCAGCTGCAAGGCTCCCATACAAGGGTCCTTTCCGACAACACCACAGCGGTGGCCTACCTAAACCATCAAGGAGGTACGCGGTCGGACATTCTCATGAATGTTACATCAGACATCATGAATTTAATCGAAAATCATCTTGTGTCCCTATCAGCAGTACACATCAGGGGTATAGACAATTTTTGTGCCGATTTTCTCAGCCGCCACACCCTTCATCAAGGAGAATGGATGCTCAACAGAAAGATCTTCAGACTGATAACTGCTCGATGGGGGGTGCTTCAGATAGACTTATTTTCAACAAGGTCCAACCGACAGGTCAGAACATTCACCTCGTTGTGCAGACAGGACAATCCGGACATTTTCGATGCCCTACAGGTTTCATGGACTTTCAGTCTGGCTTATGCCTTTCCCCCATGGAATCTTCTACCCATAGTTATCAGAAAGATAAGGGAAGAAGGGGCAGGAGTGCTGTTGATAGTTCCATTTTGGCCCAAGAGGCCATGGTTTTCATGGCTCAGGGCAATGTCGATTACAGACCCTTGGATTCTTCCTCAGACCAAGGACCTGCTGTCTCAATTGCCATTCTTCCACACTCAGGTAAAGGGCATGAACTTGACAGTCTGGAATTTGAGAGGCAGTTATTAAATCTTAGAGGCTTCTCTAAAGGGTTGATAGGTACCCTCATGAAAAGTAGAAAACGATCTACTACAAAAAATTATGTCAGAGTCTGGAGAGAATTTCTTGAGTTCCACACAGCACAATTTTCTTCTGAAATACCCATATTTCCAATATTAGAGTTTCTGCAGAAGGGACTTGAGTTAGGTCTCTCTGTAAGTACTCTAAAAATTCAAATTTCAGCTCTAGGAGCTCTCTTCAATTATGATGTTGCAGGTGATAGGTGGATATCCCGCTTTATATCTGCATGTGAATGGTCAAAACCAATCCATATACCTCAGGTCCCACAATGGGATCTAAGTTTGGTCCTGGACTCATTAACAGAGAGCCCATATGAACCTCTTCATACAGCCTCATTAAAAAATATCTCATTAAAGACAGTATTACTAGTAGCATTGGTATCTGCTAGGAGAGTGAGCGATCTCCCAGCCTTGTCAATAGACCCTCCGTTTTTATCAGTAACATCTGACAGAATTATTTTAAAGATGGACCCATCCTATCTTCCTAAAGTTGCTACTAAGTTTCATAGATCCCAAGAGATCTTCCTGCCTACCTTTTATGAAGATCACTCAACTCCAGAGGAGTAGAAACTTCATACCCTAGATGTTAAGAGGACTATTCTTGCCTACTTAGAGAGGACTAGGGACTGGAGAAAGAGTAGGGCTCTCTTTGTGTCTTTCCAGGGTAAGAACAAAGGCTCCAAAGTTACAAAGAATACTTTATCACGCTGGATCAGAGAGGCCATAATTCTGGCATATAAGACTAAAGGAAGAGATCCTCCACTACATGTGGTAGCACACTCTACAAGGGCTTTGTCGACTTCCTGGGCGGAGAAGGCAGATGTGCCAATGGACCTTATATGTAAGGCCACAACCTGGTCTTCACCTAGTACTTTTTATAAGCACTATAGATTAGACCTGTCTTCCTCCTCTGATCTAACCTTTGGAATATCGGTCCTTGACACGGTGAACACACCCAAATTATAGTCTCTGTAAATCTCTCTAGTGGGTGCTGTCGTGGCGAATAGAAAATACCGGATTACTTACCGGTAATGAGCATGTACCGCACACGGACGTTGTCCATGTGCAGTCCGTGTGCCGTGCAGGAGACAGCGCTACAGTAAGCGCTGTCCCCCCCACGTGGTGCTGAAGCCGCCATTCATATCTTCTCTGCAGCTGCGTTTGCTGTAGAGAAGATATGAATAATCCTTTTTCTTTTTGTTTCTCGTGTTTAACATAAAGATCCATGTCCCCACCCCCCTCCCACCCCCTGTGCGCCCGCCCGCTGTTATTAAAATACTCACCCGGCTCCCTCGCTGGCGCTGCTTCCTGTCCTGGCCGCACCTTATACTGTATGAGCGGTCACGTGGGGCCGCCGATTACAGTCATGAATATGCGGCTCCACTTCCCATAGGGGTGAAGCCGCATATTCATTATTGTAAATGAGCGGCCCCACGTGACCGCTCATACAGTAGAAGGTGCGGCCAGGACAGGAAGCAGCGCCAGCGAGGGAGCCGGGTGAGTATTTTAATAACAGCGGGCGGGCGCACAGGGGTGGGAGGGGGGTGGGGACATGGATCTTTATGTTAAACAAGAGAAACAAAAAAAAAAGGATTATTCATATCTTCTCTACAGCAAACGCTGCTGCAGAGAAGATATGAATGGCGGCTTCAGCACCACGTGGGGGGGACAGCACTTACTGTAGCGCTGTCTCCTGCACGGCACATGGACTGCACACGGACAACGTCCGTGTGCGGTACGTGTTTTACACGGACCCATTGACTTTAATGGGTCCGTGTAATCCGTGCGCTCCCACGAACACTGACATGTCTCCGTGTTTGGCACATGGAGACACGGTCCGCAAAAAATCAATGACATCTGCACAGATGCATTGATTTCAATGTGTCTACATGTGTCAGTGGCTCCGGTACGTGAGGAAACTGTCACCTCACGTACCGGAGCCACTGACGTGTGAAACCGGCCTTATAAAGTATGAAGCATCTTCAGAGCACAAATCACCTGAAGAATGGTCAGCAGCACTAGTGATTAGCGATCATGATCTGATAAGGTACTAGCACATAGCCTCAAATCATGCTTGTGTGCTAGTGAAGTAGATGGATGCAGAAAAGTGTAAAGAAAAAGTTCATTGAAAAAGAATCTCCATGTCAGTAAAAGTACACATTTATTATAAACAATTACATTTTTCCATCCACAGTGGTCGGATCACACGAAAAGATGATAGGTGAACCTGTCAATTTTCTAATTTTAATCTATTATATAATTGTCTAAGGGTCACTTCCGTCTGTCTGACCTTCTGTCTGTCACGGATATTCATTGGTCGCGGCCTCTGTCTGTCATGGAAATCCACGTTGCTGATTGGTCGCGGCAAAACAGCCACGACCAATCAGCGACGGCACAGTCCGGAAAAAAATGGCCGCTCCTTCCTCCCCGCAGTCAGTGCCCAGTGCCCGGCACCTGCATACTCCCCTCCGGCCACCGCTCACACAGGGTTAATGCCGGCGGTAACGGACCGCGTTATGCCGCGGGTTACTCACTCCGTTACCGCCGCTATTAACCCTGTGTGACCAAGTTTTTACTATTGGTGCTGTCTATTCAGGGTCAATAGTAAAAAAATGTAATGTTAAAAATAAAAAAAAAAACTAAAACCTTCTATACTCGCCCTCCGTTGTCCACTGAGCCGCGCGCGGCCTCCGCCATCTTCCATTCCCATAGATGCATTGCGAAATTACTCAGAATACTTAGCGGTCTCGTGAGACCGCTAAGTCATCTGGATAATTTCGCAATGCATCCTGGGAACGGAAGATGGCGGCAGCCGTGCGCGTATCGCCGGAGCTTCGGTGGATCCCGCCGGAGGGTGAGTATATAACTATTTTTTATTTTAATTATTTTTTAACAGGGATATGGTGCCCACACTGCTGTATACTACGTGGGCTGTGTTACATACCGCGTGGCTCTGTGCTGTATACTACATAGGCAGTGTTATATACTATGTGGGCTGTGTGATATACTCCGTGGGCTGTGCTATATACTGCGTGGGCTGTGCTATATATTACGTGGTCACTGTTATATACTGCGTGGGCAGTGTTATATACTACGTGGCTGGGCAATATACTACATGGCTCTGTGCTGTATACTACATAGCTGGGCAATATATTACATGTCTGTGCTGTATACTACGTGGCTCTGTGCTGTATACTACGTCGCTGTGCAATATACTACATCGCTGGCCAATCTACTACGTGACTGGGCAATATACTACGTGGCCTGTGCAATATACTACGTGTTTGTGCTGTTTACTACGTCGCTGTGCAATATACTATGTCGCTGGCCAATCTACTATGTGGCTGGGCAATATACTACGTGTTTGTGCTGTATACTATGTCACTGTGCAATATACTATGTGACTAGGCAATATACTACGTGGCTGGGCAATATACTACATAACTGGGCAATATACTACGTAGCTGGACAATATACTACGTGGCTGGGCAATATAGTACGTGGCTGGGCATTATACTACGTAGCTGGGCAATATACTACGTTGCTGGGCAATATACTACGTGGGCTGTGCAATATACTACGTGGCTGGGCAATATACTACGTAGTTGGGCAATATACTACATGGCTGGGCAATATAGTACGCGGCGGGGCAATATACTACGTAGCTGGGCAATATGCTACGTGGCTGGGCAATATAGTACGTGGCTGTGCAATATACTACGTGGCTGGGCTATATACTACGTCACTGGGCAATATACTATGTAGCTGGGCAATATACAACGTGGCTGGGCAATATACTACGTGGACATACATATTCTAGAATACCCGATGCGTTAGAATCGGGCCACCATCTAGTAAATTAATAAATAACTTGCAATCAAAGACATTTCTCACATTTACTTTCCTGTCTATAACAAATGGAGCCCAAAACGAATTGGTTTTATTTTAGTAAATGTTTGTATTTAATAAGTGCATTTTAATTTGACATGAAAACTTGTAATATATGAAGTTCCAAGTACAGAGCAATTAATACTAATATGGATGAAATAATAGAAAACATTTACCTTACGTGACCTTTGAGTTTTTCAGCCTTTACTCTTGCACACTGATATAAATGACACTCCCATAGTGCCCAACCCTTACAATAAATGAGTTTGACTGTATATCCTGTAATTCCAGTTTGAAGAGTGATTATCAGCGCAAACAAAAGCCCTTCAATTACAGAGGCTCCTATTGTTATACTGGAAATTCTATGTGTTTATGTATTAGAGCATACAGTGGCTAATTGTGAGACAAAAAATGAGGATTTTGTCTCCCCCAATATATAAAAATATCTATTTATAACACAACCTTAGAGTAAGTGTTGGCAGAGAACATTTTTTCCCTATAAATCAACATCAGAGAAAAGTCTGCTACCAGGGCGTGGTTGTTGGAGTGGGGAGAAAAATGAAGATCCCACTCCACTAAGCTTTACACACTCAGGCCGGCGTCACACTCAGCGTAGGGAAATACGGTCCGTTTTTTACAGCCGTAATACGCAGAAATGTTCCCAAAATAGTGATCCGTATCTCATCCGTAGACAGGGTGTGTCAGCGTATTTTGCGCATGTCATCCTCCGCATGTAATCCGTATGGCATCCGTACAGCGAGATTCTCTCGCCGGCTTGCAAAACGGACATACAATGGATCCATGGGCTCAAATATTCGTTAAAACATATATATGTATATATATATATATATATATATATATATATATATATATATATATATATATGTATGTATATATATATATATATATATATATATATATATATAGACCGTATATATGTCAGTGAGACACATATATATGTATATTTCATACAGCGCTAGATAGCAGAACAGCCGGTAATTCAATTGGCGGCTTTTGCTATCTCCTTCCCAAACCCGACAGGATATGAGACATGGTATACATACAGTAAGCCATTTCATATCCCTTATTTTTTTTACATATTCCTCATTATTAATGTTAGAAGTGTATGTGTGCAAAATTTCTCCACCAGAGTGGTAAAGCCAGTGACTGAGGGCAGATATTAATAGCCTGGAGAGGGTCCGTGGTTATTGCCCCCCCCCCATCCCATGGCTAAAAACATCTGCCCCCAGCCACCCCAGAAAAGGCACATCTGGAAGTTGCACCTATTTTGGCGCTTAGCCACTCTCTTCCCACTCCCCTGTAGCGGTATATGGGGTAATAAAGGGTTAATGCCACCTTGCTATTGTAAGGTGACATTAAGCCAGGTTAATAATGGTGAGGCGTCAATAAGACACCTATCCATTATTAATGCAATAGTAGTAAATGGTTAATAAAACACACACACACATTATGGAAAAAGTATTTTAATGAAATAAAGACACAGGGTGTTGTAATAGTTTATTATACTATTATACTATCAATGCAATTGAAGACCCTCATTCTGTAAAAAAGGAAAAATAAAAAAACAACAATATCCCTTACCTTCCGTCGTTCAGTCTTGTCCCACACTGTAAATCCATCTGAAGGGGTTAAATAATTTTACAAGCAGAAGCTCTGCTAATGCAGCTGTGCTCCTGCCTGTAAAAACCCGGGGAATGAATGGAAAGCAGGGGAACATAGCTACCTAGACTTGCGGTGCTGCGCCCCCTGCTGGCTTAACCTCAGATGAACTCAAGCATGGGAATTTTCCTGAATATCTTCTCACGCTCGAGTTTATCTGAGGTTATGCCAAGGAAAAACTAACAGGTCGGTGACAGACAGAATTCTTGCTGGTTGATAGGTAATCAAATGCTTATTTCATGCAATTAAATGCAATTTAATTATTTATAAATCATACAATGTGATTTTCTGTTTATTTTTAGATTCTGATTCTCACAGTTAAAGTGTACCTGCAGTAAAAATTACAGACCTCTCCATTATCTCTCAAAGAAAAAGGAAAAAAGGGCAGGTATTGTACACTCCATGATTTCTTATAAATGTCATCATTTTCCATGTACAGATGAGCGCATGGTAATTTCTAAAAATTCTGTTATGAGTACAATTTCTTGTATGCACCTCTCCATATAAACACTTAAACAAAACAATGTACCTCCAAGTCAATCATACTTTTGTGAAATCAATCTGTCAGTTATAAAGCAACACCGATTGTGAATCAATTTCTCCTGCTGTTGTGTAAGTGAAACATACAACAGGTAGAAATGATAGGCAATTAGCAAAACACCACCTATACAGGAGTGGTTCTGCAGGGGGTGTCCACAGACCATTTCTGTTCTTATCCTTTTTGGCTTTTATTCACTCTTGCATTTTGTCATTGCTCTTGGAGCGCCCCCAAGGGCAGTGGGGTACTCAGTACCTGGTCTCTCGGTTCTCAGGGGGGATGTCACGGTAGCTGACCCGGTCTGTGGCCCTTGGGACGTCCATTGTAACGTTTTTTGTGCACGTCAGAAAATCGGTCAGCGACGCATCCTGCGCTGCCCGTCGTCGGCTCCAATGGATGCCTATGGATGCAGGATCCGTCGCACGCAGGAATCCAGTGACGGATCCAGTTTTTCCCTTCTGAGCATGCCCGGAAGGATTTTCAAGTCCAGGAAAAAGTCAATCTCTCTCTCTCTCTCTCTCTCTCGTCCCCGGACATTTAATTCCTGGAATATCTCTACAACGGATCCTTCATTGCACTGGATCCGTCGCACACGTTTTTACCTATTTTCATGACGTCCGTCTATACGTCATTTTGCTGCACCACGACGGACCCCAGAAAACGGAAGTGTGAAAGTAGCCTTAAAGGGAAAAGTCTTTAACCCCTTAATCCCATATGACGTACTATCCCGTCAAGGTGACCTGGGACTTAATTCCCAGTGACGGGATAGTACGGGGGGGAGCGCGGCCGATCGCGGCCAGTTGTCAGCTGACATCCGGCACTATGTGCCAGGAGCAGTCACAGACTGCCCCCGGCACATTAACATGATCGCAGTGTTCTGGCGGTACAGTGAAGCATCACGCAGGGAAGGGGCTCCCTGCATGTTTCCCTGAGACGATCGGTACAAGTCGATGTGCTCACCTTGTACCGAGCGTCTCCTTCCTGCAGGCCCAGATCCAAAATGGCAGCGGGGCTACTGTTGTGAATTCTGTGGCCAAGCTCCCTCCTGTGGTCGAGAGTGGTACTTCGGCTGGTTCTGTCTATGAGCTTCCTTTGGTGGATGAGAGTGGTACTGCGGCTTCTGAGTTTCCTTCCTCAGGTGATGAGGTTAAGTCGTTAGGTGCTGCTCTATTTAACTCCACCTGGTGCTTTGATCCTGGCCTCCAGTCAATGTTCTAGTATTGGTCTTGCTTCCTCCTGGATCGTTCCTGTGGCCTGTCTATCCTGCATAAGCTAAGTTTTGCTTGTGTTATTTTTGTTTGCTATTTTTCCTGTCCAGCTTGCTATATTGGTTTTTCTTGCTTGCTGGAAGCTCTGAGACGCAGAGGGAGCACCTCCGTACCGTTAGTCGGTGCGGAGGGTCTTTTTGCCCCTCTGCGTGGTTGTTTGTAGGTTTTTGTGTTGACCGCAAAGCTATCTTTCCTGTCCTCGGTCTATTCAGTAAGTCGGGCCTCACTTTGCTAAATCTATTTCATCTCTGTGTTTGTATTTTCATCTTACTCACAGTCATTATATGTGGGGGGCTGCCTTTTCCTTTGGGGAATTTCTCTGAGGCAAGGTAGGCTTATCTTCAGGGCTAGTTAGTTTCTCAGGCTGTGCCGAGTTGCATAGGAAGCGTTAGGCGCAATCCACGGCTACCTCTAGTGTGGTGTGATAGGATTAGGGATTGCGGTCAGCAGAGTTCCCACGTCTCAGAGCTCGTCCTTTGTTTTTGGTAATTGTCAGGTCACTTTGTGTGCTCTGAACTTCAATGTCCATTGTGGTTCTGAAGTACCTGTTCATAACAGGCTACTTCCGGGTCCTGTAGGGAGATGGCTTACCAAGTGCCTTCTCATAGCAGGCGCTGGTAAGCCAGGAGCAGTGCATGTCAGATCGCTGATCTGACACAGTGCTCTGCAAAGTGTCAGATCAGCGATCTTTCACTATACAGTGATGTCCCCGCTGGGACAAAGTAAAAAAAAAAAAATTTAAATGTGTAAAAAAATTTTAAAAAATTCCTAAATAAAGAAAAAAAGATATTGTTCCCATAAATACATTTCTTTATCTAAATAATAAAAAAAAAACAATAAAAGTACACATATTTAGTATCGACGCGTCCGAAACGACCCGACCTATAAAACTGGACCACTAGTTAACCCCTTCAGTGAACACCGTAAAAAAAAAAATGAGGCAAAGAACAATGCTTTATTATCATACCGCCGAACAAAAAGTGGAATAACACGTGATAAAAAAGACAGATATAAGTAACCATGGTACCGCTGAAAACGTCATCTTGTCCCACAAAAAATGAGCTGCCATACAGCATCATCAGCAAAAAAATAAAAAAGTTATACTCCTCAGAATAAAGCGATGCAAAAATAATTATTTTTTTCTATAAAATAGTTTTTATTGTATAAAAGCGCCAAAACATAAAAAAATAATCTAAATGAGGTATCGCTGTAATCGTACTGACCCGAAGAATAAAACTGCTTTATCCATTTAACCAAACGTGGAACGGTATAAATGCTCCCCCCAAAAGAAATTAATGAATAGCTGGTTTATGGTCATTCTGCCTCACAAAAATCGGAATAAAAAGCGATCAAAAAATGTCACATGCTCAGCGACCAATCACAAGCCGCGACGTCATCGAAGGTCATTAAAGCGCTCATTCTTAGGAAGAAAAGCATGGCGATTGCAGCGGTGACAACCAGGGCCCGTCCGAGGGTAAGTATATCAATATTTTTTATTTTTATTCTTTATTTTACACATTAATATGGATCCCAGGGCCTGAAGGAAAGTTTCCTCTCCTTCAGACCCTGGGAACCATTACGGATACCTTCCGATATTTGTGTCCTATTGACTTGTATTGGTATCGGATATCGGTATCGGCGATATCCGATATTTTTTGGATATCGGCCGATACCATCCGATACCGATACTTTCAAATATTGGACGGTATCGCTCAACACTAATCAGTAGCCTTCCTCTAGCGCCTTGGTGTTGTAGTACCTCACTGCTAAGCCTCTCATAAGGTCCTCACAGATGTTGTAGATGTTATGTCTCTCTCTCTGTCCCCCAGATGGATAGGACAAACACGTATGACCGGTGGCTTGAGGCGTTTTGCAGGGACTCTATCATGCCCCAGCCTCTAAGCGGTGCCACCTTGCCTCCTGGGGATAGGGGTGTATCAGTAACGTGAAATTAGCTGCCCTGCCGATCTCTGGAGTAAGGCATAAAGGACTGTTGCTCCATCGGTGTTCTGGCTACCGGGATCCTGCGCCTCAGAAGGAGGCAGCCTGTGTAGGGCAGAACTCCTCCTGGTATCCACTCCTTTGCTATGACTTCTTCACCCTCTCTACAATACAGTTCTTTTTCGTGTGTCTCTTAGAAGCTGCCGCACTTAGGGCAGGCACAGCTCCGTGTCCTTCTGTCTCGGCCTCTGATAGGCTCCCACCCCTGTCAGGGACCAACTACCTGAGCAAAGCTCAGCCAGCAACTGCCTAACTTCCTCCCCAGGCAACCAGTTTTACCTCAGTGTGAAGAGTGCCCTAATAAATAGGAACATAGCTCCCCCTGGTGGCCTGGAGTGCAAAATGTGTTGTATGTTTGTGATATCTGGATTTCAGTTGTCCTTCTTTGCCTCCAAACGTAACATCACTCCCCCCTAGAGGAGAACGATATTACTGCAATGATCTGGACCCTGGGGCGCTGCATTCTCACCCCTAGAAGTACAGTACAGTAGCATGAGGTGGTGTCCACCACCCACAGAAGTTGCTCAGGTAGCGCAGCTCATCCAGGATGTCACATCATTGCGAGCTGTGGCAAGAAAAGTAGCTGTATCTGTCAGTACAGAGCATGGAGCAGATACCAGGAGACAGGGAAGTACAACTTGAGATGTGGAGGGAGAAGTAGTAGAGTAATAACCCAGCAGCAGGATTGCTACCTCCTCCTTTGTTCAAGAAGGAACAGGAGGAGCAGTCCCATAGCCCTGCAAAAGGACCTCCAGCAGGCCACTAGCATCCATGTGTCTGCTCAAACTGTCAGAAACAGACTCCATGAGGGTGGTATAAGGGCACGATCTCCACAAGTGGGTGTTGTGCTTACAGCCCAATGCCATGCAGGGCAATTGGCATTTGCTAGAGAACACTAAGATTGGCAGATTCAACATTGGTGCACTGTACACTGTGAAGCAAACAACAAATAGGGCGAAATAACTGAAAACTTCAGTGTGCATAACTATTGACCCCCTAAAGTCAGTGCTTTGTAGAGCCTCCTTTTGCAGCAATTACAGCTGCAAGGATAGCCTCTGAGTTTTCCACATCTTGCCACTGCGATTTTTGCTGATTCTTTAAGGAAAAATTGTTCCAGCTCCTTCAAGTTAGATCGTTTTCTCTGGTGAACAGTAATCTTCACGTCTGACCACAGATTCTCAACTGGATTAAGGTCTGGGCTTTGACTAGGCCATTCCAAAACATTTACATGTTTCCCCTTAAACCACTTGAGTGTTCCATTAGCAGTATGCTTTGGGTCATTGACTTGTTGGAAGGTGAACCTCCATACCACTGTATTTCACACCATCCATCTTCCCCCTCGACTTGGACCATTTTCCGTGTCCCTGTTGCCAAAAACATCCCCACAGCATGATGCTGTGACCACCATGTTTCACTGTTGGGAAAGGGGTCTTGGGGTGATGAGCTGTAGTGGTTTGGCACCAGACATAGCATTTACCTTGATGGCCAAAAAGTTAAATTTTGGTTTCATCTGACCACAGCACTTTCCTCCATAGATTTGGGGAGTCTCCCACATATCTTTTTGCAAGCTCAAGATTAGCCTTACAATTTTTGTGTGTAAGTAAAGGCTTTTTTTCTGGCAACTCTTAGATACAGGCCACCACTATGGAGAGTATGGATTATTGTGGAAGTATGAACAGATACTCGAGTTTCTGGGAACTATGCAAGTCCTTCAGGGTTACCTTTGGTTTCTGTGCTGCCCCTTTGATTAATGCCCTCCTTGCCCTGGACTGAAAGTTTTGGTGGGCGGCACTCTCTTCGCAGGTTTGTTGTGGTACCATGTTTCCATTTGATGATAATGGCTTTGATGGTGCTCCAAGGGATCATCAGAGATTGGGATTTTCTTTTTATAACCAAACTCTGACTTGTTCTTCTCAACAACATTGTCCCTGACTTCTTTGGTCTTCATGGTGTTGCTTGGTTAGTGGTGCCTCTTGGTTAATGGTGTTGCTGCCTCTGTGGCCTTTCAGAAAGGTGTGTATATACTGACAGACATGTGACACTTAGTGATAGGATGTGCACCTGTGTGCAATCTAAGAATGTGACTTATGAAGGTAAATGCTTGCACCAGAAATGTTTAGGGGCTTCATAGAAAAGAGATGAATACATATGCACATGACAATTTTTTGTTATTTTTCTCACTTCACTTAACCAACTTAGACTATTTAGCGCTGATGCATCACACACAAATCGGATTACAAACATATTTATATACATAAATGCAGGTTGTAATATAACAAAATAGGTAAAAAGCCAAGAGGGGTGAATACTTTCAAAAGCCACTGTATATACATAGTTAGGTCCAGAAATATTTGGACAGTGATCGAATCTCGTGATTTCAGGTCTGCATGTCCCTATTTTTTTTTCATTTAAAATGAAAAAACCGAGATGCAATTGAAGTGTTGATTTTCAGGTTTAATTAAAGGGGTTGGACAAAAATACCCTGTGAAATGTTTAAGAATTGTAACCATTTTTCCACAAAATCTCCCAATTTCAGGGGCTCAATAGTAATTGGACAAATTAACTTTGCCATAAATAAAATGTTCATTTTTATGCTTTATAGAGAATCCATTGCAGGCAATGCCTGCCTGAAGTCTGGAAGTCATGAAAGTCACAACTCAGTTTCCTCCTGTGTGATGTTTTGCCGCCTTTACTGTAGTCGATTTCAGTTGTTGATTGTTTGTGGATCTTTCTGCCTCAGGTTTTATCTTAAGAATGGGAAATGTTGCTCGATGGGGTTGAGATCTGGTGATTGACTCAGACATTGCAGAATATTCCATTCCTGGGTTGCTTTGACAGTATGTATGGGTCATTTGTCCATCTGCACTGAGAAGCGTCGTCCAATCAAACTTGCTGCATTTTACTGAATCTGAGCATAAAATATAGTCCTGTATACTTCAAAATTAATCCGGCTGCTTCTGTCTTCAGTCACATCATCAATAAACACTAGTGACCTAGTGCCATTGGAAGCCATGCATGCCCGCGCCATCACACTGCCTCCACCATGTTTTACAGAGGAGGTGGTGTGCCTTGGATGAATGAGCCATTCCAAGCCTTCTCAATACTTTCTTCTTCCCATCATTGTGGCACAGGTTGATCTTAGTTTCATCTGTCCAAAGAACACTTTTGCAGAACTGGACTGGCTTCTTTAGATGTTTTTTTGGCAAAGTCTAATCTGGCTTGTCTATTTTTAAGGGTAATAAGTGGTTTGAACATTGTGGTGAACCCTCTACATTTGCGCTCATGATGTCTTCTCTTTACGGTAGACTTAGATAAAGAAAGATCTGTCCTGGAGAGTGTTCTTTACTGGGGTACATGTTGTGAAGTGGTTTCACCTCCAGACCTTTTATCTGCTTAATTATTGATGGGCTAATGATGGAATAGCCCATGCAGCCCATTAGAGACCCATTGAGATAACTGACCATATTAAAGGCAGCTACATATGAAAGAGCTGTAATTCCTAAACCCTTTTAATCCGATTAGGATGTGAAAACTTATTTCTGATACATATTATATATATATATATATATATATATATACTGTATGTATATCTACTATATAAAGATGAATGTGTGTGTGTATGTGTGTATATCCGGGATTGGCATCTGCACCGTCGCAGCTACAGCCACAAAATTTTGCACAGTCACACGTCTGGACCCCGAGAGCGTCAAAGGCTATATTGTGAGGCGAAATTTTAACCCCGCGCGTTCCAATTCACCAAACAATTTTGCCCCTATCTACATAATGGGGAAAAAAGTGAAAGGAAAAGTGTTGGAAGCGTCGCAGCTACAGAAACAAAATTTTGCACAGTCACACGTCTGGACCCTGAGAGCGTCATAGGCTATGTTGTGAGGTGAAATTTTAACCCTGCGCTTTCCAATTCACCAAACAATTTTGCCCCCATCTACATAATGGGGAAAAAGTGAAATGAAAAGTGTTGGAGGCGTCGCAGCTACAGCCACAAAATTTTGCAGAGTCACACGTCTGGACCCCGAGAGCGTCATAGGCTATGTTGTGAGGTGAAATTTTAACTCCGCGCTTTCCAATTCACCAAACTATTTTTCCCCTATCTACATAATGGGGAAAAGTGAAAGGAAAAGTGTTGGAGGCAAATTGACAGCTGCCAGATGTGAACAAGGGGGACTTAAAGAGTGAGAGCGATGGCGCCAAAGAGTATATACCGTACAGTTGCTAAGGTAGGACCCCGACATGGGATACTCACCACACAGGAATATGAACACACACACAAAATGCGCCACACACTATCACGTGCTTGAACACATATACCACCCTCAGCACACATTTCACCACACATACACCAACCTCGCCACATAAAAGTCGAAACACAAAAGTCGCCGCTCAAAACTCGCCACGCGCAAAACTCGCCACATGCAAAACTAGGCTCACGCAAAACTCGCCACAAGTGCAAAACTTGCACACGCGGAAAAATTGCCACATGCACAAAATTTGCAACACATGCAAAAGTTGCCTCACACAAAACTTGCACATACTCAAAAGGCACCAGACTTAAAACTCACCACGCGCAAAACTCGCCATGCGCAAATCTTGCTGCACACAACTTGCTACACTAACCTGTCACATGCAACTCGACACACAAAAAGTTGCTACACGCATGTTGCCACACAAAACTCATCTCACAAAAGTCGCTACATGCATGTCGCCACACACAACTCAACACACACAACTTGACAAACGAAACTCGCCCTAAAACACACACAAGTCTGGTATTAGCCTTCAAAAATAAAATTCTGATTAATAAGCAGACAAACTACAAGAGCAACAAATGTACCATATAGGAAATACGGCAGCTGTCAGTCACATGACCTGTCTATTATGTGTATGTGTGAGCTAATATATACTGCCAGGGGGAGGGCTTCCTGTTGGCTAGGGATTTATCAGGCTGCCAATTTATCTTACAAATACTGAGGTAAAAATACTGAGCAAATAACAAGTTAACGAGGTCTAATACAGGAGATCACACAGGTATATACTATATACAGGGGAGATGACACACAGATATATACTATATACAGGAGAGATGACACACAGGTATATACTATATAAAGGAGGAGATGACATACAGGTACATACTATATACAGGAGGAGATGACATACAGGTATATACTATATACAGGAGGAGATGACATACAGGTATATGCTATATATAGAAGATGACATACAGGTATATACTATATACAGGAGGAGATGACACACAGATATATACTATATACAGGGGAGATGACACAGGTATATACTATATACAGGAGGAGATGACATACAGGTATATACTATATATAGAAGGAGATGACATACAGGTATATACTATATATAGGAGGAGATGACATACAGGTATATACTATATATAGGAGGAGATATCATACAGGTATATACTATATATAGGAGGAGATGACATACAGGTATATACTATATACAGGGGAGATGACATACAGGTATATACTATATACAGGAGATGACATACAGGTGTATACTATATATAAGGGAGATGACAAACATGTGTATACTGAGGTGAAAATGAGAGGTGTGAGGTGAAAATGAAAAGGTGTGAGTGCAAAATGAGAGGAGTGAGGGAAAATAGTGTAGTGATCGGAAAATGACAGATGTGAGGTCGAAATGACAAGTGTTAGGCGGGAATGAGAGGAGTGAGGGAGAAAATGAGAGGTGTGAGGGAGAAAATGAGAGATGTGAGGGGGAAAATTAAAGATGTGATTGGGAAAATGAGAGGCGTAATGGGAAAATAAGAGAACTGACGTGCTATAACTAACCACAGATATTTACTATGCCCAGGCAACGCCGGGCTCTTCAGCTAGTCTACTGTATAAAGCTGAATGTGTGTGTGTATGTGTGTGTGTATGTCCGGGATTGGCATCTGCACCATCGCAGCTACAGCCACAAAATTTTGCACAGTCACACGTCTGGACCCCGAGAGCGTCATAGGCTATATTGTGAGGCGAAATTTTAACCCCGCGCGCTCCAATTCACCAAACAATTTTGCCTCTATCTACATAATGGGGAATAAAGTGAAAGGAAAAGTGTTGGAAGCGTCGCAGCTACAGCAACAATATTTTGCACAGTCACACGTCTGGACCCCGAGAGCGTCATAGGCTATGTTGTGAGGTGAAATATTAACCCCGCGCTTTCCAATTCACCAAACAATTTTGCCCCTATCTACATAATGGGGAAAAAAGTGAAAGGAAAAGTGTTGGAAGCGTCGCAGCTACAGCAACAAAATTTTGCACAGTCACATGTCTGGACCCCGAGAGCGTCAAAGGCTATGTTGTGAGGTGAAATATTAACCCCGTGCTTTCCAATTCACCAAACAATTTTGCCCCTATCTACATAATGGGGAAAAAAGTGAAAGGAAAAGTGTTGGAGGCGTCGCAGCTACAGCAACAAAATTTTGCACAGTCACACGTCTGGACCCTGAGAGCGTCATAGGCTATGTTGTGAGGTGAAATTTTAACCCCGCGCGTTCCAATTCACCAAACAATTTTGCTCCTATCTACATAAAGGGGAAAAGTGAAAGGAAAAGTGTTGGAGGCAAATTGACAGCTGCCAGATGTGAACAAGGGGGACTTAAAGAATGAGAGTGATGGCGCAAAAGAGTATATACCGTACAGTTGCTAAGGTGGGGCCCCGACATGGGATACTCACCACACACGGGGATATGAACACACACACAAAATGCGCCACACACTACCACGTGCTTGAACACATATACCACCCTCAGCACACATTTCACCACACATACACCAACCTCGCCACATAAAAGTCGAAACACAAAAGTCGCCGCTCAAAACTCGCAACGAGCAAAACTCGCCACATGCAAAACTAGGCTCACGCAAAACTCGCCACAAGTGCAAAACTTGCACACGCGGAAAAATTGCCACATGCACAAAATTTGCAACACATGCAAAAGTTGCCTCACACAAAACTTGCACATACTCAAAAGGCACCAGACTTAAAACTCACCACGCGCAAAACTCGCCATGCGCAAAACTTGCTGCACACAACTTGCTACACTAACCTGTCACATGCAACTCGACACACAAAAAGTTGCTACACGCATGTTGCCACACAAAACTCATCTCACAAAAGTCGCTACATGCATGTCGCCACACACAACTCAACACACACAACTTGACAAACGAAACTCGCCCTAAAACACACACAAGTCTGGTATTAGCCTTCAAAAATAAAATTCTGATTAATAAGCAGACAAACTACAAGAGCAACAAATGTACCATATAGGAAATACGGCAGCTGTCAGTCACATGACCTGTCTATTATGTGTATGTGTGAGCTAATATATACTGCCAGGGGGAGGGCTTCCTGTTGGCTAGGGATTTATCAGGCTGCCAATTTATCTTACAAATACTGAGGTAAAAATACTGAGCAAATAACAAGTTAACGAGGTCTAATACAGGAGATCACACAGGTATATACTATATACAGGGGAGATGACACACAGATATATACTATATACAGGAGAGATGACACACAGGTATATACTATATAAAGGAGGAGATGACATACAGGTACATACTATATACAGGAGGAGATGACATACAGGTATATACTATATACAGGAGGAGATGACACACAGGTATATACTATATACAGGAGCAGATTACCTACAGGTATATACTATATACAGGAGGAGATGACATACAGGTATATGCTATATATAGAAGATGACATACAGGTATATACTATATACAGGAGGAGATGACACACAGATATATACTATATACAGGGGAGATGACACACAGGTATATACTATATACAGGAGGAGATGACATACAGGTATATACTATATATAGAAGGAGATGACATACAGGTATATACTATATATAGGAGGAGATGACATACAGGTATATACTATATATAGGAGGAGATGACATACAGGTATATACTATATATAGGAGGAGATGACATACAGGTATATACTATATACAGGGGAGATGATATACAGGTATATACTATATACAGGAGATGACATACAGGTGTATACTATATATAAGGGAGATGACAAACATGTGTATACTGAGATGAAAATGAGAGGTGTGAGGTGAAAATGAAAAGGTGTGAGTGCAAAATGAAAGGAGTGAGGGAAAATAGTGTAGTGATCGGAAAATGACAGATGTGAGGTCGAAATGACAAGTGTTAGGCGGGAATGAGAGGAGTGAGGGAGAAAATGAGAGGTGTGAGGGAGAAAATGAGAGATGTGAGGGGGAAAATTAAAGATGTGATTGGGAAAATGAGAGGCGTAATGGGAAAATAAGAGAACTGACGTGCTATAACTAACCACAGATATTTACTATGCCCAGGCAACGCCGGGCTCTTCAGCTAGTCTACTGTATAAAGCTGAATGTGTGTGTGTATGTGTGTGTGTATGTCCGGGATTGGCATCTGCACCATCGCAGCTACAGCCACAAAATTTTGCACAGTCACACGTCTGGACCCTGAGAGCGTCATAGGCTATATTGTGAGGCGAAATTTTAACCCCGCGCGCTCCAATTCACCAAACAATTTTGCCCCTATCTACATAATGGGGAAAAAAGTGAAAGGAAAAGTGTTGGAAGCGTCGCAGCTACAGCAACAAAATTTTGCACAGTCACATGTCTGGACCCCGAGAGCGTCATAGGCTATGTTGTGAGGTGAAATATTAACCCCGTGCTTTCCAATTCACCAAACAATTTTGCCCCTATCTACATAATGGGGAAAAAAGTGAAAGGAAAAGTGTTGGAGGCGTCGCAGTTACAGCAACAAAATTTTGCACAGTCACACGTCTGGACCCTGAGAGCGTCATAGGCTATGTTGTGAGGTGAAATTTTAACCCCGCGCGTTCCAATTCACCAAACAATTTTGACCCTATCTACATAATGGGGAAAAAAGTGAAAGGAAAAGTGTTGGAAGCGTCGCAGCTACAGCAACAAAATTTTGCACAGTCACACATCTGGACCCCGAGAGCGTCATAGGCTACGGTGTGAGGTGAAATATTAACCCCGCGCTTTCCAATTCACCAAACAATTTTGCCCCTATTTACATAATGGGGAAAAAGTGAAAGGAAAAGTGTTGGAAGCATCGCAGCTACAGCCACAAAATTTTGCAGAGTCACACGTCTGGACCCTGAGAGCGTCATAGGCTATGTTGTGAGGTGAAATTTTAACTCCGCGCTTTCCAATTCACCAAACTATTTTTCCCCTATCTACATAAAGGGGAAAAGTGAAAGGAAAAGTGTTGGAGGCAAATTGACAGCTGCCAGATGTGAACAAGGGGGACTTAAAGAATGAGAGCGATGGCGCAAAAGAGTATATACCGTACAGTTGCTAAGGTGGGGCCCCGACATGGGATACTCACCACACACGGGGATATGAACACACACACCCAAAATGCGCCACACACTATCACGTGCTTGAACACATATACCACCCTCAGCACACATTTCACCACACATACACCAACCTCGCCACATAAAAGTCGAAACACAAAAGTCGCCGCTCAAAACTCGCCACGCGCAAAACTCGCCACATGCAAAACTAGGCTCATGCAAAACTCGCCACAAGTGCAAAACTTGCACACGTGGAAAAATTGCCACATGCACAAAATTTGCAACACATGCAAAAGTTGCCTCACACAAAACTTGCACATACTCAAAAGGCACCAGACTTAAAACTCACCACGCGCAAAACTCGCCATGCGCAAAACTTGCTGCACACAACTTGCTACACTAACCTGTCACATGCAACTCGACACACAAAAAGTTGCTACACGCATGTTGCCACACAAAACTCATCTCACAAAAGTCGCTACATGCATGTCGCCACACACAACTCAACACACACAACTTGACAAACGAAACTCGCCCTAAAACACACACAAGTCTGGTATTAGCCTTCAAAAATAAAATTCTGATTAATAAGCAGACAAACTACAAGAGCAACAAATGTACCATATAGGAAATACGGCAGCTGTCAGTCACATGACCTGTCTATTATGTGTATGTGTGAGCTAATATATACTGCCAGGGGGAGGGCTTCCTGTTGGCTAGGGATTTATCAGGCTGCCAATTTATCTTACAAATACTGAGGTAAAAATACTGAGCAAATAACGTGTTAACGAGGTCTAATACAGGAGATCACACAGGTATATACTATATACAGGGGAGATGACACACAGATATATACTATATACAGGAGAGATGACACACAGGTATATACTATATAAAGGAGGAGATGACATACAGGTACATACTATATACAGGAGGAGATGACATACAGGTACATACTATATACAGGAGGAGATGACACAGGTATATACTATATACAGGAGCAGATTACCTACAGGTATATACTATATACAGGAGGAGATGACATACAGGTATATGCTATATATAGAAGATGACATACAGGTATACACTATATACAGGAGGAGATGACACACAGATATATACTATATACAGGGGAGATGACACACAGGTATATACTATATACAGGAGGAGATGACATACAGGTATATACTATATATAGAAGGAGATGACATACAGGTATATACTATATATAGGAGGAGATGACATACAGGTATATACTATATATAGGAGGAGATGACATACAGGTATATACTATATATAGGAGGAGATGACATACAGGTATATACTATATACAGGGGAGATGACATACAGGTATATACTATATACAGGAGATGACATACAGGTGTATACTATATATAAGGGAGATGACAAACATGTGTATACTGAGGTGAAAATGAGAGGTGTGAGGTGAAAATGAAAAGGTGTGAGTGCAAAATGAGAGGAGTGAGGGAAAATAGTGTAGTGATCGGAAAATGACAGATGTGAGGTCGAAATGACAAGTGTTAGGCGGGAATGAGAGGAGTGAGGGAGAAAATGAGAGGTGTGAGGGAGAAAATGAGAGATGTGAGGGGGAAAATTAAAGATGTGATTGGGAAAATGAGAGGCGTAATGGGAAAATAAGAGAACTGACGTGCTATAACTAACCACAGATATTTACTATGCCCAGGCAACGCCGGGCTCTTCAGCTAGTCTACTGTATAAAGCTGAATGTGTGTGTGTATGTGTGTGTGTATGTCCGGGATTGGCATCTGCACCATCGCAGCTACAGCCACAAAATTTTGCACAGTCACACGTCTGGACCCCGAGAGCGTCATAGGCTATATTGTGAGGCGAAATTTTAACCCCGCGCGCTCCAATTCACCAAACAATTTTGCCCCTATCTACATAATGGGGAAAAAGTGAAAGGAAAAGTGTTGGAAGCGTCGCAGCTACAGCAACAAAATTTTGCACAGTCACATGTCTGGACCCCGAGAGCGTCATAGGCTATGTTGTGAGGTGAAATATTAACCCTGCGCTTTCCAATTCACCAAACAATTTTGCCCCTATCTACATAATGGGGAAAAAAGTGAAAGGAAAAGTGTTGGAGGCGTCGCAGCTACAGCAACAAAATTTTGCACAGTCACACGTCTGGACCCTGAGAGCGTCATAGGCTATGTTGTGAGGTGAAATTTTAACCCCGCGCGTTCCAATTCACCAAACAATTTTGCCCCTATCTACATAATGGGGAAAAAAGTGAAAGGAAAAGTGTTGGAAGCGTCGCAGCTACAGCAACAAAATTTTGCACAGTCACACGTCTGGACCCCGAGAGCGTCATAGGCTACGTTGTGAGGTGAAATATTAACCCCGCGCTTTCCAATTCACCAAACAATTTTGCCCCTATTTACATAATGGGGAAAAAGTGAAAGGAAAAGTGTTGGAAGCATCGCAGCTACAGCCACAAAATTTTGCAGAGTCACACATCTGGACCCTGAGAGCGTCATAGGCTATGTTGTGAGGTGAAATTTTAACTCCGCGCTTTCCAATTCACCAAACTATTTTTCCCCTATCTACATAAAGGGGAAAAGTGAAAGGAAAAGTGTTGGAGGCAAATTGACAGCTGCCAGATGTGAACAAGGGGGACTTAAAGAATGAGAGCGATGGCGCAAAAGAGTATATACCGTACAGTTGCTAAGGTGGGGCCCCGACATGGGATACTCACCACACACGGGGATATGAACACACACACAAAATGCGCCACACACTACCACGTGCTTGAACACATATACCACCCTCAGCACACATTTCACCACACATACACCAACCTCGCCACATAAAAGTCGAAACACAAAAGTCGCCGCTCAAAACTCGCCACGCGCAAAACTCGCCACATGCAAAACTAGGCTCACGCAAAACTCGCCACAAGTGCAAAACTTGCACACGCGGAAAAATTGCCACATGCACAAAATTTGCAACACATGCAAAAGTTGCCTCACACAAAACTTGCACATACTCAAAAGGCACCAGACTTAAAACTCACCACGCGCAAAACTCGCCATGCGCAAAACTTGCTGCACACAACTTGCTACACTAACCTGTCACATGCAACTCGACACACAAAAAGTTGCTACACGCATGTTGCCACACAAAACTCATCTCACAAAAGTCGCTACATGCATGTCGCCACACACAACTCAACACACACAACTTGACAAACGAAACTCGCCCTAAAACACACACAAGTCTGGTATTAGCCTTCAAAAATAAAATTCTGATTAATAAGCAGACAAACTACAAGAGCAACAAATGTACCATATAGGAAATACGGCAGCTGTCAGTCACATGACCTGTCTATTATGTGTATGTGTGAGCTAATATATACTGCCAGGGGGAGGGCTTCCTGTTGGCTAGGGATTTATCAGGCTGCCAATTTATCTTACAAATACTGAGGTAAAAATACTGAGCAAATAACGTGTTAACGAGGTCTAATACAGGAGATCACACAGGTATATACTATATACAGGGGAGATGACACACAGATATATACTATATACAGGAGAGATGACACACAGGTATATACTATATAAAGGAGGAGATGACATACAGGTACATACTATATACAGGAGGAGATGACATACAGGTATATACTATATACAGGAGGAGATGACACACAGGTATATACTATATACAGGAGCAGATTACCTACAGGTATATACTATATACAGGAGGAGATGACATACAGGTATATGCTATATATAGAAGATGACATACAGGTATATACTATATACAGGAGGAGATGACACACAGATATATACTATATACAGGGGAGATGACACACAGGTATATACTATATACAGGAGGAGATGACATACAGGTATATACTATATATAGGAGGAGATGACATACAGGTATATACTATATATAGGAGGAGATGACATACAGGTATATACTATATATAGGAGGAGATGACATACAGGTATATACTATATACAGGGGAGATGACATACAGGTATATACTATATACAGGAGATGACATACAGGTGTATACTATATATAAGGGAGATGACAAACATGTGTATACTGAGGTGAAAATGAGAGGTGTGAGGTGAAAATGAAAAGGTGTGAGTGCAAAATGAGAGGAGTGAGGGAAAATAGTGTAGTGATCGGAAAATGACAGATGTGAGGTCGAAATGACAAGTGTTAGGCGGGAATGAGAGGAGTGAGGGAGAAAATGAGAGGTGTGAGGGAGAAAATGAGAGATGTGAGGGGGAAAATTAAAGATGTGATTGGGAAAATGAGAGGCGTAATGGGAAAATAAGAGAACTGACGTGCTATAACTAACCACAGATATTTACTATGCCCAGGCAACGCCGGGCTCTTCAGCTAGTCTACTGTATAAAGCTGAATGTGTGTGTGTATGTGTGTGTGTATGTCCGGGATTGGCATCTGCACCATCGCAGCTACAGCCACAAAATTTTGCACAGTCACACGTCTGGACCCCGAGAGCGTCATAGGCTATATTGTGAGGCGAAATTTTAACCCCGCGCGCTCCAATGCACCAAACAATTTTGCCCCTATCTACATAATGGGGAAAAAAGTGAAAGGAAAAGTGTTGGAAGCGTCGCAGCTACAGCAACAAAATTTTGCACAGTCACACGTCTGGACCCCTAGAGTGTCATAGGCTATGTTGTGAGGTGAAATATTAACCCCGCGCTTTCCAATTCACCAAACAATTTTGCCCCTATCTACATAATGGGGAAAAAAGTGAAAGGAAAAGTGTTGGAAGCGTCGCAGCTACAGCAACAAAATTTTGCACAGTCACACGTCTGGACCCTGAGAGCGTCATAGGCTATGTTGTGAGGTGAAATATTAACCCCGTGCTTTCCAATTCACCAAACAATTTTGCCCCTATCTACATAATGGGGAAAAAAGTGAAAGGAAAAGTGTTGGAGGCGTCGCAGCTACAGCAACAAAATTTTGCACAGTCACATGTCTGGACCCTGAGAGCGTCATAGGCTATGTTGTGAGGTGAAATTTTAACCCCGCGCGTTCCAATTCACCAAACAATTTTGCCCCTATCTACATAATGGGGAAAAAAGTGAAAGGAAAAGTGTTGGAAGCGTCGCAGCTACAGCCACAAAATTTAGCAGAGTCACACGTCTGGACCCTGAGAGCGTCATAGGCTATGTTGTGAGGTGAAATTTTAACTCCGCGCTTTCCAATTCACCAAACTATTTTTCCCCTATCTACATAAAGGGGAAACGTGAAAGGAAAAGTGTTGGAGGCAAATTGACAGCTGCCAGATGTGAACAAGGGGGACTTAAAGAATGAGAGCGATGGCGCAAAAGAGTATATACCGTACAGTTGCTAAGGTGGGGCCCCGACATGGGATACTCACCACACACGGGGATATGAACACACACACAAAATGCGCCACACACTACCACGTGCTTGAACACATATACCACCCTCAGCACACATTTCACCACACATACACCAACCTCGCCACATAAAAGTCGAAACACAAAAGTCGCCGCTCAAAACTCGCCACGCGCAAAACTCGCCACATGCAAAACTAGGCTCACGCAAAACTCGCCACAAGTGCAAAACTTGCACACGCGGAAAAATTGCCACATGCACAAAATTTGCAACACATGCAAAAGTTGCCTCACACAAAACTTGCACATACTCAAAAAGGCACCAGACTTTATCAGGGATTTATCAGGCTGCCAATTTATCTTACAAATACTGAGGTAAAAATACTGAGCAAATAACGTGTTAATGAGGTCTAGTACAGGAGATCACACAGGTATATACTATATACAGGGGAGATGACACACAGATATATACTATATACAGGAGAGATGACACACAGGTATATACTATATAGAGGAGGAGATGACATACAGGTACATACTATATACAGGAGGAGATGACATACAGGTATATAATATATACAGGAGGAGATGACACACAGGTATATACTATATACAGGAGCAGATTATCTACAGGTATATACTATATACAGGAGGAGATGACATACAGGTATATGCTATATATAGAAGATGACATACAGGTATATACTATATACAGGAGGAGATGACACACAGATATATACTATATACAGGGGAGATGACACACAGGTATATACTATATACAGGAGGAGATGACATACAGGTATATACTATATATAGAAGGAGATGACATACAGGTATATACTATATATAGGAGATGACATACACGTATATACTATATATAGGAGGAGATGACATACAGGTATATACTATATATAGGAGGAGATGACATACAGGTATATACTATATACAGGGGAGATGACATACAGGTATATACTATATACAGGAGATGACATACAGGTGTATACTATATATAAGGGAGATGACAAACATGTATATACTGAGGTGAAAATGAGAGGTGTGAGGTGAAAATGAAAAGGTGTGAGTGCAAAATGAGAGGAGTGAGGGAAAATAGTGTAGTGATCGGAAAATGACAGATGTGAGGTCGAAATGACAAGTGTTAGGGGGGAATGAGAGGAGTGAGGGAGAAAATGAGAGGTGTGAGGGAGAAAATGAGAGATGTGAGGGGGAAAATTAAAGATGTGATTGGGAAAATGAGAGGCGTGATGGGAAAATAAGAGAAGTGACGTGCTATAACTAACCACAGATATTTACTATGCCCAGGCAACGCCGGGCTCTTCAGCTAGTATATATATATATATATATATATATATATATACACTGCTCAAAAAAATAAAGGGAACACTTATACAACAGAATATAACTCCAAGTGAATCAAACTTCTGTGAAATCAAACTGTCCACTTAGGAAGCAACACTGTTTGTCAATCAATTTCACATGCTGTTGTGCAAATGGAAGAGACAACAGATGGAAATTATTGTCAATTATCAAGACACCCCCTATAAAAGGAGTGGTTCTGCAGCTGGGGACCACAGACCACATCACAGTGCCAATGCTTTCTGGCTGATGTTTTTGTCACTTTTGAATGTTGGTTGTGCTTTCACACTCGTGGTGACATGAGACAGACTCAATGCGAGCTGTGGCAAGAAGGTTTGCTGTGTCTGTCGTCGTAGTGTTCAGAGGCTGAAGGCATTACCAGGAGACAGGCAAGTACACCAGGAGACATGGAGGGGGCCGTAGGAAGGAAACAACCTAGCAGCAGGACTGCTACATCAGCCTTTGTGCAAGGAGGAACACTGCCAGAGCCCTGCAAAATGACCTCCAGCAGGGCACAAATGTGCATGTGTCTGCACAAACAGTTAGAAACTGACTCCAAGAGGATGGCGACGTCCACAGATGGGGGTTGTGCTCATAGCCCAACACCATACAGGACGCTTCGCATTTGCCACAGCACACCAGGATTGGCAAATTCGTCACTGGCGCCCTGTGCTCTTCACAGATGAAAGCAGGTTCACAATGAGCACATGTGACAGAGTCTGGAGATGCCTTGGAGAGCGATCTGCTGCCTGCAACATCATTCAGCATGACCGGTTTGGCAGTGGGTCAGTAATGGTGTGGAGTGGCATTTCTTTGGAGAGTCGCACAGCCCTCCATGTGCTCGCCAGAAGTAGCCTGACTGCCATTAGGTACTGAGATGAGATCCTCAGACCCCTTGTGAGACCATATACTGGTGCGGTTGGCCCTGGGTTCCCCCTAATGCAGGACATGCCAGACTTTATCTGGCTGGTTTGCGTCAGCAGTTCCTACAAGATGAAGTCATTGAAGCTATGGACTGGCCCGCCCATTCCCCAGACATGAATCCGATTGAACACATCTGGGACATCATGTCTCGCACCATCCACCAACGTCATGTTGCACCACAGACTGTCCAGGAGTTGGTGGATGCTTTAGTCCAGGTCTGGGAGGAGATCCCTCAGGAGACCTTCCGTCGACTCAGCAGGAGCATTCCCGCACATTGTAGGGAGGTCATACAGGCACATGGAGGCCGCACACACAGACTACTGAGCATCATTTCCTTGTTTTGAGGCTTTTCCACTGAAAAAGGATCAGCTTGTAATTTGATTTTCCACTTTGATTTTGAGTATCGTTCCAAATCCAGGTCTCCATTGGTTAATAAATTTGATTTCCATTGATGATTTTTGTGTGCTGTTGTTGTCAGCACATTCAACTTTGTACAGAACAAAGTATTCAATGAGAATACTTCATTCATTCAGAATTAGGTTGTGTTATTTGAGTGTTCCCTTTATTTTTTTTAAGCAGTATATATATATATATATATATATATATATACATACATACATATACATACATACATACATATACATGGAGCGCCCCCACGTCAGGGCAATGGGGTACTCGGAGCCGGGCCCATTGGTTCTCGTCAGGGATGTCACGGTAGCCTGACCCGGTCGTGGCCCTTTGAGGGGCGTCCAATAAAAGGACGAAAGTTAATAGGATAATGTTCGTGACGCCACCTGTGGTATTCGGTCAGGGTGACCGACACTGCTTAGGGGTCCGCTGGGGTGATGTTATGGCAGCTAGATGGTATACCTTCCCACAGGTGAAGTATACCCCAGGGCTTCACAGAGTGTAGATGGAGAATGGTGGATATTGTAAGGCGCAGTGAATAACGAGGACACAAGGTTGCAGTCCCTTTACCTTTACTGAAGGCTTCAGCGTCCACAGCCCAGAGCACCAGATTACAGGGCAGGCAGAGTCCAGCCGATCTGAAGGCAATTCCAGAGTCCCCTTATCCAGGTGGAAATCAGTAGCCTTCCTCTAGGGCCTGAGGGTTGTAGTACCTCCCTGCTGAGCTTCTCGGTGAGGTCCTCACAACTGATGTCGGTGTTCTAGGTGTTCTGTCTCTTTCTGCCTGTCCCCCAGATGGTATGGATAGGAATAAACCCATATGACTGATGGCCTGAGGCTTTTTACAGGGACCCTACGATGCCCCAGCCCCCACAAGTTGCCACCGTGCCTCCTGGGTGTAAGGTCGGGCAGCTAACGTGGAATTAACTGTCCTGCCAGTCTCTGAAGTAAAGCATAGAGTTCCTTACTCCCTCGGTGTTCTGGCTACCGGCTTCTGCTCCTCAAAGGGAGGCAGCCTATTGCAGGGCAGAACTCCCTCTGGATTCCTCTCCTTGTGCTATGACTTCGTTTCTCACTCTCAGCAACGCAATTCTCTTTGTGTCCTTTCTTAGGATGCTGCCGCACGTGGGGCAGACGCAGCTCCTTAAGCCTCTGGCTAGGCCTCTGACAGGATCCCACCCCTGTCAGGGACCTCTCTGTCTGCAGCTGTTTGATGTTCCTCCTTCCCCCTGTCTGCCTGACAGGTGCTGCCTGGTGAAGCCCAGTCAGATTCTGCCTAACTTCCTATCCAAGCCACCAGTTTTACCCAACTGTGAGGAGTGCCCTACTAGATAGGAGCATAGCTCCCCCTGGTGGACTGGAGTGTGAAGTGTGTTGTGTGGTTTGTGATACCTGGCAAGGTGATCTCCTTTATTGCCATCAGACGTAACATCACTCCCCCTGGTGGAAAAATGACATTACTGCAACGACCAGGACCCTGGGGCGCTGCACACACACAAAATAAATTATATAATGTATCCTATAAAACACAGGACGCTGAACAAAAGATCTAGAAATTATAATTATGACTAATTACAATATTCATTGATTCATCACATAGTAGTACAAATATCTAAAACATATAAGAATCGGGAGTAATTTGCATGTTGCAAGAACAAAAAAATGTGTTTTGCAATTGAATCAAATAAATGATTGCATAATTAATAATGCAAATGCTATAAAAAAAAAACCCTTAAGCTAATACGCAGATGAGCTTTGTGCTCATCCCCATGGTGGTAAAGGGAATTATCTCATAATGGAAGAAAAAGCGCATAGTGCAGAATAATTCACTATGTCGCCTCCCAAGTACTTCTGGGTACAGTATCCAGCAATGGGCCTGCCCAGACATGTCATGGAGAAGAGTGTATCGGCATGTCTCAGTAAAGATGTGTTCCCCAGGAGATCAGGATGCTGAGGCTTGAGGGTGAACACACGCTACATGCAGAGAAGGAAACATGATAATCGCATAGTGACCTATCCAAATGTTGGACCGTCCCCCAAGGTCCTGATTCAGTGGAGGAACTGAACTGCAGCTGCTGAACCTGCATGGCTAGGAGAAGAGGAAACGTTGCCATTCTACACAGTTAGAGTCTGGACATTGGCATGACCTTTCGAGACAGTGGGACATCTCCCCCAATTTGGGACAGTCTCGGTAGATGCAGAACAGATGGGAGATATGTTTAAAGAGCTTCCTCATGGCAGTAGATATGTTCATATGATTTTACATTTACTGCCCAGTCAATAAAAATTATTGGCTTTCTTGTTGTATTAAGTATTGCTTTACCCTTCATCCCTTTCACCTGTGTCATTTAATAGCCAGATTAGCTGTTTGGTATGCAGAGTGCTCGTTTATTACATACGGAGTGTTTATCCTGACAAGGAAGAATATACGTAATTAATACTGCTGTCGAGCCTGGATCACTGTGTACATAATAGAGCCTTATTTGTATCTATTAAATCAGTTTAAGAGTAATTGTAACCATCTAACATTCCAAATGACAATAAGAAATTTCAACTGGCATCATTACATTCATTAAATAAATAGGGATTTAATTAATCAGACAGGGATGTTACCTTATGAAGAAAATATGGAGCTTAAATAAATAGGTTGAAGAGTGAGAGCTATGCAGTTACAGTAAAATCTATGTATGAGGTTTTTTTGATGGCAAGGAGGGCTTAATTGTCTCCTTTGCTTCTATAGACTTTAGTTGAGAGGATGAATCTTGTGAACACTAGCGAAGAGCGGACGGGTTCGGAAAACGTTCACCAATCTCAAATTCAGCATGAAAGTAGTACATTCTGTTTTGTGTTCGAGCATTTTTACTCAAAGTCGGCAAAAGTTGGTCACAGTTCGGTAAATTATCGCATTTCCACTAATGCTTTTGTATTACTTTGGCTTGGAGAGAAGTTCTGTATGATGAGTGGAGGGGACATGTTTGATGAGGGGAGAGGATGTGGAGAGGTTAAAGGAGCATCTGAACAGATTTCTGGAACGGCGCAGTCTTTTTTTCCCACTTAATTTTATGTCTGTTGGTTCCAGCAACCAATCAGGGCACAGAAACCAAACACAACGTTATGACACAAGGTCTTCTGTGATTGATTGCCAAAGTCACATGTCCCTGGCCATATAAAAAGCAGACATCTTGTTTTGCTGGCTCCATTTACTGAGTATCACGGAGCAGAGAGGCCACTCGTGCGTTAGAGCTGGTGCTGCAGAAAGTGAACTTGTCCTGTGTGAAATCGATCTTCTAGCATCAAAGTAGATTGTGCAAAAACTGTGTGGCAGTTCCTGGAAGCCCCATTAGCTACTCCAAATCGTTTGTGCTAAAACGGTTTCAATGGCAAAGCAGAAGAACAGATTTCCACTTAAAAATCATTTGGACTAATATTGGGGTACAGCCACGAGGCCCAATTAGCTACTTTAAATCATTTGTGATAATACTGTGTTTCAGTGGGAAATCAAAAGGTCAGATTTCCACATTAAAATTGTTAGACCTAATATAGTGTTGCAGCTACGAAGCCCAATTAGCTACTCCAAACCGTTTGTGCTAAAACTGTGTTCAGTGGCAAATCAGAAGGCCAGATTTCCACTTAAAGATTGTTAGGCATAACAGTGTTGTTCAGGCACACTAAGAAAATAAATAATGATTGCTCATTTAGTGACAGGTAACTGACAGGTGTGGGCCTAAGTTTGTGAAACAGCAGGGTACAAGAGGGGAAGGCTACTTACAATATGAGTGGGAAAAATTAAGGTTGTGGTGGAAGGGGGAAAGGGGGAATAGGCTTGGTGTTCGACGTGTACCTGGGTTAGGTGTTAATGTGAACAAAGGCTCAACTGAACAATCACCGTCTTGTACTATAATAAGACCCCTGACAACATCTGTTACTGGCCAGCCTACTCGACTCCCTTTCTTTGGTAGCTGCACAGCGGTATGTCTTGTAGATGAGGCTCAGAAAGAGCATGTGCTCCAGTGGATGGCAAGTGCTGAATCGAGTGGCTTCTTCTCTTCTTCATCCACCTTAACATCACACACAGTACAATCTTCAGCATTGACACCCCAATCACCCTTGTTTACCCTCATGTCAAAACTTTCCAAACGTCCAACTAACTGTGGGGAACCTCAGATGGGCCATCCTGAAGAGCTGTTCACACATTGTATTCCATTGGCATCAGAGGTCTGTTCCGAAGAATCACAGAATCCAGAGGAAAGCATCTGCACCAATGCCCAACATTACTTCATGTTGGATCCGGTGCTGGACGAAGTAGGATCCTAGCAGAATCCTGACCATCACCAGACATTAATCATCAAGGCTGGAGGTGATCCTGATGAGACTCAGATACCAGAGACACACACGGAGTGTACTGTGGTGTCAGGGCAGGAGGAGGGTGACTCTCAAGGTGAGGAGTATAAGAACAGAGAGGATGATGATGAGATTACAGATCCCATTTGGTGTGAACCCAGAGGCACGTAGCTGAGTAGCTCAGCAGAGGAGGTGGAGGAGGAAGAAGATGAGGAGGTTACATTGGGGCTTCCCACACAGACACAAAGTAATGCAACCACAACAAGCACTGTATCCTCAGCCTCAAATCTGGCTGTGACCAGCACCGGTTTCAAGCATGCAGTTCACAGGGGCAGCAAGGGTTGCCTAGCCTGGGCACTTTTTGAGACCGCAAAGGATGACCCAACATGTTATCTGTGACATTTGCAACAAAAAACCTCAGTAGAAGCAAAAATAGTTTGACAATGACATGCATGAACCCGCACATGCGTGATCAACATACCTTAGTGTGGGAATCTCACTGCTCTAAAATGCGGACTAGCGGGCCTCCCCAACCACCGGCTGTCCCATCAACCCCATCTGCTGCTTCCTCCTCCGTCACTATTGGAAGTCTTCTCACACAGGTCTCTGTCGGCAGAAACTACAATTGTTTACCCACCACAGTCGGGGTGAGAGAAAGCCAGTCAGCTGTTACAGAAGTAGACATGACTGCTGCTTTTCGGTCAATTAGCAGGACACATCTTTCTCAATCCACCATAACATCTCCACCTGCACCGCACTAAGAGTCCAGCAGTTGAAATGCTGCCTTTCTGCCTGGTGGATACAAACGGTTTCCAAAAGTTGATGACTGTCGCAGTCCCCCAGTACCAGTTGCCATTACTTCTCTAAGAAAGCTGTGCCTGCGCTACACCAGCATGACGCCGACATCACCTGTTGACTGAAAAACATTTATGACTGCCATTTCACCACTGACACCTGTGCAAGAAAAAATGGGCAGAGGCGTTACATCTCGCTGTCTTGGCACTGGGTGGCTCTGGTGGCTGTGGGAGCAGGCGGTCAAGGAGCTGCTCCACAAGTCTTTGAATCCCCAAGGCTTGCGTGACAAACTTCTGTATCCAACACTTCCTTCACTGCTTCTGCCTCCTCCACTTACTCTTGGGCCTCCAAATGTGCCTTCAACCTCTCCCTTAATAAGACACGCATTCCAACAGTGCATATAAAATCTCCCCACCACTGTACTGCGGAGCCATGGCTCACTGCAATCAGGCAGTGTTTAAATTAATATGTCTTGGAGATTGCAGTCACACAGCTCAAGAGTTGTGGATAGGTTTCCAGGCTGAGTTCGAGCAATGGCTGTCTCCACTAAACCTGGAGCCAGGGAAGGTCGTGTGTGATAACTGTGCAAACCTGGTGGCGGCCCTACGCAATGGCAACCTCACACACATGCCTTGCATGGCTCGCGTCCTCAACCTGGTGATGCAGGAATTTGGCAACCACTATCCCGGCCTGGATGCACTGCTGCAGAAAGCACGGTCGTTATGTGCTCATTTCTGACGATCACCCCTCCCAGGTCATCAACTTTCATTGTTACAGAGGTATTTCGGCCTATCGGTTAACCGTTTATTTAGCGATATTCCGACATGGTGGAATTCCACTCTGAATATGTTGCAGCTGCTGTGGCAGCAGCGACGAGCCCTAGTGCAGGTTGTCCTTTTACATAGCCTGGGCCAATGCAGACCAGATTTGGTGCAACTCAAGCTTGCGGAGTGAAAACAGGCGAAGGACCTCTTCACCCTTTTGAACAGATTGAAAATGGCTGCTAAGAATGTTAGCGCTGATGATGCTGTCATCTACATCACTATTCCGGTCATCTACATGGTGGAGCACACATTGAATAATCTGCATGAGGAGGTGATGTTCCCAGATGAAGAGTTGAAAACTGAGATATTGTTATCCCTCCCACATCCCACTCTAATTTCCGTACTGTCATCGCACAGGCGATTAAGGGGGGGAATCATGGTACCAGACAAACTCTTAGAGAAGATGCAGAAGTTGAGTAACAAATTAAGTATGATGAGGTGATGGACGTGCAACATTCAGGAAATGAAGAGGATAATGATGCACTCTCAATTGGTGGGAGAGGACAGAGGAAGCAACCTTGAGTTTTACTCCGCCACCAACACAGCATGGACTTTGACCTTATGGAAGCGCCTGACACATGAGTGCCTTCTTGCTGCACTTTATTCGACGCGATGCCCCTATTTTTAGGGTTAGAAATAGTGCTGACTACAGGCAGGGCCATATTTGCCACTGGGCACTTGAGGGCATGTGACTGGGGCGGGAGGATGCAGGGGGGCGGCACCCGAGCAAGGTGTTTTTTTTGTTTGTTTTTTTAAGTTCGGGGTCTTAGTCTTGGGTGTTATTCTTGGGTCTTAGTCTGGGGTCTTAGTCTGGGGTCAGCCCGCCCACCCACATCAGTCAGTCTTCCAGCTGGTGCGGCTACTTGTGCTATACACTGCAGACCTCAGAGCGGAGGTGTTGCAGGGACGAGTCATGTGATCTACCTGTGTCACGTGGTTCCTAGTTATCCTCAACACCTAGCAGGAGCTGCTCCGGTGCAGATGCCACCAGGCTCCCTGCTGTGTTGAGTGACCTCCAGCAGGTCATTGCTGTGTGTCCGGTCCTCAGTCCGCTGCAGCTGGTGTGGGGGAAGGAGGGCGGACAGCACAACTTGATTTACTTATTGCGTGGAAAATTGAAGGCAGACTAGCAGAGCTGAGGTGGCATCAGTATGGACGTAGCAGAGCATAGACGACATCAGTATAGACGTAGCAGAGCAGAGGCTGCATCAGTATGGATGTAGCGGAGCTGAGGTGGCATCAGTATGGACGTAGCAGAACTGAGGCGGCCTCAGTATAGACGTAGCAGAGCAGAGGCGGCATCAGTATGGACGTAGCAGAGCTGAGGCGGCATCAGTATGGACGTAGCAGAACTGAGGCGAGATAAGTATGGACATAGCAGAGCTGAGGCGGCATCAGTATGGACGTAGCAGAACTGAGGCGGCATGAGTATGGACGTAGCAGAGCAGAGGCGGCATCAGTATGGACGTAGCAGAGCTGAGGTGGCATCAGTATGGACGTTGCAGAGCAGAGGCGGCATCAGTATGGACGTAGCAGAGCAGAGGCGGCATCAGTATGGACGCAGCAGAGCAGAGGCGGCATCAGTATGGACGTTGCAGAGCAGAGGCGGCATCAGTATGGACGTAGCAGAGCAGAGGCGGCATCAGTATGGACGTAGCAGAGCTGAGGCGGCATCAGTATGGACGTTGCAGAGCAGAGGCGGCATCAGTATGGACGTAGCAGAGCAGAGGCGGCATCAGTATGGACGCAGCAGAGCAGAGGGGGCATCAGTATGGACGTAGTAGAGCAGAGGCGGCATCAGTATGGTCGTAGTAGAGCAGAGGCGGCATCAGTATGGATGTTACAGAGCTGAGGCAGCATCAGCATGGATGTAGCAGAGCAGAGGCGGCATCAGTATGGATGTAGCAGAGCTGAGGCAGCATCAGTATGGACGCAGCAGAGCAGAGGCGGCATCAGTATGGACGTAGTAGAGCAGAGGCGGCATCAGTATGGATGTTACAGAGCTGAGGCAGCATCAGTATGGACGCAGCAGAGCAGAGGCAGCTGTGGGAAGTAGCGCGGTCCACCCATCCTCACAGGGTTGAATGCCTATATATTCAACAGCAAGACGCTGATGCGCCGCTGTTACCTCTCTTTAAGGCTTTTCCTGGAGACGAAATACCCATCAGGCTGCATGCACTACCTCACCATCAGCTTAAAACTGACACGCGGTTATTGTCAAACAAGGTTGCACCCAGAGACGAACCAGCCTTTAGGTCAAAAACGTATACAAATATCAGCAAGACGCTGACGCGCCGCTGTCATTCACAATTGAGGTCATACCCAGAAACAGATCAACAACTTGGCCGTACTTAGTATCAAAGAAACCATACCTGCCCCTGGACACCACAGGGACAACATCCTTCCTACTATAAGAACTATTCACAAAACCTGGACTAAGTGCGACCTTAGAGGAAGACCCGGGAGGGTCGAAACGTCAAAATCATACCGAGTCGTATTCACACTTTATAATTATTGCCTTCTGTTTGATCTGATGTACCTGATTGACTTTTTTTGCACTTAAATAATTTTCAAAGAAATTGGAAATTTCTGTATAAGATATTCCACTTAGGGAGTGCGGTGGATTCTAACATAATACTAGTACTAGACCTTATGGTCTGTCGCACCAGCACCCCGACCCATTTTAGAGTGCAGGCCAAAATATTTATATCAGTAAGGATGTAGCAGGGCTGAGGGAGTCGTGTGTTAGCTGGGGGAATCTGATTGTGATTTCTTATATACCACATTTATTGGGCATCAAGCGACTCACATTACGTCTTGTACTAATGTCACAGCACGGTCCTCTGCGATGTTCGGACATAACCCCGGGGGCTGCTGGTCTAATACACAGCACATGCAGGGCAGCATGACCGCTTCAGCTCTGCTACACTGATCGTTTACAGTTATGTGCAGCTATGCACCTCTGATGTGTCCCATCACCCTTCTCTAAAAGAGGACGGGGCTCAGAAGTTAGTGGAACTACAAGTCTAAGAATCTCCTTTATCAATACAATTGGACTTGTTTGATTATATTAACCCCTTCATGACCGGTGCTTTTTCATTTTCCACTCTCCTTCTTCCCAAAACCATAACTTTTTTATTTTTCTGTCAATTTGGCCATGTGAAGGTTTATTTTTTGCGGGACGAGTTGTACTTTTGAACAACACCATTGGTTTTACCATACTATTTATTACTATTATTATTTACCATACTATTTATGGAGCGCCCCCATGGGGCCATGGGGTACTCGGCACTGGGTCCTTTGGTTCACAGGGGGATGTCACATTGGCAGGGATAAAGTTTATGTTCGTGACGCCACCTGTGTTATTCGGTCAGGGTGACCGACGCTACTTTAAGGGGTCCGCAGGTGTGATGTTATGGCAGCTAGATCGTATAACTTCCCACAGGTGACGTATGTCCCCAGGGCTTCCCGGTGTGTACATGGTGGATGGTGAGAGGCGCAGAGAAGAAAGAGGACACAAGGTAGCAGCCTCTTTACCTTTACTGAAGACTTCAGCATCCACAGTCCAGGGCACCAGATCACAGGTCAGGCACAGTCCGGCCGGTTTGGAGGCAAGTCCAGAGTCGCCTTGTCCAGGTGGAAATCAGTAGCCTTCCCTTGCGCTGCAGTGTTGTAGTTCCTTACTGCCTAATGCTGGTTTCACACGTCAGTGGCTCCGGTACGTGAGGTGACAGTTTCCTCACGTACCGGAGCCACTGACACACGTAGACACATTCAAATCAATGCATCTGTGCAGATGTAATTGATTTTTTGCGGACCGTGTCTCCGTGTGCCAAACACGGAGACATGTCAGTGTTCGTAGGAGCTCACGGATTACACGGACCCATTAAAGTCAATGGGTCCATGTAAAACACGTACCGCACACGGACGTTGTCCGTGTGCAGTCCGTGTGCCCTGCAGGAGACAGCGCTACAGTAAGCGCTGTCCCCCCCACATGGTGCTGAAGCCGTGATTCATATCTTCTCTGCAGCAGCGTTTGCTGTAAATAAGATATGAATAATCCTTTTTTTTTGTTGTTTCTCGTGTTTAAAATAAAGGTTCATGTCCCCACCCCCTGTGCGCCCGCCCGCTGTTCTTAAAATATTCACCCGGCTCCCTTGCTGGCTGGCGCTGCTTCCTGTCCTGGCCACATCTTCTACTGTATGAGCGGCCATGTGGGGCCGCTCATTTACAGTGATGCATATGCGGCTCCACCCCTATGGGAGGTGGAGCCGCATATTCATGACTGTAATCGGCGGCCCCACGTGACCGCTCATACAGTAGAAGATGCGGCCAGGACAGGAAGCAGCGCCAGCCAGCAAGGGAGCCGGGTGAGTATTTTAATAACAGCAGGCGGGCGCACAGGGGGTGGGAGGGGGGTGGGGACACGGACCTTTATTTTAAACATGAGAAACAACAAAAAAAAAGGATTATTCATATCTTCTTTACATTGAACAAACCTTATGTAAACAAACATCACAATGGTAAGTCTAAGGGATAAAAGTATCCTGTGATGTTAAAGGACATAAATTGGAAATTTCGCACATAACATGAGCAACAAAGAAAAAAGCAACGACAAAAAATTCCAATACAAATGATAATAATCAATTAATCATTTTATTAAAGTGACCAGGTACAGAAGAAAAAGGGGGGGGGGGGAGAAAGAGAGAGAAATACACCCTCTCACACATGTCAGAGTAAGACAACCCACAAGAGCCTATACCATATCAAAAAAGGCTATATAGGTTTAGACTATAGCAAAGTAAACTGGCCATTATTGCACATTTAACCCATGTGGCCTTAAAAAGAAATACGGCACCCTTATATATTAAATAAAACCATAGCCACAAGGGCTATTATAGTTACCAATGGGGCCGGAGGTATGACTGTGGGCGTCCTTCCCAAAGGGTGTATTTCTCTCTCTTTCTCCCCCCCCCCTTTTTCTTCTGTACCTGGTCACTTTAATAAAATGATTAATTGATTATTATCATTTGTATTGGAATTTTTTGTCGTTGCTTTTTTCTTTGTTGCTCATATCTTCTTTACAGCAAACGTTGCTGCAGAGAAGATATGAATCGCGGCTTCAGCACCAGATGCAGGGGACAGCGCTAAACTTTAGCGCTGTCTCCTGCACGGTGCGTGTGGTACCCAGTGGGCACACGTGTGCCGCACGTGTGCCACACTGATGTGCCACAGAAATGCACGGGCACATGGACACGGATAATTCCGGTACCGATTTTTCCGGTACCGGAATTATCTGGACATGTGAGACTGCCCTAAGGCTTCACATAAGGTCCTCACAGATGTAATGTCTTTCTCTCTGTCCCCAATATAGGATAGGACAAACCCGTATGACTGGTGGCTTGAGGCTATTTATAGGGACTCTAGCACGCCCCGGCCTCCATGGGTTGCCACCATGCCTCCTGGGTGTAGGGCGGCAGGTATCTTGCAATTAGCTGTCCTGCCGGTCTCTGGAGCAAAGCATAAAGGTCTTTACTCCCTCGGTGTTCTAGCTAACGGGCCTCAGAAGGAAGCAGCCTGTGTAGGGCTGGTCCCCTTCTGGTATCCTCTCCTTTGCTACGACTTCCTTCACGCTCACTGCAATACAATTCTGCCTTCTGTGTATCTCTTTCTGGGAGCTGCAGCTCTGAGGACATGCACAGCTCCGTGTCCTTTCTCCTTCCTTCACTGACAGGATCCCACCCCTGTCAGGGACCAACTAACTGAGCTGCGCTCAGCCAGCAACTAACTCACTTTCCCTACAGGCGACCAGTTTTACCTATGTGGGGAGTGACCTAATAAATAGGAGCAGAAGCTCCCCCTGGTGGCCTGGAGTGTGAAATGTGTTGCATGTTTGTGATACCTGGACGCAGTTATCCTTCTTTGCCTCCAAGCGTACCATCACTCTCCCCGAGAGGAAAGCAATACCACTGCGACCAGGACCCTGGGGCGCCGCATGTACTCGAAAACGGGGGAAAAAAAGACCATGTGGGGTGAAATTGCAAAAAAAGTGCAATCCCACACTTGTTTTTTGTTTGGCTTTTTTGCTAGGTTCACTAAATGCTAAAACCTGCCATTATGATTCTCCAGGTCATTACGAGTTCATAGACACCAAACATGGCTAGGTTCTCTTTTATCTAAGTGGTGAAAAAAAATTCCAAAGTTTGCTTAAAAAAAAAAAAAATTGCGCCATTTTCCGAGACCCGTAGCGTCTCCTTTTTTTGTGATCTCGGGTTGGCTGAGGGCTTATTTTTTTGTGTGCCGAGCTGACGTTTTTAATGATACCACTTTTGTGCAAATACGTTTTTTGATCGCCTGTTATTGCACTTTAATGCAATGTCGCGGCGACCAAAAAAAGTAATTCTGGCGTTTTGATTTTTTTCCAGCTACGCTGTTTAGCAATCGGGTTAAACTTTTTTTTTTTATTGATAGATTGGGCGATTCTGAACACAGTGTTACCAAGTAGGTGTAGATTTGATTTTTATTTTTGTTTTTGTTTTTTATTTTGATTTGGGCGAAAGGGGGGTGATTTAAATTTTTATGTTTTTTTATTTTTTTTTAATTTTTAAACACTTTTTTTTTTTACTTTTGGCATGCTTCAGTAGCCTCCATGGGAGACTAGAAGCTGGCATAGCCTCATTGGCTCTGCTACATAGAAGTGATGCATAGATCGCCTCTATGTAGTAGAATTGCAGCATTGCTATGAGCGCCGACCACAAGGTGGCACTCATAACAATCCCGCATCAACAACCATAGAGGTCTCGAGGATACCTCAGGTTGTTATGGCAATGCAGCACTGACCCCTGATCACGTGATGGGGGTCAGCGATGCACACGTTTACGGCCGCGCGACGGAAGCTCTAGTTAAATGCCCGCTATCAGCAAGAAAAAAAATAAAAATATTACTGGAGTTGTCTTTGATAGAGCTACATGGGCATATACATAGATTTGGCCTCATTCATTCCCTATAGGACTTGTGGACATGTGCTGCTCTTGCGGTAAGACAAAAAAAACACTGCTAACAGCGTTTTTTTCCGTTGCTGCAAGTACGGCATTTGTAGGATTGCGGCAAAAGCGCAGGTGCCACACATGTCCGTAAGTGATCCGTTACGCGGCAGATGCGAAAAAACTGCCAGATCTGCCCCAAATGGCAAAAATCGCTGATGTGAAAGTTGCATACGTCACTGCTGACAGTGTCTGCATTAGTGATACCAATGGGGGAGGCAGCACGAAAAGTGCCTAGGGCGGCATAAACTCTAAATACGGCCCTGACTACAGGGTTGTCACGCTGCTAGATCCATGGTACAAAAGTAAATTTAGCCAAAGGCTTCCTCCCCAGAAAGGGATATGCACATGCTGGAGTATCGAAATACGCTTGTAGACAACCTTAAGGGTGGTTTTCCCCAAGACAGCAGTGAGGCACAGTGTGCATCTCAGTTGTAGACGTCCAACCCCGGAAATGTCAAGGCATCATCACCAAAACATTAGCAGCAGTGTAAGTGGCATAAACAATTTCTGGGAGTAGTAGATTTTTTAGACCAGCATGTGCACCAGCAGAACAGGGTACAAGTCTGACATGCTGTGAACGACTGGTGCAGGAGTATCTGGAGCTCAATATCAATGCCTTCAGGGGGGTTTGGACCCTTTTACATTTTGATCTTTAAAAATGGAAGAGTTCAAATGTCACGCCTTGGAGGTTCTGCCTGCTGTTGCTACTGCTGTTGAGGTTACAAACATTTTTTTTTAAATGTGGAGACTCCAAGTTGGGTTTCCATCTGGTGGGTTGCCTGTAATAGAAGGTGTGTCAGAGGCATATTATACTGTTTCTACTCTGTGGAAATTGATGACACTTTAATGCTGTGTGAAAATTATTTTTTGAAAAGTGGAGAGACTCAAAGTTAAGTCTCCATCTGGTGAGTTGCCCGTGTAAGTGGGGTTCCCAGACAGGTAAGCCTACACTTTCAGTCAAATACTAGTGTTACTATTCTTACATTTTTCTCTCAATAGTAGTCCATTAAACTGTTTGTGCCATCTGAGTGTGGCTGGAATTAAAAAAAAAATTGGAGGTGTTGCATGAGGGGTGAGGTCTACCAACTAAGGATTACACTGCTCCCTTAACCACCAGATCCTCATTTAAACTTCAGTTCCAAGCTGTAAATGCTGGGCCAGGCACTGATACCTCATGCATGGCCCATGGCTGAAAGCTGCTGTGCCCTTAGTAAATTTCCACTGTGTGTCAATTGATGCCACTTTTCATGGTGTCTGTCCCTAATTTTAGCTGTTTGGGAAGCTTTTTGTCACCCCTTCATTCATCTCTAGTGAACACCCACCTCTTCTATACATGGTTATAATAAAAGGCATGTGAGATTTGGGCCTCTGTGACAGAGAATATGCACTGTTGATTTAGAATCATAAAGCAACTATAGGGGTTAAAATGGTTATGGCAGATGGAGTGGTTAGGTCAGCCATAGGGGATACTGGGAAAGTTGTTATTGTGTCCTGGACATCCAAGAGTAAGGTGTGTGCTAGAGAGTCTCCTGTCAGACTGAAATCAGACAAGCTGTATAGAGCAGTTCTTTCTGGGATGTGATTGCTGTAATCATAGAAACTGTCAAGACAGCCAGAAGCATCTTTATTACCTCAAGATAGATGTGAGAGAGTTATGGCACTGGACTCATCCCCTCCCCCCAGCTCATTGCAAGAGCAAGGTACAGTTGTGCTTAGACACTGTGTGAAAAGACGTTATCTGTGAAGAGAAGTTATCTGTAAAGAGACTTTCAGATATTTTGATGAAGCATTGCATGAAGAAAAGTGATTCTGTGTGATGAAAGGAAACTTGAAGAAAACCTCTGTGGTTAACTTCAGCTCAGAACTGTGTCATAGCTGTGTGCTTGTAAGGAGTGGTACATACAGTGAGAAAAACTTGGGGACACTGTTAATTTTGGCTTACCAATACCGATAATACTGACCCAAAACACTGACGTGTGCATAAGGCCTAAGGCTATCAGCCCACGATCAGGAAATAGCAGCACTTTGGACACAGTACATGTGAGCTGTGGACATTACCCTTAGGGTACCCTATTTTACTCTTTTTAAAAAGTCACAGTGAATGCAGGGAAGTGTATTTAAATTGTGACACTACAAAGCGGAAAAAAGCACATTGTTTCTCATGCATAATATTTCCAAACTAATATCAAGTTTCAGTTCTGTTTCAGCTTACATGTTATATTAAAGGAAATAGACTTAATTTATCTCATTTTTGTTGCTAGAAAATTTCTTTGCAGAAAAAGTGGAAATGTGAGATAGGGGATACTCCATATTTTATGCAGAAAAACAGTGAAGATCAATATGGCGACACTTATTGGGGTCACGTCAAAAGACAACAGAATGATGTTTCATAGCATGGATACATTTAATGAGGACCATAAGTTACACAGACTGACAATGAAAGTAACATGTTAAACAATTCATATGAGTTGTCTGTCTTACAAAATGCATGATAAATATCTACCGTATATACTCGAGTAAAAGCCGACCCGAGTATAAGCTGAAACCCCTAATTTTGCCACAAAAAACTGGGAAAACTTATTGACTCGAGTATAACCCTAGAGTGGGAAATGCAGCAGCTATTGGTAAATTTAAAAAATAAAAATAGATACCAATAAAAGTAAAATTGATTGAGACATCAGTAGGTTAAGTGTTTTTGAATATCCATATTGAATCAGGAGCCCCATATAATGCTCCATACAGTTCAAGATGGGCCCCATAAGATGCTCCATACAAAATACACCCCATATAATACTGCATAAAGTTCATGATGGGCCCCATAAGATGCTCCATACAAAATACACCCCATATAATACTGCATAACGTTCATGATGGGCCCCATAAGATGCTCCATACAAAAAATATGAACCACATAATTCTGCACAAAGGATAAAGATGGCCCCATAAGATGCTCCATATTAAAATATGCCCCATATAATGCTGCACAAAGGTTGATGGCCCCATAAGTTGCTCCATAGATTATGCCCCATATAATGCTGCACAACGGTTGATGGCCCCATAAGATGCTCCATAGATAATGCCCCATATAATGCTGCACAATGGTTAATGGTTCCATAAGATGCTCCATAGATTATGCCCCATATAATGATGCACAAAGGTTGATAGCCCCATAATAATAATAATAATCTTTATTTATATAGCGCCAACATATTCCGCAGCGCTTTACAGTTTAACAGTTTCAAACACAACAGTCATAAGTAACAATGTTAACAATACAATAATTAAAGCAAAATAAGATGACCCTGCTCGTGAGAGCTTACAATCTAGAAAATAGATGCTCCATAGCATATTATGCTCCATATGCTGCTGCGATTAAAAAAAAATAATGACATACTCGCCTCTCGTCTCTCAGGCCCCCGGTACTTGCGATATTCACCTATCCCTATTCCACTGCTGTGCGCCACTCTGTCTTCCGGCTCTGTGCAGTGACTGTTCAGACAGAGGGTGGAGTGCACACTAACCACGACATCGCAGCCTCTGACCTGAACATCACAGCCAGAGGACGCAGAAGACAGAGCCCGGCGGTCGAATGGAGACAGGTGAATATCGCAAGGCTTCCCCTCCTCCGTTATACTCACCCTCCTGGCGTGGTCCCTGCTTCTCCGATGCGATGGTCTCTGATGCCGGCAGCTTGTTCCTGTGTTCAGTGGTAACATGGTACTGCTCATTAAAGTAATGAATATGCATCCATATTCATTACTTTAATGAGCGGTACCATGTGACCGCTGAACATTGGAACAAACTGCCGGCATCGGAGAAAATCTGAGAAGCAGGGACCACACCAGGAGCAGGTGAGTATGATGTGACAGCCACTGCTTCCCCTCCCCCGCCGACCCCCTGGGTCAATTACTTGAGTATTTGCCGAGAGGGGCACTTTCAACCTAAAAAAATTGGCTGAAAATCTCGGCTTATACTCGAGTATGTACGGTACTTCATTTCCCCAGTAGTGGTGCTGCAGGGAACAAGGGAACACTTTTTGCCAGGTTCACTCATCGAAGGTTGGTCATGGGACCTGAATCTGGGATCTGTTATCACCATGCTATTAGGTGACCCCTATAACAAAAAGGGATTGAGTCATCAATCATATATACAGTAGGTAACACAGGAGAACACTACTTACAATAGAATGGATGATGGTCACTGCTCACCTCCTCTCGCTCTCTGAACAAGGACCTCTCTACAGATTACTGGGCATGTCTAGAAAACTATCCCATAGAGTCTATGAACATGCGTATTCATTCTTTTGATCCAACCGGCTGCTATAAAGCATATCTCCTAGAGGTAAGTAAGAAGAGTCAAACTACCCAAATGCAGCGTCCAGTTCGGTCCATAGTGGCAGCCAGACCCGGGCAGCATTCGAATCTTTACAGGCAATTCTTTAGCCAGCATTCCAGTGGCAGAGACACCAAGGAAATCAGGCAGGGAATTGCTGGGCAGAAAATAATCTATGTTGGGCTACGTACATGGAGCGACCCCAAGGGCTAGGGGATACTCGGTACCGGGCCCTTCGGTTCTCGATGTGGATCTCACGGTGGCTGACCCGGTCTGTGGCCCTAGGGGAACGTCCGTTGTAAATTGGGGAAAGGTCTTTAAAGGGATAATGTTCGTGACGCCACCTGTGGTATTCGGTCAGGATGACCGATGCTGCTTAGGGGTCCGCTGGGGTGATGTTATCCCCAGGGCTTCCCAGAGTGTGGATGGTGAATGGTGGATGATGTAAGGCGCAGTGAATAACGAGGACACAAGGTTGCAGTCTCTTTACCTTTACTGAAGGCTTCAGCATCCACAGTCCAGGGTAGGGACCACAGGGCCGGCAGAGTCTGGCCGGTCTGAAGGCAAATCCAGAGTCCCCTTATCCAGGTGGAATTCAATAGGCTTCCTCTAGCGTCTGAGTGTTGTAGTTCCTCCCTGCTGAGCAACTCGGTGAGGTCCTCACAACTATTGTAGATGTTAAGTCTCTTCCTCTCTGTCCCCTGACGGATAGGACAAACCCGTATGACTGGTGGCCTGAGGCTTTTTATAGGGACCATAGAGACGCCCCGGCCTCCACAAGTTGCCACCGTGCCTCCTGGGTATATGGTCGGGCAGCCAACGTGGAATCAACTGTCCTGCCAGTCTCTGAAGTAAAGCATGGAGATCCTTACTCCCTCGGTGTTCTGGCTACTGGTACTGCGCTTCAGAAGGAGGCAGCCTGCTTCTAGCTGGTCTCCCTCTGACGTTCCTCTCCCTTTGCTATGACTTCGTTTCTCACTCACTGCAACACAATTCCTTTCAATGTCTCCTTCTTGGGATGCTGCCGCATGGAATGCAGGTGCAGCTACGTGTACCCTCGCCTTCCACAGGCCGCAGTCTGGAGCTAGCTGGAACCCACTCCAACCAGCCTCTACCAAACTTGGTCGGACTCACTGACTAACTTCCTAACCAACCCACCAGTTTTACCCAAGTGTGAGGAGTGCCCTAATAGATAGAAGCTTAGCTCCCCCTGGTGGACTGGAGTGTGAAGTATGTTTTGTGGTTGTGATACCTGGACAGAAGATCTCCTTCATTGCCTTCAGACGTAACATCACTCCCCCTGGTGGAAGAATAACATTACTGCAACGACCAGGACTCTGGGGCGCTGCATACACACATTGCATTTTTGCTGCGTTGTTTTTCTGCAGGCAAAACCTGCACTCTTGGCAGTAAATAAGCTGCTTACAAAAAGTGAGTTTTGCTGCGTTTTTTCTGTGTATTTTTGCTTCATTTTTGTTGTCTCTTGTGCATGCTGACAAAGTTTAGTGCCTCCCAAAAAATCATGATGCAACTTCCTTAAGGTTTTTACACCAAAAACACAGCAAAAACTGATACCTGCGTTTTTGCAGAGTTTTTGCACTAACTCATTTCTTTCTATAGGTGAAAAAATGCTGCAAAAGGGCTGAAAAAACGCTGAAAGAAATGACATGCTGCAGTTTTCATATGCGCAGCAGTTTTCCAAATCAGTCAGGAAAAAAAAATGTGCGTGTGTGAGATTTCTGAAATCTTATAGCATTTTTGGGTACTGTAAAACACAGCTTAAAATTTGTATAAAAAGCAGCAAAAACTCTACATCTGAACGTAACCATAATATTTTAAAGGGAATCTTTCACCCCAAAATTTGCCTATAAGCTAAGGCCACTTTCATCAGGGGCTTATCTACAGCATTCTATATGTAGTTACAATGGTAACCAGGATAAACATCGGGTTACTAAGCGCGGCCCTGCGCTTAGTAACCCGATGTTTACCCTGGTTACAAGTGAACACATCGCTGGATCGGCGTTACACACGCCGATCCAACGATGACAGCGGGTGATCAGCGACCAAAAAATGGTCCTGATCATTCCCCAGCGATCAACGATCTCCCAGCAGGGGCCTGATCGTTGGTCGCTGTCACACATAATGATTTCGTTAACGATATCGTTGCTACGTCACAAAAAGCGTGACGTTGCAACGATATCATTAACGAAATCGTTATGTGTGAAGGTACCTTTAGCTTATAGGCGAATTTTGAGGTGACAGATTCCCTTTAATCCATTTTTGCCTTAAAAAAGACATAATGAACAGGTAAAATTATACTTGCAAACTTTCGGAGCAAAGAGACCCCTTCATTAGGTAAGTTTACACATCAGCTTACAAAGGAAATTTCTCAGGTTAGGCAATATAGGTATCACTCATAGAATACTTTTTGCTTTTTGGGGGTATAAAATTGACAGATTTTTTCTGGCTAATACGGTACCATAATATAATTTTTTTACTGTACAAAAAATAAAAACAGACTAGAAATAAACAATATTTATCAGTTTCTGGTTTTAATTATTAAATTCAAAGCACAATGTACATAACTAGCAATCTTAAATTACCACATATTTACATCTACCAAACAATTGTCTATAAAACTGATTTCACCAGCTCTTGACTTTGATTACATATAATATGTATTACCTAGGTGGTAAGAACAAAGCACAGTTTTGTTTTATTATTTTTTCTTTTTGGTAAAAATTTGTAAAAGGATGTTATATGCTAAAAACAATGTGCACAGTGTTTTTGGTATGAGCTTTGTGGAGAAGAGGTTGTACGTTCATTTGTATTCATTGTTATTTTTCAGACAAGTCTTGAATAAGAGGCATAATGGATGCTGCTATTATGTGCGGTGACTCATCGTGAATTGTACACGGGCTGGCTAATAACTTACATGGAGATGCCTTACACCCACGACTAATCAGTGTAAACACAAGAGGACACTTAGATTTGATACTTATGACTAACAAATTTGTCAACAACATTTATGAAATATATAGGTCAGGATGAAGTGTTCGGCTCTGGCCTCTAACACATCCTCATTATCAGTGCACTGAGTGCAGATTTCAATTACAATCCCTGTCTATGGCTGCAGCTCTGATTGTGATGTGCATAAACTCTGCGCCATATCCAGTTTTATATTTGGTTTCGCAGCTATATGAAAAAAATACAAAATTAAAAAGTAGGTGCTATTCCACATATTTATTCCCGTAGATGTAATATTTCACATGTAAAATACTAAAAGCATTCGTAGGATCAGACATTGAAATTGGTCAACAGAGCCAGACTCGCAGTCTTCGTTCAGTGGGGTTGAGTTGAGGACTCTGTGTGGCCGGTCAAGTTCTTTCACACCAAATTCACCCAAGCATGTCTTCATGGACCTTGCTTTGTGCACTTGGGCACAGTCCATAGAGTAGAAAAATAGGCCATACCTTCGAGCGTAGCGTGGTCCAGGGGGGCGGGTAATGTTAGGTGTCAAGTTCCCGCCTCTGCACAGGGGGAATCTCGAACCATCTCTGCTGCGGTCTCCCATTCTTCTCCAGCCACAGTGGAGTCTGCTCAGCAGAGAGGTCGGTCCCAGCGTCTTGCTCAGTCTCACTCTTTACATAGGGTTACTGCGGCTTTTCCAGCTTCTGCCATTGAGGCCAGTGCTGCTGGTCAGCGGCGAGCAGACGCTTTTGGGACTAAGTCCTGCTTTTCCCCTTCTGAGCATGCCCAGGGCAAGGTGCTCAACTTCTGTGGCAGCCTCCAATTGGTCCTTCTGGGAAGGTCATATACATGCTGCAGCTATATAAGGTTCGCCATGCGCTAGTATACAATTATTATTGTGTGTGTGTGTTGATGAGTGCAAGTCGTTCCTTAAAAAACCCATCCCTTGTGTATGACTGTTTGCGTAAGGTGTATGGCTGCAATCTAGCGCCTGGCTGAACTCACAGCGTTAATACACAAAACAGCGTCTACTGCTGTGACCGCCAGTACGGTGCCACGTGCCATTAGAGCGCTTCTTTAGCCCAAGTCTGGGTGCTTAGTGGCGTCCGCCAGTACGGCACAGCTCGCACTCTCGTGCATCTTTAATTATTATTTTGGTTACGCTGACACCTCATTAGCGGTGTCGAGTACAAGTAGTCTAGACGGACTCGATTCCCAAGTCTTGGGACTGAGCTCTGTGACTCCTTGCTTGCGCTCTTGTGTGCGGTACCACAGCCCTGTGACTTAACAGGGTTCGCTTCCTTCACACAGGGTGAAGTTAACCCGTGCTCAGAAGGGGAAAAGCAGGACTTAGTCCCAAAAGCGTCTGCTCGCCGCTGACCAGCACTGGATTCAATGACAGAAGCTGGAAAAGCAGCAGTAACCCTATGCACAGAGTGAGACTGAGCAAGACGCTGGGACCGACGTCTCTGCTGAGCAGACTCCGCTGCGGCTGGAGAAGCATGGGAGACCACAGCACAAGTATTCATGACAAACATTAGTGTGACAGTCATTGACAGTTGCTAGAGCTGCCTTTCATTCAATGCATTACTCATAAAATGGACCAAAGAAGTGGCGGCGGCAATGATTGTGGATGGTCCTGATGAAGAAGTATGAATACTTCAAAACGCATTGACAAAAAAACGGCTTCAAAACACCCTTGATCTCCTATCACATATTGGAACCCTGACTTCGCGAATTTACATCCACGTTCTCTCCAAGTTTGCAGGGGCGAACATATCATTGGTGTAACAGGCCCATGAGATAAGGGGTCCATTTCCATCTCTAAAACAGTAGAATTGTGCATTATGAGGCGCTATTGGACTGCAAAGGGCCAACGTACTGTTCTTGCACAGGTGTCCTTTTCTGTCTGTGTCAGCAAGTAATGTGCCTACGTATATGCAATATATATGTATACACAAATATGTAGTATAATAAATAGTGATGAGCGAGTATACTCGTTGCTCGGGTCTCCCCGAGCATGCTAAGGTAATCTCCAAGTATTTGGATGTGCTCGGAGAATTAGTTTTCCTTGCCTCAGCTACATGATTTACGGCTGCTAGACAGGCTGAATACATGTGAGGAATGCCTGTTTGTTAGGGAATTCCCACATGTTTTCAGGCTGTCCAGAAGCCGTAAATCATGCAGCTGAGGCTGAGGCGATAAAAACAAAATCTCCGAGCACTAACAAATACTCGGAGGTCACCCGAGCATGCTCGGGGAGACCCGAGCAACAATGCTACTCACTCATCACTAATAATAAAGCTTTGCATACGTTACAGAAAGGAAGGAAGAGCTTTATTCTTTCTCTTTAGAATGTAATTCACCATAATGTACGATTATGCCAATGAGCAGATATTACAACGAGACTTCTATTTTTTCTTCCACATGGAAGCAGCGCAATAATTGGAGCTCACAGTAGATAAAAGATGTAGAATGAGGTCAGAGATATTAAAAAACCCAAAGGCAAGAGGAAGTAATGGGCCTCAATATCCATACATTATGATAGGACATCATGTACCCAGAGGATATTAACACAATTATGTTCTTCACCCAAACCCACTCTTGTAGAGTACACTGAAAGATGTAGTTAAACATAAAGAGTAATCTGCATGAACCTAGGGAAATAGAGAACATTATTATACTGGGTGATTGAATGAGAAGTCATAATGGAACCAACTGGAAAGAATTATCTCGTACTGACAGAGTGCCTTGTCTATGATGGAAAAGTGAAAAAAATAAATTTTCTCTACTTCTATTTAGTTTTTCATTTGCACTTATATCTAAAAATAAGAATGTTATTGATCCTATGTAACATAAAATACCTGATTGAATGAAGAAAAACAAAAAACTGAGCCAGAGTATGACTTGAAAACATGCATGATGTAAGAGCATATTCACACTGGCCATGGAAACAAAACCAAAGAAAAGACAATGTGTGCATATACCCTAATGAAAATAAATAAGTAAAAAAGCAAGTGCATTAAATAACATAGGGTATTTAGTAAACACTGTTTTTGATCACAAAAAGCATAAAGCTGTCCCACCGCGACAAGGTGTACCCACTTGGGACAGTATCTACCGGACCAGACACCCAGCTTTGGAGGGACTATATATGAAATGCCCAGCTCAGTGAAAAGGGGGCCACACCCTATTTGTACTGCTTTTTTACTTATTTATTTTCATTAGGGTATATGCACACATTGTCTTTTCTTTGGTTTTGTTTGTTTCCATGGCCAGTGTGAACATGCTTTTACATCATGCATGTTTTCAAGCCATACTCCAACTCAGTTTTTTGTTTTTCTTCAGTATTTTTGTATTCAGTACAAATAGGGTGTGGCCCCCTTTTCACTGAGCTGGGCAGTTTATATATAGTCCCTCCAAAGCTGGGTGTCCGGTTGGGACTCCGTGACTCTCTGCCACTGTTCACACTAGAAAGGTTTTAACATTAGAGTGTAAGTACTGTCCCAATTGGGTACACCTTGTCGCGGTGGGACAGCTTTATGCTTTTTTTTAATCAAAAACAGTGTTTACTAAATACCCTATGCTATTTAATGCACTTGTTTTTTTACTTATTTATTTTCAGTAGGATATATGCACACATTGTCTTTTCTTTGGTTTTGTTTGTCTCCTTGAATGAAGGTTGTGGATGGCAGATTATTATTGCTTAAAGGGAAGGTGCCGCAATTTTGTTTTTGTATTAAAAATAATTGTTTATATAAACAATTATTTTTAACCCCTTCACCCCGAAGCCTGTTTTCACCTAAGTGACAGGGCCAATTTTTACAATTCTGACCATTGTCACTTTATGAGGTAATAACTCTGAAACGCTTCAACGGATCCTGGCGATTCTGACAGTGTTTTCTCGTGACATATTGTACTTCATGATAGTGGTAAAATTTATTTGATATTACCTTCGTTTATTTGTGAAAAAAACGGAAATTTGGCGAAAATTTTGAAAATTTTGCAATTTTCAAACTTTGAATTGTTATACCCTTGCATTAGAGACTCATATCGCACAAATTAGTTAATAAATAACATTTCCCACATTCCATTTCTCTACTTTACATCAGCAACATTTTGGAACCAATTTTTTTTCGTTAGGGAGTTATAAGTGTTAAAAGTTAAACAGCGATTTCTCATTTTTTCAACAACTTTTATAAAACCATTTTTTGAAGGGACCACATCATATTTGAAGTCACTTTAAGAGGCTTATAGGATTTAAAATACCCAAAAGTTACACCATTATAAAAACTACACCCCCCGAGGTACTCAAAACCACATTCAAGAAGTTTATTAACCCTTCAGGTGCTTCACAGGAATTAACGGAATGTGGAAGGAAAAAAATAACATTTAACTTTTTTCCACATAATGATCTTTTAGCAACATTTTTTTTATTTTCACAAGAGTAAAAGAAGAAAATGGACCACTAAAGTTGTTGTGCAATTCCTTCTGAATACACGGATACCCCATATGTGGGAGAAAACCACTGTCTGGGCGCACGGCAGGGCTCGGAAGGGAAGGAGCGCCGTTTGACTATTTCAAACCAAAATTGTCTGGAATTGAGATCGGACACCATGTCCCGTTTGGAGAGCCCCTGATGTGCCTAAACAGTGGAAAACCGCCACAAGTGACCCCATTTTGGAAACTAGACCCTTCAAGGAACTCATCTAGCTATGTGATGAGCACTTTGAACCCCCAGGTGCTTCACAGAAGTTTAGAACGTAGAGGCGTGAAAATAAAAAAATCACATTTTTTCCCCCAAAATGATCTTTTAGCAACATTTTTTTTATCTTCACAAGTGTAAAAGGAGAAAATGGACCACTAAAGTTGTTGACCAATTTATCCTGAATACACAGATACCCCATATGTGGGGGAAAACCACTGTTTGGGCGCACGGCAGGGCTCGGAAGGGAAGGAGCGCCATTTGACTTTTACAAACCAAAATTGGCTGGAATTGAGATCGGACACCATGTCCCGTTTGGAGAGCCCCTGATGTGCCTAAACAGTGGAAAACCGCCACAAGTGACCCCACTTTGGAAACTAGACCCTTCAAGGAACTTATCTAGCTATGTGATGAGCACCGTGAACCTCTAAGTGCCTCACCAAAAATTATAACGATGAGTCGTAAAAAAAAATAGAACACATTTTTTCCACAAAAATGATCTTTTAGCAAGGGTTTTTTTGTTTTTCCAAGGGTTATAGGACAAAATAGACAGAAAAAGATGTGCAATTTTTCGCGAGTACGCCGATACCCCATATGTGGGGAAAAACCACTGTTTGTGCGCATGGCAGAGCTCAGAAGGGAAGGAGCACCATTTGGAATGCAGACTTAGATGGATTGGTCTGCAGGCGTCACGTTGCATTTGCAGAGCCCCTGATGTACCTAAACAGTGGAAATCCTCCACAAGTGACCCCATTTTGAAAACTGGACCTCCCAAGGAATTTATTTAGATAAGTGGTGAGCACCGTAAACCTCCAAGTGCCTCACCAAAAATTATAACGATGAGTCGTGAAAAAAAATAAAGCACATTTTTTCCACAAAAATGATCTTTTAGCTACGATTTTTTTATTTTCCCAAGGGTTATAGGACAAAATAGAAAGAAAAAGATGTTGTGCAATTTTTCACGAGTACGCCGATACCCCATATGTGGGGAAAAACCACTGTTTGGGCGCATGGCAGAGCTCGGAAGGGAAGGAGCACCATTTGGAATGCAGACTTAGATGGATTGGTCTGCAGGCGTCACGTTGCATTTGCAGAGCCCCTGATGTACCTAAACAGTGGAAATCCTCCACAAGTGACCCCATTTTGAAAACTGGACCACCCAAGGAATTTATTTAGATATGTGGTGAGCACTGTAAACCTCCAAGTGCCTCACTCCACAAGTGACCCCATTTTGAAAACTGGACCTCCCAAGGAATTTGTTTAGATATGTGGTGAGCACCGTAAACCTCCAAGTGCCTCACTCCACAAGTGACACCATTTTGAAAACTGGACCTCCCAAGGAATTTATTTAGATATGTGGTGAGCACCGTAAACCTCCAAGTGCCTCACTCCACAAGTGACCCCATGTTGGAAACAACACAGTGTGTTGTGTCAACAGGGTATAAACTAATTTTTATTAATTTGTGGACGTGTGGTATGCTTTGAAGCAATCCTTAATGCAAAGGCCAGGTTTCTCAGGGCAGGTTACACAATGGTAAATTGTGTCCTTTCGGATTCCCCTCTTGGAACATACTCTGCACCGTTTTTGTGATCGTCCTGTCCTCGCTGTTTGGGGAACCTGTCCTGGGAAATGTTGACCTTGGACAATACGGGCACTATCAGATTCAGATGTACTGGGACCCTCACCTCCCTGAGTGCCAAACATTAGGGCCTTGATGACTACCTCCTGAAACTGAAGGAAGGTCCCCGTATTGCCTGCTGATCAGGACAGCACAAAAGCATTGTACAGTGCCATCTGTACAATGTGCACGGCCAATTTTTTGTACCATACGTAAGCTTTTCGCATGGCACTGTATGGTTGGAGGACCTGATCTGAGAGATCCACACCCCCCCATGTACCGATTGTAATCCAGAATACAATCTGGCTTTGGGACTTGTGTTGTGGTCCCACGAACAGTGGCAAGGGTGCTGTTGTCACGGTGGATGGTGGTCAGGATAAGGACATCCCTTTTGTCCTTATACTTGACCACCAGCATGTTGTCGCTGCATTTGGTTCTGCTTTCCCCTTTTCTCAGCATTTGCCCAATTAGCGGCTTAGGGAGGCCTCGCTGATTTTTTCGCACGGTGCCACATGCAGCTGTACCTCTGGCAGAGAGGGCCTTGAAGAGTGGGATGCTGGTGTAAAAGTTGTCAATGTAGAGGTGATAACCCTTATCCAGCAGTGGGTGCAGCAATTCTCACACAATTTTCCCACTCACCCCCAGGATGGGGGGGCATTCAGGGGGGTTAATCTGGGTGTCCTTCCCCTCGTAGACCCTAAATCTGTGGGTGTACCCTGAGGTACTCTCGCACAGTTTGTACAGCTTTATTCCGCACCTGGACCTCTTACTGGGCTGGTACTGTCGGAATTTTAGCCTCCCTTTGAAATGAACGAGAGATTCATCAATAGCAATGTCCCTCTGGGGTGTGTACGCCTCAGCAAATTTTCTGCTGAAGTGTTCAATCACTGTCCGAATTTTATATAGACGATCAAAGTTTGGATCGTCTCGGGGAGGACACTGCGCATTATCACTGAAATGCAAAAATTTTGGGATCGCTTCAAATCGTGTCCTTTTCATGGCCATGCGGAATCCCGGTGTACTGTAGAGAATGTCAGTACTCCAGTATTGCCGAAGCTTTGGCTTTTTGATTAGGCCCATATGCAGCACAATTCCCCAAAATGTCATCATCTCTGCTGCATTTACGGGGGTTCATCTGGCATAAGATGACGTGGGATTTTGGGTGAAAAATTGTTGGGCATACAGGTTCGTCTGGGCCACCATAATATTTATTATTTCATCACTGAAAAAGAATTTGAAGAAGTCAATTTCAGTGAGGCCAGTCGTGTCAAACTGGATTCCTGAGCTGCTGCTGAAATCCGGAATGACGGGCTGAAAATTTTCCGGGGGTGCAATCCATACGGGATCGATTGCTGCAGGAGTTGCCTGGGTCCTACGGCGCCTTGTTGGGGGTCCTTCCTCACCAGATGAGGAGGAGGATGAGGAAGAGGAGGAATAGAGGAATGTGGGATCTTCCTCACTGGCTGTATCCGTGTCGGACGCAAGGATGGCGTAAGCCTCCTCTGGTGAATAGCGCCTTGTTGACGAATGGGCCATTTTTTTTTTCCCAAACCCTGGGGATGTGTGTGTAAGTGGTGCTTTTACACGTGTAATGTGTGGGGCTTGTGTACAGGGTACTCTTTATTAAAACCAATCAGAGAGAAAAAACAAGTAGTGAGAAAAAAAATGTAGAAGAAACAAGAAAAAAAGATGAAAAGAAAAATCAATGTAAAAAAATAAGTTTGTATAAAAAAAAAAGTATAAATTTACCCTACGCAACTAAATATTTTTTTTGCAAAAGAAAAAACGAACGCCACTAACAGTGTGACGTACGCTCCCGTAATGAACGCGCTAAAAATTAGACGACGCAAGTAATTATTCTTTTTACAAAAGAAAAGCGAACGCCACTAACAGTGTGACGTACACTCCCCTAATGCACTAGAGATTTTCCGGCGATAGCAGATTTTTTTTATGCACAAGACGCTACCTCCCTACCTATAAAACTCAGTACGATTTTTTTTTTTTCTAAAAGATGATCGGTCGTCACTAACGCTGTGACGCCGGCTACACTAACACGCTACCACTAAACTACTCTGTACAATTTTTTTTTTTCTCTAAAAAAAAAAAAAAAGACCGGTCGTCACGAACGCTGTGACACCAGCTAATCTACGTCTAAGACTACACTGTACTAACTACTATTATATTTTTGTAAAAGAAAAAAAAAAAAAAAAAAAAATCGGACGTCGCTTAGACTGCAATGTCCGCTACACTAACTAAAAAAAAAAAAAGTCCTGTGGCGCAGTCTCTGATCAGCAGCGATACTGATCAGAGCGCTGCGGACACAGGAAGAGCACGAATGCTCTGCGCGGGACGCCGCGCACAGGAAAAAAAGCGCAAAAAAGTGCGCAAACAGTTGAATTGGAGGGGGGTACTTGAACAGGGATGGAGGGACGTCACCAAACACTGACGCCGGCTACGCTACCTTGTTACGTCTAAAACTACACTGTACTAACTAAAAAAAATTTTCTAAAAAAAACAAAACAACGGACGTCGCTTAGACTGCAATGTCCGCTACACTAACTAACTAAAAAAAAAAAGTCCTGTGGCGCAGTCTCTGATCAGCAGCGATACTGATCAGAGCGCTGCGGACACAGGAAGAGCACGAATGCTCTGCGTGGGACGCCGCGCAAAGGAAAAAAAGCGCAAAAAAGTGCGCAAAAAATTTCAATTGGAGGGTGGGGGAGGGAGGGAGTACTGGAACAGGGATGGGGGGATGGGAAAGGGATGGGGGGATGGGAAAGGGGTGGGGGAGGTGCTGCTGCTGCTGTGATCACAGGCCTCACACAGCAGGCAGATGGCAGCAGAAAGCACACAGCACAGAGCAGGAAGCTGGATCAGGAGCACAAGCTGGAGGCAGGAGATCGCAGGGAGGATCGCACTGGCCACCAATGGATTCCTTCAATAAGGTGACACAGAGGGGCTTAGACCACCGCTCTGCACGCCAAATCTGAGAGAAAGATGGCGTGCAGGGCGGTGATCGGTATTTTAAATTAACCCCTTTGGCGCTGATTGGCTAGAAGCTATTGTTCAGCCAATCAGCGCCATAGGGGTTAATCAGGTGAGGTGACGTGTGAATCACCCCACCTACTGTGACGGCTGTGATTGGTGCGACGTCACACAGCATCAATCACAGCCTGTCACATGCTTTTTTTTTTTTTTTTTGAAACTTTATTGTCATGTCACTGTGATTGGCTGGTCAGAATTGACCAGCCAATCACAGCGATCGCTGATGCGGGGGGGTGTGTGTGCAGGCACCCGGGGCTGCGTGCAGGGATGGTCTACTGTCAGGGACAGCAGACATCGGAACCCGATCACCGCGCGGTGACCGGAAAATGGCGGCGCCGTACTAGTACTGCGGCTGGCACTAATGCAGTGCCGGCAGCGCAGTACTAGTACGGCGCATGGCGCGAAGGGGTTAATAATTTTTTTTTTAACTTTAACCCCTTCATGACCTTGGGATTTTTCATTTTTCCGTGTTCGTTTTTCACTCCCCTCCTTCTCAGAGCCATAACTTTTTTATTTTTCTGTCAATTTGGCCATATGAGGGCTTATTTTTTGCGGGACGAGTTGTACTTTTGAACGACATCATTGGTTTTAGCATGTCATGTACTAGAAAACGGGGAAAAAATTCCAAGTGCGGTGAAATTGCAAAGAAAGTGCAATCCCACACTTGTTTTTTGTTTGGCTTTTTTGCTAGGTTCACTAAATGCTAAAACTGACCTGACATTATGATTCTCCAGGTCAGTACGAGTTCATAGACACCTAACATGACTAGGTTATTTTTTATCTAAGTGGTGAAAAAAAAAAAAAAAAATTGCGCCATTTTCCGATACTCGTAGCGTCTCCATTTTTCGTTCTCTGGGGTCGGTTGAGGGCTTATTTTTTGCGTGCCGAGATGACGTTTTTAATGATAGCATTTTGGTGCAGATACGTTCTTTTGATCGCCCATTATTGCATTTTAATGCAATGTCGCTGCGACCTAAAAAACGTAATTCTGGCGTTTTGAATTTTTTTCTCGCTACGCCGTTTAGCGATCAAGTTAATGCTTTTTTTTTAATTGATAGATCGGGCGATTCTGAGCGCGGCGATACCAAATATGTGTAGATTTGATTTTTTTTTTTTATTGATTTATTTTGATTGGGGCGAAAGGGGGGTGATTTAAACTTTTATATTTTTTTTATTTTTTTCACATTTTTTTAACTTTTTTTTTTTTTTTAACTTTTGCCATGCTTCAATAGCCTCCATGGGAGGCTAGAAGCAGGCACAGCACGATCGCCTCTGCTACATAGCAGCGATCTGCTGATCGCTGCTATGTAGCAGAAATGGAGGTGTGCTGTGAGCGCCGACCACAGGGTGGCGCTCACAGCCACCGGTCATCAGTAACCATAGAGGTCTCAAGGACCTCTATGGTTACAATGGAGACGCATCGCCGACCCCCGATCATGTGACGGGGGTCGGCGATGACGTCATTTCCGGCCGCCCGGCCGGATGCGGTAGTTAAATGCCGCTGTCTGCGATTGACAGCGGCATTTAACTAGTTAATAGGTGCGGGCAGATCGCGATTCTGCCTGCACCTATTGCGGGCACATGTCAGCTGTTCAAAACAGCTGACATGTCCTGGCTTTGATGCGGGCTCACCGCGGAGCCCTGCATCAAAGCAGGGGATCTGACCTTGGACGTACTATCCCGTCCAAGGTCAGATAGGGGTTAATATATTTTTTATTATTAATTATTTTTGCAGCCACTGGGCGCCGCCATTTTGCTTTGCAGCAGTGTAAGAGTCCCAGCACGACACTTACACTGTGCAAAATACGGCAGCCCTGGACATAGGAGGCTGCAGTCGGGAGCCGACCCCATAGCTATCATTGTGCTGTGATGTGGCCACGCCCCCTGGGCTGTCTCCACATCACAGCAGAGGCAGGAGATCGGTGCCATCTTGCTTCAGCCTACAGTGGAGTGTACCTGTGAGCTCCACTGTGACTGAGCTGTGCTGTTGGAGGGGCAGCTCCATCTGTCTCCCCTCACACTGTCAGTGGCCGTTCTCTGTCCTCTGCTGCCTGGTGTGTGGCTGTAATCCCTAGAGAGGGTGAAGGAGTGCTGCCGTCTGATGTCCTCTATCAGGAGCTGCAGAGAGGTAACAGAGGGGGGATGGGGGAGAATCTCTGTGCTGCATGACCTCTCACTGCAGCTCCTCACAGGACATCAGACCGTGCATCTCTCACTATACTGTGCTGGCCCGTGTATCTAATCCTCTCATGTGTGATACTATGCTGAGCCATGCATCTAATCCTATACTGTGTGATATTATGCTGAGCCGTGTATCTAATCTTCTCCTGTGTGATACTGTCTGCTGAGCCGTGTATCTAATCCTCTCCTGTGTGATACTGTCTGCTGAGCCGTGTATCTAATCCTCTCCTGTGTGATACTGTCTGCTGAGCCATGCATCTAATCCTATACTGTGTGATATTATGCTGAGCCGTGTATCTAATCTTCTCTTGTATGATACGGTCTGCTGAGCCATGCATCTAATCCTATACTGTGTGATATTATGCTGAGCCGTGTATCTAATCTTCTCCTGTGTGATACTGTCTGCTGAGCCGTGTATCTAATCCTCTCCTGTGTGATACTGTCTGCTGAGCCATGCATCTAATCCTATACTGTGTGATATTATGCTGAGCCGTGTATCTAATCTTCTCTTGTGTGATACGGTCTGCTGAGCCATGCATCTAATCCTATACTGTGTGATATTATGCTGAGCCGTGTATCTAATCTTCTCCTGTGTGATACTGTCTGCTGAGCCGTGTATCTAATCCTCTCCTGTGTGATATTGTCTGCTGAGCCGTGTATCTAATCCTCTCCTGTGTGATACTGTCTGCTGAGCCATGCATCTAATCCTATACTGTGTGATACTGTCTGCTGAGCCATGCATCTAATCCTATACTGTGATATTATGCTGAGCCGTGTATCTAATCTTCTCCTGTGTGATACTGTCTGCTGAGCCGTGTATCTAATCCTCTCCTGTGTGATACTGTCTGCTGAGCCATGCATCTAATCCTATACTGTGTGATATTATGCTGAGCCGTGTATCTAATCTTCTCCTGTGTGATACTGTCTGCTGAGCCGTGTATCTAATCCTCTCCTGTGTGATACTGTCTGCTGAGCCGTGTATCTAATCCTCTCCTGTGTGATACTGTCTGCTGAGCCGTGTATCTAATCCTCTCCTGTGTGATACTGTCTGCTGAGCCGTGTATCTAATCCTCTCCTGTGTGATACTGTCTGCTGAGCCGTGTATCTAATCCTCTCCTGTGTGATACTGTCTGCTGAGCCATGCATCTAATCCTATACTGTGTGATATTATGCTGAGCCGTGTATCTAATCCTCTCCTGTGTGAAACTGTCTGCTGAGCCGTGTATCTAATCCTCTCCTGTGTGATACTGTCTGCTGAGCCGTGTATCTAATCCTATACTGTGTGATATTATGCTGAGCCGTGTATCTAATCCTCTCTTGTGTGATACTGTCTGGTGAACCGTGTATCTAATCCTCTCCTATGCACTCCTCTCCCCCCTGCATATCTTTCCCCATTGCACACACAACTCAATGCGTGCGATAACAGGAGCTGCGGGCGTCATGCTGTATTATGGCATTACGTGAGATCTATATGACGGTATTATGTGATTTGTATGCTGGTATTATGCTTGATCAGTATTGTGAGAATTATATGGTGGTATTGTGTGTGATCTATATGGCGGTATTGTGAAAACACTGGCAGTGTTATGTGTGATCTATATGGCGGTATTATGTGAACACTGGCAGTATTATGTGTGATCTATATGGCGGTATGTGAGAACACTGGCAGTATTATGTGTGATCTATATGGCGGTATGTGAGAACACTGGTGGTATTATGTGTGATCTATATGGCGGTATTATGTGAGAACACTATGGCAGTATTATGTGTGATCTATATGGCGGTATTATGTGAGAACACTATGGCAGTATTATGTGTGATCTATATGGCGGTATTATGTGAGAACACTGGCAGTATTATGTGTGATCTATATGGCGGTATGTGAGAAGACTGGTGGTATTATGTGTAATCTATATGGCAGTATTATGTGAGAACACTATGGCAGTATTATCTTCAGAAAGCGGACCCATTCTATGGTGGTTCTGGCTGAGCACCTGCACGCGGGTCTGGGGTAATAGAGGGGGCAGCATGACCTCCAGTTAGGTGTAGTCAGGGGAAGGCTGGTGAGGTAGCTGAAGAGAGGGGTCTCATTTTTATCGTTACTATATGGCTACATTTCCTTCCCAGCGTCACCCCGACTGCGCCTGTCACCTCGCTTTCACACATTGCCAGGACAGGATGGGGAAGACAGGATCTGAGGAGGAGAATGGGGTCTGTATGCAAAGTCTGGATCAGACCAGGCCATCAATCCGCAGAAATGTTTCCTGGATTTCTGTGAAGCAGACGGTCCATCCATGTGTATAAAAGACAGCGCTCTATGTACAATCCCTGGCTGCTCCGCACACCAAACAGGGGGCCCCCATAGACCAGCACACTGCTCTCCTGAAATACTCTGTGCTGCTGTCGCCCTGCTCCCTCCACCACATATCTCCCAGAATCCTTGCTGCCTGCCATCCTCGGTGACTGTCTACTTGTCAGTATAAGGCTGCCGTCACACTAGCGTCGGTACGGGCCTTTCGCAGTGCGTCGGGCCGATGTACCGACGTATGCTGTGAAAGAAATGTCCGACGTGGGCAGCAGAAGCAGTCTTACGACGCTTCCGCTGCCCCATTGTAAGGTCTGGGGAGGATGGGGCGGAGTTTCTGCCGTGCATGCGCGGTCGAAAATGGCGGACTCGACGCACAAACAAACGTTACATGTAACTTTTTTTGTGGCGGCGGTCCACCAAAACATGACGCAACCGTCGCACGACAGTTGCGACGTGTGGCAATACGTCGATAATGTTAGTCTATGGGGGAAAAACGCATCCTGCAGACAACTTTGCAGGATGTGTTTTTTCTCCTGAATGACGCATTGCAACGTACAGCCAAAAACGCTAGTGTGAAAGTAGCCTAAGGCTGCCGTCCACTATCAGTATTTGGTCAGTATTTTACCTCAGTATTTGTAGCTAAAACCAGGAGTGGGTGATAAATACAGAAGTGGTGCATATGTTTCTATTATACTTTTCCTCTATTTGTTCCACTCCTGGTTTTGGCTACAAATACTGAGGTAAAATACTGATCAAATACTGCTAGTGTGACAGCAGCCATACTCTGCAGTCACCAACAAAATGGCTGCTCCCTGGGTTCCTGAATATCATCCTCTCTAATCCCTTAGCAAACACCCAGAAGGGGAGGAGAGGAGACATCACACAGGTCAGCAGACTCCGCCCATAATTACTGCAGTGCAGTAATGTGAGCTAGTTGTACACTAGGTTTTTCTGAAATTTCAGCAGCTGCTCCCCCTAGTGTTAAAAAGTGGAAATTCCAAAACTTTTCAAATTATTTTTCATATTTTACTAAATTATAAACAAATGATAATATTTTTTAAGAAAATGTAATCATTAATTCTTTACATTTTTACAATTTCTGAAAAAATTTTTTTTTTTGATGGCACCTTCCCTTTAAGCATTAGTTCTTGAGGTTACACTACATTACTGCTAGGAATTCCAGCCACCAAAAATGTTGGGTAGTACAAAAAAAACCTCCATAGTATTGATTTACTTTACTAAAAACATTTGCATGATTGCTTCGGTTCATGATTTTAGATTGTGGTAGCTATTTACAGTATATTGGTGTCTTTTTTCAGGCTGGTACGTAAAAGGAACCTGCCATGGAGATTTTACTTGGAGAACTAGAAGCATGGCTGTGATAACAATTGTCCAACAATAAAAATGAAACCTGTTTTTGTACAAGTCTGATGTCCTAGTGCTGAGAAATCAACGGTTCCATGAGTAACATTCATTTCACAGATTCCCTTTAGTACTTTGAATTAGACAAAATTATATTATTGGAATATTTGTGTATAACAGGTGATACCTGTTTTTTGTTTAGTAGAACATGGAGATGAAAGTTTCTGAGTGGCCCTTTTTAATCTGAACCATCTTCTAAATTGGGTCAAAAATGTATAGGACCTTTTCAAATTTCAGCATGAATGAACCCTATTGCTTTCCATTTAAAACATCCTAATAGCCTGTAAATTCACCCTGTGTTCCATGTATACTTGCTCAAACCATTCAGTGAGAACCCGTTTCCAGGAAGAACTCAGCCACCTCCTCCACCAAAAAAAATCCAAAGTGGAGAAGAGTACATTGTGAATAAAATTCTGGACTCTAGAAGATTTTGAGGAAGACTACAATATTTGGTGCAATGGAGGGATTACAGACCAGAAGATAATTAATGGGAGCCGAAGTGCAACTTCCATGCACCCAGGCTTACGGGAGCCTTTCATCAGAGGCATCCAGAGAAGCCAGCGCCTAAGATGTCCAGAGGCCATCCAGGAAGGAGGGAAGTACTGTCAGGACTTGAACCCAGCACCTCTGGTGCACCAGGTGGCAGCTGATCCCTTTGATCTATTTCAGCTCACTGGACAGTTCATTGCTAACTCTGATACTAGTACCTGTGTATAGAGTTGAGCGACCTTGACCTTTTTAGAGTCGAGCCGGGTTTCGCGAAACCCGACTATCTCAAAAGTCGGGTCGAGTGAAATCGGCCGATTATGACGTAAAGTCGGGATCGACCGAAACACGAAACCCAATGCAAGTCAATGGGGCAGCATAGTCGGCAGTGAGTGGGGGCCAGCAAAACACCTAGAGTGCCCATTTTAATGTCAAAACCATCCATTCTTCTTAATGAAGCTTGTCAAGCGTAATTTACCTTATAATAATTGGAAGGCATTTGAAATTGGGGGTCATTTGGCTAAAGTTGTGGTGGGTAGGGCTGGTTCAAGTAATTAGTGGGCCCAGGAAATCTGGACCACGTCACGGCAGTGGAGCAGGGAGAGGTAAGTATTTCAACTTTGCAAGTGCTGTGAACCTGAGCAAGCAGGGGGGGCCCACTCGTTGGCATTGGCACTGGCACAGGGCCCCTCAAAGTACAGCGGTGTGTTTGCACGGCGGGGGCGCCTCCCACCGGCAGCAACACTTTTGCATACTATGAGAGGCCCTGTGCCAGTGACGTCGCCAACTAGTATTCCTCCCCCCACCTGATGAAGGAACCTGCACTTTCATCTGCACCTTCCTCTTTGTCCCCGTGTAAGATGGTATGGTATGCGGGAAGAGCAACCTGACTTTCAGCAGGGTCACAATGTTGTTGTGTAGCATGCACGGGGAATGTTGCGTTATGGGTCAATGTACCAGCAGACTCATCTATCACTGGCTGGGCAATGGGCAGGATGAGGAGGAAACACAGATATAGGCCCAAAGAATAAAGTTGGCTAAATGCAGTTCAAAATTGGTAACACAGGAATAACCAGGGGGCATTGCAGTGGAGGACAACTGGAATGAGAGGCTGACACAGAGAGTAGGGCCAAATCAGTAAGTAGTCGAAATGCAGTTCAAAATTGGCAACCGTAGTAAACAGGCGGCACAGCTTTGTTCAGTGGAGGAGAACAGCAAGGAGTGGCAGACACCGATAGTAGGCCCCAACCCAACTAGTAGGCCAAATGCAGTCTAACATTAACAACTACTTAACGAGCGCCTGAAAACGGAATTTCAGGACAGGAAACCAGGAGAACAGCAAGGAGCGGCAGACACTGTTAGTAGGCCCCAAACCAACTAGTACGCCAAATGCAGTTGTTCCATTTAACCACAATTTAACGAGAGCCTGAAGATAGAAGCTCAGAAAAGGCAACCTGGAGAACACCTTGGAGTGGAACACACCATCTCTCTCCACCCCATACCCATTTTGTAGGCCTAATGCAGTGTAGTTTTCTACAACTACTAAACGAGAGTCGGAAGACCGAAGCAATGGCAAGGAAACCTGGGGAACACCTTGGAGTGTAACACACAATCTCTCTCCACCCGATACCCAATTTGTAGGCCTAATGCAGTGTAGTTTTCTACAACTACTAAACGAGAGTCGGAAGACCGAAGCAATGGCAAGGAAACCTGGGGAACACCTTGGAGTGTAACACACCCTCTCTCTACACCCCATACCCAATTTGTAGGCCTAATGCAGCCTACTTTCTGACAACTACTAAACGAGAGCATGAAGATCGAAGCTCAGGAAAGGCAACCTGGGGAACACCTTGGAGTGTAACACACCCTCTCTCTACACCACGGAAGGGCTGATTCTTAGGAAGGAAGGCTGTCGGAAAGAAGCAGGGCGCGTCCGAGGGTGATTATATTCTTATTAGGTATATACTCGCCCTCGGACACGCCCTGCCTCTTTATTTGTAATGAATGTTTATTTGCAATGTGGTTTTGACTTACTCTATTTTTTTGGTAAATAATGATTTTATTATTTTCATTGTTTTGCATCTTCTTGGCAATAATATAAAGAAGACGCGACAGGACAACACTCGGTGGATGCCATATCTGTGTTTTAAATTGAAAAAAACTTTTAGTTAACTACTTGCAGGAGAAAGTTATTGTAGCTGGTGGCCATTTTTAGTACTGTACCAGATTTTTGTTGTATGTGTTTGTTTTTAATGTTAAAATGTCTGCATTTGATATCTCTCCAGTATTTTCTTTTTTATAAGCAAAATACTTATTTTTATATTTTCTGATGTTGGTTCAAGGGGTACACGGGCAGCAGTAGACAGGTCAGTGGAGGCCTAGTGGAAGGAGGGACCGCAGACAGGCTTTGAAGGCCTAACATAATAAATTGGGCTGGCTGTAGGCAATTTAAAATTGGTTCCAGGGGAACACGGGCAGCAGTGGCCTGGTCAGTGTAGTAGTAGTGGAAAGAACGGGCCGCAGACAGGCTTCGAAGGCCTAACATAACAAAAATTGGGATGTAGGCAATTTACAATTGGTTCCAGGGGAATACGGACAGCAGTAGACAGGTCAGTGGAGGCCTAGTGGAAGGAGGGACCGCAGACAGGCTTCGAAGCCCTAACATAATAAATTGGGCTGGCTGTAGGCAATTTAAAATTGGTTCCAGGGGAACACGGGCGGCAGTAGCCAGGTCAGTGGAGGCCTAGTGGAAGGAGTGACCGCAGACAGGCTTCGAAGGCCTAACATAAGAAAAATGTCAATACAATGGTATTGACAGTGCCAGGCATTGAAGGATGTCAGCGCATAGACTAAACATTGGTGGAGCTGTGAGAGAAAATTTTGCATGTGGTAGAGCACTGTTTGGCCTGGGGGGGGGACTGTCTTGTGGCCGGCGGTACAGGCCCAGGGCCCCTCATATTACAACGGTGTGTCTGACGTTGGGTGCGCACCACCACCGCCAGACACTTTATTGTACTATGAGGGACCTAGTGGCAGTGCCGTCGACCAAAAGCGGGCACACCCACCTCTTCAGACAAACAGTACTCTCACGGGTGCTGGCGCCAAGTGGCGATACCACGGCCCCGTGTGGGGACTTTGGCCATTAAGGGAGGTGTTAACATGTCGGATGCTGGACAATCAGGTGCTGCAAATTACGAGATTGGAAAAGTCGTTCAGAATAGTCCACAGGCAAGACCTTTACATAGGAAAGCTAGGTGTCAGCCGGGCAAGGTGGGGCAAAAGATTTCGAAATCCAGTTGTGGTTCATTTTAATGAAGGTTAGATCATCTACATTTTGGGTAGCCAGACGAGTCCTTTTTTCTGTTAGTATTGAACCTGCAGCACTGAATACTCTTTCTGATAGGACACTAGCTGCCGGGCAAGCAAGCTCCTGCAATGCATATTCTGCCAATTCTGGCCAGGTGTCTAATTTTGATGCCCAGTAATCAAATGGGAATGACGGTTGAGGGAGAACGTCGATAAGGGATGAAAAATAGTTTGTAACCATACTGGACAAATGTTGTCTCCTGTCACTTTGAATTGATGCTGCAGTACCTGTCCTGTCTGCGGTCATAGCAAAATCACTCCACAACCTGGTCAGAAAACCCCTCTGGCCAACGCCACTTCTGATTTCTGCCCCTCTAACACCTCTGGTCTGCTGGCCCCTGCAGCTCATGTTAGAACGATCACGGGCGCTGTGTGCAGGGAATGCCAGAAGCAAACGGTCAACAAGAGTTGATTGTTTGGTTGCTAATATTAGTTCCAAGTTCTCATGTGGCATTATATTTTGCAATTTGCCTTTATAGCGAGGATCAAGGAGGCAGGCCAACCAGTAATCGTCATCGTTAATCATTTTTGTTATGCGTGTGTCCCTTTTGAGGATACGTAAGGCATAATCCGCCATGTGGCCCAAAGTTCCAGTTCTCAAATCTGTGGTTGTGCTTGGTTGAGGGGCAGTTTCAGGCAAATCCACGTCACTTGTGTCCCTCCAAAAACCAGAACCCGGCCTTGCCGCGCCAACAATTTCCACTGGCCCCGGAAAAGCTTCCTCATTAAAAATATAATCATCCCCATCATCCTCCTCGTCCTCCTCCTCCTGTTCGCCCGCTACCTCGTCCTGTACACTGCCCTGGCCAGACAATGGCTGACTGTCATCAAGGCTTTCCTCTTCCTCAGCTGCAGACGCCTGATCCTTTATGTGCGTCAAACTTTGCATCAGCAGAAGCATTAGGGGGATGCTCATGCTTATTATGGCGTTGTCTGCACTAACCAGCCGTGTGCATTCCTCAAAACACTGAAGGACTTGACACATGTCTTGAATCTTCGACCACTGCACACCTGACAACTCCATGTCTGCCATCCTACTGCCTGCCCGTGTATGTGTATCCTCCCACAAAAACATAACAGCCCGCCTCTGTTCACACAGTCTCTGAAGCATGTGCAGTGTTGAGTTCCACCTTGTTGCAACGTCTATGATTAGGCGATGCTGGGGAAGGTTCAAAGAACGCTGATAGGTCTGCATACGGCTGGAGTGTACGGGCGAACGGCGGATATGTGAGCAAAGTCCACGCACTTTGAGGAGCGGGTCGGATAACCCCGGATAACTTTTCAGGAAGCACTGCACCACCAGGTTTAAGGTGTGAGCCAGGCAAGGAATGTGTTTCAGTTGGGAAAGGGAGATGGCAGCCATGAAATTCCTTCCGTTATCACTCACTACCTTGCCTGCCTCAAGATCTACAGTGCCCAGCCACGACTGCGTTTCTTTCTGCAAGAACTCGGACAGAACTTCAGCGGTGTGTCTGTTGTCGCCCAGACACTTCATAGCCAATACAGCCTGCTGACGTTTGCCAGTAGCTGCCCCATAATGGGAGACCTGGTGTGCAACAGTGGCAGCTGCGGATGGAGTGGTTGTGCGACTGCGGTCTGTGGACGAGGTCTCGCTTCTGCAGGAGGACGAGGAGGAGGAGGAGGGGGTGCGAACGGCTACAGCCAACTGTTTCCTAGACCGTGGGCTAGGCAGAACTGTCCCAAACGTGCTGTCCCCTGTGGACTCTGCATCCACCACATTTACCCAGTGTGCCGTGATGGACACGTAACGTCCCTGGCCATGCCTACTGGTCCATGCATCTGTTGTCAGGTGCACCTTTGTGCTCACAGATTGCCTGAGTGCATGGACGATGCGCTCTTTAACATGCTGGTGGAGGGCTGGGATGGCTTTTCTGGAAAAAAAGTGTCGACTGGGTAGCTCGTAGCGTGGTACAGCGTAGTCCATCAGGGCTTTGAAAGCTTCGCTTTCAACTAACCGGTAGGGCATCATCTCTAACGAGATTAGTCTAGCTATATGGGCGTTCAAGCCCTGTGTATGCGGATGCGAGGCTAAGTACTTCCTTTTTCTAACCATAGTCTCATGTAGGGTGAGCTGGACTGGAGAGCTGGAGATCGTGGAACTAGCGGGGGTGCCGGTGGACATGGCAGACTGAGAGACGGTGGGAGATGGTATTGTTGCCGCCGGTGCCCTAGATGCAGTGTTTCCTACTACGAAACTGGTGATTCCCTGACCCTGACTGCTTTGGCCTGGCAAAGAAACCTGCACAGATACTGCAGGTGGTGCAGAAAATGGTGGCCCTACACTGCCGGAAGGGATGTTGCGTTGATGACTAGCTTCATTGGCCGAGGGTGCTACAACCTTAAGGGACGTTTGGTAGTTAGTCCAAGCTTGCAAATTCATGGTGGTTAAATGTCTATGCATGCAACTTGTATTGAGACTTTTCAGATTCTGCCCTCTGCTTAAGGTAGTTGAACATTTTTGACAGATGACTTTGCGCTGATCAATTGGATGTTGTTTAAAAAAATGTCAGACTGCACTCTTTCTAGCATCGGATACCTTTTCAGGCATTGCAGACTGAGCTTTAACCGGATGGCCACGCTGTCCTCCAACAGGTTTTGACTTTGCCACGCGTTTTGGGCAAGATACGGGCCCGGCAGATGGAACCTGTTGCGATGTTGATGCCTGCTGCGGCCCCTCCTCCTCCGCTTCAGAACTGCTGCTGCCTGCACCCTGTTCCCCCAATGGCTGCCAATCGGGGTCAAGAACTGGGTCATCTATTACCTCTTCTTGTAGCTCATGTGCAACTTCGTCTGTGTCACCGTGTCGGTCGGTGGTATAGCGCTCGTGATGGGGCAACATAGTCTCATCAGGGTCTGATTCTTGATCAGCACCCTGCGAGGGCAATGTTGTGGTCTGAGTCAAAGGACCAGCATAGTAGTCTGGCTGTGGCTGTGCATCAGTGCACTCCATGTCAGATTCAACTTGTAATGGGCATGGACTGTTAACTGCTTCACTTTCTAAGCCAGGGACGGTATGTGTAAAGAGCTCCATGGAGTAACCCGTTGTGTCGCCTGCTGCATTCTTCTCTGTTGTTGTTTTTGCTGAAGAGGACAAGGAAGCGACTTGTCCCTGACCGTGAACATCCACTAACGACGCGCTGCTTTTACTTTTACCAGTTTCACGAGAGGAGGCAAAAGAGCTAGAGGCTGAGTCAGCAAGATAAGCCAAAACTTGCTCTTGCTGCTCCGGCTTTAAAAGCGGTTTTCCTACTCCCAGAAAAGGGAGCGTTCGAGGCCTTGTGTAGCCAGACGACGAACCTGGCTCCACAGCTCCAGACTTAGGTGCAATATTTTTTTTCCCACGACCACCTGATGCTCCACCACTACCACTACCCTCATTACCAGCTGACAATGAACGCCCCCGGCCACGACCTCTTCCACCAGACTTCCTCATTGTTTTAAAAACGTTACCAAACTAACGGCATTTGTTGCTGTCACATAACTTACACGGTGAGCTATAACTTCAGTATGATTTAGCTACCCCTTTACAGGTGGGTGAGACCACAACGAAAATCAGGCAAAATGTTACACACTCTGTTGTTGGTGGCAACAAATGAGAGAGATGCCACACACGCAGGACTGTCACTGAAGCGCAAATGTAAATATTTATCTCCCACTGATTTGTTTTTGTTTTTTTAACAGGGAGACTTTAGAAAAAAAAAAATAAAAAAAAATGATTTTTTAAGGAAGAATTTATAAACCAAATAAAATGAAATGATTGTTTCAGGGAGAATTTAGAAAACAAATAAAAAAAAAATAGGCTTTCTATGGCCCACTGAGTGAGAGAGGACGCACACAGGAGTCAGGAGTGGCACACAAGCCCAGAGGCCAATATTTATCTCCCACTGATTGATTTAGTGATTTTTTCAGGTAGATTTTGGAACCCAAATCAAGCAAAAAAATTAATAGGCTTTCTATGGCCCACAATTGGAGAGAGAGAGATGGCACACCCAGGAGTCAAGACTGGCACACAAGCAGAAAGGGCAATATTAATCTCCCACTGATTTGATTTTTTTTTTTTTTTCAGGGAGACTTTAGAAAAAAAAAATACAAAAAAAATGATTTTTTCAGGGAGAATTTAGAAAACAAATAAAACAAAAAATAGGCTTTCTAGGGCCCACTGAGTGAGAGATGACGCACACAGGAGTCAGGAGTGGCACACAAGCCCAGAGGCCAATATTTATCTCCCACTGATTGATTTATTGATTTTTTCAGGTAGAATTTAGAACCCAAATCAACCCAAAAAATAAATAGGCTTTCTATGGCCCACTATTTGTGAGAGAGATGGCACGCTCAGGACTGGCACACAAGCCCAGAGGCCAATATTAATCTCCCACTTTTTTTTTTTTTTTTTCAGGGAAAATTTATAAACCCAATAAAAAAATTAATAAATAGGATTTCTATGGCCCACTATCAGAGAGAGAGATGGCACGCTTAGGACTGGCACACAAGCCCAAAGGCCAATATTAATCTCCCACTGATTGATTTATTGATTTTTTCAGGTAGAATTTAGAACCCAAATCAAGCAAAAAAATTAATAGGCTTTCTATGGCCCACTGAGTGAGAGATGGCACACACAGGAGTTAGGAGTGGCACACAAGCCCTGAGGCCAATATTTTTCTCCCACTGATTGATGTTGTGATTTTTTCAGGTAGATTTTGGAACCCAAATCAAGCAAAAAAATAAATAGGCTTTCTATGGCCCACTGAGTGAGAGATGGCACACACAGGAGTAAGGAGTGGCACACAAGCCCTGAGGCCAATATTTTTCTCCCACTGATTGATGTAGTGATTTTTTCAGGTAGATTTTAGAACCCAAATCAAGCAAAAAAATAAATAGGCTTTCTATGGCCCACTGAGTGAGAGATGACACAGACAGGGATGGCACTCTAGCAGAAATGCCAATCTTAATCTCCCACAAAAAAAAAAGGAACTGTCCTTCAATTACTATCTCCCTGCAGTAATCTCAGCCAGGTATGGCAGGCAGCAATAAGGAGTGGACTGATGCACAAATTAAATAAAAAGTGTGGACAAACAAACAAGATAGCTGTGCAGAAAGGAAGGAACAAGAGGATTTGTGCTTTGAAAAAAGCAGTTGGTTTGCACAGCGGCGTACACACAGCAATGCAGCTATCAGGGAGCCTTCTAGGGCAGCCCAATGAGCTACAGCGCTGAGGAAAAAAAAAAAAATGTAGCTTCCACTATCCCTGCACACCGAAGGTGGTGTTGAGCAGTGGAAATTGCTACAGCACAAGCGGTTTGGTGGTTAATGGACCCTGCCTAACGCTATCCCTGCTTCTGACGAAGCGGCAGCAACCTCTCCCTAAGCTCAGATCAGCAGCAGTAACATGGCGGTCGGCGGGAACGCCCCTTTATAGCCCCTGTGACGCCGCGGACAGCAAGCCAATCACTGCAATGCCCTTCTCTAAGATGGTGGGGACCAGGACCTATGTCATCACGCTGCCCACACTCTGCGTTTACCTTCACTGGCTGAGAAATGGCGCTTTTCACGTCATTGAAACGCGACTTTGGCGCGAAAGTCGCGTACCGCATGGCCGACCCCGCACAGGGGTCGGATCGGGTTTCATGAAACCCGACTTTGCCAAAAGTCGGCGACTTTTGAAAATGTACGACCCGTTTCGCTCAACCCTACCTGTGTAATTCCCAATTGGCTCCACCTTGTATATCTCCTGATTGAACACCCTATTAAAACCTGGCATTGCACTTCCTTCCTTTCTAGATCATCAAGCTCCCAGCTTTTAATCAAGCTCTCTTTTCACCTACTGCTTCATCCAAGACTATACTGCTGCTACTGTGTATCGACCTCTGGCTATTCCCGACTACGCAACCTGGTGATTCTTCAACTGAACTGCTGCTCCCGTGTACCGACCTCTGAATATTCCTGACTATGCCACCTGCTAATCCCTGAACTATACTACTGCTCCTGTGTACCAACCTCTGGCTATTCCTGATTATGCTACCTGTCAGTGCAGTCCCTAGTGGTTGCAATACCACTACTCCAAACCATAACAGGAGCTGTGTGGAGGGAATATTGCAGAGAGGAGTGTGGGGGTGAATATTACAGAGAGGGTCAGTGTGTGGGTAATAATATGAAAAGGAGCTGTGTGGAGGGGAAAATTACAGAAAAAAAGTTGTGTGGAAGGGAATATTACAGGGGGGACCTGTGTGGAGCAGAATATTACAAAGAGGAGCTACTTGGTGCTCGAGTCTGACACATCGCTGATCAGGTTGACAGATTACTGGGAGGGGCTGGTGAGGACCCAGCGTCATGGTGCACATTGGCACAAATGACAAAGTTAGAGGTAGGTGGAAGGTCCTTAAAGATGATTTTAGGGAATTAGGCTTCAAGCTGAAAGCAAGGACCTCCAACGTAGTATTTTCCGAAATACTGCCTGTACCACGTGCCACGCCAGAGAGGCAACGGGAGATTAGGGAGGTTAATAAGTGGCTCAAGAATTGGTGTAGGAAGGAGGGGTTTGGGTTCCTGCAGTACTGGGCTGACTTCTCAGTTGGCTGCAGGCTCTACGCTAGGGACGGGCTGCAACTCAATGTGGAAGGTGCAGCTGTGCTGGGGGAGAAAATGGCTAGAAGGATGGAGGAGTGTTTAAACTAGGGAATGGGGGGAGGGTAGCCATATTATAGGAGGGGAAGATAGTGCAGATAGAGACCTGGGCACAAATAAGGAAGTTGGGGGTGGTGGTGGCATGGGGGGTCGGGTTAGAACAGTTAATAATTTAAGAAAGAATAGAGGTGCAGAGCGATACATAAAGTGTATGTATACTAATGCCAGAAGCCTCGCCAACAAAATGGATGAATTAGAATTAATGGTGTTGGAGCATAATTATGACATGGTGGGGATATCTGAAACGTGGCTGGATGAGAGCCATGACTGATCTGTTAACTTACAGAGTTATAGTCTGTTCAGAAATGACCGTACAGATAAGCGAGGGGGAGGGGTGTGTCTATATGTAAAATCTTCCTTAAAACCCATCCTGCGTGATAATATAGGTGAATCTAATGTAAATGTAGAATCCCTGTGGGTGGAGATAAGGGGAGGGGGAAAAATAATAAATTACTGTTAGGGGTTTGTTATAAATCTCCAAAAATAATGGAAGCAATGGAGAATATCCTCGTAAATCAAATAGATGAAGCTGCGACTCAAGGAGAAGTCATTATTATGGGGGACTTTAACTACCCTGAAATAGATTGGGGAACAGAAACCTGCAGTTCCAGCAAAGGTAATCAGTTTTTGACAACTATGAGAGACAATTACTTTTCACAACTGGTTCAGGACCCAACAAGAAGGGGGGCACTGCTAGACCTAATATTAACCAACAGGCCAAACCGCATAGCAAATATAAGGGTTGGGGGTCACTTGGGGAATAGGGATCACAAAATAAGAAGTTTTCATGTATCCTTTAATAAGATGTGTAATGGAGGGGTTACAAGGACACTAAACTTCAGGAGGGCAAATTTCCAACGGATGAGAGATGATCTTGGTGCATTTAACTGGGACGATATCCTGAGACATAAAAATACACAAAGAAAATGGGAGACATTTATTAGCATCCTGGATAGGACTTGTGCACAGTATATACCGTATGGGAATTAACATACTAGAAATAGGAGGAAACCAATATGGCCAAATAGAGCTGTAAGGGGCACAATAAGTGACAAAAAGAAAGCATTTAGAGAATTAACCCCTTAGTGACAGAGCCAATTTGGTACTTAATGACCGAGCCAATTTTTGCAATTCTGACCACTGTCACTTTATGAGGTTATAACTCTGGAACGCTTCAACGGATCCCGCTGATTCTGAGATTGTTTTTTCGTGACATATTGTACTTCATGATAGTGGAAACATTTCTTCGATATTACTTGCGATTATTTATGAAAAAAACGGAGATATGGCGAAAATTTTTAAAATTTTGCAATTTTCAAACTTTGTATTTTTATGCCCTTAAATCAGAGAGATATGTCATGAAAAATAGTTAAATAAATAACATTTCCCACATGTCTACTTTACATCAGCACAATTTTGGAAACAACATTTTTTTTTGTTAGGGAGTTATAAGGGTTAAAAGTTGACCAGCAATTTCTCATTTTTACAGCACCATTTTTTTTTAGGGACCACATCACATTTGAAGTCATTTTGAGGGGTCTATATGATAGAAAATAATGAAGTGTGACACCATTCTAAAAACTACACCCCTCAAGGTTCTCAAAACCAGATTCAAGAAGTTTATTAACCCTTTACGTGCTTCACAGGAGCTGAAACAATGTGGAAGGAAAAAATGAACATTTAACTTTTTTTTCAAACATCTTATTACAGAACCAATTTTTCTTATTTTCACAAGTGTAAAAACAGAAATGTAACCATAAATTTTGTTATGCACTTTCTCCTTAATACGTCGATACCCCATATGTGAGGGTAAACCACTGTTTGGGCGCACCGCAGAGCTTGGAAGTGAAGGAGCGCCGTTTTACTTTTTCAATGTAGAATTGTCTGGAATTGAGATTGGACGCCATGTCGCGTTTGGAGAGCCCCTGATGTGCCTAAACAGTAGAAACCCCCCACAAGTGACCCCATTTTGGAAACTAGACCCATGGAACTTATCTAGATGTGTGGTGAGAACTTTGAATGCCCAAGTGCTTCACAGAAGTTTATAATGCAGAGTCGTGAAAATAAAAAATATTTTTTTTTTCCACAAAAAAGAATTTTTAGCCCCCAAGTTTTTATTTTCACAAGGGTAGCAAGAGAAATTGGACCCCAAAAGTTGTTGTCCAATTTGTCCTGAGTATGCTGGTACCCCATATGTGGGGGTAAACCACTGTTTGGGCGCACGGCAGAGCTCGGAAGGAAGGAGTGCCGTTTTGGAATGCACACTTTGATAGAATGGTCTGCGGGCATTATGTTGCGTTTGCAGAGCCCCTGATGTACCTAACCAGTAGAAACCCTCCACAAGTGACCCCATTTTGGAAACTAGACCCCCCAAGGAACTTATCTAGATGTGTGGTGAGAACTTTGAATGCCCAAGTGCAACACAGAAGTTTATAATGCAGAGTCATGAAAAAAAAAATATATATATATATTTTTTTTTTTTCCACAAAAAGGATTTTGTAGCCCCCAAGTTTTTATTTTCACAAGGGTAACAAGAGAAATTGGACCCCAGAAGTTGTTTTCCAATTTATCCCGAGTATGCTGATGCCCCATATGTGGGGGTAACCCACTGTTTGGGCGCACGGCAGAGCTCAGAAGGGAGGGAGCACCATTTGACTTTTTGAGCGCAAAATTGGCTATCGTGTTTGGAGACCCCCTGATGTACCTAAACAGTGGAAACCCCCCAATTCTAGCTCCAACCCTAACCCCAACACACCCCTAACCCTAATCCCAACCTGATCCATAATCCTAATCACAACCCTAACGATAATCACAACCCTTACCACAAAACAACCCTAATGTCAACCCTAACCATAACCCTAATCAAAACCCTAAATCCAACACACCCCTAATCCTAATCTCAACCCTAACCTCAAACCTAACCCTAATCCCAATACACCCCTAATCACAACCCTAACCTTAACCCTAATCCCAAACCTAACCCTAATCCCAAGCGTAACCCTAATACCAACCCTAATCCAAACCCTAACCCTAATCCCAACTCTAACCCTAACTTTAGCCCCAACCCTAGCCCTAACTTTAGCCCCAACCCTAAGGCTACTTTCACACTTGCGTTGTTTGGCATCCGTCACAATCCGTCGTTTTGGACAAGAAATGGATCCTGCAAACGCAGGATGCGTTTTTTGCCCATAGACTTGTATTGCCGACGGAACGTGACGGATGGCCACACGTCGCGTCCGTCGTGCACTGGATCAGTGTTTTGGCGGACCGTCAGCACAAAAAACGTTCAATGTAACGTTTTTTTGTACGTCGCATCCGCCATTTCTGACCGCGCATGCGTGGCCATAACTCCGCCCCCTCCTCCCCAGGACATAGATTGGGCAGCGGATGTGTTGAAAAACTTCATCCGCTGCCCACGTTGTGCACAATTTTCACAACGTGCGTCGGTATGTCGGGCCGATGCATTGCGACGGCCCCGTACCGACGTAAGTGTGAAAGAAGCCTAACCCTAAATTTAGCGCCAACCCTAACTCTAAATTTAGCCCCAACCCTAACCCTAAATTTAGCCCCAACCCTAACCCTAAATTTAGCCCTAACCCTAACCCTAATCCTAGCCCTAACCCTAGCCCTAACCCTACCCATAGCCCTAACCCTACCCCTACCCCTAACCCTACCCCCAACCCTACCCCCAACCCTACCCCTAACCCTACCCCTAACCCTACCCCTAACCCTAATTTTAGCCCCAACTGCTCTTCTCCTGCCGGCCGGCAGATGGAGACAGATGGCGGGCGCACTGCGCATGCGCCCGCCATTTTCTTTTGCCGGCGCCCAGGAGGAGCAGCAGGAGGACACAGGTGAGTATGGCAGGGTCCCCGAATCCCCCTATTTCTCTGTCCTCTGATGTGCGATCACATCAGAGGACAGAGAATTACACTTTGACTTTTTTTTTTTTTGCGGTCGCCGGTAAACAGTTAATTACCAGCGATCGCAAAACAGGGGTCGCTAAAACCGACCCCGATCATGCTCTTTGGGGTCTCGGCTACCCCCGGCAGCCGAGACCCCAAAGATTCTCGCGGGGCCGGCCGGCGGGCGCACTGCGCATGCGCCCGCCATTTTGAAGATGGCAGCGCCCACCGGGAGACACGAGGAGCATCGGGGGAGATAGGTGAGTATTGGGGGGCTACCTGGGACCCCTTTTCTCTGTCCTCCGATGTGCGGTCACATCGGAGGACAGAGAAATTAAAAAGAGATCGCGTGTTTTTTTTTTTTCTTTTGCGATCGCCGGTAAATGGTTAATTACCGGCGATCGCAAATGCGGGGTGGGTTAAAAACCCCCCGAATCATGTTCTCTGGGGTCTCGGCTACCCTCGGCAGCCGAGACCCCGGAGAAAATCCGACTCTGGGGGGCGCTATTTACTTTTTCCACAGCGCCGTTAATTAACGGCGCTGTGGTTTAAGTACCCTTAGCGGCCGCCGTTAAAAGGCGTATCGGCGGTCGCTAAGGGGTTAAAGGAAGTAGGTAGTGATGAGGCATTAAATACAGAAAATTAAATAAATTCTGTAAAAAGCAAATCAAGGCAGCAAAGATTGAGACAGAGAGACTCATTGTCAGGGAGAGTAAAAATAATCCCAAAATATTATTTAACTACGTAAATAGTAAGAAACTAAAAAATGATCGCGTTGGCCCCCTTAAAAATAGTCTGGGTGAAATAGTGGATGAGGATGAGGAAAAAGCCAATATGCTAAATGACTTTTTTTTTCATCAGTATTTACACAAGAAAATTCCATGGCAGACAATATGATCAGTGATAACAAAAATTGCCCACTATATGTCACCTACTTAACCCCTTAAGCCCCGAGGGTGGTTTGCACGTTAATGACCGGGACAATTTTTACAATTCTGACCACTGTCCCTTTATGAGGTTATAACTCTGGAACGCTTCAACGGATCTTGGCGATTCTGACATTGTTTTCTCGTGACGTATTGTACTTCATGTTAGTGGTAAAATTTATTCGATATAACTTGCGTTTATTTGTGAAAAAAATGGAAATTTGGCGAAAATTTTGAAAATTTCGCAATTTTCCAACTTTGAATTTTTATACCCTTAAATCACAGAGATATGTCATGCAAAATACTTAATAAGTAACATTTCCCACATGTCTACTTTACATCAGCACAATTTTGGAACCAAAAGTTTTTTTTGTTAGGGAGTTATAAGGGTTAAAAGTTGACCAGCAATTTCTCATTTTTGCAACACCATTTTTTTTTTAGGGACCACATCTCATTTGAAGTCATTTTGAGGGGTCTATATGATAGAAAATACCCAAGTGTGACACCATTCTAAAAACTGCACCCCTCAAGGTGCTCAAAACCACATTCAAGAAGTTTATTAACCCTTCAGGTGTTTTACAGGAATTTTTGGAATGTTTAAATAAAAATGAACATTTAACTTTTTTAACACAAAATTTATTTCAGCTCCAATTTGTTATTTTACCAAGGGTAACAGGAGAAAATGGACCCCAAAAGTTGTTGTACAATTTGTCCTGAGTACGTTGATATCCCATATGTGGGGATAAGCCACTGTTTGGGCGCATGGCAGAGCTCGGAAGGAAAGGAGCGCCATTTGACTTTTCAATGCAAAATTGACTGGAATTGAGATGGGACGCCATGTTGCGTTTGGAGAGCCCCTGATGTGCCTAAACATTGAAACCCCCCACAAGTGACACCATTTTGGAAAGTAGACCCCTTAAGGAACTAGTCTAGATGTGTGGTGAGCACTTTGACCCACCAAGTGCTTCATAGAAGTTTATAATGCAGAGCCGTAAAAATAAAAAATTATATTTTTTCACAAAAATGATCTTTTTGCCCCCAATTTTTTATTTTCCCAAGGGTAAGAGAAGAAATTAGACCACAAAAGTTGTTGTGCAATTTGTCCTGAGTACGCTGATACCCCATATGTGGGTGTAAACCATTGTTTGGGCGCATGGCAGAGCTTGGAAGGGAAGGAGCGCCATTTGACTTTTCAATGCAAAATTGACTGGAATTGAGATGGGACGCCATGTTGCGTTTGGAGAGCCCCTGATGTGCCTAAACATTGAAACCCCCCACAAGGGACCCCATATTGGAAACTAGACCCCCCAAGGAACTTATCTAGATGTGTTGTGAGAACTTTGAACCCCCAAGTGTTTCACTACAGTTTATAACGCAGAGCCGTGAAAATAAAAATTCTTTTTTTTTTCACAAAAATGATTTTTTAGCCCCCAGATATGTATTTTCACAAGGGTAACAGGATAAATTGGACCCCAAAAGTTGTTGTCCAATTTGTCCTGTGTACGCTGATACCCCATATGTGGGGGGGAAGCACTGTTTGGGCGCATGGCAGAGCTCGGAAGGGAAGGAGCACCATTTGGAATACAGACCTAGATGGATTGGTCTGCAGGCATCACGTTGCATTTGTAGAGCCCCTGATGTACCCAAACAGTACAAACCCCCCACAAGTGACCCCATATTGGAAACTAGACATCCCAAGGAACCTATCTAGATGTGTTGTGAGAACTTTGAACCCCCAAGTGTTTCACTGCAGTTTACAACGCAGAGCCGCGAAAATAAAAAAAATCTTATTTTTCCCACAAAAAAGATTTTTAGCCCCCCACATTTTTATTTCCCCAAGGATAACAAGAGAACTTGGACCCCAAAAGTTGTTGTCCAATTTGTCCTGAGTACGCTGATACCCCATATGTTGGGGTAAACCCCTGTTTGGGCGCACCGGAGAGCTCGGAAGGGAAGGAGCACTGTTTTACTTTTTCAACACAGAATTGGCTGGAATTGAGATCGGACGCCATGTCGCGTTTGGAGAGCCCCTGATGTGCCTGAACAGTGGAAACTCCCCAATTCTACCTGAAACCCTAACACACCCCTAACCCTAATCCCAACGGTAACCCTAACCACACCCCTAACCCTGACACACCCCTAATTCTAATCCCAACCCTAATCCCAACCGTAAATATAATCCAAACCCTAACCCTAACTTTAGCCCCAACCCTAACCCTAACTAGCCCCAACCCTAACCCTAACTTTAGCCCCAACCCTAACCCTAACTTTAGCTCTAACCCTAACCCCAACCCTAGCCCCAACCCTAGCCCTAACCCTAGCCCCAACCCTAACCCCAACCCTAGCCCTAACCCTAGCCCCAACCCTAGCCCTAACCCTAGCCCTAGCCCCAACCCTGTTGTGAATTCTGTGGCAGAGTTCACTCCTGTGGTCACAAGTGGTACTTTGGCTGATTCTCTCTGGGATCTTCCGTTTGTGGAGGAAAGTGGTACTGCAGCTTCTGAGTTTCCTCCCTCAGTTGATCTGGTGAGGTCGTTAGCTTCTTCTCTACTTAACTCCACCTGATGCTTTGATCCATGCTTCCTGTCAATGTTCCAGTGTTGGACTTGTGTTTCTCTGGATCATTCCTGTGGCCTGCTGCTCTGCATAGCTAAGTGCTTCTTTGCTATTTGTTGCTATTTTTTCTGTCCAGCTTGTCTATTTGTTTTGCTGGAAGCTCTGGGACGCAAAGGGTGTACCTCCGTGCCGTTAGTTCGGTACGGAGGGTCTTTTTGCCCCTTTGCGTGGTTTTCTTTAGGGTTTTGTGTAGACCGCAAAGTTATCTTTCCTATCCTCGTTCTGTCTAGAATATCGGGCCTCACTTTGCTGAATCTATTTCATTCCTACGTTTGTCTTTTCATCTTACTCACAGTCATTATATGTGGGGGGCTGCCTTTTCCTTTGGGGTATTTCTCTGAGGCAAGGTAGGCTTATTTTTCTATATTCAGGCTAGTTTCTCAGGCTGTGCCGAGTTGCATAGGGAGCGTTAGGCGCAATCCACAGCTGCCTCTAGTTGTGTTTGGAGAGGATCAGGAATTGCGATCTACAGCGTTTCCACGTCTCAGAGCTTGTTCTATTATTTTGGGTTATTGTCAGATCACTGTATGTGCTCTGATCGCTATGTACATTGTGTTACTGAATTGCCTTTCATAACAGTACAGGAAGCCAAAAGTACTAATGATTCTCAATAGAGGGAAAAAAGAAGTTCTGAGACCATTTTTTTTCCTTTGCACTGTGATTTGTCTTTTTTTCCCCTAGACATTTGGGTGGTTCAGGACACAGGTGTTACAATGGACATTAACGGTCTGTCTTCATGTGTAGATCAGCTCACGGCAAGAGTTCAAGATATTCAAAATTTTGTGGTTCAGAATTCTTTGTTAGAACCGAGAATTCCTATTCCAGATTTGTTTTTTGGAGATAGAACTAAATTTCTGAGTTTCAAGAATAATTGTAAACTGTTTCTGGCTTTGAAACATCGCTCCTCTGGTGACTCAGCGCAACAGGTTAGGATCGTCATTTCTTTTTTGCGTGGCGACCCTCAGGACTGGGCATTTTCTCTTGCGTCAGGAGATCCTGCATTGAGTGATATCGATGCGTTTTTCCTGGCGCTTGGATTGCTGTACGATGAGCCTAATTCAGTAGATCAGGCAGAAAAAAATTTGCTGGCTCTTTGTCAGGCTCAGGATGAGATAGAGCTATATTGCCAGAAATTTAGAAAATGGTCCGTGCTCACTCAATGGAATGAATCTGCGCTTGCAGCCATTTTCAGAAAGGGTCTCTCTGAAGCCATTAAGGATGTCATGGTGGACAGGGGAATTGATGCTACGTCTTTGGCCAAGAATAAGCCTCAGTACTGGACCCAGCTGACCATGTGCATGGCTCCTGCACATCAGGAGGTTATTCGCTTTCTGGTGTTGCATATTCTGCATGATGTGGTCGTGTTGGGGTTGCCATGGCTACAAGCCCATAATCCGGTATTGGATTGGAATTCCATGTTGGTATCCAGCTGGGGTTGTCAGGGGGTACATGGTGATGTTCCATTTCTGTCAATTTCGTCATCCACCCCTTCTGAGGTTCTAGAGTTCTTGTCTGATTACCGGGATGTATTTGATGAGCCCAAGTCCGATGCCCTGCCTCCGCATAGGGATTGTGATTGTGCTATCAATTTGATTCCTGGTAGTAAATTCCCAAAGGGTCGACTGTTTAATTTATCCGTGCCTGAGCACACCGCTATGCGCAGTTATGTGAAGGAATCCCTGGAGAAGGGGCATATTCGCCCGTCATCGTCGCCATTGGGAGCAGGGTTCTTTTTTGTAGCCAAGAAGGATGGTTCGCTGAGACCGTGTATAGATTACCGCCTTCTTAATAAGATCACTGTTAAATTTCAGTACCCCTTGCCATTGTTATCTGATTTGTTTGCTCGGATTAAGGGGGCTAGTTGGTTCACTAAGATAGATCTTCGTGGTGCGTATAATCTGGTGAGAATCAGGCAAGGCGATGAATGGAAAACTGCATTTAATACGCCCGAGGGTCATTTTGAGTATCTAGTGATGCCGTTCGGACTTGCCAATGCTCCATCAGTGTTTCAATCCTTTATGCATGACATCTTCCGTGAGTACCTGGATAAATTCCTGATTGTGTACTTGGATGACATTTTGATCTTCTCGGATGATTGGGAGTCTCATGTGAAACAGGTCAGAACGGTTTTTCAGGTCCTGCGTGCTAATTCTTTGTTTGTGAAGGGATCAAAGTGTCTCTTTGGTGTGCAGAAGGTTTCATTTTTGGGGTTCATCTTTTCCCCTTCTACTATCGAGATGGATCCGGTTAAGGTCCAAGCCATCCATGATTGGACTCAGCCGACATCTCTGAAAAGTCTGCAAAAGTTCCTGGGCTTTGCTAATTTTTATCGTCGCTTCATCTGCAATTTTTCTAGTGTTGCCAAACCATTGACCGATTTGACCAAGAAGGGTGCTGATTTGGTCAATTGGTCTTCTGCTGCTGTGGAAGCTTTTCAAGAGTTGAAGCGTCGTTTTTCTTCTGCCCCTGTGTTGTGTCAACCAGATGTTTCTCTTCCGTTCCAGGTCGAGGTTGATGCTTCTGAGATTGGAGCAGGGGCTGTTTTGTCACAGAGAGGTTCTGGTTGCTCAGTGATGAAACCATGCGCTTTCTTTTCCAGGAAGTTTTCGCCTGCTGAGCGAAATTATGATGTGGGCAACCGAGAGTTGCTGGCCATGAAGTGGGCATTCGAGGAGTGGCGTCATTGGCTTGAAGGAGCTAAGCATCGCGTGGTGGTCTTGACTGATCATAAGAACTTGACTTATCTCGAGTCTGCCAAGCGCTTGAATCCTAGACAAGCTCGTTGGTCGTTGTTTTTTGCCCGTTTTGACTTTGTGATTTCGTACCTTCCGGGCTCTAAAAACGTAAAGGCGGATGCTCTGTCTAGGAGTTTTGTGCCCGACTCTCCGGGTTTATCTGAGCCGGCGGGTATCCTCAAGGAAGGAGTTATTGTGTCTGCCATCTCCCCTGATTTGCGGCGGGTGCTGCAAAAATTTCAGGCTAATAAACCTGATCGTTGCCCAGCGGAGAAACTGTTTGTCCCTTATAGGTGGACGAATAGAGTTATCTCTGAACTTCATTGTTCGGTGTTGGCTGGTCATCCTGGAATCTTTGGTACCAGAGAGTTGGTGGCTAGATCCTTTTGGTGGCCCTCTCTGTCGCGGGATGTGCTTACTTTTGTGCAGTCCTGTGGGATTTGTGCTCGGGCTAAGCCCTGCTGTTCTTGTGCCAGTGGGTTGCTTTTGCCCTTGCCGGTCCCGAAGAGGCCTTGGACACATATCTCTATGGATTTTATTTCTGACCTTCCCGTTTCTCAAAAGATGTCAGTCATTTGGGTGGTCTGTGATCGCTTTTCTAAGATGGTCCATCTGGTACCCTTGTCTAAATTGCCTTCCTCCTCTGATTTGGTGCCTTTGTTCTTCCAGCATGTGGTTCGTTTGCATGGCATTCCAGAGAATATTGTTTCCGACAGAGGTTCCCAGTTTGTTTCGAGGTTTTGGCGAGCCTTTTGTGGTAGGATGGGCATTGACTTGTCTTTTTCCTCGGCTTTCCATCCTCAGACTAATGGCCAGACCGAACGAACCAATCAGACCTTGGAAACATAACTGAGGTGCTTTGTTTCTGCTGATCAGGATGACTGGGTGTCCTTTTTGCCTTTGGCTGAGTTCACCCTTAATAATCGGGCCAGCTCGGCTACCTTGGTTTCGCCGTTTTTCTGCAATTCTGGGTTCCATCCTCGTTTCTCTTCTGGACAGGTTGAGTCTTCGGACTGTCCTGGTGTGGATACTGTGGTGGACAGGTTGCAGCAGATTTGGACTCAGGTAGTGGACAATTTGACCTTGTCCCAGGAGAAGGCTCAACTTTTCGCTAATCGCAGACGCCGTGTGGGTCCCCGACTTCGTGTTGGGGATCTGGTTTGGTTATCTTCTCGTCATATTCCTATGAAGGTTTCCTCTCCTAAGTTTAAACCTCGTTTTATTGGTCCGTATAGGATTTCTGAGGTTCTTAATCCTGTGTCTTTTCGTCTTACCCTTCCAGATTCTTTTTCCATCCATAACGTATTCCATAGGTCATTGTTGCGGAGATACGTGGCACCTATGGTTCCATCTGTTGAGCCTCCTGCCCCGGTTTTGGTGGAGGGGGAATTGGAGTATATTGTGGAGAAGATTTTGGATTCTCGTGTTTCAAGACGGAAACTCCAGTATCTGGTTAAATGGAAGGGTTCTGCTCAGGAAGATAATTCCTGGGTTTTTGCCTCTGATGTCCATGCTCCCGATCTTGTTCGTGCCTTTCATGTGGCTCATCCTGGTCGGCCTGGGGGCTCTGGTGAGGGTTCGGTGACCCATCCTCAAGGGGGGGGGTACTGTTGTGAATTCTGTGGCAGAGTTCACTCCTGTGGTCACAAGTGGTACTTCGGCTGATTCTCTCTGGGATCTTCCGTTTGTGGAGGAAAGTGGTACTGCAGCTTCTGAGTTTCCTCCCTCAGGTGATCTGGTGAGGTCGTTAGCTTCTTCTCTACTTAACTCCACCTGATGCTTTGATCCATGCTTCCTGTCAATGTTCCAGTGTTGGACTTGTGTTTCTCTGGATCATTCCTGTGGCCTGCTGCTCTGCATAGCTAAGTGCTTCTTTGCTATTTGTTGCTATTTTTTCTGTCCAGCTTGTCTATTTGTTTTGCTGGAAGCTCTGGGACGCAAAGGGTGTACCTCCGTGCCGTTAGTTCGGTACGGAGGGTCTTTTTGCCCCTTTGCGTGGTTTTCTTTAGGGTTTTGTGTAGACCGCAAAGTTATCTTTCCTATCCTCGTTCTGTCTAGAATATCGGGCCTCACTTTGCTGAATCTATTTCATCCCTACGTTTGTCTTTTCATCTTACTCACAGTCATTATATGTGGGGGGCTGCCTTTTCCTTTGGGGTATTTCTCTGAGGCAAGGTAGGCTTATTTTTCTATCTTCAGGCTAGTTTCTCAGGCTGTGCCGAGTTGCATAGGGAGCGTTAGGCGCAATCCACAGCTGCCTCTAGTTGTGTTTGGAGAGGATCAGGAATTGCGGTCTACAGAGTTTCCACGTCTCAGAGCTCGTTCTATTATTTTGGGTTATTGTCAGATCACTGTATGTGCTCTGATCGCTATGTACATTGTGTTACTGAATTGCCTTTCATAACACAACCCTAACCCTAACCCTAGCCCTGATGGGAAAATGGAAATAAATACATTTTTTTAATTTTATTATTTTTCCCTAACTAAGGGGGTGATGAAGGGGGGTTTGATTTACTTTTATAGCGTTTTTTATATCGGATTTTTATGATTGGCAACCGTCACACACTAAAATACGCTTTTTTTATAGCAAAAATGTTTTTGCGTCTCCACATTTTGAGACCTATAATTTTTCCATATTTTGGTCCACAGAGTTATGTGAGGTCTTGTTGTTTGCGGGACGAGTTGATGTTTTTATTGGTAACATTTTTGGACACGTGACAGTTTTTGATCACTTTTTATTCCGATTTTTATGAGGCAGAATGACCAAAAACCAGCTATTCATGAATTTCTTTTGGGGGAGGCGTTTATACCGTTCCGCGTTTGGTAAAGTGGATGAAGCAGTTTTATTCTTCGGGTCAGTACGATTATAGCGACACCTCATTTATATCATTTTTTTATGTTTTGGCGCTTTTATACGATAAAAGCTATTTTATAGAAAAAATAATTATTTTGGCATCGCTTTATTCTCAGGACTATAACTTTTTAATTTTTTTGCTTATTATGCTTTGTGGTGGCTCGTTTTTTGCGGGACAAGATGACGTTTTCAGCGGTATCATGGTTATTTATATATGTCTTTTTGATCGCGTGTTATTCCACTTTTTGTTCGGCGGTATGATAATAAAGTGTTTGTTTTTTGGCTCTTTTTTTTTTTTTTCTTACGGTGTTCACTGAAGGGGTTAACTAGTGGGACAGTTTTATAGGTCGGGTCGTTACGGACGCGGCGATACTAAATATGTGTACATTTATTGTTTTTTGGTTTTTTTTTTTAGATAAAGAAATGTATTTATGGGAATAATATATATATATATATATATATATATATATATATATATATATATATATATATATATATATATATATTTTTTTTTTTACACATGTGGAAATTTTTTTTTACTTTTTTACTTTGTCCCGGGGGGACATCACAGATCGCAGATCTTACAGTTTGCACAGCACTCTGTAAGATCGGCGATCTCACTGACATCGCTGCAGGCTTACCAGCACCTGCAGGCGACCCGGAAGTACTCCCTACAGGACCCGGATGCAGCCCCGCGGCCATTTTGGATCCGGGGACTGCAGGGATAAGACGCTCGGTACACGGTGAGTACATCACCATGTACCGATCGTCTCAGGGAAGCACGCAGGGAGCCCCCTCCCTGCGCGATGCTTCCCTGTACCGCCGGCACATCGCGATCATGTTTGATCGCGGTGTGCCGGGGGTTAATGTGCCGGGAGCGGTCCGTGACCGCTCCTGGCACATAGTGCCGGATGTCAGCTGCGATAGTCAGCTGACACCCGGCCGCGATCGGCCGCGCTCCCCCCGTGAGCGCGGCCGATCGCATATGACGTACTATCCCGTCACTGGGAATTAAGTCCCAGGTCACCTGGATGGGATAGTACGTCATATGGGATTAAGGGGTTAACCCACCAAGAAGTACAGCGGCGTCTAAAAAAATCACTAAAATTGACAAATCTCCGGGCCCGGGTGGGATACACCCCCGAGTACTGCAGGAATTAAGTACAGTCATTGATAGACCATTATTTTTAATCTTTAAAGACTCCATAATAACAGGGTCTGTGCCACAGGACTGGCGTATAGCAAATATGGTGCCAATATTCAAAAAGGGGACAAAAACTGAACTCTGTAATTATAGGCCAGTAAGCTTAACCTCTACTGTGGGTAAAATCCTGGAGGACATTCTAAGGGATGCTATACTGGAGTATCTGAAGAGGAATAACCCCATGACCCAATATCAGTGTGGGTTTACTAGGGACAGTTCCTGTCAGACTAATCTGAATAGTTTCTATGAAGAGGTAAGTTTCGGACTGGACCAAGGGAACGCAGTGGACGTAGTGTATATGGAATATTCAAAAGCTTTTGATACGGTGCCACACAAAAGGTTGATACATAAAATGAGAATAATGGCGATAGGGGAAAATATGTGTAAGTTGGTTAAGAGCTGGCTCAGGGATAGGAAACAAAGGGTGGTTATTAATGGAGAACACTCGGACTTGGTCGCGGTTAGCAGTGGGTACTACAGGGATCAGTATTGGGCCCTCTTCTTTTTAACATATTTATTAATGACCTTGTAGGGGGCATACAGAGTAGAACTTCAATATTTGCAGATGACACTAAACTCTGCATGGTAATCAATACAGATGAGGACAATTTTATGTTACAGGATGATTTATGTAAACTAGAAGCTTGGGCTGATAAATGGCAAATGAGCTTTAATGGAGATAAATGTAAGGTTATGCACTTGGGTAGATGTAATAAAATGTATAACTATGTGCTTAATTCTAAAACTCTGGGCAAAACCGTCAATGAAAGACCTGGGAGTTTTGGTGGATGACAAACTCATATTTAGTGGCCAGTGTCAGGCAGCTGCTACAAAGGCAAATAAAATAATGGGATGCATTAAAAGAGGCATAGATGCTCATGGGGAGAACATAATTTTACCTCTATACAAGTCACTAGTTCGACCACACTTAGAATACTGTGCACAGTTCTGGTCTCCGGTGTATAAGACATAGCTGAACTGGAGCGGGTGCAGAGAAGAGCGACCAAGGTTATTAGAGGACTGGGGGAATCTGCAATACCAAGATAGGTTATTACACTTGGGGCTATTTAATTTGGAAAAACAAAGGCTAAGGGGTGATCTTATGTTAATGTATAAATATATGAGGGGACAGTACAAAGACCTTTCTGATGATCTTTTTAATCATAAACCTGAGACAGGGACAAGGGGGCATCCTCTACGTCTGGAGGAAAGAAGGTTTAAGCATAATAACAGATGCGGGTTCTTTACTGTAAGAGCAGTGAGACTATGGAACTCTCTGCCGTATGGTGTTGTAATGAGTGATTCATTACTAAAATTTAAGAGGGGACTGGATGCCTTTCTGGAAAAGTATAATGTTACAGGGTACATACACTAGATTCCTTGATAGGGTGTTGATCCAGGGAACTAGTCTGATTGCTGTATGTGGAGTCGGGAAGGAATTTTTTTCCCCAATGTGGAGCTTACTCTTTGCCACATTTTTTTTTTTGCCTTCCTCTGGATCAACATGTTAGGACAAATTAGGTTAGGCTATGGGTTGAGCTAGATGGACTTCCTTCAACCTTAATAACTATGTTACTATGTTACTATGTATGTGGGAGGAATATTACAGTGAGGGGCTATGGAGGTAATATTACAGATAGGAGCTGCGTTGGGGTGAATATTTTGGAGAGTAGTTGTATGGGGAATATTATGAAGAGGGACAGTGTTTGGGGGAAAATTACAGGGAGGAGCTGGGGGGGAATATTACGGAGAGAAACTGTAGCGAAGCAATATTATGGAGAAGAGCAGTGTGGGGGATATTGTGGAGAGGAGTTGTGTAGGGGGAATATTACTGAGAATAGCTGTTTTGGGGGGCATTATGCGGAGCTGTGTGGAAGGGACATTATGGAGTGGGGCAATGTTGGGGGAATATTATGGAGAGGGCCAGTATAGGGGCATATTATGGACAGGGACAGTGTAGGGAGGATATATTATGCAGGGAGCACAGTGAGGGACAATTATTTGTTTAGGGGTGCAGCATGTGATATATATATACATATATATTGTAAGGGTTGCACTCACTCAGATGCGTAGAAGGAAGCAGGAGGCACATTCTCTTCAATGTCCATGTGGGTTTATTTGCTCCATAAACCACCAAGGCAGCCACAAAAAGATAAACAGTCTATACATCAGGCCGACACAGCATTAATGTCCATAAAAGAGCTCTGCACTCTCAGGCCTGAAGGCACACAGGATGTGCAATGTCCAGCACTCAGGATCTATCTGAAGCCACAGACCACTCTGTAGTGTCCAGCCTGGACACATGGAAGTCTGTCCACACTGGCAGACTCCCAAACACTCACTACCATGTGCAGCTAAACACACCTCCATTAGGTAGCCTGAAACCACACCCACAGGTGAGTTAACATCACATGCATTGATCACATGATCATGACATCACTGCAGGTCCTCAACCTCCTGCAGGGAAAAAGGATACAGTTAGCACCCCCACTCAGAGGTGGAGCATATGGGTAGCCAGACCCTCCCATCTTTCATAGCTACCCGCAACCCGGACCCAGGTGCACCAAACGACATCTTTAGTGCTCACATGCACTAAAGACAAAATACTCCGGGTTGCATCGCAGGGAGCATCCATCCCTGTGACACATACCTCTCATAAACCACGCGACCACCCGTCACACCACAATACATCTATATATATATAATTGTCTAAGGGTTTTTCCGTCTGTCTGTCCTGGAAATCCCACGTCACTGATTGGTCGAGGCCGCTAGGCCTCGACCAACCAGCGACGGGCACAGCATGGCGACAATGATGTCATAAAGGTTGCCTCGACCAATCAGCGAGGGGCACAGTCTGCCGCGAATTCGCCTCGACCAATCAGCGACGGGCACAGTATCGACGTAGATGTCATAATTGTTGCCATGGCGACGATGATGTCATAAAGGTTGCCTCGACCAATCAGCGACGGGCACAGTCTGCCGCGAATTCTGGAATCATCATTGTCCATATACTACGGGGACATGCATATTCTAGAATACCCGATGCGTTAGAATCGGGCCACAATCTAGTATCTATATATATAATTGTCTAAGGGTTTTTCCGTCTGTCTGTCTTTCTGTCTGTCTGTCTGTCTGTCCTGGAAATCCCGCATCTCTGATTGGTCGAGGCTGCCAGCGACGATTATGTCATAAAGGACGTAGACATCCCGCGTCTGACCAGGCCTCGACCAATCAGCAACGGGCACAGCGACGATGATGTCATAAAGGACGCAGAAATCCCACGTTTCTGATTCAGCGACGGGCACAGTATCGACGTAGATGTCATAATGGTTGCCATGGCGACGATGATGTCATAACGGTTGCCTCGACCAATCAGCGACGCGCACAATCTGCCGCGAATTCTGGAATCATCATTGTCCATATACTACGGGCACATGCATATTCTAGAATACCCGATGCGTTAGAATCGGGCCACAATCTAGTATATATATAATTGTCTAAGGGTTTTTCCGTCTGTCTGTCCTGGAAATCCCGCATCTCTGATTGGTCGAGGCCGCCACAATCTAGTATATATATATATATATATATATATATATTACAGTGGGGCAAAAAAGTATTTAGTCAGTCAGCAATAGTGCAAGTTCCACCACTTAAAAAGATGAGAGGCGTCTGTAATTTACATCATAGGTAGACCTCAACTATGGAAGACAAACTGAGAAAAAAAAATCCAGAAAATCACATTGTCTGTTTTTTTATCATTTTTTTTGCATATTATGGTGGAAAATAAGTATTTGGTCAGAAACAAACAATCAGGATTTCTGGCTCTCACAGACCTGTAACTTCTTCTTTAAGAGTCTCCTCTTTCCTCCACTCATTACCTGTAGTAATGGCACCTGTTTAAATTTGTTATCAGTATAAAAAGACACCTGTGCACACCCTCACACAGTCTGACTCCAAACTCCACTATGGTGAAGACCAAAGAGCTGTCAAAGGACACCAGAAACAAAATTGTAGCCCTGCACCAGGCTGGGAAGACTGAATCTGCAATAGCCAACCAGCTTGGAGTGAAGAAATCAACAGTGGGAGCAATAATTAGAAAATGGAAGACATACAAGACCACTGATAATCTCCCTCGATCTGGGGCTCCACGCAAAATCCCACCCCGTGGGGTCAGAATGATCACAAGAACGGTGAGCAAAAATCCCAGAACCACGCGGGGGAACTAGTGAATGAACTGCAGAGAGCTGGGACCAATGTAACAAGGCCTACCATAAGTAACACACTACGCCACCATGGACTCAGATCCTGCAGTGCCAGACGTGTCCCACTGCTTAAGCCAGTACATGTCCGGGCCCGTCTGAAGTTTGCTAGAGAGCATTTGGATGATCCAGAGGAGTTTTGGGAGAATGTCCTATGGTCTGATGAAACCAAACTGGAACTGTTTGGTAGAAACACAACTTGTCGTGTTTGGAGGAAAAAGAATACTGAGTTGCATCCATCATACACCATACCTACTGTAAAGCATGGTGGTGGAAACATCATGCTTTGGGGCTGTTTCTCTGCAAAGGGGCCAGGACGACTGATCCGGGTACATGAAAGAATGAATGGGGCCATGTATCGTGAGATTTTGAGTGCAAACCTCCTTCCATCAGCAAGGGCATTGAAGATGAAACGTGGCTGGGTCTTTCAACATGACAATGATCCAAAGCACACCGCCAGGGCAACGAAGGAGTGGCTTCGTAAGAAGCATTTCAAGGTCCTGGAGTGGCCTAGCCAGTCTCCAGATCTCAACCCTATAGAAAACCTTTGGAGGGAGTTGAAAGTCCGTGTTGCCAAGCGAAGAGCCAAAAATATCACTGCTCTAGAGGAGATCTGCATGGAGGAATGGGCCAACATACCAACAACAGTGTGTGGCAACCTTGTGAAGACTTACAGAAAACGTTTGACCTCTGTCATTGCCAACAAAGGATATATTACAAAGTATTGAGATGAAATTTTGTTTCTGACCAAATACTTATTTTCCACCATAATATGCAAATAAAATGTTAAAAAAACAGATAATGTGATTTTCTGGATTTTTTTTTCTCAGTTTGTCTCCCATAGTTGAGGTCTACCTATGATGTAAATTACAGACGCCTCTCATCTTTTTAAGTGGTGGAACTTGCACTATTGCTGACTGACTAAATACTTTTTTGCCCCACTGTATATATATATATATATATATATATATATATATATATATTTATGGAACAGTATAATGATACTTTTATTGTCAAGGGCACCATGTTAGAAAGTTCTGCTGGAGACGGAGGCAACCCCTGTGTGGGTCGGCCATGAGGTCGGCGATCTTCTGATCTGGAATCGGAATTCCGATACCGAGTTCCGATATGTTTAAGATATCGGGAATCGGTATCGGAATTCATATTTAAGTGTAAAATAAAGAATAAAAAAAAAAAAATATTGATATACTCACCCTCGGACGCGCCCTGGTTCTCACCGGCAGCCTTCCTTCCTAAGAATGAGCGCCTGAAGGGCCTTCGATGATGTCACGGCTTGTAATTAGTCGCGTGAGCGGTCACATGGGCGTCACGCGACCAATCACAAGCCGCGACGTCATCTAAGGTCCTTCAGGCGCTAATTCTTAGGAAGGAAGCGTCCGAGGGCGCGTCCGAGGGTGAGTATATTCCTAATAGGTATATACTCACCCTCGGACGCGCCCTGGTTCTAACCCGCAGCCTTCCATCCTAAGAATCAGCGCCTGAAGGACCTTAGATGACGTCGCGGCTTGTGATTGGTCGCGTGACGCCCATGTGACCGCTCACACGACCAAGCACAAGCCGCGACGTCATCGAAGGTCCTTCAGGTGCTCATTCTTAGGAAGGAAGGCTGCCGGTAAGAACCAGGGCGCGTCCGAGGGTAAGTATATCAATATTTTTATTTTGATTCTTTATTTTACACTTAAATATGGATCCCAGGGCCTGAAGGAGAGTTTCCTCTCCTTCAGACCCTGGGAACCATTAGAAACCCAATGCACAGCATTGGGTTTCGTGTTTCGGCCGACCCCGACCCCGACTTTTCTATAGGATCGGCCGATTTCACTCGACCCGACTTTTGAAAAAGTCGGGTTTCGTGAAACCCGACCCGATCCTATAAAAATAAGTCACTCAACCCTACTTGTGAGCAAGCGCTGGGTATGAAATCTCATCAAAGTGTCTGCACTACATTGAGACAAAATAGATGGGAAAGACTCCAATTAATGAAGATGTCCACTATAAGATACCTAGACGTAAATGTTTATTTGTGATCCTTCCTGCACTTCATCAGTACTTTGGTTGGTATAGACAACAGTCTGATTGTGACTGGCCGCAACAACTCCCAGTATCTACATACCAGTGTTAAGGACATACTGGGAGATGCAGGTTTAGGTGTTACAATTGTTTCTGGGGCTGACCTGAAACTGCAATTGATCACTGTACTAAGCTTGGTGAAGTAATCCTGTACTGACTGTGGTTCTGGCGCTGCTTTTATGTACTGATGGTGGTTCTGTTCATGTATCAATTCATAGCAAGCTTCATGTTAAAACTGAAAAATCCTAAAAAATGTAGTTTTGAGATTATGAGGAGGATTTGCTTGCGTTTCGGCTCCAAAAACTCAGGGTAATTTTGGGTGTTTTCATACTGCTTTTTGGAGCAAAAAGTCTCCAAATCCTTCTCAAATACTTAAAACTTGGTTTTGTTGATTTATTCATGTAAATACCACTTTAATGTTTTTTGCAGCCCTTCGGTTTGGTTCAGTATGACAATGTAGCCCTTGGACAAAAAGAAATAAATCTAAAGAATTTGTTACATATTGAAAAGGAATTGAAGAGGGCACAGTTAAAGGAGACATGAGAAAGTATACAATGGATGTTGATGAAATTAACAGGGTTTCTGTTTGCTGCAGTCAAGGAGGGACTATGATTTGGGCCAAGGCTATAGGTGATGTCTCCAGCTTGCTAAGACCTGGAGAATAAAGAGAGCCAGTAGTAGAGATGAGCGAACCTTTCAAGGTTTAGTTATCATCATCGGGATGTTTGCCGAAACATACCGGAACCTCATTGAATTTAATAGGAGGCAAAACTAAACTCATAGACAACACGATAAGGTGGGGGGGAAAGCTTTACAAACAGCTCAAATAAGGGTCAGACACCAGGAAAAGTGGCATCAATTCACCCAGAGTACAAAAAGTAAAAATTGCGCGACCTGAATGCATAGGACAGGGCTTGGACCAACATTTCTAGCTGATCAGAAACATTTGGACAAGTGACAGGAGTAGGCCTGGTGCTCTGAGAGTTCTGCCAAATTCAGGCAACACATGAAGGAGACCCAACTTTGAGTTGAAAGATTTCCAAAAATTAGGGGCAGACCCAAGGAAAACTGGCATCAATTGACCCACAGTAGAAATGTTATAATGGCACAGCAGCAGTCAGCCATGGGACATGCATGAGGTATCAGGATCCGGGCTAGCATTTAGAGCTTTGAATTAAAGTTTCAATTAAGACGAGGTGGGTGAGGGAGCAGTGTAAGCCTGCTTTACTAGGAGCCCTGATACCTCATGCGACAGCTCAGACATTTTTTCTGCTCAACTACACTCAGGTGTCACAAATATCTGCTTGGTAGTTCAAAAATGTTATAAAAATGTAAGGACTGTAACACAGGTAGTTGACTGAAAGTAAGTGCAGGCCTGCCTGTCTTTGAGCCCTACTACTACAGGCAACACACATGAAGGATACCTAACATTTAAAAAAATTATTGCTACACACCACTAAAGTGACATCAATTTCCCCAGAAGATAAATAGTATAATGGGCCTCTGACACTCCTTTCACCACAGGCAACCCACCAGATGGAGACTCAACCTGGAGTCTCTCTGCACATTTAAAAAAATTGTTTGTAACATCAGCAGCAGTAGCAACAGCTGGCACAGAAGCCACGATAAAAAGGGCACCGAGTGCAATAACACAAGATCAATGCATGACATGAAAAATGACACCATTGCCTAGTCTGCGACTGGGATGCAAAAGTCATTGGAGATCCATGACTTGTTCATCTTGATGGAAGTTAGGCAATCAACAATTTCAGCACAGCTGGATGTGCTTATCCGTCAGGAAACCACCAGCAGCTCTGAAGACATGTTCTTAGAGAACAATGGCTGCCGGACATAACAAACCTCTAATGCATGACAGGCGAGCTCAGGTCACTCTTATATTTGAAGACCAAAATATAAAAGGTTCCAAATTCCCCCTTATTGATGGAACTGATATTGAGTTTGAGAAACTCCTGCCCCTTCCTCTCCAGTTGTTCACAATATGTCAGACTTGTACTTTTTTCTGCTGGTGCACAGGCTGGTCTAAAAAATGTGTGAAACGACTCACAGAAATTGCTTTTGCCACTTGCACTGTTGCTGCTAATGTTTTTTGCGTTGACGACTTAGCATTCCTCGGGTTGGAAATCTATAACTGCGATGCACACTGTGTGCCTCGCTGTTGTCGTGGAGAAAACCACTCTTAATATTGTCTACAAGAGTATTTCGATACTCCAGTATGCATACCTCCTCTTCCAGGGGGGAAGCATCTGGCAAAATTTACTCTTCTACCATGGATCTAACAGAGTGGCAACCAAGTAGTCAGCACTATTTCTAATTCTAGCAATACAAGCATCATGTTGCAGATAGTGCAGCAAGAATGAACTCATGTGTCGAGCACCATGGTGTGTTGGTGGCGGGGTAACACTCAAGATTGCTTCCTCCGTCCCCTCCTGCCAATCATGGGCAATAAAGAGGGGATCATTATCCTCTTCATCTTCTGACTATTGCGCAAACCACCTCTTCCTCCTCATCTACCTCCATTTGTTCCTTGGCTCCTGCACCTTGAGGACCACGAGCCCCCCTCAATCACTGTAATCCACCCTCCCATGGTACCCGCCAGTACGATGACAGTCGTGAACTTAGAGATATTGCAATCCCTTCCACCTCTTCCCCTGGGACCAACACCTCCTCCCGCAAACTATTAAAAGTGTGCTCCACCAGGTAGATGACCGGAATAGTGATGCTGATGACAGCATGGTCAGTACTAACCATCTTGGTAGCCATTTTGAAACTATGCAGAATGGTGAAGAGGTCCTTCATCTGTGCCCATTACAAAAGCGTGATTTGCACCACGTCTGTACTGCGTTGGCCCAGGCTATGTAAAATACATATTGCACCAGGGCTCATTGCTGCTGCCACAGTCACTGCAACATGTGGACAGTGGAATTCCACCTTGTTGGCACATCACATATCAAGCGGTTAACCGGTAGGCCAAAAGACCTCTGTAGAGATGCAAGTTGATGACCTGCATGGTGCAAACAGCAGAAGTGAGCACACAGCAATCATGCTTTTCTGCAGCAGCACATCCAGGCCAGGATAGTGGGAGAAATTGCTGTACCACCAGGTTGAGGACGTGAGCCATGCAAGCCACATGTGTGAGGTTGCACTGGCATAGGACCGGCACAGGTTCCCACTGTTTTCGCAAACTGCCTTCCCTGGCTCCAAGTTCAGTGGAGACAGCCATTGTTCAAACTCGGCCTGGATAGATGTTCATAACTCTTGAGCTGTGTGTCTGTGATCTCTAAGGCATATTAATTTAAACACTGCCTGTTTGTGGTGAGCCCTGGCTGCCCAGTACAGAGGTGGGGGGAATTCTCTCTGCAATGTTGGAATGTGTGTCTCATTCAGGCAGAGGTTGAGGGTGTATGTGTAGGCCCTAGAAGGAGGTGGAGAAGGCAGAAGCAGTGGAGGAAGTGTTAGATACAGAAGATTGTCCCACAAGCCTTGCTGATTCAAAAACGTGGAGCAGCCCCTTGCTCGCCTGCCCCCACAGCCAGCACAGTAATGCAGTGCCCAGTCAGCGATATGTAACGCCCCTGGCCAGGTTTGCTCGTCCAGGTGTCAGTGGTGAAACCCTGGCAGACAGATTGTTTCAAGGAATGGGTGATGTTTGTGGCAGGCTGGTGTAGCATAGGCACAGCTTTCTTAGAGAAATAATGGTGACTGGGTAACTGGTACTGGGGACTGCAACAGCCATCAGCTTTCGGAAAACATCTGTATCCACCAAGTGGAAAAGCAACATTTCCGTCGCCAACAGATTGAAGATGGTACAGTTCAAGCTCTTTGCTTTGGCATGTGTATGAAGAAACATTCTTTTATGTGATGTAAGACTCATGCTGGTGTGGTAGTTGGAGGCAGGTATATCTCGCCCAGGTGTTTGTCCTATGTGAATTAGGCCACTCAGTATCTTCAGGGTGCTAATGGGTTAATAAGTGCAGGAATAAAAGATGACCAGCTGGGGGTTTCCAGCGTCAGCCTGGGGCACACAGATTGCCTGTCTGTGTGAGACAAACGTGAGTGAGAGCTGTGTTCAGGAATTGTGTAATGTTAGCTGGGTGGGAGAAGCCCCCCCAGCTGTTGAGATAGCAACGTGTTGGTTTAGTTAGCGCCGGACAGGCTAGGGTTTATTTTTATGTTTTGTTTTTCTATGTTGCTTTCACGTTAATAAATCTGACCTGAGGTCAGCTTGCTGAGAAACCTGCTGTACGCCTCAGATTAAATGCACAAACCACGTGGCCTTTGACCCCAGCAAAGGCGATCCCAGACTGTTGTGTCACATTGTGGTGGAGAACGCGGGCATACCGTGGCACAGGCGACAGCATGGAAGGCATGGTGAAAGCCTTAGTGCAGTCCACTGCCGTACAGCAGCAGGCCACTGCCGCAAAGCACGAAGCTAATCGCTTGATGGCCGCACAGCTGAAAGAGATAGTCGACATGACGGTTGCAGACCGCCAACTTCTCCAACAGGTGGCGCAGCATCTGGCGAGCATGCCTGTTGCGGACCCGGAAGCAGAGTCCAGAAGGATCCATGTGAGTCGATACTGGCAAAAGCTGACTGCAGAAGATGACGTCGAGGCATACCTGACAACGTTTGAGCGGACGGCATTGAGAGAGAAGTGGCCGAAGGCACGGTGGGCCGATTTGATTGCCCCGTTTCACTCCGGCGAGGCCCAAAAAGCTTACCATGATTTGGACCCAGAGGTCGCTCAGGACTTTGAGAAGCTGAAAGCTGAGATCCTGGCCCGGCTCGGTGTGACGACGGCTGTCCGGGCACAGAGGGTACATCAGTGGACATACCTGCAAGATAAACCGGCGCGGTCTCAGATGTTCGACCTGATCTACTTGACAAAGAAATGGCTGCAACCCGAGGTACTGACAATACCCGAAATAATCCAGCGGGTTGTCCTGGACAAGTACCTGAGAGTACTACCCCCAGGGCTGAAAAGGTGGGTAAGCTAAGGAAATCCCACGACAGCGGATCAACTTGTGGAGTTGGTCGAGCGTTATTCCGTGGCAGAAGGACTTCCCGACGACACCGCCAACCCCCGGTCTGTGCCTCCTCCTCGTGGAACCGGTAAGACTGTTCCAGCGACCACGGGTGAAGGAAAATCGCTTAAAACTGTGGGGGAGGAGCCCGGGACTGCACGCACTCCGAGACCAAGAGTATTGGACGGTGGTCTCAGTAGGGGACCTGTTAGGTGTTTCCGCTGCCATGAGAAGGGTCATGTTTCTGCGAACTGTCCTGTTACCGCTGAACCCATGCAGTGCGACGTTATAGACTCTAAAAAATGCATGTCTTTGGTTACACAGCTAGTGAGTGTGAATGCGGGTCAAAATGATACAGCGAAACACCTGTGTGAATTATCTGTTGATGGGAAAAATGTTGTGGCATTACTAGACTCTGCAAGTGTGGTGACTCTGGTGAAAGCTAGTCTGGTGGCACTTCCATCTGGTCCGTCTGACAAGTTTTCTGTAACGTGTGTGCATGGTGACACCTGCTCGTACTTAACAGCGGTCATATGGATTTCTACTCCCTATGGGTCAGTGCAGCACAAAGTGGGACTCGTTCCCGCATTGTTACAGGATGTAATCCTGGGCAGGGATTTTCCCTACTTCTGGCAGTTGTGGGAGAATCAGTTGCTCCTTCACGGTAGCTGTACCCGTGAATCTTCTCCCATGCCATCTGGAGGTTCCGAGTCCCTAGAGGAGACCCCACAGGAAGATGTTGCTGGGGAGGTTAGTGAATCTAACCTTCCGTACCCCTTTTCCGTCATGGCGGGGGAAACGGAGGAAACTGAGGAACCCCAGCGAGAGGCGGTGGCAGATAGCCATCCGGCACCCTGCCTGCCAGATTTGGGGGTCCAGGTGGATGACTTCCACAGCGAGCAAATGAAAGATCCTACCCTGACTCCGGCTAGGAAAAATGTAAAAATGATAGATGGGGTACCCGTAGAACCTGACACTAGGCTAGCGTACCCGTATATGGTTCTTGAAAATGATTTGCTCTACCAGGTAGAAAAAAAAGGGGAAGACACAGTGCAACGGTTAGTGGTACCCAAACCTTATCGGCGGAAGGTACTGGATTTGGCCCACGGACATATAATGGGGGGACATCTGGGGGTACAGAAAACCACAGAAAGGATATTGCATTGTTTTGTGTGGCCTGGAATACATTATGATGTGCGTAACTATTGTGAGTCCTGTCCAGAGTGCCAAATCGCGGCCCCTAAATCTCGGTTCCGTAGCCCTTTGATACCCCTTCCTATCATTGGGATCCTTTTGAGAGAATTGGGATGGATTTGGTTGGGCCCCTTCCCCGATCCGCACGTGGGCACCAACATGTCCTCGTCATCGTGGACTATGCCACGCGTTACCCGGAAGCCGTCCCTTTGCGTAACACAGCTACCAAGACGATCGCCAAGGAATTGGTAAAAGTGTTTAGTCGGGTGGGAATTCCAAAACAGATACTCACCGACCAGGGGACTCCCTTTATGTCGAGGGTAATGAAGGAGCTCTGCAGGCTCTTACAAATAGACCCGTTGCGTACGTCTGTCTATCACCCTCAAACAGATGGCCTGGTTGAGCGCTTCAACAAAACCTTAAAACAGATGCTCCGGAAGGCGATAGACAAAGATGGGAAGAACTGGGATTACTTGTTACCCTATTTGCTGTTTGCCATTAGGGAATTTCCCCAGTCTTCCACAGGGTTTTCGCCTTTCGAACTGTTGTACGCCCATCATGCTCGGGGACTGCTGGACGTCGCAAAAGAAACCTGGGAAGGACAAGTCACTCCCTTTAAAACGGTGATCGACCATGTAACACAAATGCAGGATCGTATTGCCACTGTCATGCCCATTGTTAGGGACCATATGTTACAGGCCCAGGGAGCCCAGAGGTAAAGTTATGATAGAGGCGCTAAGGTCCGTACATTTGCACCCGGCGATAGGGTGTTGGTCCTAATCCCTACGGTGGATAGTAAATTCCTGGCGAAATGGCAGGGCCCATTTGAGGTCCGAGAAAGAGTTGGTGAAGTGAACTATAAAGTGTATCAGCCGGGTAAGAGAAAACCGGAACAGATTTATCATGTGAATCTGATAAAATCCTGGAAAGACCGCTCTGCCCTAACGGCGGATCTGCCCCGTCCGGTTTGTTCACCTACCGTACCAGAGGTGCAGGTTGCCGAGACTCTCTCAGAACGACAAAAATCTGAGGTTAAGCAATTTTTGTTACAGAACCGACAGTTTTTCTCCGAAAAACCTAGCCGGACTAAGTTGGTGAAACATGAGATTGTCACAGAGCCTGGCGTCACTGTTCATGTGAAGCCCTACCGGATTCCGGAAGCCCGCCGTGAAGCCGTCTCCCGGGAAGTGATGGCAATGTTGGACTTAGGAGTCATTGAGGAGTCGCACAGCGCCTGGTCCAGTCCAATTGTGTTGATACCTAAACCGGATGGCTCCATCCGGTTTTGTAATGACTTTAGGAAACTGAATGCAGTTTCTAAATTTGATGCGTACCCTATGCCCGGGTCGATGAGTTGATCGACCGGCTTGGTAAAGCCCAATACATTACGACCCTGGATTTAACAAAGGGGTACTGGCAGATTCCTCTGGCCGAGGCGGCCAGTGAGAAGACGGCATTTGCTACACCGGAAGGTCTGTTCCAGTATGTCTATATGCCGTTTGGACTTCACGGAGCTCCCGCAACGTTCCAGAGATTGATGGATCGAGTCTTGAGGCCTCACAGACAGTACGCTTCTGCCTACCTGGATGACATCGTAATTTACAGCATGGACTGGGAAACTCATTTCCAGAAGGTACAAGCGGTGATTGATGACCTGCGAGATGCAGGTTTAACGGCAAACCCCAAGAAATGCCACATCGGGCTTGAAGAAGCCCGATACTTGGGCTACGTGATTGGCCGAGGAGTGGTTAAACCCCAGATCGACAAAATACAGGCAATTCAGGGCTGGCCACAGCCAGTGAACAAAAAACAAGTACAGGCTTTCCTGGGGATTGCCGGCTATTATCGCCGGTTCATACCCAATTTTGCAGCCATGGCTACTCCCTTGACGGATCTTACCAAGGGGAAGGGTTCCGTCATGGTAAAATGGACCTCAGCTGCTGAAGAGGCCTTCCACAGCCTGAAACGGGCTTTGTGCTCTCAGCCCGTACTAGTGACTCCTGATTTCAGCAGCGAGTTTGTGGTACAAACTGATGCCTCTGATACTGGTGTCAGAGCTGTACTTTCCCAGGTGAGGGACCGAGTCGAACACCCGGTCCTCTACCTCAGTCGGAAACTGAATGTACATGAGCAGAGGTATGCGGTGGTTGAAAAAGAGTGCCTAGCCATTAAATGGGCTCTCGACTCCCTCAAGTATTACCTGGCCGGTAGGAAGTTTAGGCTGGTCACAGACCATGCCCCTCTCAAGTGGATGCACCTCCACAAAGACCGTAATAGTCGGGTAACCCTGTGGTTCCTTGCCCTGCAGGCTTACTCTTTTACGGTGGAGCACCGACCTAGGGTGCAGATGGGGAACGCCGATGCCCTATCCCGAGTGCACTGTTTCAAGAGTGTTCTTGCTCGACCGGAGTGGTCTGAGCAAGGGGGGGGATATGTAAGACTCATGCTGGTGTGGTAGTTGGAGGCAGGTATATCTCGCCCAGGTGTTTGTCCTATGTGAATTAGGCCACTCAGTATCTTCAGGGTGCTAATGGGTTAATAAGTGCAGGAATAAAAGATGACCAGCTGGGGGTTTCCAGCGTCAGCCTGGGGCACACAGATTGCCTGTCTGTGTGAGACAAACGTGAGTGAGAGCTGTGTTCAGGAATTGTGTAATGTTAGCTGGGGGGGGCTTGGTGGGAGAAGCCCCCCCAGCTGTTGAGATAGCAACGTGTTGGTTTAGTTAGCGCCGGACAGGCTAGGATTTATTTTTATGTTTTGTTTTTCTATGTTGCTTTCACGTTAATAAATCTGACCTGAGGTCAGCTTGCTGAGAAACCTGCTGTACGCCTCAGATTAAATGCACAAACCACGTGGCCTTTGACCCCAGCAAAGGCGATCCCAGACTGTTGTGTCACAGTGACCACAACTGTGGTGCCGAGGGCTGGCTGCTGTGCTGAGAGAGGGTGGCATAGGGTGAACACCATACACTGCTGGACTGTGAGTGCGGTGCAGACAGATTGAGAAATGTGTGGTGTGTTCAGTGAAATATAAACAGCAGCATCTCCACTTCTTTAACAGCTGATGGGCTCTCACTCACCCCATCTGTTGGGGTAAACAAGTTAAGGTTCTGTTGCCAGAGACCTGTTTGAGAGGACTTGGCCTCGTGATGGAGGAGGAAGAAGCAGCAGATGTGGTTGGTGGGATGGCCGGTGGATGGTGAAGCCCGCTAATCAACATTTTAGCACAGTGAGATTCCCACACTAAGGCATGTTAATCACACATGTGCCGGTTCATGCATAGTTGTCAAATTGCAATTTTTGCCTCTACTGAGTGGTCTTTTGCAAAGATGGCAGATAATGTGAGTTGGGTCATCCTTTGGGGTCTTAAAGCCCCAGACTATGCAACCTTTGCCGCCTTCAAACTTCAGACTCACGACCGCTGCTGGCCACAGCCAGAGTTCTGGCTAAGGATGTTTTGCTTGTTGTGGTTGCATCACTCCATGTTTGTGTGGGAAGAAGCAAAGTAACCTCCTCATCCTCCTCCTCCACCTCCTCTGCTGAGCTACTCAGCTGTGTGCCTCTAGGTTCATACCAAGTGGGATCTAGAAACTCATCTTCATCCTCTCTGTTCTGCCACTACTTGCCCTGAGAGTCACCTTCCTCCTATTCCTGCCCTGACAGGAGAATACAGTCTGCATGTGCCACAGGTATCTGAATCTCATCAGGATCACCTTCACTCCTGGTTGTTAACGTCTGGTGATGAGACTCTGGATTCTGCTCGGACCCCACTTCATATGGCCCTGGATCCAAAAATTTTGGGTATCGGTACAGATGCTTTCCTCCTCTGGATTCTGTGAATCTTTGGAGCAGACCTCTGATGCCCATGGAATAGAATGTATGAACAGCTCTGCAGACTATCCAATCTGTGGTTCACGTGGGGGGAAACAAGAGTAATTGGGGTGCCACCTCTGAGGACTGTACTGCATGTGATGTTAAGGTGGATGAAGAGAAGACACCACTTGATGTGCACTTGCCATCCACTTGCGCACATGCTCTTTCTGACCCTCATCTACAAAGCGTACTGCGGTGCTGCTGGCAAAGAAAGGGAGTCAAGTAGCCCACCCAGTAACATATGTTGTCAGTGGTCTTTGGATAGGGTGAGACAGTATTTGTTCAATAGATCTTTCAGTAACATTACCACTTAACCCACGTACACGACTATTCCCCCTTCCACTATAACCTCGCTTTTTCCCACTCATGTTGTATGTACCCTTCCCCTCTTTTAACCAGCTGTTTCACAACCCTAGGCCCAGACCTATCAGTTACCTGTCACTAAATGAACAATAAGTATTTATTTTCTGAGATAGTGTGCCTGCACAACAATAGTAGCCCAAATGATTTGAATAAGGAAAGGTGGACTCCTGCCTGCAACGCAATATTAGCCATAACGATTTGGCAAATGGGGCTTCCTGGCTGTACCCTAATATTAGCCCAAATGATTTTGATTAGGAAATGGGGCCTGGTGCCTACACCCTAATATTAGCCCTAAAGATTTTGATTGGCAAATGGGACCTCCTGGCTGCAAAACAACATGTCCACTTTTTATATAGAGAAATATATGTGACTTCGGCAGCCAATGAAAGAAGCCCTTGTGACTGGATGTTGTGGGTGGCCCAGATTGACTGCTGGAATGTACACACGTTAAGTTAATTTAAAATAAAAATTACACTGAAACTGCTCTGACCTCTCCCCAGTCCCTCCATGCTCATTGTACAGCTCCACTATCATATCCTAACAAAAGCATTAGTGGAAACATGATCATTTACCAAACTGTAACCAATTTTGATTAGGAAATGGGGCCTGGTGTCTGCACCCCAATATTAAACCCTAAAGATTTTGATTAGCCAATGGAACCTCCAGGCTGCAACCTAAAATTAACGCTAACAATTTTGATTAGGAAATGGGGCCTGGTGCCTGCACCCTAATATTAGCCCTAATGATTTTGTTTAGCAAATGGGACCTCCTGAGTCCTGACTGCAACACAGGATTAGGCCAAACAATTTTGAGTAGGAAATGTGGACTCCTGCCTTCACAACACCATTAGCACAAAATAGTTAGGTGTTGGAAGGTCAATTTTACACAGGACAGGATCCTATCTAACCATATGACAATTTGCAGCAGCAACAGGAGCGGCCTCTCTGCATCGTTACACTAAGAAAATGGCGCCAGCAAATCAACATGTCCGTTTTTTATATGGAGATGGATATGTGACTTCTGCAGCCAATGACAGAAGCCCTTGTGTCTGAACGATGTGGATGTGCTAGTCACTTCTCATGGCCAAGCTGTGAGTCAGAATGGTCAAGGAGTCCAAGGTCAGAAGCCAGGAGGTTATGTCATAAACAGAAGGAATAGACAAAAGCGTAGACAGGTAATGTTCTGAGCTCAGGGTACAGAAGGATAAGGGATCAGAGCTGAAGGGGTTAACCAGACAGATGGTCAGAACGAAGTCCAAGGTCAGGCAACAGATCAAGCTTACAGAACTCAGGCACAGAAGAAACTTCACAAGCTGAATGTACATCTGGCAGAGTTCTGGGAGACACAGCTCAGTTAAGTAGCATGGCAATTACCTGGAAAAATGAACACTTGGAGACAGCCGAAGCCTCTCTGTCTCAGATTGGATAGTCAAGCTGTCAATCAACACACTGACAGCTGAGCATGCCTTTGTAGCAGACTGGATGGCCAAGCAGTCAGTAACTGCATCACAGACACACTGGGGGTGGAATTGAGACAGTGGATGTTTTCTGCACCCCAACTGACTGCTGGAATGTACACACAAAAAGATGAGCAAAAATATTATTAGATACTGAAATTTCCCCTGCTTTCTGGAGCACAGTATCAGAACAAACAGTTCAGATTCTCAAATGTGGACTCCTGGCTCAAGCACAATATTAGCAGCACAAAAGAGGTATATGCTGAAATGTGCCCTGGTGTCTCTGGACCACACAATAAGCAAAAATGATTGATCTGCTGGAAGGTTGATTTCACAGCCACACAGGATCCTATGTATCTGACCTAGCTGACTTAACTTTCTGACTATGCAGTAGCAGCGCCAGTAGCAGTGGCAGGAGTAGCCTCTCTGTGCTGTTACACTGAAAAAAAATTGAGCCAGCAAAACAATATATTCACTTGTTGTATGGAGAAGGATATGTGACTTCGGCAGCCAATGACAGAAACGCTTATGTCTGGATGTTGTGGATGGTTTCTGCGTTCTGATTGACTGCTGGAACGTACACACATTAAGTTAATTTAAAAAAAAAATTAAGCTCTGACTATGCTCTGACCTCTCCCATCCCCTCCCATCATAAAACACGTCCACCCCGCTCATTATACAGCACCACTATCCTATCCGAAGCCCTAACAAAAGCATTAGTGGGAACGTATCATTTGCAGCGCTGGGGTCCTGGGTTCAAATCCCACCAAGGACAAGATCTACAAGGAGTTTGTATGTTCTCCTCGTGTTTGTGTGGGTTTCCTCCGGGTTCTCTGGTTTCCTCCCACACTTCCAAGACATACTGATAGGGAATTTAGATGGTGAGCCCCATCGGGGACAATACTAATAATGTTTGTAAAAGCGCTGTGGAATTAATGGCGCTATATAAATGAGTAATATAAATAAATATACTAAGCTATGACCGAATTTTGCTGACTTTGAGGAAAATGCTCGGGAATCCGAACATGAATCTGAATGCGCTACATTTGTGCTGACTTTGGGATTGGTGAACGTTTTCCGAACAAGTTCGCCCACCTCTAGTCAGTAGATGTTTTAGCGATTTGTGAGTGCATCTCCTACTTTGTACCGTGGGAGAGGATTGTATTAAATGTTTTAATGTTAAGGTAGCATGTGAGCTGTACATGGAGTAGTAGAGTGGAGGAGAGAAGGAATGATGGAGACAGAATTCACTGAGGGTGTGAGTGGGCAATAAATGAAAAAGAAAACCGCAGCAAAAAAAAATGGCGGCCGTTAAAATGGAAACAGTGTTTTTCTACAAACAACATTTAAAGCTACATTCACATGTTTGTTGTTCATTCAGACATTCTGTTTGCCTATTCTGCTTTAGGAGCAGGCTATCGGAATAAGTGATCCGTTGCATAAGTTATGCAGACAGAAGAAGAGCCACTTACTATATTTGGTGTGCATTTTTAAGAATGGGGAAAAAAGGCATTATTTTTTATTCTGAAAAAATTTGAATCAAGATGAACCCCATAATAATCAATAGGGCCTCGCAGATTCCGTCTGAATAATCGAAGCAACAGATCCCTTAAATAACTACAATTTTCCAGCAACAACAATAATAATCAAAATAATGGAATTCCTCGTAGCACAGTCATTACATATTTCAGACAGTAGCTGACCTGAATATTATATATGATGCTCTTATTAAGCCAACATTTAGTGTCTATTATATGTCTGAATAAAATAGACTCCTCTGAACAGAAATGTATCATGAAGTGATGTGCACAACACTGACTAAACACTATGGAGGCTCCTAAAATAGATAAAAGCGAATAGAAATTGTGACCTACAAAACGCTGGAGCTTTTCATACATCCATCAGCCATTTTTATTACACCATTATTATTTCATTACCAGGATACTGGCAATATACTAATTGGATATGGATTGAAATGTCAAATCATAATTTTGCTCTCAATTATCCTACCTGCTTTATTCAAAGAATTGTGAATCTAGACGCTGCAGTTAAAGATATGATAAATCATGGATAAAATCTTCCTATATTCTGTAATTATACTGCATAATTTATATCAATGTACAGAGTTTTTAATTGTAGAAGAGAAGCTTTTGAAATTGCAGGAACAACTGACATTAAAGGAAACCTGTCATCAGAAAAAAACGTTATTAACCTGCAGATATGGGATTAATCTGCAGGTTAAGGCCGGCATTACACTTGCGAGTTTTACGGACGTAAGAGCGCAGAAACTACGTCCGTAAAACTCGCAAAACATACGGCACAATTATTCTCTATGCCCCTGCTCCTATCTGCCGTATTAAACTGATCAGTATTATACGGCTTTCTACGGCCGTAGAAAATCGCAGCATGCTGCGTTTGTCACCGTATTAAATAAATAAATAAAACGTCAATGAAAGTCTATGGAAGCCCCAAAAATACGGATCACACACGGACCAGCAGTGTGACTTGCGAGAAATACGCAGCGGTGTTAGAGAGAAAAGCCGGTAATTCATTGCTGTGTACAGTAAAATCACACTGACAGCTTACATTAGAATAAATGTGTACACATAGAATAGGTATAATATATATATATATATATATATATATATAAATATATATATATATATATATATATATATATATATATTAATATTTCTTCCAGCGCTAGACAGCTTTAAAGCCGGTAATTCAATTACCGGCTTTTGCTCTCTCCTTCCTAAACCCGACATGATTTGAGACATGGCTTACATACAGTAAACCATTTCTTCTCCCCCTTTTTTTTGCATATTCCACACTACTAATGTTAGTAGTGGGTATATGCAAAATTTGGCCGTTCTATCTACTAAATTAAAGGGTTAAATGGCGGAAAAAATTGGCGTGGGCTCCCGCGCAATTTTCTCCGCCAGAGTAGTAAAGCCAGTGACTGAGGGCAGATATTAATAGCCTGGAGAGGGTCCACGGTTATTGGCCCCCTGGCTAAAAACATCTGCCCCCAGCCACCCCAGAAAAGGCACATCTGGAAGATGCGCCTATTCTGGCACTTGGCCACTCTCTTCCCATTCCCGTGTAGCGGTGGGATATGGGGTAATGAAGGGTTAATGCCACCTTGCTATTGTAAGGTGACATTAAGCCAAATTAATAATGGAGAGGCGTCAATTATGACACCTATCCATTATTAATCCAATACTAGGAAAGGGTTAAAAAAATACACAAACACATTATTAAAAATTATTTTAATGAAATAAAAACAAAGGTTGTTGTAATATTTTATTGAACGCCCATTCCAATCACTGAAGACCCTCATTCTGTAACAAAAAAAAATAAACAACAACAATATCCTTACCTTCCGCAGATCTGTAAAGTCCAACGATGTAAATCCATCTGAAGGGGTTAAAATATTTTGCAGCCATGAGCTATGCTAATGCATTGATGCTCGTGGCTGCAAAACCCCAGGGAATGAAGGTAAAGTAGGTCATTGACCTATATTTACCTGCATTTGCGGTGAGGCGCCCTCTGCTGGTTGTTCCTAGTTCGTGGGAACTTTCCTAGAAAGCTCCGTGGCTCGAGTTCATATGAGGACAACCAGCAGAGGGCAAATATAGGTCAATGACCTACTTTACCTTCATTCTCCGGGGTTTTGCAGACATGAACAGCTGCATTAGCGGAGCTCGTGGCTGCAAAATATTTTAACCCCTTCAGATGGATTTACATCGTTGGACGTGACAGATCCTCGGAAGGTAAGGATATTGTTGGTTTATTTTTTTATTTTTTATTTACAGAACGAGGGTCTTCAGTGAGTGGATTGAGAGTAGAATAAATTAATACAACAACCTTTGTGATTTTTTCATTAAATTAATTTTTAATAATGTGCGTGTGTTTTTTTAACCCTTTCCTAGTATTGGATTAATAATGGATAGGTGTCATAAATGACGCCTCTCCATTATTAATTAGGCTTAATGTCACCTTACAATAGCAAGGTGGCATTAACCCTTCATTACCCCACATCCCTCCGCTGCACGGGAATGGGAAGAGAGTGGCCAAGTGCCAGAATAGGCGGATCTTCCAGATGTGCCTTTTCTGGGGTGGCTGGGGGCAGGTGTTTTTAGCCAGGGGGGGGCCAATAACCGAGGACCCTCTCCAGGCTATTAATATCTGCCCTCAGTCACTGGCTTTACTACTCTGGCGGAGAAAATTGCGCGGGAGCCCACGCCAATTTTTTCCGCCATTTAACCCTTTAATTTAGTAGATAGAACGGCCAAATTTTGCATATACACACTACTGACATTAGTAGTGTGGAATATGCAAAAAAATGGGGATATGATATGGTTTACTGTATGTAAACCAGGTCTCATATGTCGGGTTTAGGAAGGAGAAAGCAAAAGCCGGTAATTGAATTACCGGCTTTCTGCTATATCGCGCTGGATGAAATATTAATATATATACATATACAGTGGGGCAAAAAAGTATTTAGTCAGTCAGCAATAGTGCAAGTTCCACCACTTAAAAAGATGAGAGGCGTCTGTAATTTACATCATAGGTAGACCTCAACTATGGTAGACAAACTGAGAAAAAAAAATCCAGAAAATCACATTGTCTGTTTTTTTAACATTTTATTTGCATATTATGGTGGAAAATAAGTATTTGGTCAGAAACAAAATTTCATCTCAATACTTTGTAATATATCCTTTGTTGGCAATGACAGAGGTCAAACGTTTTCTGTAAGTCTTCACAAGGTTGCCACACACTGTTGTTGGTATGTTGGCCCATTCCTCCATGCAGATCTCCTCTAGAGCAGTGATGTTTTTGGCTTTTCGCTTGGCAACACGGACTTTCAACTCCCTCCAAAGGTTTTCTATAGGGTTGAGATCTGGAGACTGGCTAGGCCACTCCAGGACCTTGAAATGCTTCTTACGAAGCCACTCCTTCGTTGCCCTGGCGGTGTGCTTTGGATCATTGTCATGTTGAAAGACCCATCCACGTTTCATCTTCAATGCCCTTACTGATGGAAGGAGGTTTGCACTCAAAATCTCACGATACATGGCCCCATTCATTCTTTCATGTACCCAGATCAGTTGTCCTGACCCCTTTGCAGAGAAACAGCCCCAAAGCATGATGTTTCCACCACCATGCTTTACAGTAGGTATGGTGTTTGATGGATGCAACTCAGTATTCTTTTTCCTCCAAACACGACAAGTTGTGTTTCTACCAAACAGTTCTAGTTTGGTTTCATCAGACCATAGGACATTCTCCCAAAACTCCTCTGGATCATCCAAATGCTCTCTAGCAAACTTCAGACGGGCCCGGACATGTACTGGCTTAAGCAGTGGGACACATCTGGCACTGCAGGATCTGAGTCCATGGTGGCGTAGTGTGTTACTTATGGTAGGCCTTGTTACATTGGTCCCAGCTCTCTACAGTTCATTCACTAGGTCCCCCTTCGTGGTTCTGGGGTTTTTGCTCACCGTTCTTGTGATCATTCTGACCCCACGGGGTGGGATTTTGCGTGGAGCCCCAGATCGAGGGAGATTATTAGTGGTCTTGTATGTCTTCCATTTTCTAATTATTGCTCCCACTGTTGATTTTTTCACTCCAAGCTGGTAGGCTATTGCAGATTCAGTCTTCCCAGCCTGGTGCAGGGCTACAATTTTGTTTCTGGTGTCCTTTGACAGCTCTTTGGTCTTCACCATAGTGGAGTTTGGAGTCAGACTGTTTGAGGGAGTGCACAGGTGTCTTTTTATAATGATAACAAGTTTAAACAGGTGCCATTACTACAGGTAATGAGTGGAGGAAAGAGGAGACTCTTAAAGAAGAAGTTACAGGTCTGTGAGAGCCTGAAATCTTGATTGTTTGTTTCTGACCAAATACTTATTTTCCACCATAATATGCAAATAAAATTTAAAAAAAACAGACAATGTGATTTTCTGGATTTTTTTTTTCTCAGTTAGTCTCCCATAGTTGAGGTCTACCTATGGTGTAAATTACAGACGCCTCTCATCTTTTTAAGTGGTGGAACTTGCACTATTGCTGACTGACTAAATACTTTTTTGCCCCACTGTATGTGTCTACTGACATATATATATATATGTTTGTTTGTTTTTTTTAACACATGGATCCATTGTATGTCGGTATGTCGGTTTTGCAAGCCTGCGATAAAAACACGCAGTACGGATGACATACGGATTACATACGGAGGATGCCATGCGCAAAAAACGCTGAAACACCCTGCCTACGGAGGAGCTACGGACCACTATTTTCGGGACTTTTCAGCGTATTTCGGCCGTAATATACGGACCGTATTTTCATACGCTGTGTGTGACGCCGGCCTAATAGTGTGACTATACATTACCAAAATCCAATATGTGAGGCAACACCTCCCACCAAATGCAACTAATCAACATCCCCCATCAAACATGGGAAATATAGAGGCAACAGCCAAAGAATAAACAGACAATATAAAATTTAATAATTTATTGTATATATTATAATAAAAATTAACAAAGGGAAAATCACAAAAACATCCGAGGACAGTACAAAAATAACACATAGGTATAGATACACACATGTAATAATCCGCAAGAAGCACCCAGCTAACCTGATCTTAATATATACACACAATGCAAGAAAAATAGAGACCAGAATCCTATTAATAAAGTGGCAATGTATATGTGCAAAAAAGGCAAGGTAGTATAAATGTAGATGCCCACTCCTTCAAATGGAAACTGCTCAATGTCAGGATCCTAATAATAAAGTGGCAATGCATGTGCAAAATAAACCTCAATAACCGCCTAAATCAGGTAACTATTATAATGTCATGCTACTAATGTAATACGCCCCCTGTTGAGGAAGCTACATGGCGAAACGGCGCTGTCGGGGTGCCCGGGGCAGTACATACGAGGTCTAAGGTCACATGTAAGTAGCATGACATTATAAAAGCTACCTGATTTAGGCGGTTATTGAGGTTTATTTTGCACATGCATGAGACAATAATTCCAGCTATGTATCAAGTAGTTTGCTGAGTGCAGCGGTTGTGATAGAATCACAGTTTTCTCTGCTGCAGATCTAGCAGAGCTCAGAATGCTGAGCTGGAGATAACCACGCCCAGACCACCGATTGACAACTGCCTATATGTACTGTAGATTATCAGAAAGTTGCTAACCATTGATAGTGGTGTGGTTGGGCCAGAAAGCATAAGACACCTAGTCCTCTGTTGATAATCTCCTGCTGATAAAACTGATTTTAGTGAAAAAGCAAAACACAATCCAGTAAGTGACCTGACTGAAATCAGGCTCTCAGCCCCTACATCATGCTGCTCTCAAATTACATAGCAAAAACTTGGTGACATATTCACTTGAACCCATACCATAATTACTACCTGGCAGTTTATTAGCATAATGCTTTGGTAAATTGGTTGTACCAAAATGATCAAAGTGTGACGATCCTTAGAGTACGAAAATAGCAAAAATAAGGATTCTTTTAGAAAAAATAAAAAAAAAAGCATTCACTATAAAAAAGCAATAGTGGAATTGCCTTTTTTAATATTTTACTTCCAAATAAATAACAAAAGTTAATTACACATATGTCTACATTGCCGAAGAAATGTCTCTGAAAATAGAACATAAAAACTATTTTTTCATGAATTATTATTATACACCAGAAATAAAAAATGTAAAACAATATACTTTGTATACAGATAACGTTGCCAACCCACAGAATAGAAGTAACACGTAATTTTTGCCGCACAGTGAGCAGCTCAATAAAAAAAGTTGTAATTGCTTTTTTTTTTTTTTTTTTAAACCATCCATTTTCCCCAAAAAAACAAAACCGTAAATATGCTTAGGGTGGAAATATATATCTAAAGTATAAATCGGGATGCTGCAAGTTTACTCTACACTTCTGGGTGTTATCTGCACGAACTGGTTCATTGCACAGTATAAATGTATGTGCCCATCATCACATATTGCACAACAGTTCATCAATAGACAGATGGGCCGAGCTTTCCTTAATTGACATCCTTGTGTTTATATCTGGTGACATCAGAGCTAAGCTGTAGATCAAGGTAAGCTCCTCAATAAGGCCGCTAAGCCAGTGCATGGCGAGCTATCAGTCATATACTGGGGATAGGCGGGTTACAGCCAGTGCTGTTTACACCACATAACTTTTTTTAATTAATTACCAGAAATTCCATAAAGCTCCAATCATTGTAAAGTACTATGTTTTTCAGAGATAAAAGCATTCAAAAGTTAAAAAAAAAAAAGATAATAATAATAATATGACTTACCCTGAAGTATATAAGGCAAACAGAAGGATTGATCATGAAGACAAGATTTTTATAAGCATCATATTAATTATCCAAATCCTATAAAAGAACATTAAATGGAATCTGTTATTAGGTTTTTGCCACCTAATCTGAGAGCAGCATAAATGTAGAGGCAGATTCCAGTGATATATCACTAGCTGGGTTGCTTGCTGTAGTTTTGATAAAATAACAGTTTTATCAACAGGAGATTATGACTTGAGGACTAGTAAAGCTGCTGCAAGGTAGTCTGACATATTCATGAGCTTGGTATAACACGCCCCCACAACTGATTGGCAGCTTTCTGTGTCCACTGGTTTATAGGAAGAAATCTGCCAATCAGTGGTACGGTATGGGCGAGACTACACAGAACTCCACCCGCACAGAACCTCCTGACACTGGCACTGGATGTTATCCTTCATTGCATGTGTGGCAGTGTTCAATAAAGAAAGCTGCGTGTGTGTGTTCACAGTGCAAGGAGGAATTAAAGGGCCAGCGGCCAGCAAAACGGGGCTGCTGGCCCATGCACTGCAGTCATTGAGGATCTGCCCAGGGCTGGAGGAAAGGACACCACAGACCGGCCGTAAACAGCTCGTTCACTAGAGGTTCCCCCATCTTTAGAAACAGACAACCTGTTCCAGTTCCACTTCCAGCATTGCTATATGAAAGGATCGGAGACAAGACTCCAGTAGGTAAATATGCACACAGATTAGATCAGTGCCTGGTCAGATAAGGGCAGATGTTTAGTGCTCCATGCTGAGGGTCACAACTTGGGTGTAAGCAGCATCTAATATATAATTGCCTAGAATACTACTTCCTGCAATTTGTGCCAACTTCCTGTCCGGAGCTAATGTCCGGAGCTAATGTCCGGAGCTAATGTCCGGAGATAAGTGACGTCAACAGTGTCCAGTGTCTGATTGGTTGCCGCCTGCTGCGAGCGACCAATCAGAAACGTGCCGTACTGTGACACACTCCGCCCGCCATTTTGGTGTGATTTTTGAATTTTTACCTCACAGCAAGTTTCTACTGCATGGAGGCGGGCCCAGTGACGTTGCTCTTCAAGCTCCTGCCGAATTTCGTCAAAAAAATGATAATACCATTTACCAAAACTATATATATTTAGTTGTGAAGTGGTTCAGTGACATTTTCACACCAATTTTGAACTTTTGTTTGGTGTTTTCTCCATATACTGCCTATTATTCACTGACTGTTATACTGAGAGACTGCCGTTTATTAACCTCTTCTTTGCCACATTGGGTATATTGCTCTATTATTTGCCACATAAGGACATTGTCCATTATTGCCCAGCAATTTCTCTGCAATATAAACTGCCTATTTATTAATATCTGCATTCCTGCAAAGAACTATTGCCTATTATTAACTGGCTATTTTCCTACTACCTGACATTGTTCTTAAGCAAAGAACCGTTGTTGTGGCATTTGCCACAACACGCAAAGTTGTCATCTGATGTCTTTCATCCCTCCCCTCATAAGCATGTTCATGGATCCTGTGTAACTGTACCTTAAATAACAAGAATTGTCAAGAGCTGGTGAGTGCAGCCATTTTTTGTTCTTTCTTACTATTATTTATTAATTGTATTATTTTTACATTTGAATAAATAAAGTATATATGGATTCTAGACTCCCGATTCTTTAGAATCGGGTTGCCATCTAGTGAATCGATAAACACTTATTTTTAGGTTTCAACTGTTCAGATTGGTAGGGGTGCAGTAATAGTGTGGGAAGGTTTTCGCGTCACACCCCAATTCCTCTAACACCGATGGATGGGTGTATGGACAATAAGGGTCAACTAGGTTTTGAGACTGATCAAGTTCATCCTTTCTTGGTAGCATCTTTGTAGCATCTGTGGCAGAAGGAGCAGGAGAACGTACTGTGCCGCAATGATCTTACTGTCATGCTTGGTTCTGGGAACATAGTTTTTCTACTTCTTTGGCATTCATAGCACTCAGATTGTAATCCTATAGAGGATCTCAGGGACGAGGTTGAATGGTCTGTGCAGAACAAGTCAATACATCCAACTAATTTGCAAAAAAGGGGGAAAAAGAAGTTATCCTGTCCCAATATTCCTATAAAACTATTTCAACACCTAGTGGAATGTATAAACACCGAGAGCGATATCATGATAAAATATCAAAATATTCATTTACACTAAATGAAACATCATAAAAATGACTGATGTGCACATCTTGAGGTCATACGTAGTCCCTGAGGAAGCCACAGTGAAATACATGCATTATTGGTTGATATTCCAACTTCTGTACTGGATTACATGTAATGCTGGAAGTTCCTGGACTCCTATACTAGACTTTTCTTGTGTTGTCAGGTCTATTAGCCATTTGTTACAGTATATGCACCTGAAGTTTCCATTTCCTTCATTAGTATTTACTACCTATTATGGCCAGCTTTAAAGGAGTTGACCCATGTCAGACATTTTTGGCATATCCACAAGATTATCAGTGGATTTGTAATATTATACAATATAAAAAAATCAGAGTACAATAATGAGCAGTTAATGAGACTAAAACAGGGCAGGTTGTAGACATTTGCGTGTAACCTATGCCATGAGAATAATTTCAGCACCATGGAGGTTCCTATGCATTAAGAAATAGATTTTCAGCACCATGGAGAGTAATCAGCCAGCCAGCCATAAATATGATTGCTTCTGCTGATCCCAGCTCAGCTCTCAAACTTCGGCATATACTGAAAGAATAAGTAGACCTTTGAAATTATTATTATTAATATTATTACTACTTTACTGCATAAAAAAGCAAAAAAAACTAATGGGTTTGTTTATTGACCATTTCTCAATATCTTACATGAAATAAAGCTTCCCCGTTTTAGGCCAATTCGGATTACCATAATTATTATTATTTGCCAAATACCAGAATAATGAGAGAGAGAACGTTTTAAGGCATTTTTATTACTTACTGCAAAGTCTAAAGTTTCCATACATTTCATTAGTGTTTGATACCATTGCCCTTAAACTGAATGACTCGGGTCAGACGTTTGGAATCTCCTTCCACAAGCTTATCACAGTATTTGGTGGGAATTTGAGCCCTTACTCCTGACAAAACGGGTGTAACTGATCCATGTTTGTAGGTCGCCTTGCTCGCTCCGGCCTTTTCAGCTTTGCCCATAAATTCTTAATAAGATTGAGATCAGGGCTTTGTGATGGCCACTCCAAAACATTGAGTTTGTTATCCTTAAGCCACTTTGTACCATTTTGGCAGTATGCTTTTGGTCATTGTCCATTTGGAAGACCCATTTCCACCCAAGCTTTAACTTCCTAGCTGATGTCTTGAGATGTTGCTCCAGTATTGCCACATAATCTTCTTTTCTCATGATATCATCTATTTTGTGAAGTGCACCAATCCTTCCTGCAGCAAAACATCCCCACAACATGATACTGCCGCCCCCGTGATTCACAGTTGGGATGGTGTTTTTAGGCTAGTTTCACACTTGCGTTGGGCAGAGCTCTGCATATTTCCTCTATTAAGCCCTGCCCACTGCCACATCCCTTCAATTCAGCTCCGCCTATGCATGCGTCGTTTTGATGCTGTGCCGAACTGCGTCGAACGCAAGATGTTGCATTTTGTTGTGGTTGACGCGGCGTCAAAACGATGCATGCAAAGACATCCGCATACATTTGCATGGCCTGCATAACCAATGTTAAAGATAGGTACGCAGGACGCATGCAGACGTAGGTGAAGCTGAATGGAAGAGGTGCAGCAGTGGGCGGGGCTTAACGGAGGAAATATGCAGCCTTCCACATCTCTGCCCAACGCAAATGTAAAACCAGCCTTAGGCTTCCAAGCTTCTCCTTTTTTCTTCCAAATGGAACGATGGTCATTATGCCCAAAAAGTTCGATTTTAGTTTCATCAAAGCACAGGACATGTTTCCAAAAATTAAGATCTGTGTTTCTGTTTGCATTTGCAAACATTAATCTGGCTTTTTTTATGTCTCTTTTGGAGTAATGTTAATGACTTCTTCCTGGCAGAGTGGCCTTTCAGACCATGTTGATACAGTGCTCGTTTTACTGTGGATATTGACATAATCTTACCAGCTTCTGCCATCATCTTCACAAAGTCTTTTGCTTTTGTCTTAGTGCTGTTACGCACATGTCACATCAAAGCACAATCATCTCTGGGACACAGAACCAGTCTCCTTCCTGAGCGGTATGATGGCTGGACATTCCCATCTTGTCTGTGCTTGCATATAATTGTCTGTACAGATGAACGAGGCACCTTCAGGTATTTTGAAATTGTACCCAAGGATGAGGCAGACTTGTGCAAGTCCACAATTCTCTTCCTGCTATCTTGGCTGATTTCTTTAGATTTTCCCATGATACTACACAAAGAAGCAGTGTCTTTCAGGTGTGCATTAACCCCTTCATGACCCAGCCTATTTTGACCTTAAAGACCTTGCCGTTTTTTGCAATTCTGACCAGTGTCCCTTTATGAGGTAATAACTCAGGAACGCTTCAACGGATCCTAGCGGTTCTGAGATTGTTTCTTCGTGACATATTGGGCTTCATGTTAGTGGTAAATTTAGGTCAATAAATTCTGCGTTTATTTGTGATAAAAACGGAAATTTGGCGAAAATTTTGAAAATTTCGCAATTTTCACATTTTCAATTTTTATTCTGTTAAACCAGAGAGATATGTGACACAAAATAGTTAATAAATAACATTTCCCACATGTTTACTTTACATCAGCACAATTTTGGAAACAAAATTTTTTTTTGTTAGGAAGTTATAAGGGTTAAAATTTGACCAGCGATTTGTCATTTTTACAACGAAATTTACAAAACCATTTTTTTTAGGGACCACCTCACATTTGAAGTCAGTTTGAGGGGTCTATATGGCTGAAAATACCCAAAAGTGACACCATTCTAAAAACTGCACCCCTCAAGGTACTCAAAACCACATTCAAGAAGTTTATTAACCCTTCAGGTGCTTCACAGCAGCAGAAGCAACAAGGAAGGAAAAAATGAACATTTAACTTTTTAGTCACAAAAATTATCTTTTAACAACAATTTTTTTATTTTCCCAATAGTAAAAGGAGAAACTGAACCACGAAAGTTGTTGTCCAATTTGTCCTGAGTACGCTGATACCTCATATGTGGGGGTAAACCACTGTTTGGGCGCACGGCAGGGCTTGGAAGGGAAGGAGCGCCATTTGACTTTTTGAATCAAAAATTGGCTCCACTCTTTAGCGGACACCATGTCACGTTTGGAGAGCACCCGTGTGCCTAAAAATTGGAGCTCCCCCACCAGTGACCCCATTTTGGAAACTAGACGCCCCAAGGAACTTATCTAGATGCATAGTGAGCACTTTGAACCCCCAGGTGCTTCACAAATTGATCCGTAAAAATGAAAAAGTACTTTTTTTTCACAAAAAAATTCTTTTAGCCTCAATTTTTTCATTTTCACATGGGCAACAGGATAAAATGGATCCTAAAATGTGTTGGGCAATTTCTCCTGAGTACACCAATACCTCACATGTGGGGGTAAACCACTGTTTGGGCACATGGTAAGGCTCGGAAGGGAAGGAGCGCCATTTGACTTTTTGAATGAAAAATTATTTCCATCGTTAGCGGACACCATGTCGCGTTTGGATAGCTCCTGTGTGCCTAAACATTGGCGCTCCCCCACAAGTGACCCCATTTTGGAAACTAGACCCCCCAAGGAACTTATTTAGATGCCTAGTGAGCACTTTAAACCCTCAGATGCTTCACAAATTGATCTGTAAAAATGAAAAAGTACTTTTTTTTCACAAAAAAATTCTTTTCGCCTCAATTTTTTCATTTTCACATGGGCAGTAGGATAAAATGGATCATAAAATTTGTTGGGCAATTTCTCCCGAGTACGCCGATACCTCATATGTGGGGGTAAACCACTGTTTGGGCACTCGGCAGGGCTCGGAAGGAAAGGCGCGCCATTTGACTTTTTGAATGGAAAATTAGCTCCAATTGTTAGCGGACACCATGTCACGTTTGGAGAGCCCCTGTGTGCCTAAACATTGGAGCTCCCCCACAAGTGACCCCATTTTGGAAACTAGACCCCCCAAGGAACTTATCTAGATGCACATTGAGCACTTATAAACTTCTGTGAAGCACCTGGGGGTTTAAACGCAGAGCCATGAAAATAAAAAATAATTTTTCTTTCCTCAAAAATGATTTTTTTAGCCTGGAATTTCCTATTTTGCCAAGGATAATAGGAGAAATTGGACCCCAAATATTGTTGTCCAGTTTGTCCTGAGTACGCTGATACCTCCATATGTGGGGGTAAACCACTGTTTGGGCGCACGGCAGGGCTCGGAAGGGATGGCATGCCATTTGGCTTTTTAAATGGAAAATTAGCTCCAATCATTAGCGGACACCATGTCACGTTTGGAGAGCCCCTGTGTGCCTAAACATTGGAGATCCCCCAGAAATGACCCAATTTTGGAAACTAGACCCCCAAAGGAACTAATCTAGATGTGTGGTGAGGACTTTGAACCCCCAAGTGCTTCACAGAAGTTTATAATGCAGAGCCATGAAAATAAAAAAAAAAATTATTTTCTCAAAAATGATCTTTTAGCCTGCAATTTTTTATTTTCCCAAGGGTAACAGGAGAAATTTGACCCCAAAAGTTGTTGTCCAGTTTCTCCTGAGTACGCTGATACCCCATATGTGGGGGTAAATCACTGTTTGGGCACATGCCGGGGCTCGGAAGTGAAGTAGTGACGTTTTGAAATGCAGACTTTGATGGAATGCTCTGTGGGCGTCACGTTGCGTTTGCAGAGCCCCTGATGTGGCTTAACAGTAGAAACCCCCCACCAAGTGACCCCATTTTGGAAACTAGACCCCCAAGGGAACTTATCTAGATGTGTGGTGAGCACTTTGAACCCCCAAGTGCTTCATAGAAGTTTATAATGCAGAGCCGTGAAAATAATAAATACGTTTTCTTTCCTCAAAAATAATTATTTAGCCCAGAATTTTTTATTTTCCCAAGGGTAACAGGAGAAATTGGACCCCAATAGTTGTTGTCCAGTTTCTCCTGAGTACGCTGATACCCCATGTGTGGGGGTAAACCACTGTTTGGGCACATGTCGGGGCTCAGAAGGGAAGTAGTGACTTTTGAAATGCAGACTTTGATGGAATGGTCTGCGGGTGTCACGTTGCGTTTGCAGAGCCCCTGGTGTGCCTAAACAGTAGAAACCCCCCACAAGTGACCCCATTTTAGAAACTAGACCCCCCAAGGAACTTATCTAGATATGTGGTGAGCACTTTGAACCCCCAAGTGCTTCACAGACGTTTACAACGCAGAGCCGTGAAAATAAAAAATCATTTTTCTTTCCTCAAAAATGATGTTTTAGCAAGCATTTCTTTATTTTCACAAGGGTAACAGGAGAAATTGGACCCCAGTAATTGTTGCGCAGTTTGTCCTGAGTATGCTGGTACCCCATATGTGGGGGTAAACCACTGTTTGGGCACACTTCGGGGCTCGGAAGTGAGGGAGCACCATTTGACTTTTTGAATACGAGATTGGCTGGAATCAATGGTGGCGCCATGTTGCGTTTGGAGACCCCTGATGTGCCTAAACAGTGGTAACCCCTCAATTCTACCTCCAACACTAACCCCCCCACACCCCTAACCCTAATCCCAACTGTAGCCATAACCCTAATCACAACCCTAACCACAACCCTAATTCCAACCCTAACCCTAAGGCTATGTGCCCACGTTGCGGATTCGTGTGAGATATTTCCGCACCATTTTTGAAAAATCCGCGGGTAAAAGGCACTGCGTTTTACCTGCGGATTTTCCGCGGATTTCCAGTGTTTTTTGTGCGGATTTCACCTGCGGATTCCTATTGAGGAACAGGTGTAAAAAGACGCGGAATCCAAAGAATTGACATGCTGCGGAAAATACAACGCAGCGTTTCCGCGCGGTATTTTCTGCACCATGGGCACAGCGGATTTGGTTTTTCATATGTTTACATGGTACTGTAAACCTGATGGAATACTGCTGCGAATCCGCAGCGGCCAATCCGCAGCCAAATCCGCACCGTGTGAACATAGCCTAATTCTAAAGGTATGTGCACACGCTGCGGAAAACGCTGCAGATCCGCAGCAGTTTCCCATGAGTTTACAGTTCAATGTAAACCTACGGGAAACAAAAATCGCTGTACACATGCTGCGGAAAAACTGCACGGAAACGCAGCGGTTTACATTCCGCAGCATGTCACTTCTTTGTGCGGATTCCGCAGCGGTTTTACAACTGCTCAAATAGAAAATCACAATTGTAAAACCGCAGTGAAATGCGCAGAAAAAAACGCGGTAAATCCGCCATAAATCCGCAGCGGTTTAGCACTGCGGATTTATCAAATCCGCAGCGGAAAAATCCGCAGAGGACCAGAATAAGTGTGCACATACCGAAACCCTAACCCTAGCCCTAACCCTACCCCTAACCCTAGCCCTAACCCTAACCCTAACCCTAGCCCTACCCCTAACCCTACCCCTAACCCTAACCCTAACCCTACCCCTAACCCTAACCCTACCCCTAACCCTATTCTAACATTAGTGGAAAAAAAAAATTTCTTTATTTTTTTATTGTCCCTACCTATGGGGGTGACAAAGGGGGGGGGTCATGTATTATTTTTTTTATTTTGATCACTGAGATATAATCTATCTCAGTGATCAAAATGCACTTTGGAACGAATCTGCCGGCCGGCAGATTCGGCGGGCGCACTGCGCATGCGCCCGCCATTTTGGAAGATGGCGGCGCCCAGGGAGAAGACGGACGGGACCCCGGCTGGATCGGTAAGTATGATGGGGTGGGGGGGAGCACGGCAGGCGTGGAACGGAGCACGGGGGGCGTGGAACGGAGCACGGGGGGGCTGGAACGGAGCATGGGGGGGTGGAACGGAGCACGGGGGGGTGGATCTGAATGTAGGGGGGGTGATTGGAGCACGGGGGGGTGATTGGAGCACGGGGGGAGCGGACAAGAGCACGGGGGGAGCGGAGCACTGGACGGAGGGGAGCCGGAGCAGTGTACCGGCCAGATCGGAGGGCTGGGGGGGGCGATCGGTGGGGTGGGGTGGGGGCACACTAGTATTTCCAGCCATGGCCGATGATATTGCAGCATCGGCCATGGCTGGATTGTAATATTTCACCCGTTATAATAGGTGAAATATTACAAATCGCTCTGATTGGCAGTTTCACTTTCAACAGCCAATCAGAGCGATCATAGCCACGAGGGGGTGAAGCCACCCCCCCTGGGCTAAACTACCACTCCCCCTGTCCCTGCAGATCGGGTGAAATGGGAGTTAACCCTTTCACCCGATCTGCAGGGACGCGATCTTTCTGTGACACAGCATATGCGTCACAGGTCGGATTGGCACCGACTTTCATGACGCATACGCTGTGTCACAGGTCAGGAAGGGGTTAAAATACATCCACAGGTGTGTCTCTAACCCAGATGTTACCAAATAATCAGAAGCTTCCGAACACATGACTTCATCATATGGGCATTCCTGAATTGTTTAAAGGTATAGTAATCTTAGTGAATGTATACTTACCTTGCAATAAGTGGGGACCACAGACCATATCTCAGTACCAATGCTTTCTGGCTGATGTTTTGGTCACTTTTGAATGTTGGTTTTGCATTCACACTTGTGGTAGCATGAGACGGACTCTACAACCCACACAAGTGGCTCAGGTAGTGCAGCTCATCCAGGATGGCACATCAATGCGAGCTATGGCAAGGTTTGCTGTGTCTGTCAGCATAGTATCCAGAGGCTGGAGGCAATACCAGGAGACAGACCAGTACACCAGGAGATGTGAAGGAGGCCATAAGAGGGCAACAACCCAGCAGCAGGACCGCTTCCTCAGCCTTTGTGCAAGGAGGAACAGGAGGAGCACTGCCAGAGCCCTGCAAAATGACTTCCAGCAGGCCACAACTGTGCATGTGTCTGCACAAAGGGTTAGAAAACAACTCCATGTGACAGACGTGACAGAGTCTGGAGATGCTGTGGAGAGCGATCTGCTGCCTGCAACATCCTTCAGCATGACCAGTTTGGCAGTGGGTCAGTAATGGTGTGGGGTGGCATTTCTTTGTAGGGACGCACAGCCCTCCATGTGCTCGCCAGAGGTAGCCTGACTGCCATTAGGTACCGAGATGAGATCCTCAGACCTCTTGTGAGACCATATGCTTGTGTGGTTGGCCCTGGGTTCCTCCTAATGCAGGAACATGCCAGACCTCATGTGGCTGGAGTGTGTCAGCAGTTCCTGCAAGATGAAGCCATTAAAGCTATGGACTGGTCCGCCCGTTCCTCTAGTACATCATGCCTCGCACCATCCACCAACATCACGTTGCACCACACACTGCCCAGGAGTTGGCGGATGCTTCAATCCAGGTCTGAGAGGAGATCCCTCAGGAGACCATCCGCTGCCTCATCAGGAGCATGCCAAGGCATTGTAGGGAGGTCATACAGGTACGTGGAGGCCACACACACTACTGAGCATAATTTCCTTGTCTTGAGGCATTTCCACTGAAGTTGGATCAGCCTGTAACTTCATTTTCCACTTTGACTTTGAGCATCATTCCAACTCCAGACCTCTGTGGGATATTAGTTGTGATTTACATTGATAATTTTTAGGTTTCATTGTTGTCAACACATTCCACTATGTAATGAATAAAGATTTACAACAGGAATATTTCATTCAGTGATATCTAGGATGTGGGATTTTAGTGTTCCCTTTAGTTTTTTGAGCAGTATATATATATATATATATATATATATATATATATATATATATATATATATATATATATCATATATTTTTTTACATCCAGATTATTTACAATGTTGCTGCATTTCCTGATTTTATTTAAACCTCGTATAGTCCAATCAGTTTTATTTCTTTAATTCATGGGCAATTCTATATTTTTGAGCGTTTCTAATTATCGGAGATTTTATATGATAAATAAGATATATTATGATAATACTAAATGGAAGGAATTAATCAAAAGGGGAGCTGTTACATTCATTTTATTCTTGTGGCTGTTATTTGCACTAAATTATTGAAAGTGTTACATGATGTTTAATACATGTGATACATGTTTACATATAAAAGTTCTGGAGAGAGATGCTTTTCCTATTCCTACTGCATTTTTATTAGAGTGAGTTTGCAACATTTTGTATTACTTTTTTTTTTAAACAAAAAGTTGCAGTATACAAATCTGGATTAACCTCCAGGCTCGGACTGGCCCACAGGAGAACAGGTGAATTCCCAGGTGGGCCCCTCTGCTTTAGTGTGCCAATTACCCCCCCCCCCCCCCAACATGAGCAGTAGTTGGCCCAAAATATTTGGTTCTCTATGCGGATACAAAAGCCGCATCTCATCATCTATTCAACCAACTACTGAGCTCATTATTATATAGAATCATAGGTACATTTCTAAAAGAGGGTAATGTAATATTTGCTTGTAGCTGAACAGTGGGCACCCAGAGTTGTTGCTACTGGAGGACTCGTGCCACCCAGTATAACACTGTTAACTCCTATTTGGATGGCTAACCAGGTTGCCCCTTTAAAAGTGGCAATAGGGTATAGCAATATTTGCTATATAAATACCATTTTGTTTATAAAAATAAGGGGTGCAAAAATATTAATGCAATTTCCTCCAAAGTGTTTCTGGTGTTTCTATACTAAATATAAATAGATTTATGTATTTATCTATCAAACAGGTTTACAGCCCAGTGCAAATTTTTGCTAAGGACCGTATTATAGCTTGCCAAATACTATTATGCACACTTTTAGGATTCGGATCTGCTTGTGGGTTCCAGCAGACGTCACATGACTGCAATTATGCAGTTTGCATACATGCCATCACGTGCCAACTTGCTTCTCATCCGTTTCTGTGGATGTTCTGTTGAGAAGATTGAACATTGAGAACATAGAACATTGAGAGAAGCTCATGGGCAGCGAGTTGGCACATGACGTAAAACATGCAAATTGCATAATTACGGACAAGTGACGACCGTTTGAACCAATCCTAGCGTGACCTGAATCCTAGTTACTGTTACTGTATCACTCCAGTGTAAGTGATGGGAGCTAACGAGCAATCAGTTCCCATCCAATTAAATATAATATTACATATAATAAAAATTGCTCAACTGAGATCTATTCAGATTCAGGTTTTTATAATAACAGCTACAAAGCAGTTTTCACTGTGCCAGGGAAATGTTCTATGTCTTACATAGAAAACTATTCATTAGAATGGCGATATGTAATTCTACATCCCCTGTAGTGACAGTGGTAATGAGAAGTTAATAGTAGCTTCCCCAAGTAAAAATCACTTAATAGGCATCACTCTATGGAGCTGCAGAGGCTCCCACAATGATGAAACAACCTAGTTAACACAGGTTTTAAATCATATTTTCTTAAAGGGGATCTATCACCACATTTGAGCTCTCTAAACTATTAGGCAATGTGCACTGTTTTTGATGCACTTTTGTTGCTTTTTTCCCCTGCACGGAAATGGGCCAAAAAATATTAAGAAATCCTTATGTAATCTTATTCAATGACCATCCTGAAGTGTTGAGCACATGATCAGTAAATTTCCTTTGAGTATTTGCAGTGAGTGCGTTTTCTCTGCAGCATGTCCATTCTTTTCGTATTTCTGCAGCGTTTTTGACCCATTGACTTCAAATGAATCCGTCAAATCCGCAGCAACAATGCAGGTATAAAAAGGTTTGCGAATTTTCTGAGTTTTTGTTTTGCGTTTTACCAGTTTCCTATGGTGTATCCCACGCTGTCATCTGTGTAACAGCAAAGGAAACACTGGTGCGGTGGTTCTTATTGACTGTAACGCAACCACTGGTAAGATCGGCGGTCAGAATGCTGCGGGATCATGCTGTCAGATGTAAGTGTGACCCTGCAGCTGTGACTGTGACCCGGAGTAACAACTGCCGGTACTGTCGGTCAGAGCAGTGTGAGATCATGTTGTCAGATGTCAGTGTGACCCCACAGCTGTGACCCGCAGTTAGACTACTGCCGCTACTGTCGGTCAGAGCGCTGTGGGATCATGTTGTCAGATGTCAGTGTGACCCTGCAGCTGTGACTGTGACCCGCAGTAACACTACTGCCGCTCCTGTCGGCCAGAGTGCTGTGGGATCATGTTGTCAGATGTCAGTGTGACCCCGTAGCTGTGACTGTGACCCGTGGCAATGCTACTGCCGGTACTGTCAGTCAGAGCAGTGTGAGATCATGCTGTCAGATGTCAGTGTGACCCCGCAGCTGTGACTGTGACCCGCAGTAACACTACTGCCACTACTGTCGGTCAGAGCAGTGTGGGATCATGTTGTCAGATGTCAGTGTGACCCCACAGCTGTGACTATCACTCGCAGTAACACTACTGCCGCTACTGTCGGTCAGAGCAGTGTGGGATCATGTTGTCAGATGTCAGTGTGACCCCGCAGCTGTGGCTGTGACCCACAGTAACACAACTGTCGGTACTGTCGGTCAGAGCAGTGTGAGATCATGCTGTCAGATGGAGGTGTGACCCCGCAGCTGTGACTATCACCCGCAGTAACACTACTGCCACTACTGTCGGTCAGAGCACTGCGGGATCATGTTGTCAGATGCCAGTGTGACACCGCAGCTGTGACTGTGATCCGTGGCAATGCTACTGCCGGTACTGTCGGTCAGAGCGCTGTGGGATCATGTTGTCAGATGTCAGTGTGACCCCGCAGCTGTGACTGTCACCCGCAGTAACACTACTGCCGCTACTGTCGGTTAGAGCGCTGTGGGATCATGTTGTCAAATGTCAGTGTGACCCCGCAGCTGTGACTGTGACCCGTGGCAATGCTACTGCCGCTACTGTCAGTCAGAGCAGTGTGAGATCATGCTGTCAGATGTCAGTGTGACCCCGCAGCTGTGACTGTCACCCGCAGTAACACTACTGCCGCTACTGTCAGTCAGAGCGCTGTGGGATCATGTTGTCAGATGTCAGTGTGACCCCGCAACTGTGACTGTCACCCGCAATAACACTACTGCCACTACTGTCGGTCAGAGCGCTGTGGGACCATGTTGTCAGATGTCAGTGTGACCCCGCAGCTGTGACTGTGACCCATGGCAATGCTACTGCCGCTACTGTCGGTCAGAGCAGTGTGAGATCATGCTGCCAGATGTCAGTGTGACCCCGCAGCTGTGACTGTCACCCGCAGTAACACTACTGCCACTACTGTCGGTCAGAGCGCTGTGGGATCATGTTGTCAGATGTCAGTGTGACCCTGCAGCTGTGACTGACCCGCAGTAACAACTGCTGGTACCGTCGGTCAGAACACTGTGAGATCATGCTGTCAGATGTCAGTGTGACCCTGCAGCTGTGACTGTGACCTGCAGTAACACAACTGCTGGTACTGTCGGTCAGAGCGCTGTGGGATCATGTTGTCAGAAGTCAGTGTGACCCCGCAGCTGTGACTGTGACCCGCAGTAACACAACTGCCAGTACTGTCGGTCAGAGCAGTGTGAGATCATGCTGTCAGATGTCAGTGTGACCCCGCAGCTGTGACTGTGACCCGTGGCAATGCTACTGCCGGTACGGTCGGTCAGAGTGCTGTGGGATCATGTTGTCAGATGTCAGTGTGACCCCGCAGCTGTGACTGTGACCCGTGGCAATTCTACTGCCGGCTCGGTCGGTCAGAGCGCTGTGGGATCATGTTGTCAGATGTCAGTGTGACCCCGCAGCTGTGACTGTGACCCGCAGTAACACAACTGCAGGTACGGTCGGTCAGAGCGCTGTGGGATCATGTTGTCAGATGTCAGTGTGACCCCGCAGCTGTGACTGTGACCCGCAGTAACACTACTGCCGCTACTGTCGGTGAGAGCGCTGTGGGATCATGTTGTCAGAAGTCAGTGTGACACCGCAGCTGTGACTGTGACTCGCAGTAACACAACTGCCGGTACGGTCGGTCAGAGCGCTGTGGGATCATGCTGTCAGATGTCAGAGTGACCCCGCAGCTGTGACTGTGACCCGTGGTAATGGTACTGCCGGTACGGTTGGTCAGAGTGCTGCTGGATCATGCTGTCAGATGTCAGCGTAACCTGACAGCTGTGACTGTGACCCACAGCAGTGACCTGTGGTAAAAAGCTAACTGCAGGTCAGCAGGCATGGGCTGATGAGACTACGGCTTCCATCAAGCTACGTCTGCTGTCACTGATAAAAGTTAAAGCAGGTACCACCGATGGGAGACGTAGTCTCATCTGCTGGCGCCAGTGCTCACAGTTGAAAAAAAAGGAAAATAATTACATACACATTCACATAAAAATATAAACCCATTATACTCACCCAACGCCAAATCCCCGATGTCCTCGTCTACTATAAATAATGTAAAATAATGAATCACCATATACTCACCTTTTCGCCATAGTCCACATAATCCAGATTGTCCCATGACGATCTCATGTGTAGAACACTCACATCGGGAGATGTGACCGCTCTACCCGGTCGCCGGCGATACACTGACAGGAGGTAATTGCTCCCGCAGTGTAACATTCAGCTGCCGTGAGTGTTACATGTCAGGATTAGCCATCATCTGGGAGATATAAGGCATGGTAGGGATACCCCATTCGCACAACACGTCAATCAGATCATGAATCTGGGCTGTATAGCTCCTTGAATATTGAGTATTTACTACGAGAATTTTTCCCATTTTCTATCAGACCTTGAGTCTGTTATTTGGGGTATGTTTTGTATGTGTGTGTTTTTTTGTATAACCTAGTGTATAGTATGTGGAGGATGCAACAGGGTTTTCTAGGGCTACCGACATTTGAGTGGGGGCGCCATCACGTCTACAACTGGGGTGCCAACCTCCACAGGTAGGGCGAGTTTACAGGGCTTCTCTAGTTCTCTAGGGAGAGATTAGTCCCTGTTTAGTTATTGTACTGCTTTTTTTTATCCCCACTGGTTTGCAATCTTTTCTCATTTTTTTGCACATTTTTTTTTGCACCTTAATTTTTTTGGTCTTTTAAACAAACTAATAAAAGTTAATTTTAGAGGTCTTTTATTTTTTCCTGGTGTTTGGGGCCCTACTATTTTCATTGAGGTTGACAGGAAGTCCACCTCTGTGCACACTAAGTGTCACATGTCTGTCAGTATATACGCTTTATATTTTCTGAAAGACCACAGATGCTGCAACACCTTTAAGCAAGAGGCACCACTAAAAAAAACAACACCATGAAGACAAAAGGAGGACTCTAAACAAGTCAGGCCAAACTTGTTGATAAGAACAAGTCAGGGTTGGGTTATAAAAAAAATATCCCAATCTCTGATGATCCCCCGAAGCACCATTAAATCCATTATCATCAAATGGAAAGAACATTGTACCACAACAAGCTCGGCCAAGGAGGGAATTAATCAGAGAGGCAGCACAGAGACCGATGGTAACCCTGAAGGAGCTGCAAAGTTCCCAAGCAGAGACTGGAGTATCTGCCCATACAACCACAATAAGCTGTACACTCCATAAAGGTGGCCTTAATGGAAGAGTGGGCAGAAAGAATCCCTTACTTACATACAAAAATTGTAAGACTCATGTTGAGTTTGCCAAAAGACATGATGGAGACTCCCCAAATGAATGGAAGAGGGTGCTATGGTCATATTTGGCGCCAAACCAACACAGCTCATAACCGCAAAAACCCCACCCTCATAGTGAAACCATCATGCTGTGGGAATGTTTTTTTGGCAGCAGGAACAGGGAAAATGGTCTGAGTTGTGGAGAAGATGGATGGTGCAAAATAAAGGGATATTCTTGAGCAAAACCTATTTCTTCCAAATAAAACAATGACCCAAAGCCTACTGCTAAAGCAACACTTAAGTGGTTTAAGGGGAAACATGTAAAAGTTTTGGAGTGGCCTAGTCAAAGCCCAGACCTTAATCCAATTGTGAATCTGTGGTCAGACCTGAGCATTGCTGTTCATTAGAGGAAACTATCTAACTTGAATGAGCGTGAGCACTTTTTCTGAGGAATGAGCAAAAATCCCAGTGGCAAGATGTGGAAAGTTCATAGAGACTTATCCAAAGTGACTTGCAGCTGTAATTGCCACAAATAGAGACTCTAGAAAGTACTGACTTTAAGGGGGGTGAATAATTATGCAGACTGAAGTCCATCCTAAAGTCTATTTAAAGCCTTGGTCTGTATAAATGGACTTTGCAATTTTTCTTATATACTGTGAGGCTGAAGATACTCCAGCCCTGGGTTAACTACTGGGTAGCCCTCCTTAGTACCTTCAAACTACCGGTGACCCATTTTTCGAGAACCCCACCACCTCGGTGTCTCTATCCGTGGTCTAGTGGAAATTTTATGCATTAGTTGAAATTAATGTTCCATAATGGTCAAATTGAAATGTATTTCTTAATTATATGACTGGACTGTTGTCCAATTTCTAATCAATGTTTTGTACAATGTTCTTCAGAGTGTATTCTATTTGATATGTCAGAATATCTACAACACTCGCTTACTGCTCACCGAATAAAATGTAATAGACTATGATGAAGTGTCAGCTGTGGATTGTTTGCCAGCATATAAAACACAAGAGTCAATCTGACAAGTGCATGTTATTTATAATGTGAAAGTCTGGGTACATGGCAGAATTCAAGGACATTGAGTAACCTAATTTCATGCATCATTGTTTGAGATATTTTTTATGATTTTTATTTTCCAGAGGAACTATTCCCACATCCCTGGAGTCTTCATGACATTCAATCAATGTATCATAAACTCCTCTAAATAGTAGACAAATACGGGACTGTTTTCACTATGGACAAGGGATAGTGGACAATACATAGAAATGTGAATGGTACAATCTTCAAGTGAAATTTCACAACTTCAAAAGTAATTTTACTGTGATGGAGTAAAGAGCAGATCATATGTAAGGGTGGTGGACTGTGCCATCGTGTTCCTGCCCCTGAATACACCAAATCATTGTGTTATGCATCTTTTGTATATACAAGTGTGTCTCACTAAATTAGAATATCATCAAAAAGTTAATTTATTTCAGTTCTTCAATACCAAAAGTGAAATTGATTATATAGAGTAATTACAAACAGAGATCTATTTCATAAAAGTGTAAACAAAGGTGGCGCAAAGTGTCACCGTTATAAGTAATCCAGCAGCACTACCAACAGACTTCCACTTCTAAGTCTGTGAAAAATGCAAAACGTATAGATACTGTATGTATATATGCAATAGTGATATATACCGGTAGGCGCTAGGAAAATAACGGAAAATGATAAAAGCAATAAATAAAATGTTCACACAATAGAAAGAGAAAGAGAAATCTTATTAAAAAGTGTCCCAGTCTCAGTCTTTAACTAAAACAATGGCCGCTGACAGGATGACAATATATTCGTTTGACACAGGCAATAGTAGTTCAGAGCACTCAGCAGTAGTTCCTACCTGTACCATAGGATAAGAAGTCTTGAGCGCTCCCGTTGACAAAAGGTCCTTCAGCGGACATAGAAAGTCTGATCCAGTGGCTGCCCCGGCCGGCGGCAAGCCACACAGCAGCTGGTCTCCGGGAGGAGACGAAGATCCTGAAGAGCCGACGCCGCGTGTGTAAGCGGCAGTGCGTGCCGGCTGTGCGCAGGACCTGGGTGACGTAACGAGTCACGTGACCGTAACCCCCGGTGACCAGACAAGTGAGTACGGAGTGCGAATGGGGCCAAACAACCGACGCGTTTCGGAGACGCCTGAGGAAGGAGACAGGCGTCTCCGAAACGCGTCGGTTGTTTGGCCCCATTCGCACTCCGTACTCACTTGTCTGGTCACCGGGGGTTACGGTCACGTGACTCGTTACGTCACCCAGGTCCTGCGCACAGCCGGCACGCACTGCTGCTTACACACGCGGCGTCGGCTCTTCAGGATCTTCGTCTCCTCCCGGAGACCAGCTGCTGTGTGGCTTGCCGCCGGCCGGGGCAGCCACTGGATCAGACTTTCTATGTCCGCTGAAGGACCTTTTGTCAACAGGAGCGCTCAAGACTTCTTATCCTATGGTACAGGTAGGAACTACTGCTGAGTGCTCTGAACTACTATTGCCTGTGTCAAACGAATATATTGTCATCCTGTCAGCGGCCATTGTTTTAATTAAAGACTGAGACTGGGACACTTTTTAATAAGATTTCTCTTTCTCTTTCTATTGTGTGAACATTTTATTTATTGCTTTTATCATTTTCCGTTATTTTCCTAGCGCCTACCGGTATATATCACTATTGCATATATACATATCTATACGTTAAGAGATCTATTTCAAGTGTATGTTTATGTTAATGTTTATGATTATGGCTTACAGCTAATGAAAACTTAAAAGTCATCTCAGTAAATTAGAATAAGTACCAATAAAAAACCTAAGTGTTTAAAAAGGCCCCTTAGTCTGTTTCAGTAGGCTCCACAATCATGGGGAAGACTGCTGACTTGACAGATCTCCAGAAGGCAGTCATTGACACACTCCACTAGGAGGGTAAGCCACAAAAGGTCATTGCTAAAGAAGTTGCCTGTTTACAGAGTGCTGTATCCAAGCATATTAATGGAAAGCGGAGTGGAAGGAAAATGTTTGGTAGAAAAAAGTGCACAAGCAATGGATAACCACAATTTTGAAAGGATGGTTAATAAAAGGCCATTCAAAAATTTGGGAGAGATTCACAAGGAGTGGACTGCTGCTGGAGTCATTGCTTCAAGAGCCACCACACACAGACATATCTAGGACATGGGCTACAAGTGTCGCATTCCTTGTGTCAAGCCACTCATGACCAATAGATAACACCTGAAGCGTCTTACCTGGACCAAGGAGAAAAAGAACTGGACTGTTGCTCAGTGTTCCAAGGTGTTGTTTTCAGATGAAAGTAAATTTTGCATTTCATTTGGAAATCAAGGTCAAGTCTGAATGAAGAGTGGAGAGGCCATAATCCAAGCTGCTTGAGGTCTAGTGTGAAGTTTCCACAATCAGTGATGGTTTGGGGAGCCATGTCATCTGCTGGTGTAGGTCCACTGTGCTTTATCAAGACCAAAGTCAGGGCAGCCGTCTACCAGGAAATTTTAGAGCACTTAATGCTTCCCTCTGCCGACAAGCTTTTTTGGGATGGAAATTTCACTCTCAAGCAGGACTTGGCACCTGTCCACAATGCCAAAAGTACCAATACCGGTTTGAAAGCAACAGTATCACTGTGCTTGATTGGCAGCAAACTCGCCTGACCTTAACCCCATAGAGAATCTATAGGTTAGTCTCAAGAGGAAGATGAGAGTAACCAGATGCAACAATGCAAATGCAGACAAGCTGAAGGCTGCTATCAAAGCAACCTGGGCTTCCATAACACCTCAGCAGTGCCACAGGCTGATCGCCTCCATGCCACGCCGCATTGATGTATGTTGTGAATTCTGTTGTCAAGCTCCCTCCTGTGGTCATGAATGGTACTTCGGCTGGTTCTGTCCATGGGCTTCCTCTGGTGGTTGTGAGTGGGGCTGCGGCTTCTGAGTTTCCTTCCACAGGTGATGAGGTTAATTCGTTAGCTGGCTGCTCTATTTAACTCCACTTAGAGCATTGCTCCATGCCACCTGTCAATGTTCCAGTATTGGTCTAGTTCGCTCCTGGATCGTTCTTGTGACCTGTCTTCCCAGCAGAAGCTAAGTTCCTGCTTGTTTTTCTCTTGTTTGCTATTTTTCTGTCTAGCTTGCTATTTTGATTTTTGTCTTGCTTGCTGGAAGCTCTGGGACGCAGAGGGAGTGCCTCCGCACCGTGAGTCGGTGCGGAGGGTCTTTTTGCGCCCTCTGTGTGGTCTTTTTGTAGTTTTTGTGCTGACCGCAAAGTTACCTTTCCTATCCTCTGTCTGTTCAGTAAGTCGGGCCTCTCTTTGCTATATCTATTTCATCTCTGTGTTTGTAATTTTCATCTTAACTCACAGTCATTATATGTGGGGGGCTGCCTTTTCCTTTGGGGAATTTCTCTGAGGCAAGGTAGGCTTTATTTTTCTATCTTTAGGGCTAGCTAGTTCCTTAGGCTGTGACGAGTTGCATAGGGAGCGTTAGGAGCAATCCACGGCTATTTCTAGTGTGTGTGATAGGATTAGGGATTGCGGTCAGCAGAGTTCCCACGTCCCAGAGCTTGTCCTGTATTATTAGTAACTATCAGGTCATTCCGTGTGCTCTTAACCACCAGGTCCATTATTGTCCTAACCACCAGGTCATAACAGTACAGGTGGCCCAAAGTATTAATGCATCTCAATAGAGGGATAAGAGAAGTTCTGCGACCATTTTTTTTTCTTTGCAGTGTGTTTTGTCTTTCTTTTCCCCTTTACCTCTGGGTGGTTCAGGATACAGGTGTAGATATGGACATTCAAGGTCTGTCCTCTTGGATGGATAGTCTCACTGCAAGGGTACAAAACATTCAAGATTTTGTGGTTCAGAATCCGATGTCAGAGCCTAGGATTCCAATTCCTGATTTGTTTTTTGGGGATAGATCTAAGTTTCTGAATTTCAAAAATAATTGTAAATTGTTTCTTGCTTTGAAACCTCGCTCCTCAGGTGACCCTGTTCAACAAGTGAAAATCATTATTTCTTTGTTACGTGGCGACCCTCAAGACTGGGCATTTTCCCTTGCGCCAGGAGATCCGGCATTGCGCTTGGATTGCTTTATGATGAACCAAATTCAGTGGATCAGGCAGAGAAAATCTTGCTGGCTCTGTGTCAGGGTCAGGATGAGGTAGAGATATATTGTCAGAAGTTTAGGAAGTGGTCTGTACTCACTCAGTGGAATGAATGTGCCCTGGCAGCAATTTTCAGAAAGGGTCTCTCTGAAGCCCTTAAGGATGTCATGGTGGGATTTCCCATGCCTGCCGGTCTGAATGAGTCTATGTCTTTGGCCATTCAGATCAATCAATGCTTGCGTGAGCGTAAGGCTGTGCACCATTTGGCGGTATTATCTGAGCATAGACCTGAGCCTATGCAGTGTGATAGGACTTTGACCAGAGCTGAACGGCAAGAACACAGACGTCGGAATGGGCTGTGTTTTTACTGTGGTGATTCCACTCATGCTATCTCCGATTGTCCTAAGCGCACTAAGCGTTTCGCTAGGTCTGCCACCATTGGTACGGTACAGTCGAAATTTCTTTTGTCTGTTACTCTGATTTGCTCTTTGTCATCCTATTCTGTAATGGCATTTGTGGATTCAGGCGCTGCCCTGAATTTGATGGACTTGGAGTTTGCCAGGCGCTGTGGTTTTTTCTTGGAGCCCTTGCGGTATCCTATTCCATTGAGAGGAATTGATGCTATGCCTTTGGCCAAGAATAAGCCTCAGTACTGGACCCAATTGACCATGTGCATGGCTCCTGCACATCAGGAGGATATTCGCTTTTTGGTGTTGCATAATCTGCATGATATGGTCGTTTTGGGGTTGCCATGGCTACAGGTCCATAATCCAGTATTGGATTGGAAATCTATGTCTGTGTCCAGCTGGGGTTGTCATGGAGTACATGGTGATGTTCCATTTTTGTCTATTTCGTCATCCACCCCTTCTGAAGTCCCGGAGTTTTTGTCGGATTACTGGGATGTATTTCATGAGCCCAAATCCAGTGCCCTACCTCCTCATAGGGATTGCGATTGTGCTATTAATTTGATTCCTGGTAGTAAGTTTCCTAAGGGCCGACTGTTCAATTTATCTGTGCCAGAACACGACGCTATGTGGAGTTATATAAAGGAATCCTTGGAGAAGGGTCATATTCGCCCGTCGTCGTCACCATTGGGAGCAGGGTTCTTTTTTGTGGCCAAGAAGGATGGTTCTTTGAGACCTTGTATTGATTACCGCCTTCTTAATAAGATCACAGTCAAATTTCAGTACCCTTTGCCGCTGCTGTCTGATTTATTTGCTCGGATTAAGGGGGCTGGTTGGTTCACCAGGATAGATCTTCGTGGTGCGTATAATCTTGTGCGTATTAAACAGGGCGATGAATGGAAAACAGCATTTAATACGCCCAAGGGCCATATTGAGTACCTGGTTATGCCATTCGGGCTTTCCAATGCTCCATTAGTATTTCAGTCCTTTATGCATGACATCTTCCGAGAGTACCTGGATAAATTCCTGATTGTATAATTGGATGATATTTTGGTCTTCTCGGATGATTGGGAGTCTCACGTGAAGCAGGTCAGAATGGTGTTCCAGGTCTTTCGTGCGAATTCTTTGTTTGTGAAGGGGTCAAAGTGTCTCTTTGGAGTTCAGAAGGTTTCATTTTTGGGTTTCATTTTTTCCCCTTCTACTATCGAGATGGACCCTGTTAAAGTCCAGGCCATTTATGATTGGACTCAGCCGATATCTGTGAAGAGTCTGCAAAAGTTCCTGGGCTTTGCTAATTTTTATCGTCGCTTCATCAGTAATCTTTCTAGTGTTGCTAAACTGTTGACTGATTTGACCAAGAAGGGTGCTGATGTGGTCAATTGGTCTTCTGCGGCTGTGGAAGCTTTTCAGGAGTTGAAGCGTCGTTTTTCTTCTGCCCCTGTGTTGTGCCAGCCAGATGTTTCGCTCCCGTTTCAGGTCGAGGTTGATGCTTCTGAGATTGGAGCAGGGGCTGTTTTGTCGCAAAGAAGTTCTGATGGCTCGGTGATGAAACCATGTGCCTTCTTTTCTAGAAAGTTTTCGCCTGCTGAGCGCAATTATGATGTTGACAATCGAGAGTTGTTGGCCATGAAGTGGGCATTCGAGGAGTGGCATCATTGGCTTGAAGGAGCCAAGCATCGCGTGGTGGTCTTGACGGATCACAAGAATTTGACTTATCTCGAGTCTGCCAAATGGTTGAATCCTAGACAGGCTAGATGGTCACTATTTTTCTCCCGTTTTGATTTTGTGGTTTCATACCTTCCGGGCTCTAAGAATGTGAAGGCTGATGCCCTGTCAAGGAGTTTTGTGCCCTACTCTCCGGGTGTTCCTGAGCCGGCGGGTATTCTCAAAGAGGGGGTAATTTTGTCTGCCATCTCCCCTGATTTGCGGCGGGTGCTGCAAAAATTTCAGGCTGATAGACCTGACCGTTGCCCAGCGGAGAAACTGTTTGTCCCTGATAAATGGACTAGTAGAGTTATCTCTGAGGTTCATTGTTCGGTGTTGGCTGGTCATCCTGGAATCTTTGGTACCAGAGATTTGGTGGCTAGATCCTTTTGGTGGCCGTCTTTGTCACGGGATGTGCGTTCTTTTGTGCAGTCCTGTGGGACTTGTGCTCGGGCTAGGCCCTGCTGTTCTCGTGCCAGTGGGTTGCTTTTGCCCTTGCCAGTCCCGAAGAGGCCCTGGACGCATATTTCTATGGATCTCCCTGTCTCTCAAAAGATGTCGGTCATTTGGGTGGTTTTGTGATCGCTTCTCTAAGATGGTCCATTTGGTACCCTTGTCTAAATTGCCTTCCTCCTCTGATTTGGTGCCATTGTTTTTCCAGCATGTGGTTCGTTTACATGGCATTCCGGAGAACATCATTTCGGACAGAGGTTCCCAGTTTGTTTCGAGGTTTTGGCGATCCTTTTGTGCTAGGATGGGCATTGATTTGTCTTTTTCCTCGGCTTTCCATCCTCAGACAAATGGCCAAACCGAACGAACTAATCAGACTTTGGAAACATATCTGAGATGCTTTGTTTCTGCTGATCAGGATGATTGGGTGTCCTTTTTGCCTTTGGCTGAGTTCGCCCTTAATAATCGGGACAGCTCGGCTACTTTGGTTTCGCCGTTTTTCTGCAATTCTGGTTTCCATCCTCGTTTCTCTTCAGGGCAGGTTGAGTCTTCGGACTGTCCTGGTGTAGATACTGTGGTGGATAGGTTGCAGCAGATTTGGACTCATGTGGTGGACAATTTGACATTGTCCCAGGAGAAGACTCAACGTTTCGCTAACCGCCGGCGCTGTGTGGGTCCCCGCCTTCGTGCTGGGGATTTGGTTTGGTTGTCGTCTCGTTATGTTCCTATGAAGGTTTCCTCTCCTAAGTTTAAGCCTCGTTTCATTGGTCCGTATAAGATTTCTGAGGTTCTCAATCCTGTGTCATTTCGTTTGACCCTTCCAGCTTCTTTTGCCATCCATAATGTATTCCATAGGTCGTTGTTGCAGAGATACGTGGCGCCTGTGGTTCCATTTGTTGATCCTCCTGCCCCGGTGTTGGTTGAGGGGGAGTTGGAGTATGTGGTGGAGAAGATTTTGGATTCTCGTATTTCGAGACGGAAACTCCAGTACCTGATCAAGTGGAAGGGTTATGGTCAGGAAGATAATTCCTGGGTCTTTGCCTCTGATGTTCATGCTGCCGATCTGGTTCGTGCCTTTCATTTGGCTCGTCCTGGTCGGCCTGGGGGCTCTGGTGAGGGTTCGGTGACCCCTCCTCAAGGGGGGGGGTACTGTCATGAATTCTGTTGTCAAGCTCCCTCCTGTGGTCATGAATGGTACTTCGGCTGGTTCTGTCCATGGGCTTCCTCTGGTGGTTGTGAGTGGGGCTGCGGCTTCTGAGTTTCCTTCCACAGGTGACGAGGTTAATTCGTTAGCTGGCTGCTCTATTTAACTCCACTTAGATCATTGCTCCATGCCACCTGTCAATGTTCCAGTATTGGTCTAGTTCGCTCCTGGATCGTTCTTGTGACCTGTCTTCCCAGCAGAAGCTAAATTCCTGCTTGTTTTTCTCTTGTTTGCTATTTTTCTGTCCAGCTTGCTATTTTGATTTTTGTCTTGCTTGCTGGAAGCTCTGGGACGCAGAGGGAGCACCTCCGCACCGTGAGTCGGTGCGGAGGGTCTTTTTGCACCCTCTGCGTGGTCTTTTTGTAGTTTTTGTGCTGACTGCAAAGTTACCTTTCCTATCCTCTGTCTGTTCAGTAAGTCGGGCCTCTCTTTGCTATATCTATTTCATCTCTGTGTTTGTAATTTTCATCTTAACTCACAGTCATTATATGTGGGGGGGCTGCCTTTTCCTTTGGGGAATTTCTCTGAGGCAAGGTAGGCTTTATTTTTCTATCTTTAGGGCTAGCTAGTTCCTTAGGCTGTGACGAGTTGCATAGGGAGCGTTAGGAACAATCCACGGCTATTTCTAGTGTGTGTGATAGGATTAGGGATTGCGGTCAGCAGAGTTCCCACGTCCCAGAGCTTGTCCTGTATTATTAGTAACTATCAGTAACCACCAGGTCATAACAGATGTAGTAACTGATGCAAAAGGAGCCCCGACCAAATATTGAGTGCATTTACCAAACAGACATTTCAGTAGGCCAATATTTCGGATTTTAAAATCATTTTTCAAGCTGGCGTAATAAAGTATTCTAATTTACTGAGATAATGACTTTCAGGATTTCATTGGTTGTAAGCCATAATCATCAACATTGACAGAAATAAACACTTGAAATAGATCACTCTGTTTGTAATGACTCTATATAATATGTAAGTTTCACTTTTTGCATTGAAGAACGGAAATTAACTTTTTGAAGATATTCTATTTTACTGAGAAACACTTGTATTGTGTAGTCTGAATTGTAATGTATAGTGATATGGTTATGCATAGTGTTATAGGTAATGTTATCATACTGCTAGCATAGTTAGTAATATATAATGTGTGATAATGTAAGGTATTATAGTGTATAGTAATGTAATGCATAGTATAGAGTCCAGGCTAGGTAGTACAGGAATTTAGATAGCTGATTAACACAGGTAGTGATGAGGGACAATAGGATAAGGTAGAGTTCATGTTTGGAACTAGCCCACAATGAAAGGGGTTAGTGTTAAGTCAAGTGAGTGCTTTCTGTTATTTAGTCATAAACAATTGGAAGTGCTAAGTGAGCAGATCTGCCTTAGGGGCGATCTTGAGTGAGAGGAGACTAAAGACAAAGGGTAGTAAGATCCTAAAGAAAAGTGACTGATGAGACACAATGGTCTTCCAGATAAAAGTCCTTCAATAGGATGCCGAGCTATGAACCCCAGAGATTGTAACACAGAAGGTAATGGGCCTAAACTGGACTGATTATGTGGGACTAGTGGGGGTCCTGTGGACAAGGGTTCCAGAGCCCCAGTGGTAGAATTAAAAGGTCACTAAACCACGGAGCAAGTAAGAAGGCTTGCTGATCAGGACTAGAGTTGAGCGGCTTTTACTTTTTTAGGATGGAGTCGGGTTTCGCGAAACCCGATATTGTCAAAGGTCGGGTTGGGTGAATTCGGCCGATTATTTCGAAAAGTCAGGGGCCGACCAAAACACGAAACCCAATGCAAGTCAATGGGGAATCAAAGTCGGCGGTGAGTGGAGGACAGGAAAACACCTACAGTGCCCATTTTAATGCCAAAAAATCAATTCTTATTTCTTAAGCTTGTCAATCTTAATTTACTATATAATAACAGTTAGGCATTGAAAACAGGGGGTCATTTGGCTAAAGTTGTGGGGGGTAGGGCTGGCTCAAGATTTTCGTTGGCCCAGGAAACGCGGAATACGTCACGGTGGTGGAGCAGGGAGAGGTAAGTATTTCAACTTTGCAAGTGCTGTGATCCTGTGCAAGCAGGGGGGGCCCACTCGTTGGCACTTGGCACTGGCACAGGGCTCCTCATAGTACGTCGGTGTGTTTGACGGCGGGTGGCGCCTCCCACTGGCAGAGACACTTTTGCGTACTATGAGGGGCCCTGTGCCAGTGACGTCGAAAATGAGTATGCCCCCCCACCTGATGAAGGAACCTGCACTTTCATCTGCACCTTCCTCTTAGTCCCCGTGTAAGGTGGTATAGTATGCGGGAAGGGGAACCTGACTTTCAGCAGGGTCAGATTCTGGCTGTCTAGAGTGCAAGGGGAATGTAGTGGTCTGGGTCAATGTACCAGCAGACTCATCTAGCAGTGGCTGGGCAATGGGCAGGATGAGGAGGAAACACAGATATAGGCCCAAATAATAAAGTAGGCTAAATGCAGTTCAAAATTGGTAACAGGAGTAACAGGCGGTATAGCTTTGTTCAGTGGAGGACAACTGTAATGAGAGGCTGACACAGGTTGTAGGCCCACAATAAAAAAAGTAGGCTAAATACAGTTCAAAATTGGTAACAGGACTAAACAGGCGGCCTAGCTTTGTTCAGTGGAGGACAATTGTAATGAGTGGCGCAGACAGTTAGTAGGTCCAAATACAAAAGTAGGCTAAAAGCAGTTCAAAATTGGTAACAGGACTAAACAGGTGGCATAGCTAGGTACTGAGGTGGGCTCCTCTGCTGAGTAGAAGACAGTGGTAGTAGGCGCAAAGTATTAACTGGTCTAAATGGATGCCAGGGCCCCTGTATATTTTAACTATCATCTATCATTTCAACAAATTTGTATTGGCAGTGCCATTGAAGGATTTAACAGCACAGAATACACAGTGGTGGAGCAGGGATAGGTAAGTATTGCAAGTGGTAGAGCACTGTTCGAGCTAGGGGGAACACTCTCTCATGGGCAGCGGTACTGGCACAGGGCCCCTCATATTACAACGGTGTGTCTGACTTGGGTGTGCACCATCACCGTCAGAGACACTTCATTGTACTATGAGGGACCCTGTGCCAGTGCCGTCGCCCAAGAGTGGGCGCACCCACCTGTCCAGGCAAATGGCACTCGCACGGGTGATTGCGCCAGGTGGTGACCACGGCCCTGTGGGGGGAGTCAGCCTATTTAGGGAGGTATAAAAATGGCCTATGGTGGACATTCAGCAGCTGCAAATCGCGGAATTGGAGAAGTCAGTAAGAGGAGGCCAAAAGCAAGACATTTTTCAGGCAAGCTACGTGTCAGCAGGAGAAGGTGGGGCAAAATAATTTGAAATTCATGATTGGTTCATTCTAATGAAGGTTAGATCGTCAACTTTCTGGGTAGCCAGATGTGTCCTTTTTTCGGTCAGTATTGAACCAGCAGCACTGAAGACTCTTTCTGATAGCACACTAGAAGCAGGGCAAGCAAGCTCCTGTAATGCATATTCTGCCAATTCAGGCCAGGTGTCTATTCTAGATGCCCAGTAATCAAAGGGGAATGATTTGTGAGGGAGAACATCGATAAGGGAGGAAAAGTAGTTCGTAACCATACTGGACAAATGCTGTCTCCTGTCACTTTAAATCGATGCAGCAGTACCTGTCGTGTCAGCGGTCATTGCGAAATCACTCCACAACCTGGTCATAAAACCCCTCTGTCCAACGTCACTTTGGATTTGTGCACCTCTAACACCTCTGCCATGTTGTTCCCTATGGCTTGTGTGAGAACCAGCAACACAATGTAAGTGGCAGAAAGTGGCTGGAAGATATATGAAAAAATACATGGACTGTAGTACAATTTCAATCTCCCTACAATGATCTCAGGAAAAGTATGGCAGCAATAAAAAGGACTGCTGCACACACAAGTGTGGACAAATAAACAAGATAACTGTGCAGAAAGGAGCAACAGGATTTTTGCTTTTAAAAAAGCAGTTGGTTTGCACAGCAGCATGCAAACAGCAATGCAGCTATCAGGGAGCCTTATAAGGCAGCCTAATAAGCTGCAGAGCTGATGCACAAAAATATAAACTCCACTGTTCCTGCAAACAAATGGTTGTGTTGGACAGTGGAAATCGCTACAGCACAAGCAGTTTCGGGGCCTAATCTTCCCTCACTAACTATATCCCTTCTTCTGATGAAGCAGCGGCAACCTCTCCCTATGCCACGATCGGCAGAAGTAAGATGGCAGTCGGAGTGCACGCCCCTTTATAGCCCCTGTGACGCCACAGAAAGCAAGCCAATCACTGTCATGCCCTTCTCTAAGATGGTGGGGACCGAGACCTATGTCATCACGCTGCCCACACTCTGCGTCCTCCTTCATTGGCTGAAAAATGGCGCTGAAAGCGTCATACGAAACGCGACTTTGGCGCGAAGATCGTCGACCTCATGGCCGATCCCACACTAGGATCAGGTTGGGTTTCATGAAACCTGACTTTGCCGAAAGTCGGCGATTTTTTAATTTGTCCGATCCGTTTCGCTCAACCCTAATCAGGACTCTAGCGTTAAAGCTGGGTTGTGGCGAACTAGGGAGAACCAGTGTGCCTCACTAGCCCTGGAGTAAACTACAGTGGAATTATACTGTTTGGAGAATGTTTCATACTGTAAAGGAAATGTCCATAAGACTTTGCACCCATTCTCCCTTGTAACCCTTATCAAGATTCTGTTCAGTAAAGAGTTTATTTTTGAATTGTGGTCTCATTGAACTGTGGAACATCTGGTCCTGGTTAGCCCACATCACCAGCTATATATGGGCTGCACGGGCGTAAGGCCTCACAGCACAAGTCCACATATCCAGCCAAGACCCACACTTTCATGTAACGCGCCGGTGTACTGGAGACGAGTGCCTCGCCCGCGGCTACAGCCATGTTACGCATAGAAAGGTTTATTGATCTCTGCTAGTTTAGTCTGCTTATTGCAAAATCATTGCATTAAAGTATCCAAATCTTCTATTAAATTCTCCATCCACCATAGCATTTCTGTTGCACATACAGATACTTGTATTTTCTGGTTTAGGAAAAGGCACTAATGGTAACTCAAAGTAAGGACGCTTTACCCTCCTTACCTTACTGCACATCATTGCCTCCTGTCCAGCACACACAACCCAAGTCAATGTAAGTCACTTCTTAGTATGATGGATTGTTTTAAAGGTTTTTCTACAAGTTTTGAAAATTAGCACTAAAGGAACCCTGCTCAAATTGGGAACGATGACCATCTGGCCATATGTCACCTCAACTGTCTGCTGCATCTAATCTCTGGCCTTGTCAGTAAATATGTGCAAAATAACATCCTACAATGACTAGACTACATATTGCCTCCACATAGTGACTAAATAATACCACATATAGGGAATAAATATCGCCACACCATGACCAGACCACATACTACCACCACATAATGTCCGAATAATAACACATTCAAGGGACAAATACTTCTACACGATGACCGGACCACATATTACTACCACACAGTGACTGAATACAATAATGATCACTAATAAACAAAAAACCCACAATACTAATAACACTAATATTAGCATAATTGCCATTATACACCAGAGCTCTGTATATAGTATACAGTGTATAGTATACAGGTAATACAGTGACATTATACACAGGAGCTCTGTATATAGTGTCAGTGTACAGGTAATACAATGATCACCAGTGACATTATACACAGGAGCTCTGTATATAGTGTCAGTGTACAGGTAATACAGTGATCACCAGTGATATTATACACAGGAGCTCTGTATATAGTGTCAGGGTACAGGTAACACAGTAATCACTGGTGACATTATACACAGTAGCTCTGTACATAGTCAGTGTACTGGTAATACAGTGATCATCAATGACATTATACACATGAGCTCTGTATATAGTATCAATGTACAGTAAATACAGGGATCACCAGTGGCATTATACACAGGAGCTATGTATATACTATATAGTGTATAGTGTAAGTGTACAGGTAACACACTGACTTACCAGTGACATTTGTAGTTGAATCAATTCATCTTCACTATTTTATTTTATTTAGGTCACCATTTATCATCACATCATGCCTCTGTAACATCGAGAATACCTCCTGATGAACCGTGTTCACGGGGAAACGCATCGGGGTGCATCTGACTCAGATAAGTTCACTCCTTTATATCAAAATATCAACATGTTTACTTTGTCCTTATGTTCAGCATGGTATCATCAGCCTATATTGTGGGGCGTTGGTAGGAGATTTGTGATCCATGCAAATTGGTCACTCTTTACTGCCTAGTGTGGTTAATATTGCCCAATAGGGCATATACCTGATGGATGTACTATATCTGAGAAAAGTGGACACTTGGTGGAGCATGAGCTATGATTATGGATGGTTTATGATAAATGTTGCCATGCAAGATTTCTGCAAAGTTTTTCTTTTTAGAGTGTATTTATTCAAAAGGCTCTCTTCATCCCTACGCTATCATATATTATTTTCCAACCTTGTTGAGAGGGCTGTGTTAGGGAAGTGAGGGATAGACCACATTGAGTGGGGGCGCCAGATCGTTCTATAGGGTGCCAACCTCCACAGCCAGGTAGGGATTTATCTAGGTTTATTGCAGGGAATCTGTAGGCAAATTAATGTTGGTCAGTGTATTATTGGTATCAAACCTTCTTTTTTCACTGGGTAGGTGTATTTTTAAATATTGTAAAATAAAGCTAGTTTTACAGGGGAATTTATGTTCACATATTTAATTTGATTCCTGGCTATACCTCTTTTTGGATATACATTAAACACAGGAGCTCTGTATATAGTGTCAGTGTACAGGTAATACAGTAATCACTGGTGACATTTATACACAGCAGCTCTGTACATATTTTTAGTGTACTGGTAATACAGTGATCACCAATTACATTATACACATGAGCTCTGTATATAGTGTCAATGTACAGTAAATAGGGATCACCAGTGACATTATACACAGGAGCTCGTATATATACTATATAGTGTATAGTGTAAGTGTACAGGTAACACACTGACTTACCAGTGACATTTCTAGTTGAAGCAATTCATCTTTGCTTTTCTTCTCCATCCAGCGCAGACCACCATTACTTCTTCCAGCCAGGACTCATCTCTGTAGAAAATAACACAGTCATCTATAACTGATCACTTATAGAGCATATTCCCCACTTCATCAGATGAAGAATAAAAGCAAGATAGTGCTGCCCTGCACAATAAAAAGGACCTCCCTAATTGAAAATAGCATCCTCCAAATATAATGCATCACAGCAGTAATAAAATCCCTTAATTAGCCCCTACAGTTATAATGTCCTCCATCCTGACACCTTTCTGTAATAAAGTTCTCCATCCTGGGCCCCTTCCTGTAATAATGTCCCCAATCTTGGCCCTATCATGTAATAATTTCCCCCATCCTGGGCCTCAATGTCCTCCATTCTGGGCCCCAGTTGTCTCCCATATGTTTAAATCCCCCTGGCCCTACATCCATAATGTTTCCACCATGTCTCCTGGCGCCACATCCACCATGTTTCCTGGCCCCACATTCATCATGTCTCCTGGCCCCACATCCAAGGACGCACATACAGTTAAAAACTGCGGGCCAGGGAACTTGAACGCCTCTTCTTGCTGATTCGGGGAACCGCCTGCATTTTTAATAAGCGGTTCCACCGAACTGGGGAGAACCCATGAATCACGTTCCTGTGGAAGAGATATGGTGAGTGGTGGTAACCAATAATACCAAGGTGACCAATATATTACCAAAAAGAAAAGTACTTAATATACACATTATGCACAAGAAGGGTGCAGGATTCAATAATGTATAAAATAGTGCATCCATCTCAAAAAAAAGTTTAAGGGTGTCAATCTCAGCGAATAGGTAGGTAAAAATTAGGGAATGATAGGGATAATTAGTCCCTTGGTACCTTACCCGTTTAGGAATTTTTTGAGGGGCATAATAACCCCAGTATACAGATACCTATCCTTTTATATCTTATCATTTTAGAGTTTTTTTATTGTGTTTTTTGTGGTTACTAATAAAAGTTATATTTTAGGAATCTAATTTTCTTGATGGTTTGATTCCTATTTGAGGCCCCGCTCTTTACATATTTTTTTTCTGGTTGTTTTCCGAGTATCTTTCTACCAGTGCTATGTATGAGATTTTAAGTACCGTAATATAAAATCTTACTGGGCTCCTATTTACTACCAAATGTAAGATTAGAGGTGGTGCCCGGGAAACAGTTACTTATTCGTGGGCCTTATTTTGTTGACGGGCCGAATATACAAAAGTAGCTGCTTCCAGAAGAAAAGCCGGCAGCATTGCTCCTCTTCACTAGCAGGAACCATACAGATCCTGCCTCCTCCTCTCCATCTTGTCTGCAGGGAATTCAGTTACAACAGCTTCTGGCTGTAGTGACATGGTAGAGTCAGTAGCTGAGCTTTGGGAAAGTAGAGGAAGGACAGAATCTGCAGAGACCAACACTCACATGCAGGCTCCTATCATGTACTCACACTCTGAATTATGTACTATATATTGTAAAAGAACCAGGAATTCCTAATGTCGGAATACACTGACAAAGCAGAAATTCAGAAAGATTGTTGGTTACGTTTTGTCCATTCTGCAAACTTAAGTAAATTATTTCCCAGCAAGCACCATGCAATGTCAGGGATAATCAAAGTTCAGATAAATCCGCATTGAAAGCACTGGTCATGCTCAGCTCATTTTAGCATGGCAGGTCACTGCCTTATTAATGTGCGTAAAAAAAAAAGCAGGAGCTGGCAAACACTCAGGACTAGATGTACCTGACCTAGTAACCTACTTTCTAAATACCACGTAACGTTAAAGTCTGCCCTCTGATCACAATGCAACGTCATAACTACAGCATCTGAAAAACAGTGTGCAGGCTGATGGAAGCAGCCACGTGAATAAGGCCTTCTGTTCTCTCCTCTGTACAAATCAATACCATTCGAGATAAAAATAGTGACTTTTCCGTATTTTTGGCAAATTAACCTATATAGTAAGAAACTGTATAGATGACAATGCACAGCATTAATAAAACCTTTATTAATAATAGCATAATAATATATTTTGAAATTTGGATTTGTCAATTTCATGGATATTCTCCCTAAATTTAATTTGCAGCAAATCGATTCGGCATGAATCTCAAGTACAAAAAAAACCTTTAATTCCTCAGGAAAACGTGTAACAATCTGAGGTCTCCTAGGAATGTATTAACCCCTTCCCGACCTGTGACACAGCGTATGCGTCATGAAAGTCGGTGCCAATCCGACCTGTGACGCATATGCTGTGTCACAGAAAGATCGCGTCCCTGCAGATCCGGTGAAAGGGTTAACTCCAATTTCACCCGGCCTGCAGGGTCAGGGGGAGTGGTAGTTTAGCCCAGGGGGGGGTGGCTTCTCCCCCCCCGTGGCTACGATTGCTCTGATTGGCTGTTGAAAGTGAAACTGCCAATCAGAGCGATTTGTAATATTTCACCTAAAAAACTGGTGAAATATTACAATCCAGCCATGGCCGATGCTGCAATATCATCAGCCATGGCTGGAAACACTTATGTGCCCCCATCCCACCCCACCGATCGCCCCCCCAGCCCTCCGATCTCTGGTCTGCTCCCCTCCGTCCTGTGCTCCGCTCCCCCGTCCTCCTGTCCGCTCCCCCCATGCTCCAATCCAACCCCCTCGCACTCCGATCCCCCCCGCACTGCGATCCACCCCCCCGCACTGCGATCCACCCCCTCGCACAGCGATCCCCCCCCCCCGTGCTCCAATCCACCCCCCGTGTTCCGATCCGCCCCCCGTGCTCCCACGCCCCCCCCCCGTGCCCTGATCTCCCTCCCTTATACTTACCTAGCCTCCCGGGGTCCGTCCGTCTTCTTTCCTGGGCGCCGCCATCTTCCAAAATGGCGGGCGCATGCGCAGTGCGCCTGCCGAATCTGCCGGCCGGCAGATTCGTTCCAAAGTGAATTTTGATCACTGTGATAAAACCTATCACAGTGATCAAAATAAAAAAAACAGTAAATGACCCCCCCTTTGTCACCCCCATAGGTAGGGACAATAATAAAATAAAGAATTTTTTTTTTCCACTAAGGTTGGGGTAAGAACTAGGGTTAGGGTTAGGGTTAGGGTATGTGCACACGTATTCTGGTCCTCTGCGGATTTTTCCGCAGCGGATTTGATAAATCCGCAGTGCTAAACCGCTGTGGATTTACCGCGGTTTTTCTGCGCATTTCACTGCGGTTTTACAACTGCGATTTTCTATTGGAGCAGTTGTAAAACCGCTGCGGAATCCGCAGAAAGAAGTGGCATGCTGCGGAATGTAAACCGCTGCGTTTCCATGCAGTTTTTCTGCAGCATGTGTACAGCGATTTTTGTTTCCCATAGGTTTACATTGAACTGTAAACTCATGGGAAACTGCTGCGGATCCGCAGCGTTTTCTGCAGCGTGTGCACATACCTTTAGAATTAGGCTATGTGCACACGGTGCGGATTTGGCTGCGGATCCGCAGCAGTGTTCCATCAGGTTTACAGCACCATGTAAACTTATGGAAAACCAAATCCGCTATGCCCATGGTGCGGAAAATACCACGCGGAAACGCTGCGTTGTATTTTCCGCAGCATGTCAATTCTTTGTGCGGATTCCGCAGCGTTTTACACCTGTTCCTCAATAGGAATCCACAGGTGAAATCCGCACAAAAAACACTGGCAATCCGCGGTAAATCCACAGGTAAAACGCAGTGCCTTTTACCCGTGGATTTTTCAAAAATGGTGCTGAAAAATATCATACGAATCCGCAACGTTGGCACATAGCCTTAGGGTTAGGGTTGGGTTGGAATTAGGGTTGTGGTTAGGGTTAGGGGTGTGTTCGGGATAGGGTTGTGGTTAGGGGTGTGTTGGGGTTAGGGTTGTGATTAGGGTTACGGCTACAGTTGGGATAAGGGTTAGGGGTGTGTTTCCACTGTTTAGGCACATCAGGGGGTCTCCAAACGCAACATGGCGCCACCATTTATTCCAGCCAATCTTGTATTCAAAAAGTCAAATGGTGCTCCCTCACTTCCGAGCCCCGACGTACGCCCAAACAGTGGTTTAACCCCACATATGGGGTACCAGCATACTCAGGACAAACTGCGCAACAATTACTGGGGTCCAATTTCTCCTGTTACCCTTGAGAAAATAAAAAATTGCTTGCTAAAACATCATTTTTGAGGAAAGAAAAATGATTTTTTATTTTCACGGCTCTGCGTTGTAAACGTCTGTGAAGCACTTGGGGGTTCAAAGTGCTCACCACATATCTAGATAAGTTCCTTGGGGGTCTAGTTTACAAAATAGGGTCACTTGTGGGGGGTTTCTACTGTTTAGGCACACCAGGGGCTCTGCAAACGCAACGTGACATCCGCAGACCATTCCATCAAAGTCTGCATTTCAAAAGTCACTACTTCCCTTCTGAGCCCCGACGTGTGCCCAAACAGTGGTTTACCCCCACACATGGGGTATCTGCGTACTCAGGAGAAACTGGACAACAACTTTTGGGGTCCGATTTCTCCTGTTACCCTTGGGAAAATTAAAAAATTCTGTGCTAAAAAATTATTTTTGAGGAAAGAAAACGTATTTATTATTTTCACTGCTCTGTGTTATAAACTTCTGTGAAGCACTTGGGGGTTCAAAGTGCTCACCTCACATCTAGATAAGTTCCTTTAGGGGTCTAGTTTCCAAAATGGGGTCACTTGTGGGGGGTTTCTACTGTTTAGCCACATCAGGGGCTCTGCAAACGCAACGTGACGCCCGCAGAGCATTCCATCAAAGTCTGCATTTCAAAACGTCACTACTTCACTTCCGAGCCCCAGCATGTGCCCAAACAGTGGTTTACCCCCACATATGGGGTATCAGCATACTCAGGAGAAACTGGACAACAACTTTTGGGGTCAAATTTCACCTGTTACCCTTGGGAAAATTAAAAATTGCGGGCTAAAAATTATTTTTGAGAAAATAATTTTTTTATTTTTTTTTCATGGCTCTGCGTTATAAACTTCTGTGAAGCACTTGAGGGTTCAAAGTGCTCACCACACATCTAGATTAGTTCCTTTGGGGGTCTAGTTTCGAAAATAGGGTCATTTGTGGGGGATCTCCAATGTTTAGGCACACAGGGGCTCTCCAAACGCGACATGGTGTCCGCTAATGATTGGAGCTAATTTTCCATTTAAAAAGCCAAATGGCGTGCCTTCCCTTCTGAGCCCTGCCGTGCACCCAAACAGTGGTTTACCACCACATATGGGGTATCTGCGTACTCAGGACAAACTGGACAACAACATTTGTGGTCCAATTTCTCCTATTACCATTGGCAAAATAGGAAATTCCAGGCTAAAAAAATCATTTTTGAGGAAAGAAAAATTATTTTTTATTTTCATGGCTCTGCGTTATAAACTTCTGTGAAGCACCTGGGGGTTTAAAGTGCTCAGTATGCATTTAGATAAGTTCCTTGGGGGGTCTAGTTTCCAAAATGGGGTCACTTGTGGGGGAGCTCCAATGCATAGGCACACAGGGGCTCTCCAAACGCGACATGGTGTCCGCTAACAATTGGAGCTAATTTTCCATTCAAAAAGTCAAAAGGCACGCCTTCTCTTCCGAGCCCTGCAATGTGCTCAAACAGTGGTTTACCCCCACATATGAGGTATCGGCGTACTCGGGAGAAATTGCTCAACAAATTTTACGATCCATTTTATCCTATTGCCCATGTGAAAATGAAAAAATTGAGGCGAAAAGAAATTTTTTGTGAAAAAAAAGTACTTTTTCATTTTTACGGATCAATTTGTGAAGCACCTGAGGGTTTAAAGTGCTCACTAGGCATCTAGATAAGTTCCTTGGGGGGGTCCAGTTTCCAAAATGGGGTCACTTGTGGGGGAGTGTTATGTTTGCTAATGACAGGTGTTATGAAGGCAATCCAGAAACACAGTGTGCTTAACGATCAGAGCGCACACAGTGATCTGACAAATACCCAAAAATACAAGAACGAGCTCTGAGACGTGGAAACTCTGTAGACTGCACACCTGATCCTATCCTAAACACAACTAAAAGCGGCTGTGGATTGCGCCTAACAACTACCTAGGCAACTCGGCACAGCCTAAGAAACTAGCTAGCCTGAAGATAGAAAAATAGGCCTGACTTGCCCCAGAGAAATTCCCCAAAGGAAAAGGCAGCCCCCCACATATAATGACTGTGAGTAAGATGAAAAGACAAACGTAGGGATGAAATAGATTCAGCAAAGTGGGGCCCGATATTCTAGGACAGAGCGAGGACAGTAAAGCGAACTTTGCAGTCTACAAAAAACCCTAAAACAAAACCACGCAAAGGGGGCAAAAAAAAACCCACCGTGCCGAACTAACGGCACGGCGGTACACCCTTTGCGTCTCAGAGCTTCCAGCAAAACAAAAGACAAGCTGGACAGAAAAAAAGCAACAAAAAAAAGCACTTAGCTATACAGAGCAGCAGGTCACAGGAACAATCAGGAGAAGCTCAGATCCAACACTGAAACATTGACAAGGAGCAAGGATAGCAGCATCAGGCGGAGTTAAGTAATGAAGCAGTTAACGAGCTCACCAGAACACCTGAGGGAGGAAGCACAGAAGCTGCAGTACCACTTGTGACCACAGGAGTGAATTCAGCCACAGAATTCACAACAGTACCCCCCCCTTGAGGAGGGGTCACCGAACCCTCACCAGAGCCCCCAGGCCGACCAGGATGAGCCGCATGAAAGGCACGAACAAGATCGGAAGCATGAACATCAGAGGCAAAAACCCAGGAATTATCTTCCTGAGCATAACCCTTCCATTTAACCAGATACTGGAGTTTCCGTCTAGAAACACGAGAATCCAAAATCTTCTCCACAATATACTCCAATTCCCCCTCCACCAAAACCGGGGCAGGAGGCTCAACAGATGGAACCATAGGTGCCACGTATCTCCGCAACAACGACCTATGGAATACATTATGTATGGAAAAGGAGTCTGGGAGGGTCAAACGAAAAGACACAGGATTGAGAACCTCAGAAATCCTATACGGACCAATAAAACGAGGTTTAAATTTAGGAGAGGAAACCTTCATAGGAATATGACGAGAAGATAACCAAACCAGATCCCCAACACGAAGTCGGGGACCCACACGGCGTCTGCGATTAGCGAAAAGTTGAGCTTTCTCCTGGGACAAGATCAAATTGTCCACTACCTGAGTCCAGATCTGCTGCAACCTATCCACCACAGAATCCACACCAGGACAGTCCGAAGACTCAACCTGTCCTGAAGAGAAACGAGGATGGAACCCAGAATTGCAAAAAAATGGAGAAACCAAGGTAGCCGAGCTGGCCCGATTATTAAGGGCGAACTCAGCCAACGGCAAAAAGGACACCCAATCATCCTGGTCTGCAGAAACAAAACATCTCAGATATGTTTCCAAGGTCTGATTGGTTCGTTCAGTCTGGCCATTAGTCTGAGGATGGAAAGCCGAGGTGTCATGATCCCAATGGCAGGGGATCACTAAAGGACAAGCACAGATACAAACAAGCTCTAGGGCGATGGAACCTGAGCTGACCGCGACCCTGAACCTAACACACAAATAAAAGTAGCCAGGGAACGTGCCTACGATGATCCTAGACGTCTCGCTCCAGCCGAAGATCTAACTTCCCCTATCAGAAGAAACTCAGACCTCTCTTGCCTCCAGAGAAATCCCCCACAGAAATAGCAGCCCCCCACATATAATGACGGTGAAATGAGAGGAAAGCACATACGCAGTATGAAAACAGTTTCAGCAAAATGAGGCTCGCTAAAGCTAGATAGCAGAGGATACAAAAGTGAACTGCGCGGTCAGCGAAAAACCCTTCAAAAAACCATCCTGAAATTACTTGAACTCATGTGCCAACTCATGGTACATGAGGAGCAATTTCAGCCCACTAGAGCAACCAGCAGCAAGAATCACATATCTGCAGGCTGGACTAAAAACCAAATAAAGCAAAACACCAAAACAGGAAAATCCAAACTTAGCTTGACCAGAAGGTTCTAGGAGCAGGGAGCAGAGGTAACAAAACACACTGGATACATTGATAACCGGCGAGGAAATGCCAGCAAAGCCAGGTTAAATAGGAAACTCCCATATGCTGATGGAACAGGTGGAACCCAGAAACCCAGGAAAGACAAGTCACCCAGTACCATCAGTAACCACCAGAGGGAGCCCAAAAACAGAACTCACAACAGTACCCCCCCCCTTGAGGAGGGGTCACCGAACCCTCACGAGAACCACCAGGGCGACCAGGATGAGCCCTATGAAAAGCGCGAACCAAATCATCAGCATGAACATCCGAGGCAACCACCCAAGAATTATCCTCCTGACCATAACCCTTCCACTTGACCAAATACTGGAGTTTCCGTCTGGAAACACGAGAATCCAAGATCTTCTCCACAACATACTCCAATTCTCCCTCCACCAGCACTGGAGCAGGAGGCTCAAGCGAAGGAACAACAGGTACCTCATACATCCGCAACAACGACCGATGAAACACATTATGAATAGCAAACGATGCCGGGAGATCCAAACGAAACGACACAGGGTTAAGAATTTCCAAGATCCTATAGGGACCGATGAACCGAGGCTTGAACTTAGGAGAAGAGACCTTCATAGGAACAAAACGAGAAGACAACCACACCAAGTCACCAACAAGAAGTCGAGGACCCACGCGGCGACGGCGATTAGCAAACTGCTGAGCCTTCTCCTGGGACAACTTCAAATTGTCCACCACATGACTCCAAATCCGATGCAACCTATCCACCACCATGTCCACTCCAGGACAATCAGAAGGTTCCACCTGACCAGAGGAAAAACGAGGATGAAACCCCGAATTACAAAAGAAAGGAGAAACCAAGGTAGCAGAACTAGCCCGATTATTAAGGGCAAACTCGGCCAACGGCAAAAAGGTAACCCAGTCATCCTGATCAGCAGAAACAAAACACCTTAAATAAGTTTCCAAGGTCTGATTAGTTCGTTCAGTCTGGCCATTCGTCTGAGGATGGAATGCAGACGAAAAGGACAAATCAATGCCCATCTTAGCACAGAACGTCCGCCAAAATCTAGACACAAACTGGGATCCCCTGTCAGAAACGATGTTCTCAGGAATCCCATGCAAACGAACCACATTCTGAAAAAACAGAGGGACCAACTCAGAGGAGGAAGGCAACTTAGGCAAGGGTACCAGATGAACCATTTTAGAAAAGCGATCACACACAACCCAGATGACGGACATTTTTTGAGAGACAGGGAGATCCGAAATAAAGTCCATGGAAATGTGCGTCCAAGGCCTCTTCGGGATAGGCAAAGGTGACAACAATCCACTGGCCCGAGAACAGCAAGGCTTAGCCCGAGCACAAACCTCACAAGACTGCACAAAAGAACGCACATCCCTCGACAAGGAAGGCCACCAAAAAGACCTGGCCACCAAGTCTCTAGTACCAAATATTCCAGGATGACCTGCCAACGCAGAAGAATGGACCTCGGAGATGACTCTACTGGTCCAATTATCCGGAACAAACAGTCTCTCAGGCGGACAACGATCAGGTTTAGCCGCCTGAAACTCCTGCAAAGCACGTCGCAAGTCTGGGGAGACAGCAGACAAAATCACCCCATCCCTAAGGATACCAGAGGGCTCAGAATTTCCAAGGGAGTCAGGCACAAAACTCCTAGAAAGAGCATCCGCCTTCACATTCTTTGAACCTGGCAGGTATGAAACCACAAAATTGAAACGAGAGAAAAACAGTGACCAACGAGCCTGTCTAGGATTCAGACGCCTGGCAGACTCAAGGTAAATCACATTTTTGTGATCAGTCAAGACCACCACACGATGTCTAGCACCCTCTAGCCAATGACGCCACTCCTCAAATGCCCACTTCATGGCCAAAAGTTCCCGATTACCAACATCATAATTCCGCTCAGCCGGCGAAAACTTTCTAGAAAAAAACGCGCATGGCTTCATCACTGAGCCATCGGAGCTTCTCTGTGACAAAACCGCCCCTGCTCCAATCTCGGAAGCATCAACCTCAACCTGAAAAGGGAGCGAAACATCTGGCTGACGCAACACAGGAGCAGAAGAAAACCGGCGCTTAAGTTCCTGAAAGGCCTCCACAGCCGCAGGAGACCAATTAGCAACATCAGCACCCTTCTTAGTCAAATCCGTCAAAGGCTTAACAACACTAGAAAAATTAGTTATAAAACGACGATAGAAATTAGCAAAGCCCAAGAACTTCTGTAGACTCTTAAGAGATGTAGGCTGCGTCCAGTCACAAATAGCCTGAACCTTGACGGGATCCATCTCAATAGTAGAAGGGGAAAAAATATACCCCAAGAAAGAAATCTTCTGGACTCCAAAGAGACACTTTGAGCCTTTTACAAACAAGGAATTGGCCCGCAGGACCTGAAACACCTTCCTGACCTGCTGAACATGAGACTCCCAGTCATCAGAAAAAACCAAAATATCATCCAAATACACAATCATAAATTTATCCAGATATTCACGGAAAATATCGTGCATAAAGGACTGGAAGACTGAAGGAGCATTAGAAAGTCCAAAAGGCATTACCAAATACTCAAAATGGCCCTCAGGCGTATTAAATGCGGTTTTCCACTCATCACCTTGCTTTATTCGTATAAGATTATACGCACCCCGAAGATCAATCTTAGTGAACCATTTAGCCCCCTTAATGCGAGCAAACAAATCAGTCAACAATGGCAAAGGATACTGATATTTTACGGTAATCTTATTCAAAAGACGATAATCTATACAAGGCCTCAAGGAACCATCTTTTTTGGCCACGAAAAAAAAACCTGCTCCCAAAGGGGACAAAGATGGACGGATATGTCCCTTTTCCAAGGACTCCTTAACATAATCCCGCATAGCAGTATGCTCTGGCACTGACAGATTGAACACACGACCTTTAGGAAATTTACTGCCTGGAATTAAATTTATAGCACAATCGCAATCCCTGTGAGGAGGAAGCGAACTGAGCTTAGGCTCCTCAAAAACATCCCGATAGTCAGACAAAAACACAGGAATCTCAGAAGGAGTAGATGAAGCGATAGAAATTGGAGGTGCATCATCATGAACCCCCTGACAACCCCAGCTTAACACAGACATTGATTTCCAGTCAAGGACTGGATTATGAGTTTGTAACCATGGCAGACCAAGTACTAGAACATCATGCAAATTATACAGTACCAGGAAGCGAATCACCTCCTGGTGAACGGGAGTCATACGCATGGTCACTTGTGTCCAGTACTGAGGTTTATTCATAGCCAAAGGTGTAGAGTCAATTCCCTTCAAAGGAATAGGGACTTCCAGAGGCTCCAGACTAAACCCACAGCGATTGGCAAATGACCAATCCATAAGACTCAGGGCAGCGCCTGAATCCACATAGGCATCGACGGAAATGGATGATAATGAACAAATCAGAGTCACAGACAGAATGAACTTAGACTGTAAAGTACTAATGGCAACAGACTTATCAACCTTTTTTGTGCGTTTAGAGCATGCTGATATAACATGAGCTGAATCACCACAATAAAAGCACAACCCTTTTTTCCGCCTATACTTTTGCCGTTCACTTCTGGACTGAATTCTATCACATTGCATTATCTCAGGTGACGGTTCAGACGACACCGCCAAATGATGCACAGGTTTGCGCTCCCGTAAACGCCGATCAATCTGAACAGCCATAGTCATAGACTCATTCAGACCAGCAGGCGCAGGGAACCCCACCATAACATCTTTAATGGCCTCAGAAAGGCCATCTCTAAACTTTGCAGCCAGAGCGCACTCATTCCACTGAGTAAGTACCGACCACTTCCGAAATTTTTGACAATAAATTTCTGCTTCATCTTGCCCCTGAGAGAGGGCCAACAAAGCTTTTTCAGCCTGAATCTCTTGGTTAGGTTCCTCATAGAGCAAACCCAATGCCAGAAAAAACGCATCCGCATTAAGCAACGCAGGGTCCCCTGGTGCCAATGCAAATGCCCAATCCTGAGGGTCACCCCGCAGGAAAGATATAATTATCTTGACTTGCTGAGCAGGGTCTCCAGAGGAGCGAGATTTCAAAGAAAGAAACAACTTGCAATTGTTCCTAAAATTCAGAAAACGAGATCTATCTCCAGAAAAAAACTCTGGGACAGGAATTCTAGGTTCAGACATAGGAGCATGTACAACAAAATCCTGTATATTTTGAACCTTAGTGGCAAGATTATTCAGGCTGGAAGCCAAACTCTGGACGTCCATGATAAACAGCTGGGATCAGAGCCATTCAAAGATTAAGAGGAGGAGGAAGTAGCCAGGCTGCAATAAGGCTAGGCAGCAAACTCTGAGGGAAAGAGAAAGAAAAAAAAAAAAAAAACTTCCTCAGACTACTTATCCTCCTACTTCAGCCAATACAATTAACACTTTGTGGGCCGGTTATACTGTCATGATCCCAATGGCAGGGGATCACTAAAGGACAAGCACAGATACAAACAAGCTCTAGGGCGATGGAACCTGAGCTGACCGCGACCCTGAACCTAACACACAAATAAACGTAGCCAGGGAACGTGCCTACGATGATCCTAGACGTCTCGCTCCAGCCGAAGATCTAACTTCCCCTATCAGAAGAAACTCAGACCTCTCTTGCCTCCAGAGAAATCCCCCACAGAAATAGCAGCCCCCCACATATAATGACGGTGAAATGAGAGGAAAGCACATACGCAGTATGAAAACAGTTTCAGCAAAATGAGGCCCGCTAAAGCTAGATAGCAGAGGATACAAAAGTGAACTGCGCGGTCAGCGAAAAACCCTTCAAAAAACCATCCTGAAATTACTTGAACTCATGTGCCAACTCATGGTACATGAGGAGCAATTTCAGCCCACTAGAGCAACCAGCAGCAAGAATCACATATCTGCAGGCTGGACTAAAAACCAAATAAAGCAAAACACCAAAACAGGAAAATCCAAACTTAGCTTGACCAGAAGGTTCTAGGAGCAGGGAGCAGAGGTAACAAGACACACTGGATACATTGATAACCGGCGAGGAAATGCCAGCAAAGCCAGGTTAAATAGGAAACTCCCATATGCTGATGGAACAGGTGGAACCCAGAAACCCAGGAAAGACAAGTCACCCAGTACCATCAGTAACCACCAGAGGGAGCCCAAAAACAGAACTCACAACACCGAGGAAAAGGATAGGTCAATGCCCATCCTACCACAAAAGGCTCGCCAAAACCTTGAAACAAACTGGGAACCTCTGTCAGAAACAATATTCTCAGGAATGCCATGCAACCGAACCACATGCTGAAAGAACAAAGGTACCAAATCAGAGGAGGAAGGCAATTTAGCCAAGGGCACCAGATGGACCATTTTAGAAAAGCGATCACAGACCACCCAAATGACTGACATCTTTTGAGAAACGGGAAGGTCAGAAATGAAATCCATCGAAATATGTGTCCAAGGCCTCTTTGGGACCGGCAAGGGCAAAAGCAACCCACTGGCACGAGAACAGGAGGGCTTAGCCCTAGCACAAATCCCACAGGACTGCACAAAAGTACGTACATCCCGTGACAGAGATGGCCACCAGAAGGATCTAGCCACTAACTCTCTGGTACCAAAGATTCCAGGATGACCAGCCAACACCGAACAATGAAGTTCAGAGATAAGTTTATTAGTCCACCTATCAGGGACGAACAGTTTCTCCGCTGGACAACGATCAGGTTTATTCGCCTGAAATTTTTGCAGCACCCGCCGCAAATCAGGGGAGATGGCAGACACAATGACTCCTTCCTTGAGGATACCCGCTGGCTCAGATAAACCCGGAGAGTCGGGCACAAAACTCCTAGACAGAGCATCCGCCTTCACATTTTTAGAGCCCGGAAGGTACGAAATCACAAAGTCGAAGCGGGCAAAAAATAACGACCAACGGGCCTGTCTAGGATTCAAGCGCTTGGCAGACTCGAGATAAGTCAAGTTCTTATGATCAGTCAATACCACCACGCGATGCTTAGCTCCTTCAAGCCAATGACGCCACTCCTCGAATGCCCACTTCATGGCCAGCAACTCTCGGTTGCCCACATCATAATTACGCTCAGCGGGCGAAAACTTCCTGGAAAAGAAAGCACATGGTTTCATCACTGAGCAATCAGAACCTCTCTGTGACAAAACCGCCCCTGCTCCAATCTCAGAAGCATCAACCTCGACCTGGAACGGAAGAGAAACATCTGGCTGACACAACACAGGGGCAGAACAAAAACGACGCTTCAACTCCTGAAAAGCTTCCACAGCAGCAGAAGACCAATTAACCAAATCAGCACCCTTCTTGGTCAAATCGGTCAATGGTTTGGCAATGCTAGAAAAATTACAGATGAAGCGACGATAAAAATTAGCAAAGCCCAGGAACTTTTGCAGACTTTTCAGAGATGTCGGCTGAATCCAATCCTGGATGGCTTGGACCTTAACTGGATCCATCTCGATAGTAG